>NC_069128.1:61399058-62599058 GCF_026914265.1 Mya arenaria
ACATTTGTTTTATTTCATGACGACCAATGATTGTTTAACGTTGATAATAATTAATTATATTTATTAAAACAAAACTTATAAAAAGTCGATGAGCCTTTCAGACAAGACTCTTATGTAATGCCTTATGCGTGAATTTCACTAATTTATTAAGAATTTCTCTGTAGGACATTTGATCAAAACATTATCAGTGACGCTTTCTATCGAAAGCGATCTTGTACAATGAGCGTTATTAATAGTTTATACAATTTTATTTTTTGCCGACCTCTAGACTTGTAGTCCTGTTGACTAGCTGTTCGGTGTATCTTTGTTTAAAATTACTTCGTTTGTATTCAATCTGTTAAGCTTAAATATCTCGATTATAATTTTATTATGCATACATTTTTAAGAATTGACCATGAAAACTGAGAAAATCCGCTTTTGGTTTAACTATTTCTCGCTTCAAATGGAAACATTAAAACATTTTTACGCTCCAAGAAATAATGCTGCACTCTCCTCAGAACTATTGAAAAACGATCTGACTATAACATAAACTGAATCACATATCCATGGCTACCAGGAACGATCGTATATCTATACGCATTTATGTTCATTACGCACAAAAGAGTTCCAGCGAAAAAATACCTCGTTTCCGCAAAACTTCCTACGCTCGGGTCGGAAAGAACCTATCTTACACTCTCGGCCATGGAAGTTTCTTATAATCTTACACTCTCGGCCTTTGAAAATATTTAAACACATTGTCTTGCTCACTTTCTACCAATAAACGTACCGTTTCTGCTTTATCTACGTCCCGCTTTGCTTGAACCTATGCTTCGATAAGTTTCTTACGCGTATGAAAGCGTATTGTTATTTCAATAAACATTCATAGTTTCAAACATAATGACATACAAAAAATCATTTATTACATACAGGATCTCAAATGAGTGTTTATTTTGTATCAAATTTATTAAACGAGTTCATTTTAAAACGATAAAAACGTTTTTTAATGACGAGTTTTATAAATTTGATATAAAATAATCACGAATTTGAGATTCTATTTATAACATAACTTAATAACGGGCGAAATCTAGATGAAAGTTTCTTAAATACACATTATCGTGTCATACAGCGTAGAATTTACATTGAGTGTTATTAGGATGCCTCCGCAGGAAAGAAAATATTACAGCATAAAAACATTGTATTTACAATAAAATAAACATAGTTCATGTCTGCATTATCAATCGATTTTCAAAGGTTTCACTTTAAAAAATAAGAATACACATGTCAATCCATTTAAATCAATAATTAGAGCAATGTCATAATTGCATGATGTCATAAGTAATCACGCGAGTGTGTACATGTCATTTAACGGTTGAAGTTTGAAAAGACGGTTAGTCAGCGTCACAGTCGCTTTCTGCAGTGCGAATTCGCTTTGTAGCTGTTGGATTACATCATGGATTTTTGTCATTTTGATGGATATGCACAATGTGTTTTACCTCCGTGAATCGGAGCTACAAAAATGTTGTAAAACCCAACAGATCAAGTGAGATTTCAAGTGGAATCAGTGACTGTGTGAACTTGAGCATTGCTTGCGAACTCTGTGCATAGACTGAGCATTGTGCATGTATTTTCACTGGAGTACAGGATTATTGATATTTCCTTGTGTTGATTTGGATTTATGTGGCTATGGTTGTTTAAATATGCAATGTTCTTGTGTCCCGATATTTGCAAAAGTCTGGTTCGCAGGAACATTGCTGGCATTCACGTTTCAATTCCCGGACAAGGTATTTTCTGGCGCTGTGATCAGAGGGTCGTTTGTTTGGATGAAGCCCAGCCTTCCTTACTATTCGTTACATTGTGGAGCTGAGTTTGTTGAGACCGACAGGATTCATTTTGAAACATTGTTTCTGATGTTTGTTTACGTTTTGACAGCGCGTATGAATACATTTTTTTGTGATGCGGTTACCTAATTTGCATAATTATTACACTAGTTATATATGAAAAAACATTGCATGGGGTTATATCACTCCTGCGCCGTAAGTTATGTTATAAACAAAAATATCACAAACTTCCATTTGTGATTGAACAAGACCTGGTTATGTATTTAAATACCAGATAATACGAAACAATAAGCCTAAAAATTGACAATACTTTATTTATAATAGTTAAATCCAAAAGGTGGGCACACTCACACATATCCTTTGATTATATTCGCGAAGAAAAAATATTGTCATAAGAAAATACTCATCTGATTTAAACAAATACCGTAAAGTACTAAGGGAGCATTCAACAGGTTGGGTTAGAGACGATATTAGATGTCATATTCACGTTACACAGACCACTTATTAATGACTCGAGACGCTCCATGAAAACCTACTCTAGAAAGGCATAACTATAGTGTGTTGATGTTGTAATGGGCTTAGTTTGGTGTTGCAATACAAGTCAGCAGTGTCATAAGAAAATGATATTATCTCAAAGACGCACCAGAAATGATTGACAAACAACATGAAAGAAATTCATTAAGGAATAGAACAAAGAGTATCAATGAGCTTTTATGACCGATTTTACTTACATTATACTTCAGTTTGAATACAAATTTCCATTATATGATCTTAAAGTACTAACTAGTAACCTCATGTTGGCATGTTGGCGTACATTCCTTAAATAGATTATATTTGTATAAAATGGCAAAACAAATGCCAATTAAAACAAAATCAGTATAGTATATGCAAGTTCTTAGTTCATTTCAGATTTTTATTTAATGTTCCATATAAAAACATTTTTTTCATAATTGCTGATGCACACTTATGTTATATTGGTAACAGCTTTTTGCTCTGAAAATATGGTTCGTATTGATAACATACATCATAACGTTCGGTTGCAATAGAGTTCCTTGAATTATCAACAAAATGCTTGTTATTATGTGGGTCTAGGTAACTAGGGACGTTTCCCCAAGTATATCTAACAAAACGTTGTTTTAAATACACTTACTCGCCTTTTTAATACTCCAAATTGTTCATACCCTTAATAATGTTATTAGAATACTAATAGGTTACAGGGTGAGTTTTAAAAACTATTGGAGCCAGATGTATATAGAATAGAAAATTATTATTAAACACTCAATATAAAGCAAATTTTACAATTAAACCATATCTTAATATTTGAGATGTAGCTCAAGTTCGAAAATGATATGCGTCGTTAAGATGTTTTGCCTATTATTCTATTGACACTGGTAGGCATTATGGAAAACGAACTTAGATTAATGTTATAAAAAACAAAAGGCGTTGTGTTTCCAGGCGGCCATTATATGTGTGCTTGCATCAATTTCATGTCACTGCTTTAGAGTATCATATTGCTCTTATGATAGGTAAAATCAATTCACTCTATTTGTTACTCCCTTTCCTTTTCTAGCGTAGACATATCATCGATTCATAGTTTGTTGTATATTGTCATGTATATCCATAACATGCGTTTTTATTATAGTGTGTTATATTTCACATGTTTATGTACACCAATTTGAAATAAACAAGCTCCCTGCTACCTCTTAACACATATATATGAATTGTCTGATGTGAGAAGAATTGAAACTGTGAAACTGCGATGTGGGTCTAGGTAACTAGGGACGTTTCCCCAAGTATATCTAACAAAACGTTGTTTTAAATACACTTACTCGCCTTTTTAATACTCCAAATTGTTCATACCCTTAATAATGTTATTAGAATACTAATAGGTTACAGGGTGAGTTTTAAAAACTATTGGAGCCAGATGTATATAGAATATAAATCCATTAATATACACTCAATATTAAGCAAATTTTGCAATTAAACCATATCACGTTTGAGATGTAGCTAAAATGCGTAAATGATTTGCGTCATTTAAATGATTTGTACCTATCCTTCTATTGAAACTGCTAGTCATAATGGAAAACAAAGAGATAAACGCACTTACCTATTATGATATGTGTGTTTAAAGATGAATTCTGTTTTTGTTGTTGAAAGGTCTTTTATAGAATTGTATAAAGATTGTTATTTTTGTGTGTCCTTAATAAAATGGAATACGGAATGTTTATATTGCAAAATACTATCGAGAATACCTTTGATTATACATAACTTAGCAATGTTAATATATTTCGCATTTGAATAAACATTATAGTAATGGTAGTTTAGTTTTGAAATCATTACATATTATTATATCACGTTTGTATTAAATATGTATACCCTTTTGTTTATATATGGGCTAGAGGCCTTTTGTACAACAAACGTCGAACTTGACTTGACTTGTTTTTATGTATCTGAAACGCCATTTATTTGTCACATGATCCTGATTTCAATAAAATATATGTATAATAATTGCGACTACTTAATCAAAGTGGAACTTCGATTAATGAAATACAACCAAAAGGCGCTGTGTTTCTAGTCGGCATGATATGTGTGCTTACAACCATTTCATTTCACTGCTTTATAGTAACATATTGCTCTAATTGTAGATGTAGATGCATTCGTGAGTAGTATTTATACGGAATAGTGGACATACACATATGAAGGAGTAATTCAATACGAAAGCTACGATAGAGTTTGAAATTAAGAAATGAAATTGGCTGAGTATAAAGATAAATGAGAGGAGAATTGTAAACATTATTTGATTAATAAGACTTTGTTCTCCTTTTACAATACTGTCTCGTCTTTGATACTACTTACAAATAGCAGTATGATAGTTTAAATCAACTCACTGTATTTGTTACTCCCCTTTCGTTTCGTGCGTAGGCATATAATCGATTAACAGCGTATTGTATATTGTCATGTATATCCATAACATGCCTTGATATTATATTGTGGTATATTTCATAAATATACACAATTTTGAATTTTACAAGCTGCTTTCTACCTTTAAATACATGTACATGTTTCGCGTGAAGTCAAAATAATATGCAATTATAATATGTTTCTACAAAGAGAGTTCCAAAACACCAATTTTGACCGTTCTCATTTGAAAGGTAAGATCTATTCCGTATCATTAAATAGTAGTTTAAGTAATACTACTCTCCGCAAATAAAATGAGCAAGACTCGATTATTACAACGAGCGTTATTAAAGTCCTTTTGCACCGTCTTCTAACAGTCAGAGTAAGATTTTGTGTTTGTCATCTGTGTGGTCTTGTGAACTTCATTTAAAACTACAATTTATATATTCCGGTAGAAGTCCAATGTACACTATACTTTATTATCAGTACTTCATTTCATTGCTGACAAACGAAGTTCAAGTCCAGCTCCGAAGTTAAAATTTCACCGAGCTGCCACCGATGCGGTTTTAAGCGACAAACGCCACGGATGTCCGGCCTATGTGACTGAGTCATAATGACTCAGTCACATAGCCCGGCCGATGAGGTTCCGATGAGCCAGCGATGCGATTTTCACCGAACACCGGCCGGACACCGGCCGGACATCCGTGGCGTTTGTTGCTTAAAACCGCATCGGTGGCAGCTCGGTGAAATTTTAACTTCGGAGCTAAATTTCACCGGGCTCTCAACGAGCTCCCTCATCGCAGCCCCATCGTAACCACATCGGAAAACACGTCGGCCGGTGCACGGCCGAGTATCGGCCGGTGTCCCTTGCATCTGAGACAACCAGAGGACGAGGTGTTTTTTTAACGGACACCGGCCGAGCTCCGACCGAGCTCCGGCCGATGTGGGACAGAGCCTTGGAAAGTATAGTACCGGTGGCTGACCGATGTAAGGGACACCGGCCGATGCTCGGCCGGAACTCGACCGGAACTCGGCGTAACCCGGCCGGATATCTCTGCTAGTATATATACTGTTCGCTCCTGTCTGTGTACAGCATTCAGCAAGTTGTATCCACACGGTTCACTCTTGACAGACTTTATAAACAGGATGCCAAAATTAGTCAAGGAAAGTGATGGAGATGAGAAGAATTGCGGCAAGAAGAGGCAGCAGCCAGCTAGCAGCAAGGGAAAGGGCCAGAAAAAGCAGAAGACGCTAGCAGTGAAGACCAGAAAATCTCCTCGAAAGAGGATACAAGAGGAAGAAGGCGGTGCCAGTGGTACGGAGGGGGAGCAATCAGAGATATCCGATGCTGAGTCCATGGCGTCCCGGTCGTCCCAGGCGTCCCAGGCGTCAAAGTCGTCGCAGTCCAAGCCCACGTCCTCGTCCAAGTCCAAGTCCAAGTCCTCGTCGGCGTCTGCGTCGCGGCGAGCCGTTGGTGTGCCGATAGAGGAGATCACCCAAGACCAGATGCAAAAGATAGCAGATTTCTACGAGGGACACCCTATGTACTACGATGTTGGGCATGAGAACTACAAAAACACGAAGTTGAAGGAATGTACTCTGGACAAGTTTAGCGAACAGATTGAGCTTTCTGGTGAGACCTTGTCAGATTTTGAAATGTTTGAAATTATTTTTAAATTTGTCAAATTTTAATTTTACGATGTTTTACTTTAGAAAACATTGTATTGAATGTATTAATGGAATTTGTCTGTGTATTGCAGTCCAAGCCATACAAAGGCATTTCACAAGTTGCCGTACCGAACACTTCAAGCTCAAGAACAGATTCAAGAGTAGCAAGAGTGGATCCGGGGCGGCCCCTCTTACGTCACTCCAGAAGTTTAAACTGAACGCGTACGAGTTTCTGGACGCCCATCACGTATCACGGACGCTGAAATCGACCTGTGGGGGGTAAGCATCTGCAAGCAGATTTTCTAAGTTATCAAAGAATTGTCTTAATGTTTTTCTTTGCCAGTGAGTTGCTCACCCTTCTTTCTACTTGCCGCGATTTTACTATTGATGGTTTGAATGCTTCAGCTGGCTGGTGAGGACGAGGATTCGGCGTCGGAGTTGGTGTATGCTGCAGCGTCTGAGTATGAGCCGGCCACGTCGCAGGGAGTAGGAGCTGCCAGCAAGAAGGACAAGGCTGCATCCGTCAGCGACATGTCCAGAACGCTGATCGCGTGTCTCAAGTCAAGTACCAAGGCCACTCAGGACGCGGCGGAAAAGGTAAATACTCGACAAAATGCAAAATAAACCATTTTCTGCTACTTCCATCCCAATACAAAATGCAAGTTTTTGTGTATTGAAGTGTAGATGTGTGAGTTGGCGGTTCCTAAAACACCAGCGGTTTAGGCCACTGCCCGTACCAAGGAGGTCCCTTATTTTCATTCTTATTTTCTTTGCAATGTACTGGTTAATTTTAAGTTTTACTTATGGGGGGTTAAGTTTCGACTGGGTTTTTTCTGCATATTTGTGGTTTCTGGGTACATTCTTTAAAAGCTGTATTTACAATTGTTATGTTTACAGGTGCGTGTAGCCCAGACGGCAGCTGCAGATCCGTTCCAGGCCGAGCGTGACGCCTGGGCTGAGTGGATGACAAGCGGGAACAACCAGGTGCCATCACCTCGGTACAGAGAGTTTCAGCAGGAAACTTTCACCACCTTCATGAAATACGTCCCGCTCATGCCGGGGACTCAGCAGCACCCCCAACAGCAGCCTCCAAAACCCCCATCGCAGTTCGTACAGCCACCCATCCCGATGGTAGATCCTTATCACCACCAGCCGATGTATCTTCAGTCCGTATCCCAGAAACCACAGCAACAGTCGCAGCCGTTTATCCCCTTTGCTACGGCTCCAGTTCGGCAGCAGCAGCCGCCCGATCAGCAGTATGAACAGTTCCAGGTATGTTTTTTTTATTGTGATATTAAACAGTACATATTATAATAAAATTAATTTCCAATATTCAGATTTAATACATGTCATAACCTTAATTAAATTATGGTGATATGATCACTTGGAAGCAAAACATGCAACAGAAGAGAGAAAATTGCAGTCTCGGTTTTATTGAGACTGTTCATTGACAACAATGAAATGTACTACACTGGTAACGCCCCCTAGCACCGGCTTAAGCGGTATTCAATCTTCAAATTCACCGAATTACATTTAATGATCCCGAAAGACCAGAAACTATATACAGTATAACTGCACTGAGGACGAAGTACGGGCGACCTTTTACGACCCGCCATACAAACACTTAAGTTTTCTTGCAAAACAGTCAATTGTTATGCCTCTGCTATGTTTCAGTCTCCCAGGGCAGTCTCTGCACCACCTGTTACTTCTGCGACCTATGACCTCTCAGTCTTGCTGGCCTTGCAGTCTCCATTGACAGCCAGCCAAGGATCCAACATCGCTGAAGCTGCGTGGCAGCTTTCATCACCCGGCAACATCGGCCTCAACATGCAGTCACCTGCACAGAGGCCAAAATATAGCAGTCTTTCACAAGTGCTAGGTGCGACCAGCAGAGTGCTGGCTAGCACTGAACGTGATAACACAATCGGTGGTGACGACGACAACTCAGAACAGGAGCAGGAGTAGGAGTAGAGACAGGGCATGAAATTCTTCACAATCTGACAGAGACCCACCTCAGCCAAGTAGCCCAAAGTTGTAGTGTATGTACTGACAGTGTGTTTTGAACAATATAGTAACAATGTGCCTCGTACAATCACAGTAACAGTTTGCCTCGTACAATCATAGTAACAGTGTGCCTCGTATAATTACAGTTACAGTGTGCCTCGTATAATTACAGTTATTAAAATCAATCACGATGAACACTATGTTGTTGTATTACACCCACAACTCATCATATTCGTACTGGTGTACATTTACTTTGATATTTGGCAGACGTCACACCAAAAGGGACTTTCAGACAATACACACTAGTGTTGATCCTGATCAATGGCTACAACGTTAATCTTGAATTAAATAATACATTTATTGCATAGATTGGTCGATAATTGTCTAGTTTTGCTCTGACGAGTGTCAAAATGCGCAAGTCATCCAAATGTGTTGTTCCATGAGAAACACATGCATTTCAAGTTTCAAGTCTTTGACCAGTAATTCAAAAGTTATAGCCAATATTAAAGTTTGGTGACAAACAGACAACCAGACAGATCAAAAACAAAATGCCTCCCTGATCTACAAGCAGTGGCATAAAATATAAAGTCAATGTTTTAATAATACCCAACAACAGTTTTAATTTTGCAAACAACATACTGAATAATGGACTGTAATATACGACAATGTACTAAGTCCTGAGAACTGTCTATGGTTGCATCCAGTACATGCATATTACATGTTACACAGAATACAGACGTTACTGTTGGTTTATTGCCACATCTTGCCATGGCACACTCCCGGCAGGACTGCAAAAGTAATTCTTGAGGTATGCGCGCAGTTCTTTGCCTGGTCCGGTCAATCTTGGTCCGTTCCCTGCTGCTTGCACATCTTCGAGCATGGCTTGGTCTCGCCATGCACCCGCGATGAACTGGCCCTGCTCATCTTCCCGGTCGAGATCGGCATTCTGGATGTTGGGGTAACGAGTCCTCATGAGGTTGTGTAGGGTCATGAAGGCCATGACGGTCTTAGTAACTGTCGACGGTCGCATGCCCAGGGTTGTTAGAAGACATCTGAAGCGATTGGCAAGTATACCAAACACATTTTCAACCACACGGCGTGCCCTGGAACACCGGTAATTGAAGATCCGCTCGTCCCGTGCCAGGTGACGATGAGGGTAGGGCTTTAACATATATTGCCGAAGGGGGAAGGTGTCGTCTCCGAACATGTAGTAGGGTGTGTCCCGGTCGTCATTAGGCAGGGAATCCGGTTGGGGGAGTCCGATCGTTCCCTCACGAAGACCTGGCTCTAGCCGCGACCGGTTAAAGATGCCGGCATCGGAACACGACCCTGGTGACCCCACATCCACCCAGATGAACTTGTAGTTCGAGTCAACCACCGCAAGCATGACGATAGAAAAGAAGCCTTTATAGTTGTAGTAGAGTGAGCCACTCTTGGGGGGCTTCTTGATTGCGACGTGCTTCCCATCGATCGCGCCACAACAGTGGGGGAAGTTCCACCTGTCTCCGAATCCCTCGGCCATCGGGCGCCATTCATCTTCTGTCTGGGGAGTGGCCCACATCTCATCCTGACACACCTCGGGGATGAAAAGGGCTATGGTGTTGTGTGGGACACGAAACGCAAACGCAAGGTCGTGGTACCTGTTTCCGGTCGCCAAAAACCTCAAGGTGATTGCCAGCTTCAGCCCAGGGTCCAAGGGGGTTCGATGCCTGCAACAGAAGAGGATGAAATATGATTAGACCTAAGCAAGAATATAATGTTTGGAGGGAATTTTGTTTGAAAAATACGGATTAACTTACGTTGTACTCTTGGTAATGCGGGGGCCAACTCGGTTAAGCAACTCATAGTACATCTGTGGCTCCATGCGGAGGAATGCTTTGAAGTCGGCAGCGTGCTCGGCCTCGAGTTCCGTCATGAGAGTCTCGTACTGGCCGAAAAGGGGTCTGCGTAGGATCAACTCTCGCACCCACCAGCGTCTTTCTCTTCTGCGGGCCCTCTGTCGCTCCCTCTCGGCGGCTTCTAGTATTGCCGCCAGGACCAGGTTGTACTGGAACCTTGCTTGAGCCAGTTCGTGTTCGAGCAGTGCCATTCGAAGTCTCCTCGGTGCAGCCATAGTGATGAACTGACAATGTCAAGTAGGAAGAACGGAATAGCTCGGCACCCAAGTCCGTGTTACATCGGACGAGCATCGGCCGGTCATTGTTCAAAGCCCGTTAACAACCCGGCCGGCGATCGCACGGTGTCCTGTTACCTGCTTTGGTACCGGCCGTATTCCTTCCGATGTCCGGCCGACCTCCGGCCGGTAGTTGCTGCCACATCGGCAGAAAAAACTCCCATTTTGAGACAGACTCCGTAAGATCACCGGCCGGTGTTCGGTCGGTCGCCTGAAGATGTCCGGACGGAGTCCGTTCACGTCACCGAGCTCTGCTTCCGATGAGGAGAGCTCGGTGGCACCAAAAAAATCCACCGAGCTCTACCGATGCCGGACATCGGCCGGGCTATGTGACTGTGAAACACATATTTCGGAATTAAATGAGTTCACATTTGCAGAACGTTGTCTATTGTAACTACATTTTGAATAAAATTATACCAGATTTTATTGCTTCAAAATTTAGCGAACATTGACAATACTTGCATGTATATATTTTTCTTTTTTTAACTTTGAAATCAGGGATATTTGTGCAGTGTTTAAAATGATACAATAGAATACTTTTATGTACGCATGAATTTTACTCTGCAAATTTTGTAAGCGTAATTGTACCTACTGTGTAAATACACGAATATGTCCATGAAACAAAACGTATACCGTTCACATGTATGCAGATCGGATAAATTCATACCCTCGATCATGCTGCGTGGCCGGAAATCGGCAGGCCTCGTTACTGGCTTCCGCACAGCCTTTGGTAGGATTTTTCAATTCATCCCGCATACATGAGTAGGTTACTTTAAACTGCCATGAACAAAGGAATCAGACATTTTGTGCAGCGTGGTTTGTGCCCTGGCCTGGTGTCCCAAAACAAGGCATATATTTGGGTTATGACAGTTTGTTTCTATACTACGGTATTCGTTTTAGAATCTGGTTTGATGCATTGTCTATAAAAAAGGCAGACAGTAATCAAAACGCAAGTGACAAGTGAGGTATGCATAGTAGTAAATAAATTATTTAATACTTATCAACATATCATCATATGATTTCATGTACCATACTACTAAAATAAGTATATTACTATGGTTATCATGTAGACAACAACCTGAATGTATAATTATGTTAATATGCTGTCTTTTAAGAACGGATATTTGTTGCACTTTGAAGCACTGATTAAATAAGCTATTAAAATAATAACAATAATAGATTAACTATTCTTATGCGCTTGAAAGGATTAACTTATATTCTTTCACTTGCATTTATATTTGCAATACTTTCAAAATACGTCAAAACTAAATGCAACTTCATTTTTGATTTGCCAAATTCCTATGAGTTAAATGCTGTGTTATTTTTACCTACGTTACACTTTGCACTGTAAAGGTCCACCTACATGACAAACACTTTTTTCTTTATGTTCCGATTGGAATGCTAATTTAGAACACAGACATGATACGAAAAACTTTCAAAATTCATTTCTTTTCAAGCAACTATGTATGCCAATTACTACATTCAAGGAATGAACAACTAAAACACGTTGAAAAGTTTACTTTTATTATGATGACGCATAACATTGCGTGTACTACATGTTTAAGATAAGTGGCATTTGAGAGGAAAAGTTATTTGCAAAATTTCACTTTAATTATGTACACTCACTGAAACTCGCTTTCCACGTAGCAGCACGAATGTGGCAAAGTTTACTATAGCGACACGTAAAAAGTATCACATCTACAAGTACAAAACATTTTGTTTCATCCGTAATTGATAAACACGTAACGGTTACCGAACAAACTTTAACAACACAAGATAAAATACAGAGTATATAGTATTCCCTATTTTTTGGTCTGTTTTCTAGCCGATGATCCCTATCTTATTTTACTACATCGGTATACTATGTTATTTTTAGGGCTTGTTCCGTAAAGTTTACAATCATTTACAATTGTACAGTTTAAACATTTTCGTCAATTGCTTAATAATCACATGACTTAATTTGCAAGCAGATGTTAAAACGGATTTAGACTGACAGAGAGAATATCGCCAACAAAAAAACCTATGAAAGCTACGGACCAGCGACACTGAAAGTTTCTTCCAACTTCTCTGTCTGATCTATGTTCGCCTCTGTGATGCCTTTGGCTGCCAGCTCTGCTTTCACCTTCTGTATGTATTTAACGTAGCAGCGCGAAGGACTTACTTTCGCCAGTCTAAAAATAATTGTGTAACAACAGATATTCAGACAGAGTTTATTTACGAACAGTGAGATGCCAATCAATATTCTTAAGTGCCCGCTTTAACGAGGACTAGACACTTAACTTGGGTCTTAACTCTCGTTCACTATGTACATGCTGAGCAAGTTATAAATAATCACAATGCGTGCTATATGAGTTAAAATGTGGTTTAAAATGCAATATCATAAAGTCTGAGAGAAATGAAACGGATTCTTATGTTAACAATATTTGTTTGACCCTCTTATTTTACACTCTAGTTACAGTAATTTTCAAGTGGTAAACAACTGTAATATTTAACATGTAAAGGTATGAACCTTTCTTGTAATATAACAGTTTAATGTAAAATTAAACTAATGAAATATTATGCCGTAAATGTCAATGAAATGAATGATTGGGTCCTATGATTACTGTCCGATTCATTGGTCATATTTGATATAATATATAAGTCAAATATTAGTCAAAAACAATCACGAATTAAATTATCTAGTATTCACTTAATTAAATTTCATTGTATTCATTGTCATTAACCCGTTTATGTAAACTTTAGTGCAAATATGATACGGTATTATTTCATGTAACACTAATAGTAAGTATTTAAGTATAGAATGACTTTTCGAACGTTGTGTTTTACTTAAGTGCTAATTTACATTTCTGAAAAGCTTACTTTTCGCTATACTTATCATCTTAACACAAATCACAGTTAAACAATACATCATGTCATCAAACAATGACAGACAAATCTGCACTACAATCCTGTCTCACATATAATAAGTATGCGTCCATTTCAACATCTGGTACATACCACACCATACTTAAACAGTCATACTTGGCTTTAGATATTGATACATCCGGTAAATATCCTTACTCATTTTAAACTTAACCACTAGGTCATCAAACATTGAGCCGCTTACCAGATTGGTATCTCCTTACTATACTTATAAAGGCTAGATATAACAATACCGACTTAAACGAATGCTCACTTCAAGTAATACTACCCCCCCCCCCCCCCCCCCTAAACATTTAAACCGGGGATCATCATATAATAAGACGCCATCTTATAAAACCCTCTAACAATGATCATCATTTCGCCTTTAACATGCTTCATACCTTTTGCGCCTTTCTACAGATGATCAACTATTCTTCATAGGAAGTACGGGTAGTACCATCAGTGAGACATCACTATCTACCAATAAGACGCCACTATCAATCGGTATGCCGCCATCTAGGATATCTCTCTAGTCTTTACCAACAGTAAAATTAATACCTCTCTTGAACGTTAAAATTTACATCCTACATACAAGCTAGCTCTTATTATACTTACAATGGACTATCAAACATTGAGATGCCATCCAGTCCAACACTCCAGTCTTCCCCAATAGTAAACATCTGCCCTCTTTTGAACGCCGTCTTCAACATCCCACATACTGTCACACCCTCACTGTCGTTTTTCAAACGTCCTTCGAACCTGCTGCCTTTATACTCTTGCCCAGGGAACGCCTGGTATCGCTGAAAGTAGTTAAAGAGGATATAAGAGTTTAGAATATAAGTGCCGTCGTGAAGGTTTTAAAAGCAAAATATATAACATATCATACTATAGTTGTGCTATTTTAATTAAGCATATGCATTCCGGTGATTTATAGAAAATTATCAGTGAAATCAAAATCACATTGCAATCTTTAAATCTAATTGGTACCAACTGTACTTTCTTAGAACAGAAAATATACATTCAAGGCAAATTTATTATGGTCATGATTTTTAAACGTCATATGCTGATCTACACATTGAAAATTTGGCGTCACAGTTTTATAATCACTGCTTAAACGTAAAAAATAAAATAATAGAAATTCAAATACTGCGTTTCTATGTGATTTTCATGATTATTTGTTATTGCATATTGTAATGATGCATAAATATTTCTGCTAACTGCTGTCGTGGTCAGGATGTAACTCTTAAACGTGTTGCCGCTAGGATTTAAAACTAGCAAGTCGTACTTTTCTGTTGGCTATGTTTACACATAAGGGAAGTTACACATTGGATAAATATAGCTCAAGGTGTATGACAGTTGGCATCCATGTGACGTTTATTCGGATTAAGTAGAAAACCAAGCTTTTGTTTGAAAAATAGTTTAGAAACTTTTTATAGCGTTTATATATTAGGTCACAGTTAGAACAACATGTTGGAATAATTAAGTTTGCGAGCATTGTGATGTTCCTCTCACTGGTCAACACTACAATACGATGACCAAGGAACATGTCGCCTTATCAATTTCAAATTTTGGACTGTTTTGCTGGCTTATATAGCACTTAAATTAAATAACAACATTTAAATGTCTTATTACATCAGTAGGATTAACTGGGTTTGTACAAAATAACAATTCAAATTAATTATTATTGATGACCAATATTCTTAGATTTACAATATTATATGATTTAACAATGGTGACTTATTTCAAACGTTCCATTGTCTGCCTTTCCGATACCTATACTGAGTGCATTTATATACACATGATACTGTGTAAGTGTTCGTCGTGTGTTTAAGAATCACGCCTCGTTCGCAGTTTTCTGTGTTTTAAACAAACGACGTGGGGAAAAAAGACTAAAAATATATTGACAGAAACATATTTGCAAGAGTTTTTCGTCTGTAATAAGTTGATATGTTAATCACAAGATAACAAATACTGAATCTAACTTGAGTTAAATGATGTTGTTTTGTATATTATATATCAGAGCTTTTGAATTGTAACAGTCAAGGTCAAGGTATACGGAAATATCAAAATTCTTTTTGACATAGCAAATATATTTAAACAAGTTGATTACCGTCTGAAGGCCATCCATGAATTTGAATGAAATACCGATAGGAAACCGTTGTTCTTGGCTGACCTCGACCTTCAACGATCCAGTGGGCTGTTTCCCTAAAAATATGGTATATAACTGATAACATAATTAGATGCGTTTGCATTATTTTGCTAATAGAGCAACACTATCAAATCAAAGCGGCCATATCGATCGATTACCTATACCATTACTTTTTAAAAACAGCAACATCGGAATCTTTTTTTATAAAAAACGGATGAAGTAACATTTTTTTTAAAACTTAAACAATCATTTATTACTATTTCAAAATTAATAAGGTATTAACGATAATATAATTATTTGTCAATGGATTGGTATAAATGTACATGTATGGTATATATTTGTGTAAACATACAGTAAATGCAATTCTGGGCTTGTCGATACTGTGCGTGGACGATTTTACATTCCTTGAAAACAAAGAGAACAAAATCAAAGGACAGAAGAGTTCAGTTGGTAAGTATAATTTAAGTCGATAAAATCACACACTATAATTAAAACAGGGCATAGCAAAGTTTTATTTAGTATATCGATATAAGTGTTTTGTCAATTGTCAAGATTTAACAAATCCTGCTATTTTTACACAATAATTACGACAAAGATTGCTTCTTTTTTTGTCGAAGTATCCAAGTATCATTTCAAAAATTCGTCCTGCATACACTTGGATATACTAAATAACATCAGAAACAACCATGAGCATATACCTTTTTGTAAAAACTACTTCATCAGTTTAGTTTATAAAATTCACGGAGCCTGATGTTTGATATTACTCGCGTTTGAGCAAAGATTATAAGTATCTTTGTTGGCCGAAAGTGCAGGTTTGTATGAACGTATCTTAAATCAGCGGCTATGGTAGATGCCGTTCTCCCAACTCAGGAAAACAAAATAAGGATATAATCTTCTGCTGAATGTAAGTGATTATACAGCATGTGAAAGGTTGTTGAATTAAGTATCTCCATTTTCTCAAAATTTGTTTAACTAAGTCTTGAGTATTGCATAACCCTTTAAAACAAAACAAAACCAATGAGGAGAAAATACTCATTGTTGGTATTGGAGACCTATTTCGAAAATGTTTACTATATAATCGGCACAATATAAAACAAAAAGAGCATATAGATGTTTTCATCAATTGCATCAATAGACTTAGTTGTCTTTATTCAAAAATTAGTCAATCTTTAACAAACGCTGTTTTTTTCAAATAATGGTCATTACTTAACGACAGCCAATTCATCCTACCCGTTTAAAGTAAGCCAAGTCTTCTTCCGTTAGTTTTAACTTCTCCTCTGCTTTCAGCCGTGCCTAAACAAAGACCGTTTAGTTTGAATATACTCTATATTTAGAGGATAAACATTGTCATATACCATTTTGTTTCAAACGTCTTTTTGTTTTAGTCCTTCTGCAATTAATATTAACAAATGAAAACTCATCATTTAGCCTGCCCTCACTATTGACGTTTTTTTTTTTAATTTCAAAGACAATATCTCGTTCAAAAGTTATATTAAATATCGAGATTTTTTGATATTCTTTCATAACGAACATATAAAATGTATCAATAATTCACTTACACTTGTACGTTAATGAAAATAACTTCTTTTTAAGCAATGACATATTAAAGTTATGACATGTCATGGTTAGAAAGGTTAATTTGTCCATGCTTTTAAAACAAAGATAACCTATCGAAAATATATAGCAAACAATGTGATAATGTACTTAATTATTTTTAGTTAATTGTTCAACGCCTGTTAAATATATAGAACACTTTTGTGTGAGCATTTCAGACAATGTGTTTGTAGTTTAATGATCAAGTTATATTAAACCGTAAGTGTAACAATATAATGCGTGGAAATGAAACTCACTTCTTAGTTTGCTCATTATCTTTATATATACTTACAGCTTCTGCTTCTACAGCTTATCTTTATATATACTTACAGCTTCTGCTTCCATGAGATCCTTACGAGTCTAGAATGGTAAAATTGTGTAATACCAATTCAAAGTATAAGACATGATAACAGTTAAATGAACATGCACACTTAATATACATTATAATCAAAATCCCTTCGGCCTTCAAACTAAATGAAATTGATTTACGATACCATTGAAGCGTTACAAAACTAAATATTTGTTTTCGGTTTCATGATTTACACCATTTTTTCCACTTGGTTTTCGTTATTGCTACTTGACATTTTTCCTTGTCGTTTTGTTCTCTCTCCTTTTGGGCACATCTTTTCGGTAGTTTTCTTGATACGTCTTACTGATTTGCCTGGTAGGGACTCTTGTTGAGTTCAATTTCGACTAAATGGCGCTGTTTCGAAGTGAGATATTGTGTTATGCAGTCAATTTAACTTAAGGTATTCGTTAGAGTATGTGCTTTGAGATGTTTCATGAATGTTTAAAAAATAGACCATTAAATGGCCGATTCAATTTAGTTACTAACTGCAATATTGTTATCAATTTGGTCACTTCAGAATCATTTAAGATTTAATCCGGGGGCACACTGCTTATGAGGTAACTCGATAATTCTCGCTAGTGTTATCCGACCCACATACATCTGATAAGCCTTCTTTTATTTTAAGTATCGGAGTCATCGATGGTGTGTTTTCGTGAATAGATAATACTGTTAGACCGACAACGTCATCGAAATTTCGAATTTACTTGCATCGAAAAAAAACTCTGACTCATATTTGAAATTACACTGCATAATAAAGTCAAGAAAAGTTAAGTGACGTCATTTTCCTACTATGTCATATGGTCATCGAAACTATTACCTATTTTGTGTGTCATCCAAGTCACGCTATCATAATTGAGTGTTAAACAAGTATTATATGTATCAAAACAAAAACAGTGCCAAAATAATTAGATTGTGGACTTTGAAGTTCTTGAAAACAGGAATCATATTACCCTGTTAGAAGGCAAAACATAAAAAAATTATTAAAGCCAAATAAGATATACATTACTTAAAGACCAGAGACGGTGAAAATAAAATAGTTAATGAAAATCGCCTCCCAGTCCCTTATCAAACATAGTACCAATTGTTTTGAAATGTAAGTAACATGATATTTACTAATTAAACTTCACTATGACAAAAATAGTGTAAAGGTTATTTAAGCAAAACATTAGAAGAAGAATTCTATTTTTATTATGTTTGTGACTTAAAGCTAATCACAGGTTTCATTATAATATAATTTCTTATGTAGTCAACACATAACTGAATTGGTCAAATTCGGTAAGTTATCTCTCATAGCATATAGATATCTTAAAGACTGTGCATGCGTGTGTGTGAACGAACTACATTTCGGTCTTCCTGTTTGAAACATAAAATGACTTTGTATTAATCCTTATATCAAATACGTTGTTTTTGCTTTGTTGTTATTCCCTTCACTTTGTTCTTAAACTATGTGTACGTATAATGATGTAGATTTGATTCTCTTGAATAAAAATATATATATCATTTTAAAAAGAAATGTATATAAGTGGCAAGCAGATCTTGTTGGATCAAGTTTAAAATCAATCTAATTTTTTTCGATTGAAAATTTCACCTACTGTTAACACTACAAGTTTGAACTATGTTAACAACATTAACTTTCCTATGTTTTCTTATATTCCAGAGTAAAGACAAAATCACTACAAAATATTCGCTTTTCCTCTTTTAGTGTTACGTTTGTTTTTGTTTTTAAATTAACTCACCCGTTGTTGTTTCAGTAAGTGTTTCGCCAATTTACCGTAACAACGCTGATTTTTAAAATCAAGGATATACTTAGGTATATATCCGTTCTGGTTGTGTTTCAATTGAATGTTCTCCGTTAGAAGGAAGAATAAAGTGATATACACTAATTTAAAATGAATTACAATTAATAACTTCTGCATCATTTATTTGATCTTAAACACGATTCAAAATGTGTAAATACTTCAATCATTTATGGGAATCATGAGTGTAGTGTACAAATACACCAAGTCTATATTTGAGTGAGGAACATAAATACGTCACGATTCAAGAGTATAGTTTAAGAATATTTGAGTGCTGTACAGAGTATAGTAATGAATAGCGTATACTAAATAATCACTTAGCAGGAGCCTTAACCCAAGAAGTTTAGAATAAAAATGAACTGAAATTATACTAAAAAAAAACACCAACAAGTATTGAAACTTACTAAATACCGCAAATAAGTTGTTTGTTGATATAGTGCGTGTCAGTACCTGACGTTCAGTGCTTATTAAAATAAAATTCCTTCTTGATAAGGTGTGATACGTTGGACGTCATTGGATGTTTCAGAAAACCTCATTCTTAAGAAGTATCCGTACTTTATTTCGCCAATGCATTTCTCAAATCGCGTTACGCGTATGAATCACTTTTAAAGGACTGAAATGACGTCATCCACCTAAAAATACTTAAGAACACTTAAGCTTATTCATGAAACGACCCCAATGTAGTCGAGTGGCTCAATACTATGATAAGGTCATTTGATACCTCAAGGCAATACTAACATGTCTGAACGTATTTTTATTCCAAGGCGATACTTACATGTCTGAACGTATTTGTCTTCCAAGGCGATACTAAAGTGTCTGAACGTATTTGTCTGCCAAGGCGATAATAGCATGTCTGAACGTATTTGTCTTCCAAGGTGATACTAATATGTCAGAACGTATTTGTCTGCAAAGGCGATACTAACATGTCTGAACGTATTTGTCTTCCAAGGCGATACTAACATATCTGATCGTATTTTTATTCCAAGGCGATACTTACATGTCTGAACGTATTTGTCTTCCAAGGCGATACTAACGTGTCTGAACGTATTTGTCTGCCAAGGCGATAATAGCATGTCTGAACGTATTTGTCTTCCAAGGTGATACTAATATGTCAGAACGTATTTGTCTGCAAAGGCGATACTAACATGTCTGAACGTATTTGTCTTCCAAGGCGATACTAACATGTCTGAACGATTTTTTCTGCCAAGGCGATACTAACATGTATGCACGTATTTGTCTTCCAAGGAGTAACTTACATGTCTGAACGTATTTGTCTTCCAAGGTGATACTAACATGTCTGAACGTATTTGTCTGCCAAGGTGATACTAACATGTCTGAACGTTTTTGTCTGCCAAGGCGATACTTACATGTCTGAACGTATTTGTCTGCAAGGCGATACTAACATGTCTGATCGTATTTGTCTGCCAAGGCGATACTAACATATCTGAACGTATTTGTCTTCCAAGGCGATATTAACATGTCTGAACGTATTTGTCTGCCAAGGCGATACTAACATGTCAGAACGTATTTGTCTTCCAAGACGATACAAACATGTCTGAACGTATTTGTCTGCCAATGCGATACTAACATGTCAGAACGTATTTGTCTGCCAAGGCGATACTAAAATGTCTGAACGTATTTGTCTTCCAAGGCAATACTAACATTTCTGAACGTATTTGTCTTTCAAGGCGATACTAACATGTCTGAACGTATTTGTCTTCCAAGACGATACTAACATGTCTGAACGTATTTGTCTTCCAAGGTGATACTAAAATGTCTGAACGTATTTGTCTTCCAAGACGGTACCTAACAATCCTAGATAAACACACCTTGCAATTTAATATATAATATACTAATTTAAACGAGATTGTGGCAATAACTATTCGGTATTATTGGGATAAGAATGAGGTTGTGCACACACACTGGTTTAAACCCGCAGTAAATTTACATTATACTGACCGTTCCAAGGCGGTACCGATCAATCATTAATAAACATACTTAGCTTTTTTGTATAGCATTTATGCACTGTGCTGTTTGTGGAGTTTTGAACTGTTGTTCCATGTTTCTGGTTTGTGATTTGTTTTTGTTTTTGAGTTATATGTCTTTGGCGTTTAGCCCGTGCCATTAAACGGGGATTAAGTTTAATGTTTGGCTACTGGGTTTGTTTCTGTACTTTTCACATATTCATACGAGTACATCCAATCAGTCAGTACTCAACGAAACAGAAATTATTGCATAATCGTAGGCACTATTTGTTTATCATTTAATCAATCGCATGTGCATCGAGGAATGCACAGGACGTTTTATGTTTTAAATTGTTCTTACCTACACAAACGATATAAGAGTCATATGGCTAAATACACCCATGTCACACATAATTAGTTATTTGCAACGTTTGCTATTTGTTCATGCATGAAGTTTTGTTTCGTGTTTCGAGCTACATTGATGTTGAACATTTTTGTTTATATAACGATAGAGTTTCTAGTTTGTTTCAAGTGCATGCAGGCAAATTTTGCTAATGTTTTCCGGGTTTTGTGTACATTTTAGTATTTATTAATCTATGGAATGCATTTTTCTTTGATAGTTGAAACGATGTACTTTTTGCGTTATTATTGCATGTATATCTTTATACATATCGTCAAAATGGGATGCGTTGTGTTTACGTAGAAACGATACATAAAAAAGAAAAAGAAAACATAAAGGCATACTTTTTGATTTTCTTGAGTTGCTTTCCCCATTGTGTATGTGTTTCCTTCGTCGCTTCCAACTACTTCCTCCTGAAGTTGACAAACATCCTTTAAGTCTTCTATGAAGCATTTAAAGGCAGCAGTATTTTCCGTTAAGCGAAAGAATCTAACCGTACGCTTGTATTCAGCTTCTTTGATCTGTCTCTTTACCTCCGAAATTTCCTTTTCAAAATTTTGGTTCATCAGGTAAAACCGACCTGAAAACGAGTTTTTCACTATCTCATTGAGTTGTCTTTCCTCTTTGATAGCCCATGAAACTTTCTCCTCACAAATTGACGAAATGCATGAACAGGTTTCTATTATTTCGTCGGTAAAATTACGCACTTCCTGTCTAAAACTGCTTATGGAATCTTCCACTTTCCGTTTAAGTTTATTTTCCAAATCATCCAATTCTTTATTACATTTAACTGCATGATTATTACTTGTTTCTTTTTTACTATCAACTTCTTCCTTCACGCGCTGAGCTTCATATTGTATCTCATTTAAAGTTGCAGACATAGCATTAGATTGGTCGTTATCAATACGCACTGCCTCTTGGTACAAATCAACAACCTCATCACCACATGAAAAATGATCCAAACGAAAACATTGACCACAGATCATTACTCCATGAACTCTACAGTATAATGACGTATTTTCAGTCAGGTGGTGTTTACATTTCTCTTTTGTGATATCAAACATAATATGCGTGTGATTGTTTTCATCATTTACATACATTTTCAGAATGTGGGTTTGGAATATCTTTCCTGTCTTGTGAATTCCGGCACACGTTTCACCAATGTTTCCACATGTGTTGCAATATTCAACTGCCTGTTCCTTACAGCACATGTCGCACTGAACTTTATTTAATGACATTTTAAATGTTAGCATAAAATTTATTCTAAAAACCGAAATATTAATTTCAGTATAAATCCACAAAAGGGGAGGATTCCAAATCGGTACTAAAATTTAATATAGATAGTAGAATCAAACTACATTGTATTCATTATTTCCATGTCTTACTGGTAGAATGATATAATCTCTATTTATCATCTCTTCTTTTTTAAATTCGCACACGCAAAACTTTCTTCAGTAATCATGATTATATAACACTAGACAGCTCGTTCAATTTAAATAACTGAAGTAGCAGTCAACATGTTTGGTAAGAGATGAAAGTAAGTGTCAGTTTCACATGAAACATGACTAAGAAAACGAAATGAACCACTTTTCATGAAATCTCGGCGTAATTAAATGGTATAAGTAAAGTGTATTTATGAAATAACGGAAACATCAAGTTATCATTCTTCACATAGCATGACCATTCTCTAATCAAAGAGAAACTAAAAGGTGGTATGTTTCTAAGCAGCCATTCTATATATGCGTTCTTGTAGCATACGTACTGTCCTGAATAACTTATGTTTTGACTAAAGCAATTTAACGGTACTCCATGTTACTAACGACGTCATATTCCAAACATGGAAATACAGTTTACTGCTTATAATAAAAATTGCAGTTACATACGTAATTGTTGAATGTCCTTTACAGAATATATTACTTGCAAGGTCATTAAATACGGAAATTATGAAACGATATTGAAGTTGAGAATGAAGGATCGTTATGTACGGAATTAAATGATGTGAAATGTCAAGTATGTACTCTGAATTAAGTGGGTGTATTTAACAATATTTAACGGCTCCCACATGTTGTCAACAGTCATACTATTGTTGTTTTTTATCTTTCAAAGTAGCTATATGTGAGAATGATGCTTTGAAGCTGAATACTTTGAGCAAGTGTATCAACATAATATTTCATTTTTTAAAAGCCAACTAAGCAGACCTTGTACTTTTATTTCGTCTTTGGTCCTACTTACATTTATGATGATAAAGAACAACCAACTGTGTCGGTAACCCCTTTTTTATTAATGTGTAAACTGATCTTTAAAGCTTTTAGTAAATAAATATTATCACTTTAATCCATATCTTTTTTTTTCTTTCGAGGTGTTATGGATTAAACCATAATTGCATTTTTGAGATCTTAAATGAATATATACATTCTGGCTTTGTTGCAACAATTACACATGAAGTGTATTATACCAATTTCAAAATCAATCCATGAACTGAATATTTTTCGCCAAGGAAGTAAAAATTCCTTTGCGTAATTTACGGTTATGAAACGTAAATATGTTACTGACTTTCAGAAAACAATACAAGACTATAATGATTTATTCATAATACATAAGGCCACCAGACCAAAATACAATTTTAGTATGTTCAAAGAGTGATGTGTATTTAATGTTATGCATGCACAATAAATGATATGATGTTAATAAATTTACATATAGTTTGCGCTGTAAATGCTGAACGAAACGAAATATATATATAAACGTTTCTCGACCAAAGACCAATAAGTATTTCTAAGAATGATATATTTTCATTCCTGTTTCGTCGCAGGACGTTTCAATCAAGTTGATATTGTTTTGCAGATAATAAACCGTGTCAGCAAAGCTAAAAACACCGTCGGCGAATATCAATGCAATACTTTTCGCCAGTAACTTCGGTAACATATCTTTTCCTGCGCGAATAACATACCATACATGCTATTAGATAGTTTATTTAGAGATTAAAGATAATTGTAGAACTCACAAAGCCATGTTTTGTAACGAGAATTGTTAAATATATTTGGTAAATTAAAACAAATACTCTTTATAGATTTTTACATCAAGTTAGTTCAGACAAAAAAAGGAAACCTGCAGTACGGTTCTTGCTTTGAATTTTCAATACTGTCCTTTTGCTAAGTGGGTTTCACTTCCAAATCATTTCACATACACTTATAATGTTCAATAACAGGAAAATATTTCAAAGGAAATTTTAATATGTAAGCGTTACAACAGCAGTATAATATTGTTATTGTTACCATCATCATCATCATCATCATCATCATCATCATCATCATCATCATCATCATCATCATCATCATCATCATCATCATCATCATCATCATCATCATCATCATCATCATCATCATCATCATCATCAGCAGCAGCAGCAGCAGCAGCAGCAGCAGCATCATCATCAGCAGCAGCAGCAGCAGAAGCAGCAGAAGCAGTAGCAGATGCAGTAGCAATAGCAGAAGTAGTAGTAGTAGAAGAGTAGAATACAAGCGTATAATTATTGTATATTTGTTGTCAGATGCATTATCTAAAAATCATACGTTTAGTGTCAAAACATGCGTGAGTCCCTTACAGAAGTACCTGTATTTTATAAGTATTATTATTTTTAAAATAATATATGTAGTTTTACGCCATAAAAGTAAAATCTTTTTAGATAAGACTAGTTTTTGAGGTGAGTTGGGTTGGCTGGATAATATCTTACTGCTTTATTTATTAGTGTTTACCTACACAGGTAGCCTTTTATGCGGTGAAAGTAGGAGTCAGCTGGTATGTAGCATGTTTAAAGTGTTGTGTACACATCAGCTCGCATTCTTATTTGACATTAGCAGTTCTCTGACATTTTTTTTTTAAACAGAAGTACTATTTTTTTTTCTTGAGTAAATTAACAAATAGTTATTTGATAGTGATTTACAAGCTTTTCATTGCAAATAGGTAATATTGCTATATTTTATTTCTATATTGGACATCAACTTCAAAAGTAGCAGATAGAAAATTTGCACGGTTAATATTAATTATCGACGGACGCCAGTATAAAATAAACCCGTTATGTCCACAGATTTATTTAATTTAATTTTGAAAGATGGCATTAAACTTGCACGGCTAATGTTAAAGGCGAGAGACGCGGTGGTTGAAAACCTGTCGTCCCTATCAAGTCCAAGCGTCACCATAAAGACGCACCGCATTGTACACTAAAACACCATCAGCAGATAGACCCTGGTAACAGCGGTACTAAACTGCCCAGGCGTATTAAATATTTTACGTATTGACTAAATGTAAATCGCCATCGCGCCTTCCCGGAACAAACGTCCTGATCCTCGGGTTCACGTTGGGTAATATACTCATGCATAATGGAAAGCTGAACTTGGATTCGGTACGTCATGGTCGACAACATGAAGCCGTGCAGAAGATGGGGCAAGGTATGGGCATAATGGTAATGGTTTCTGGTGGCTCGACTGAAATAAACATCACAGACGCGAGCAAACAAAACGCATTTAATTAAAAAGTTACATATGTTATGTTGAAGTTAAGATATAATTATATTCTCTTTATTTCCACCATTACAGTGATTAATTATATAAATAATACAAATTATATAAATAGTACAAGTGTTACACATAATAAACAGTCATAGAAATATCATAAATTATATACAATATCACATACATGCCAAGAACAAATTATAACATTATTACACACTCTCAAACACAATCATACTAGTATTTGGTGACAAAAAAGTAAGAACATTTATATAATATTAAACTTTATGCAAAGGAAATATAGGAAAAAGAGTACTCGTTTATCGTTAGAAGGCAACGGCTAGAGTAGAGAAGTTTAGGTTAATAATGGTGTTGTTGATAAGGTAGATTTGCCGAATAACTTAAATTGGTGATGATTTGGCAAGGGATGATAACTGTAGAAATAATATTAGATGAGTTAGGCACTAATACCCGCACTTGTCGAAACGAAATACAAGTGAAGGTTGTGCGGTGTTAAACATCTACGTTGAAAACAATTTAAAAAGAAAATAGTATTTGTGATACGTCTCACTTTAATTAAAGTGGTTTGATGTTGATATGGTTTAAGTTCCCATAATGATTTAATTAGTAATATTAAAATATTTGTAATTACCAAATTAAAAATAGAAATAATAAAAGAGGAAATATGTTCCTGACAAACAAATTGCTTTACATTATTATAGAGCAAACAAAAACAGAGCACAATATTTAGTTGCTAATGAGATCAGCTAAATGTGACTTGTTAAATTGTTAAGCTTATTCAATTTACGAACAAACATGTAAAACATGTAACATGTATTTAATGTGAAGAATATTTCATATCAACATAATGCAAAAACAAGCATTTATAAGGTGATACGTCTTTCAGAGTTTTAGACTGTGATCTAGTCAATATACAGTTTGCAATAGTAACATTGTAACATCTTAGTCTATTTCTCCACGGATTACTGATGATACGTATTTGCACACATCATTTATATATGTCTGTTCCATATGGTGGTCAAGTGTATGTAGCGTTCGTTCACTAAATATATGTGATATAATATCAACGTCTGACCCTGCGCACACTATGGGATGTTTGTTTATCAGTTCGTTCCTTGATTGGTTGAAATAGTTGCACGAATTGATCCTGTGATCACAAACATTGTCTGTAACAACATTGCATCTTCTGCACAACGATCGAGCGTTTGTCCGCGTGTCCGTCAGTAAACGAATCACGACCGTGGCGTTGCGTACTTCAGTCGGGGAGTCGGCGGCGGCCCATATAGACGCCCTTCTAGGAAGTGGATGGACCGTTGTAAACCGAGTAATGTCAGGGTCTCCGCTGGTACGAATAAGCCACTGTTGCTTGTGATAGTCACTAACACGTGCGCTGACAATGCGTTTCCATGATGTTTTGCTCGGCATCGAGAATGTTTCTTTGTAAGAGGTCAGGTAGTTCAGCATATCATACTTCCTCAGCACATTGTATAAATCCGGTATAACACCGCGTTGACCAGTGGTGTTACGTAACATGAATAAACTCCATCTGTAGTCGAAGATTTTCTTAGCTGTGTAGTTAGCGTTCATGCAGCAAAGCTTGTGAAAGAACATCAGCTTTCGTTTGTCGACATTTGCAATCACTGGGTACCACCCGAGAAGTCCCAAAGCCATGTCAGTGCGTGTTCGTGATGAAACGTTTTGGCACATCTTTGCAGCCAGTCTTAATACACGTTCCAGATTTAGAATGTCGTTTACAGTAAGAGTCGACCATAGCTCGGACCCGTATAGCAGAGATGGGACTGTAATCTTCTGGACCAAATCCGACATGATAAGTGGGTTGACATCATAATTTGCGGCACGGATGGTCATCAGGGAAAATATGGATGCACGCCCTTTTCGCACTCTTGCGTCAACAGCATAACTGCATTTGTTTGACTTATGTAGAACTATTCCGACGTGGGTGGCGCTATCAGACGAATTGAGAATAGTTTCATTAATTAGTACAGAATCGATGTAATTCCTGCGTCCGCCAAAGATAATATATGCACATTTTGATTCGTTAAGTTTGTATCCCCATTCATTGGCATACGATGTAACGATGTTTATTTGGGATTGCAGATACGATTTATTTGTAGAAACTAGAGTTAAGTCGTCAGCTAGGGTTGGATTTCCCGTTTTCATGTCACCAATAAAGGATCCATATGGAGATTCTTCCAGATCACATAATAGTTTGTTGATAAACAGGAGGTAGAGCCAGGTTGACAGTACGCCACCCTGGCGGACACCTTGTAGTACCGGAAATGGTGATGACTGGACGCCATTTGCAATAACAACGCTTTCAATGTTAGTGTAGCAGTTAATGAGCGTGCGTAGTGTCTGCCCGCGTATTCCGTACTCGTGTAACTTAACAAATAGTGCGGAGTGAAGGACGTTGTCGAAGGCACCGGAAGTGTCAAGCATGGCCACATGGGACGGGGAGCCGTATTCCTGATTTGATGCAATTGTTTCTTGTAGACTAAAAGACACTGTCAGCGAACCCAGTTCACGTTGATATGCGTTCTGTTGTGGATTGGGAAACTTTTTACCATGTACTTTGGACCAACGCGTGAGTCGATCGTGTATAAGTTTTTCAAATACCTTGTAAATGACAGGTAGTAGAGTTATAGGCCTGTAACTTTTGCACTCATTCTTTGGCTTATTTTGCTTATGAATAGGAATAATGATCCCCATTTTGCAGTCTATAGGAACGTAGGATGCAGTCAATATCATTGTAAATAACTTTTGCACATAGACACAAAGTGTGTGACCTCCATAGATGAGATGTTCATTGACAAGTCTGTCATGGCCGCCCGCTTTACGCTTTTTGAGATTTCGAAAAAGAGTATTTATTTCATCATGGGTGACGTCACGATCTAGAATGTTATCAGTGCTACGGTCAGCTGAGTATAAGAAGGTCTGCACTCTATTGTCTAGATCTGCATGGAAGTCTGTGTTAAAAGTTTGAGAACTTTTAGGAGTAAACACGTTCTCGAAGTAGCTGCCAAACGCCGTGGAAATGTCTATAGGGTTACGTGCTGTTTTGTTTCCTGATGCTATTTCATTTATCGTTTCTTTTTCCTTGTTTTGCTTAAGGCGTATCATTCGCCAGAAGAGCCGCATGTCGCAAGAAGCCGCGTTATTAAGTTCATTGTAAAAATTTTCGTTGCATGATGCGATTGCGCGTTTCTGTGTTTGTCGAAACATGCGTTTAGAGTCTTTGTAATGTTCAAAATACACGTTGCCTTTTGTGCGTATATTGCCATTCGATATAAGTTCTTTCCTTGCTTTTCGTTGATTGCAATGTGCTTCTTTTACTTCGTTATTCCAATATGGTTTCGCATGTTTATTAAACTTGCTTCGTGGTAATGCATGAGATGCGCGTTCGATCGATTTAACTATATGTTTGTATATTATTTCAATATTATTTTCATCGGCGATAAGATTCGTTACATCTAAACATTTTAGGTATGCGTCAAGCAAATCTGAATAGTTTGTTAGCTGACTATCTGAGCATTTGTTCCAAGCAATCAGATTGACATCACTTATTTCGAAATGTGTCACCGGTATTTTTTTCACTGTCCGTAATGGGAGGTGGTCGGAGACGCTACAACATTCGTCACAGATGACGTCACACGTTTGAAATAGGTCCAACTGCCATGACCCGGTGAGGAAGTAGTCGAGGGTTCGGAGCGTTGGTCTGAAGGTGTATGCAGAATTGTCTTTGCATAATACTCGTGACATGTTGTTTTTGTTTAGAAACCGTTTAAGTTCCCGTGCACGTGAATTTTCATGAAGAGGTCCTATTGTGACGTCAGCATTCATGTCACCTGCGAAGATGACGACACCTTCAGCTGTGTATCTGTTAAACAGACCTTGCATATGGTCTAGGCAATCTATATAGTCTTGAATGTCATAGTTTACAGAGGGCATATACACTGCAAATATAAATATAGGTAATCTGTTTTCTGAGAATAATTTCAATCCAACAATTCAACAATGGGGTGGGCTGGGCAGGGATTAGAGAAAAAATGTACGGGCTACCTTCTCGAAAGTTGTAGAAGAAAAGGGAAGTAACAAGGTAAACGCTGACGTCATTGGATAGATTCTAAAGTGATAGACTGGTTACGGTAGTATAAACTTGTATGGTAAAAGGAACTGTGCGCCGCGATAACGCTGGTTACATTAAGCTGTAACCAGAAATATATTCGGTAAAATTTCAAAAAAGTAAAAGATATATGAAGTTTGTTTTGCTGGCCACCATCTACATTTAAGTCTCTCGTGTGAGTTTGGTAAGCTACAATTTAAGAATTTTCCATTTCAGCCGAAACTGGGGGGAAATTTAAAATTTGAAAAGTCATCATATATTTGATTTTGGAACAGAAAATAGTTTTTCTATTGATGAATTTAGTACAAGATTATAACACATTATAGCAGAAATGTTGATTATAAAAAAAAATAGATGTAGCCTGATTCCGCGTATTCCATCGGGCATTTTCTCTTGCTTGCAATCTAAGGCAGTTTAACGATAAACAATTGCGTCAGAATTATGTTCTAATTATCCGTTCTCTTAGAACTGCTATAACCAAATAAATATTTCACGTACCTGGCCTTTGCAATCTTTCATCAATGTTCTTGTATGCTCATTCCTAAAACTAAATTTAATCAAAATGATTAGATTATACTGAATGTATATATTTCTTTAGACTTTTGCTGTTAAGGGTATCCCGTGAAAGTGCAAGGACTTGTTTCCAACGGGGTCCTTTGTTTTTGGTGAAGGGAAAACAGTGGTAGAAAACAAGGCAGTCCGGTGCGTACCCCAGCTCATTTCGAGAAATTCCTTGTTTCTTTTACGTGCTCGGTATTAAGCACAGATACACAGGGTCCAACATTCCTTGGTTAAACCATTAATGAGTACACAACTTTTCCGAGCTTTTTTAAATGCCGAGCGCCAGGCAAGGGATCTACGTGCACCACGTTTTAACGTCTTTTGGTATGACGCGGCCAGGGACAGACACACGACCATCCACTCCGTAGACCACTAGTCCTAGATACGGTATTAGTGCATGTACTCAATAGTGGATTCGGGGAATGGGCACCCAACAGGCGCCCCGTCTCCCTACCCCTTAAATCTTCTAAATTTACTTTCTATATCAATATTGAAAAAAAATAACATAAGCTTCAAAATGCACCATTTCGGACAAAAATTGTTAAAAAGATTCAGAGGGAGTACCCCCAACACCCCGCCGTCATTTAACACCATTAAGTATTCTGTTCTCGGGAAGAGGCGAATTTCAAAAGTGTGTGCCCCTTTAGTTAAACCACCACTAATATCAATTTTTTGATCCGCTCCTGGTACTTTTAAACTGATTGTTGGGTCATCATTAGGTTGTACCTTAAACGTTAAAGAGGTTTTTTGACATCCAAATAAACAGTTTTATGTGAAAATGAAACATACTCTGTATACAACGTTTAAAAGCTATAACTTGCAAAGTTTTGATCAATTGAGAAGCTGCCAGAACTTTACCTTTTAAAGGGACTCGCATATGTTTTGGCACCTAAAATAATTTCCCCGCAATTCATCAAAAAAAATTTTTTATTAAATACTTGTTATTAATATAATACCGAAATTGAAAAACAAATACACTTTGAGTATAACAAAAACCTGGTGAAAGTAGGGACCGCAATCACGCCGGTCCAGTAAATAGAAACAACAGAAAACCAATCGCTCATCCACTCGCCATTAAAACCTTTATTGACAATATTGGAAGCATCACATGATAATGCCAAGCAAATAATCATTATACAGCCTTTTGTTGAATCGCGTTTGTAGCGCATTTCAAAATTGTGGAATTCAAAGACAATGTTTAAGCAAATATCAACATTTGATGAAGGTTTTCAGCCATTAAAATATAAGCTTTAACACTTCTTAGGATTTACCAAACTTTATTTCGTAACTATAAAAACTCATGAGCACAAGATCGAACGATAAAGGAATAGACTTTTTTTTATTATTTAATGAAACTATAGAAATAAACAAAGTTTGATATCTTCAGTGGAACAAATGTAAACGGAAGAAGAACTGCCAAAGTTATTGTATGATTATAAAGCCCTGATTCTGCTTGTCTGTGTTCCTTCTTGTTCACGAGGGCTAGGGTTCAAAGTCTTCTCTCGACACACGGTATATGACATCCCCGAAACGGCCAAAAAATGTTTGTTTGATATGTCCCGATCCACCCTTAATTTTACTCCTAACCCATATCACCAATGGCCATTTTCATTTAACCGTTACCATTTTCTTAACTTGGTTATATCTCCTTTCAATATTTTCTCGCTTGATCTAAAAGAACAAACCTTCTGATTCTATTTTGGATGGGGTATCTATATGTTTGGACTTTCTCTTAATTTATCGAATTACCATGAGAGATCACCGCGTAGAGGATAAGTACTAGTGCTGTTAAGACACACTCTGTAGTTTTGAATACGCGGTGCATAAACTGTATATCCAGTTTAATTAAAACTTCCTTAATGTAACATCACTAAACTACCTTAATGTTTCTTGTAGAAACTTCATTGGATCGTTTAGGTAAAAGAAAAAGCCATTTATGTGTAGGTAATTCAGTTTAAGAATCAAATAACAAGAAAAACAACTTCGTATTTAAGTCTTAAATGATTTTAATAGAACCAGTGTACACACACACACACACGCACGCACGCACGCACGCTAGCACGCACGCACGCACGCACGCACGCACGCACGCACGCACGCACACACGCGCACGCACGCACACACACGCGCACACACGCGCGCACACGCGCGCACACACACACACACACACACACACACACGCATGCACACACGCACGCACACGCCCAGACATACACACGCACGAACGCACACACACACACACACGCACGCACACAAAAATCATGCACACGCATTTACACACCCACAGAGTGACGTCTCTTTTTTCATGAAAATTATTTTTATATTTTTATTAAAGTTTCTTTTTAATTAATATTGCTGTGGCTACTTATGTCATTTTGTTTTAAATTAATCATATAAGATATCAAGTACTCTCCATTTTTGTTTGTGGGTTTCATATTTGTCATGATTTAATGCTATTGGTATTTTTATTCTTAGCTTCAGGTACATCAAGTATGCATCAAACGACAATAGTCTATTGTTATATATTGCTGAGTGTATGTACAATTTTATTAATATAATTAGGAAGTAACAAACATTTCTGTGTGTGTTTGTACCTATTATTCCCAGTAAAGCCTCGCGTTTACCTATGATTATATTAATTGTCGTTGATGCAATAAATTTATACAATTTGTTCCATAATTCTTGTACTTTACTACATTCCAAATATTAATGTTCAATTGAATCTACATTCGAGTAACAGAATGTGCATAGACTGCAATCGACACGTTTTCATTTATAAAGTAATTTGTTGGTGGGTATTATTCTTATAAGAAATTTATAATGAAAACTACGCAATTGTATCTATTGTTGATTTGTAATATATTACCGTATATTTTGTTCCAATCTAATTGTTCATTTTCTATTTCCATGTGTTCGGTCCATTTCATTTCTGAGGTTGGACGGATAGATATTTTGGTCAGTATTGAGTAAAGAAATATGTTTGTTTGTACTGATTTTTTTTACTTTTTCTTTTAGTATTATGTTTTCTGTAAGGGTGATGCCGTCTTTGATTAATTGCATCTTTATATGTTGTGGCACTGAACGAATAAGAGTTTGATATTTTATGAAATCATTACCATTTATATCGTAAAGGTACCTCATTTGATTGGAGTCATAAAAAGTGTTGGTTCTATAGTCAAATATATGTTCAAGATATTTAATGCCCTTTTCAAACCATTCGTTATAGAATATGGACTATGGTTTATAATGATTCTGTCATGTCTGCGTTGCAAGAACTGGAATACCATTTCAAAAGTTATAACTTTTTAGAAAACTCTCTACTTTTATGTGGTGACTTAAATGCCAGAACCTATAGTCCTCCTGATTACACATTATGTCCGGACAATATTCCGGAGTTAAAAAGAGTTCAGCAATATAATTGACAGTGATAATGGTATTGAAAGGATATCATGAGACACCAAATCTAATAAATATGGGTGTGAGTGTTGAGAGTTTTGTAAAGTGAATGGTCGCTTTGGTAGATTTGATGGAGTTGATGGCTTCCCTTTTATTAATCAAAACGGATGTAGTGTCATAGACTATTATATTGTGACAAAAAATGTGTTTGAAATAATAACATTGTTTGAGATCAAATCGTGCACTGAAAGAAGCCATGTTTCCTTATCTTTGACTTTGAAGATAGATCAAAGTGATATAACTTACAATTCTAGATGTTTTCAGATGCTGAAATACATACAAATTCAGTTATTCAGTAATTTGAATCTGTTATATGTAACAGTAGTTAAAGTTTTCAAAAGATTAGAAGGAAAGGTAAACCAATGAAATGCACTGTGTGTTTTAATAACGGATGTACACAGGCAAAATGTTCTACAAGACAGCTTTTGAAGGGTTAAGAAAACGCCGGTGTGATGAAAATTTGAATGGTTATGTACAAAGTATATATAGATATAAAAATGTATGTAGACTTAAACGAATATTGTTCAACAGAAAATACTTAAATAAAGTCGAGTCCTCTGTGAGTAACTCCCGAATATTCTGGAGTGAAATTAAAAAAGTACAGAAAATATGATATCATTGGACAAATGGATTGATCACCTAATACACAGTAATCTATTTTCGAATAATGAAGGAAATAACCATGAATGTAAAAATATTAATGTCACTGTTAATATAGATGAATTTCGATGATAATGAACAGTTGATTTTTAACTCTGAGATTACTGATGAAGAAATACTACATAGTGTAAAAACATTGAATATAAATAACGCGTCTGGAGGTACTCCAGCAGTTATTATATGGCATGTATTGTTACCGTTGACCGTTTTAATCGATTGTTTTCTAGAGGTGAATTTCAAGATAACTGGGCAAAACCAGTCATTATACCATTGTACAAAAAAGGTAGTTATAGTAGTCAATGATAACTTCAGGGGTTTGGCATTACAGTATATTTTAAGTAAAGTGTATTTATCAACAATAAAAAAGAGACTTACCTTTTATGTTGAGTCATACAACAAACTCTTAGAACCCAAATCAGGATTTAGGGCGGGATATACTACAGTTGATAATGCTTTAGTTTTATACTCCATTGTTATTAAATATTTATGTAAGAAAGCGAAACCTGTATATTAAGCTTTTTAGGCTTTCAAAAAGCATGTGATTCAGTTGATCGGTATTAAAACGAAAGTTGGTAAGGGACTACTAGTACAAGTCATTACAAAGTATTTATTCATCAGTAAAAGCATGTGTATGTATCAACGAGGGTGTATCCGACATATTTAATTGCCAGTTAGTTTACGTCAGGGCTGTAGCATAAGCCCCGTTCTATTTGCAATGTTCAAAAAGGACTTGTATTTAATGTTATGTGAAAATAATATCAGAGGGATTTGATTATTTCCGGATTTTGTTGAAATATGTTTGCTTTTGTTTGTTGATGATTTTGCTTTGATATCAGATACTGTTGTTGGCTTACAAAAACAATTAAATGTTATATATCAGTTTTGTTTAAGGAGCAAACTACTTGTAGAAACCATAAAATCAAAAGTACTTGATTTAAACGAGTTGGAATGGTGGCGAGAAGAAAATTTTTGTCGTATAATGGTATACGGATAAAAACTGTCAATGGTTTTACTTATGATTGTCAATGTATAAAATGGTAGAGGCCATGACGGTGAATCAAAGAAGGTATTTATGTACATGTTTAGTTCTCTTCAACATTTATGCTTCCCATATAAAACGTATTCAAAAGTATTTGATTCGAAAAGAAATCTGGAAATTGTATGGCATGATTCCGTAGCTTAATGATAGAGAAAAGTAGACATTATAACATCTCAAGAGGATATTGTGTTTGTTTGTATTGTGAACTGATGTATTGTGAACTGTACAGGAAGATAAATATCACTTCGTGCTATTATGGCCTTTATAATCTGATATTTGAACGGGTTATCTACCTATGTATTATTTTCAGTATCCAACTCTTAAAACGTTTTACGAAAATATGAATATAATTCGAAAAGTTAACATGTTTTTTTACTACTCTTTTAAATCACCACCACCGCCATCACCATCATCATCATCATCATCATCATCATCATCATCATCATCATCATCATCATCATCATCATCATCATCATCATCATCATCATCATCATCATCATCATCATCATCATCTAAACATCATCATCATCATCATCATCATCATCATCATCATCATCATCATCATCATCATCATCATCATCATCATCATCATCATCATCATCATCATCAGCCGCAGCAGCAGCAGCAACAGCAACACCAGCAGCAGCAGCAGTAGTAGTGACAGTAGCAGTAGTAGTAGTAGTAGTAGTAGTAGTAGTAGTAGTAGTAGTAGTAGTAGTAGTAGTAGTAGTAGTAGTAGTAGTAGTAGTAGTAGTAGTAGTAGTAGTAGTAGTAGTAGTAGAAGAAGTCATTGTTTATTTGTTATCCGATGCATTATCTAAAGTCCTTACAGAAGTACATGCATTTCATTATTATAATTATTTTAAAATACTATATGTAATTGTACGCCATAAAAGTTAAAACCATTTAGATAGGACTAGTTATTGAGATAGGTTGGGTTGGCTGGAAAACATCTTACTGCTTTATTTTTTAATGTTTACTTACAGGTAGACATTTTTCGCGGTGAAAGTAAGTCAGCTGGTATGTAGCCTGTTGAAATTGGGGTGCACACATCAGCTCGAATTCTTATTTGACATTAGCAGTTCTCTGACAATTTTTAAAACTCAAGTAATATTTTTTATCAGTTTTTCTTTAGTGAATTAACAAATGATCATTGATAGTGATTTACAAGCTTTTCAGCAGATTATATGGCTCAATTATTACCATGTCCTTATTTTAACTTCGATGGCGTCTCACGTTCCATGTGTTTATATCATATTTCTTTATATTTATAAAATTATGTCATTGGTATAGTCGAAATCCATTTTTTCTTGGGCACACTGTGGGCTTTTACCTCATAATATATAAGGAATATTATTTCACCTTCATAAAGATAAGAGCACGACGAGAGTGAAACTTTTCCGAACAAATAAAACATCCCAAAACAAACCGACGGAATAAGCAGCGATCTGTATGTTTTTTTGAACACAAAGCTAATCCTAGTGGCGAAAAGCTACAGAATTAAGCCTAGTAGCAAAGAGTTTAGACATAAACCCGGTTTAATGGCACTTGTCAAACGCCAAGGACATAGAACATAAAAACACAAATTCACAAAAAAGAAACCGGGACAAAAGCACAAAACACCACAGACAGCACAGTGCATACATACTATATATAAAAAAACTAGATATGTTTATCAAGGATTGTTAGGTACCGCCTTGGAACGGTCAGTAAAATGTAAATTTACTGGGGGTTTAAACCATATTAAGTGCACAAGCCCCACTGTTATCCCAATAATCCCAAATAAAATAAAAAGCACAAAAGTTAAATATTTTCAAAGTACGCATTTACTTGGGGAAAATTAACAATACAAATAATGATTAACTTAAAGATAACCCCCAAGTACTTCTATGATTAGAGATCCTAACTCTATCTGCAGACGGAGAAATACAATTCAGAGCACAAAATGCAAAATATTTTCAAAGATACGATGCAGTCATTGTTTGAAACTATTATCATCACACACAGTCTGCCTTAAATAAAAGGTCTAAAACTGTAAAAACGAATCCGTTATCTTGATGGATAATACATGCAGACTGACTGATGTTGTGTATGTTTTAGACGTTGCAAAGTGTCATGGCATGTGGTCTTGATTATGTTTTTTTGGATTTTTTTTTTTCTGACGGTTAATAATTCACAAACACATCTAACAGAAGACTATATTTCAGTTTTAGGAAGGCTATTATACCCGAGATCCCATCTTCTTTGCGAATATACCATGTACTTTAAACATTTCGAAGTCGTTGAATAAGTACAAACATAAATGAACATTTGGAACACATTTGTACAAATGACTTTGTTCTATGTTTTGAAACAAAATACGTGATAAGAACATGTAAAACTTTTTTTTTTTTAAACTTCCTTTTTCAGAACCAAACAAAATCACGTTGTGTTAAACATTTCAACCACTACCCTTTAAAAGCCGAGCGCCAGGCAAGGGAGCTACGTGTACCACTTTTTAACGTCATTCTGTATTTCGCGGCCCACCACCATCCGCTTAGGCCTAGAGAGGGTATAAGTGCATGTACTCAATATTGGATTCGGAGATTGGGCAACCAGCACGCGCCCCGTCCCTATATATCCTTAAATCGTCTAAATTTACTTTCTAATATCGGAAACAAGTTAAATAAGCTGTTTGCACCATTTTGAACAAAACTTTCAAAAGTGTGTGCCCCTTGAGTTAAACCACCATTACGTCCATTCCTGGATCCGCTCCTGGTACTTGCTAGCTGATTGTTGAGTCATCATTTCACTTTACAGTTAAAGGGGTTTCATGGCATCAAAATCAACAGTTGTATGTGAAATTGAAATGTACTCTGTATACAACGTTTTATGCTATGATTTGCAAAGTTCTGATCAACTGAGAAGCTGCCAAAACTTTACCTTTAAAAGGGACTCGCTAATGTTTTGGTACCTAAAATAATTTCCCGCAATGCATCTGAAAACACTTATATTATAGTTTTTGTATTTGACACCGAAATGAAAGTACAAATTCATAAATATGAAACACCTGGTGAAAGCGGGGAGCTCAACAACGACGGAACAGTATAGAAATAAATAGAAAACCAATCGCTAATCCACTCCCCCAAAGGGACGCATATTATGGTGATGGACATTTAAACTTTTATTGACAATATTGGTAGCATCACGTGATAATGCCAATCAAAATATAATTGTACAGCCTTTTCTTAATAAGTGTTATGAACGCATTTCAAATGTGTGGACTTCAAAGACAATATTCAAGCACTTATCAATATGTGTTGAATGTTAACAGCCATCAAACTATTAGCCTAAACACTTCTTATGATTTGTCAAACTTTATTTCGTTACTATAAAAACTCATGATTACAAGATCGAACGATAAAGGAATATACTTTTTTATTTTCTATTTAATGAAACTATAGAAATGAACAAAGATTGATATCTTCAGTGGAACAAATGTAAAAGGAAGCAGAACTGTCAAAGTTATTGTATGATTATAAAGCCCTGATTCTGCTTGTCTGTTTTCCTTCTTTTTCACGAGGGCTAGGGTTCAAAGTTTTCTCTTGACACACGAACTATGACATCCCCGAAACGGCCATAATGCGTAACAAAAAATGTTTGTTTGATATGTCCCGACCCACCCTTAATTTTACTCCTTACCCATATCACCAATGGCCATTTTCATCTAACCGTTACTATTTTCTCAACTTGGTTATATCTCCTTTCAATATGTTCTCGCTTGATCTAAAAGAACAAACCTTCTGATTCTATTTTGGATGGGGTATCTATATCTTTGGACTTTCTCTTAATTTATCGAATTACCATGGGAGATCACCGCGTAGGGGATAAGTACTAGTGTTGTTAAGCGACACTCTGTAGTTTTGAATACGCTGTTCATAAACTGTATATCCAGTTTAATTAAAACTTCCTTAATGTAACATCACTTAACTACCTTAATGTTTCACTAGTAGAAACTTCATTGGATCGTTTAGGTAAAAGAACAAGCCATTTATATGTAGGTAATTCAGTTTAAGAATCAAATTACAGGAAAAACAACTTCGTATTGAAGTATTAAATGATTTTAATAGAACCATTGTACACACACACACGCACGCACGCACGCCCGCCCGCACGCACGCACGCACGCACGCACGCATGCACACACACGCACACACATGTGCACACACGCGCACACACGCATGCACTCACGCACGCACACACGCACCCACACGCATACACACACACACACACCCACGCACGCACACAAAAATCATGCACACGCATTTACACACCAACAGGGTGACGTCTCTTTTTTCATGAAAATTATTTTTATATTTTTATTAAAGTTTCTTTTTAATTAATATTGCTGTGGCTACTTATGTCATTTTGTTTTAAATTAATCATATAAGATATCAAGTACTCTCAATTTTTGTTTGTGGGTTTTATATTTGTCATGATTTAATGCTATTGGTATTTTATTCTTAGCTTCAGGTGCATCAAGTATGCATCAAACGACAATATTCTATTTTTATATTTTGCTGAGTGTATGTAAAATTTTATTAATATTATAAGGCAGTAACAAACATTTTTGTGTGGGTTTGTACCTATTATTCCCAGTAAAGCCTCGCGTTTACCTATGATTATATTAATTGTCGTTGATGCAATAAATTTACACAATTTGTTCCACAATTCTTGTACTTTACTACATTCCAAATATTAATGTTCAATTGAATCTACATTCGAGTAACAGATGTGCATAGACTGCAATCGACACGTTTTAATTGAGAGAATAATTTGTTGGTGGGTATTATTCTTATAAGAAATTTATAATGAAAACTACGCAATTGTATCTATTGTTGATTTGTATATATTACCGTATATTTTGTTCCAATCTAATTGTTCATTTTCTATTTCCATGTGTTCGGTCCATTTCATTTCTGAGGTTGGACGGATAGATAGTTTGGTCAGTATTGAGTAAAGAAATTTGTTTGTACTGATTTTTTAACCTTTTCTTTTAGTATTATGTTTTCTGTAAGGGTGATGCCGTCTTTGATTAATTGCATCTTTATATGTTGTGGCACTGAACGAATAAGAGTTTGATATTTTATGAAATCATTACCATTTATATCGTAAAGGTACCTCATTTGATTGGAGTCATAAAAAGTCTTTGTTCTATAGTCAAATATATGTTCAAGATATTTAATGCCCTTTTCAAACCATTCGTTATAGAATATGGAATATGGTTTATAATGATCCTGTCATGTCTGCGTTGCAAGAACTGGAATACCATATAAAAAGTTATAACTTTTTAGAAAACTCTCTACTTTTATGTGGTGACTTAAATGCCAGAACCTATAGTCCTCCTGATTACACATTATGTCCGGACAATATTCCGGAGTTAAAAAGAGTTCAGCAATATAATTGACAGTGATAATGGTATTGAAAGGATATCATGAGACACCAAATCTAATAAATATGGGCGTGAGTGTTAAGAGTTTTGTAAAATGAATGGTCGCTTTGGTAGATTTGATGGAGGTGATGGCTTCACTTTTATTAATCAAAACGGATGTAGTGTCATAGATAATTATATTGTGACCAAAAATTTTGAGATCAAATCGTGCACTGAAAGAAGCCATGTTTCCTTATCTTTGACTTTGAAGATAGATCAAAGTGATGTAACTTACAAATCTAGATGTTTTCAGATGCTAAAATACATACAAATTCAGTTATTCAGTAATTTGAATCTATTATATGTAACAGTAGTTAAAGTTTTCAAAAGATTAGAAGGAAAGGTAAACCAATGAAATGCACTGTGTGTTTTGATAACGGATGTACACAGGCAAAACGTTCTACAAGACAGCTTTTGAAGGGTTAAGAAAACGCCGGTGTGATGAAAATTTGAATGCTTATGTACAAAGTATGTATAGATATAAAAATGTATGTAGACTTAAACGAATATTGTTCAACAGAAAATACTTAAATAAAGTCGAGTCCTCTGTGAGTAACTCCCGAATATTCTGGAGTGAAATTAAAAGAGTACATAAAATATGATATCATTGGACAAATGGAATGATCACCTAATACACAGTAATCTATTTTCGAATAATGAAGGAAATAACCATGAATGTAAATATATTAATATCACTGTTAATATAGATGAATTTCGATGATATTGAACAGTTGATTTTTAACTCTGAGATTACTGATGAAGGAATACTACATAGTGTAAAAACATTGAATATAAATAAAGCGTCTGGAGGTACTCCAGCAGTTATTATATGGTGTACATGTATTGTTACCGTTGAACGTTTTAATCGATTGTTTTCTAGAGGTGAATTTCAAGATAACTGGGCAAAACCAGTCATTATACCATTGTACAAAAAAGGTAGTTATAGTATTCAATGATAACTCCAGGGGTTTGGCATTACAGTATGTTTTAAGTAAAGTGTATTTATCAACAATAACTAAGAGACTTACCTTTTATGTTGAGTCATACAACAAACTCTCAGAACCCAAATCAGGATTTAGGGCGGGATATACTACAGTTGATAATGCTTTAGTTTTATACTCCATTGTTAATCAATATTTATGTAAGAAAGCGAAACCAGTATATTAATTATTTTAGGCTTTCAAAAAGCATTTGATTCAGTTGATCGGTATTAAAACGAAAGTGGGTAAGGGACTACTAGTACAAGTCATTACAAAGTATTTATTCATCAGTAAAAGCTTGTGTATGTATCAACGAGGGTGTATCAGACAAAATTTAATTGTCAATTACGTTTACGTCAGGGCTGTAGCAGAAGCCCCGTTCCGTTTGCGATGTTCATATTATATTCAATGTTATGTATCAGGGAGATTTAATTATATCCGGATTTTGTTGAAATGGTTTTGCTTTTGTTCGCTGATGATTTTTCTTTGATATCAGATACTGTTGTTGGCTTACAAAAGCAATCAAATGTTTTATATCAGTTTTGTTTAAGGAGCAAACTTATTGTAAATGCCATCAAATCAAACGTACTTGATTTAAACGAGGTGGAATGGTGGCGAGAAGGGAAATTTGGTCATATAATGGTAGACAGATAGGAACTGCCAATGGCTTTACTTATGATTGTTAATGTTTAAAATCACAGAGGCCATGACGATGAAAGCAAAGAAGATAATAATGTACATTTTTAGTTATCTACAACACTTATCGTGATTGTCGAATAAAACGTTTTGAAAATGATTCGAAAAGAAATTTAGAAATTGTATGGCAAGATTCCGTACCTTAATGATAGAGAAAGGTAAACATTATAACATCTCAAGAGAATATCGTACACGTATGTATTGTGAAACTGTACTGAAAAATGAATATCACTTCGTGCTATCATGCCCTTTATATTGTGATATTCGAACGAGTTATCTACCTATATACTATTGTCAGTATCCAACTCTTGAAAGGTTCTATGCCGTATGCCAAACGAATATGTGAATTTAATTCGAAAAGTTAACATGTATCTTTACTACTCTTTTAAATCAACACCACCGCAATCACCATCATCATCATCATCATCATCTTTATCATCATCATCATTAGCATCACCACCACCGCCACCACCACCACCACCATCATCATCATCACCACCACCATCATTATCCCAACAATCATCATCATCATCATCATCATCATCATCATCATCATCATCATCATCATCATCATCATCATCATCATCATCATCATCATCATCATCAAATTCATCATCATCATCATTACCATCACCACCACCTCCACCACCACCACCACCACCACCACCACTATCATTACCACCACTACCACTTACAACAATCACCACCACCATCATCAACACCTCCATCTTCATCATCATCATCATCATCATCATCATCATCATCATCATCATCATCATCATCATCATCATCATCATCATCATCATTATCATCATAAACATCATCATCACCATCATCATCATCATCATCATCAGCATCATCAGCATCATCAGCATCATCATAATCTTAATCCTCCTCAGCGTCGTCAGCGTCGTCATCGTCGTCATTATTACTGTAGTCTTCTTTCAGTAACACTTGAGATGATACGTCTTACTGATTAACTATACGGTAATATAATAGAGTAACAGTTTAGAAACAAATTACTTGCAATATTTAATTTCTCATATTTACATATCAACGTCCATTCTTTAAATGAATGGTCTTTCGGCTATTGCTATCACAATATATTCGGATATGTCCTTCGTACACCATGCATACTTTAGCAAAGAAAATTGCGTTCATATCGCATTTGATATTAATTTTGCGATTCCTTCCTTTATTAATCGGAAATTCTTATTTTTATTTGATATGTTCGCCTTTCTCTGATCACCAAACCCTCTCAAATAATGCAAGATATCAACATCTATATCTTCATCAACCTTCGATAAGACGCATGTACACTACTTCGGTGTTTACTTTGATAAACATATGAGCGCAAGTACGTTAAATAAGCGTGTGTTTATACTATCCGTATGTGAAACCCAGAGTATGATATCTTGATAACAACCAAATAAGTGTCACTGTATCAGTGTTATCTTTCAGAATGTATAGGAATTGATTTCAATTACAAATTAACCATGGCTTCGCTTCAACCAGTTTGTGATATTTGCTTAGAGAAAAGTGCTATTGGATTTTGTGATACATGCAATGGACACATTTGTAATGCATGTTCTAATCACCATAGGAGAAGTAAAATTTTTGAAAAACATATGATACAATTGTACGATGCAAAACAAAGCGCAACAAGAACCGTTTAGACTCACCATGATATTACTGAGCAAATGTGTAAACAGCATCCCAAAGAGAAAACTACATTCCTTTGCGAAATTCATGATGCTATGATATGTGGCCGTTGCCTTCATTCAGGACATCTTTTATGTGCATCGAAGGTCTTTGATATGCTTGAAAAAAGTCGATAACATGGACTATGATGGAGTCAGCAACATGAAAGCAGCTTTGAACGAAACAAAGGCTAAAGTTCAGGTTTTAAAAGATGAAGCTCAAACTAACAAGCAGACTAGCAAGGACACTGCTGATAAATGCATCAAAAATATTGGAGCATTAGAACAAAAAATTATACAGCATGTCAAAAAAATTGCAGACGGCATCCGAGATAAAATCAACACGATAGACCGTGAAAATGTTAACACGCATTCCCGTATCACATCGGCTTGTTATGATACAACTACGTGGTGTGACAACGAAGAAACGAAGATTGATGAGTATGTTAAGAATAACATGACTGGGTACTTTTACTTTATGAATAGAAGTTTTGAAAAAGAGATTTCGGACGTGAACTCAAAACTCATAGAAAGCAAAGAAAAACTTACATTTAAAGCGTTTGACGTTCAAGAAAATAAAGGTATTACGAATTGTGTGCTTGATGACTTGGCGGAAGTTTATCATATAAAAGATATATGTATTGGGAGCAGCGGCGGAAGTGCCCACTGTGTTTCTGTACCCCTTGTACGTAAACACAAGGTCTGTATCGTTCTTTAACATGATAAATATAGTTATTAATCTACCTAACTCAATTTCGCATTCAAACCTTATTGAAGCACCCGTGAACTATTGTTTTGGGGCTATTTCGGATAAATTGCGTACTCACTCTGAAACATTATTATGTTTTGCAGTTCTATGTGTGACTTCAGATGCCATTTTGATTCAGGCAAATCAAGTATTAGATAAATCAGAAACGGTTTGCATATTACTGAGCGAACTCCTGGTATAGTAATTTGTGTTTTTATCTTTATTTTTGAGCACAAACTCAGATTCATTATGTAAGTGGTCCTTGGTGTAAGCTTTCCATAAAAGAGGATATAGAGGATAAGTGTTTAACGGTGAAAGATCGCATTATACATCACCAAGTGAACACCACGAACAGCTATATATATCGAAATGTTAATGTTTGGTGTTCTAGAGGTAATATATACTGCAATCTTACACTCAAACCGAAAGTTTTGTATTTTATTGTATGCCTTTTTTATTTCAATATAACAAATCTCTCTTATTATAGAGGGGCAAGCATATAATAAAAAAGTACAATCGCCACTAATGCACATAGCTTATGTAAGAAAACTCTTACATGTTTTCAGACGAGAAAGGAACTGTTTGTTGAGCTGCAACAACTGAATGGAGAATTCACAGTGAGTAATTTTACATGTTCATACATTATTTCAGTAAACACTTTTGATTTCAATATATAACAAATAACAAATAATACGTGCTTTCAAAAATCACTGTATGTACATAGCATTGCACTACTAAAACTTGATAATTTTAACCAAGTTCGATAAAAAGTCACATGTTTAAAATAATAATTTAAATTTAGAGAGATTAATATCGCAACATGTGTTTTGATATGCAATATAATGTATCACAAGACATTGAACAAGTGTTACACCATGTTCAGGTGAAATACAACCATCACGTTTTGTATAATGCAGTGGATATCGGTTTGTTTCATAGTAAGAACGTAATATATTGAACAGAGAGAACCTTCATTGTGAAATATTCACTGGTATTGTTCACGAGGTGAAATATATTTGCTACCCGAAAACTGAAACAAACATTTTCTTCTTTTTTATTATTTGCCTAAATTGGGCTATAACGTCGTCGTATTATACCTCCATTAAACAGATGCCTATTTATGTGCGCATGTAAAATGAAATTAATTCGGTGAATTAGTGAGGAACATTTAACCATGTTTATCTTCATGTAGTAAAACGTTGATGATGAGTCAAAATGTACGTAAGTAACTTAAATGAAATGACTGTTATGTTGGTGTTATTATGATTCAATCTAATAAAGCTCAAAGTAAATTTTAGATCTGTAATAACGGATTAATGTTGATTTAGGTGTAGTGTCATGTGCATGATAATATGAACTAGCTTGAATGCTCTGCAAATTCATGTTCCAGTGTTCTCGCATTTCATTTACCATACCAGGGCGAAATTCTCATCATTTATTACGAAAGCAAAGTTGATGGAAGTGTGCTCTGTTTCCGGTAATTCTGTGTTAGTGTATTTCATTATGTGTCGATTGTACCTCTTAACATTACATTTTCATTTGCACAATTTGAAAATCTTAACACGAAAGTCTTTATTGACCAAACAAAGCCTATTCATAATATATATATATATATATATATATATATATATATATATATATATATGCACTTTCGTGCACTACAAACAACATATAACATACCAAAACTTACAATAATCAAAATTATAACATTACAATGAATGGTATATAGGTGATTATATATTTTATACGGATATACATATACATAAACATAAACACAAACATATACACGTATCAATATATAACTGTCAATCTCTACATGTGGTAATCTTTGCCTTCATATAACTTGGACATTTGATTGACACGATTGTCTGATCTGTCTAGATCAATGACATTCGTGAATAGATCGAAAACATGTTTTTGCTTAACCTTATTCGTGATACCAAATTACAAAAGTATGAGGAAACGTAACCAAGATGATATTTCGTTAATGCGTTATAAAGAATTTTTAAGAAGTTTGTTTAAAACATAACTTTATAACAAATTGTAAAGCGTAATTGTTTCGATTAAAACAGTATAATTCAATAACTTTTAAGAGGATTCTTTTTAACAGATAAGTTGCTTTTTTAATTTTAATTTACAAAAAAGACAACTACACAATTTGATATTGAATTATATGTTGATATGTTGATATGATATAACTGAGACTGTTTCACCGGTTTTCTGTTTTAGTATTTCAGGTTTATTCTTAGTAAAAAAAAGTTGAAAAGTATGTACTCCATAATGAAATTCAATCCATAACGGATGAATCCCTAAATCTGTTCATAAAACTATATTGAAATTGTGTGTAATCCATAATGGAATTCAATCCATAACGGATGAATCCCTAAATCTGTTAATAAAACTATATTGAAATTGTGTGTAGTCCATAATGTAATTCAATCCATTACGGATGAATCCCTATATCTGGTAGTAAAACTATATTGAAATCGAGTGTAATTTGTAAATGTTAATTAATCCATGACGGATAAAACCCTAAATTGGCATTTGCAAACTTTATTACCGTTTACCTGCCAAGGTACATTTGTGTGATGTCCGCCTTTATTTCAATACTACGAAATACTTTATATTATTAATCTATTGCTTTGAAAGGAAAGATCAATGTAAACATGCTTTAACATAATGGAGACCCACAGTAACATGTTCATTTGTTTGCCCTATAAAAACAAATTTACATGTTTATTGGATGACCCTACAAAAGATGTGATAAACCTTTTAACATGTTGAATGGCTGACACTACAATACATTACAGAAATCTAGTATCATGTTCAATGTGGCTGACCCTAAAACATGTAAGAAACCTATTAACATGTTCATTGACTGACCCTACAAATTATGTGAGAGATATATTGACATGTTCAATGACTGACCCTACAAAACATGAGGGAAACCTATAAACATGTTCATTGACTGACCCTACAAATTATGTGAGAGATATATGAGAGATATATGAGAGGAACCGGTTAATATGTACAACGGCTGACTCTACAAAATGCAAGATACATCTATAGACATGTTCAAAGTCTAAACTTACAATATATTAGAGAAACTTATTTACAAGTTTAATGGCTGACCCTACCAAACATGAGGAAAAGCTTTTAACATGTTCAATAGCTGACCCTTCAAAACATGATAGAAAACCTTTAAACATGTTCAATGGCTGACACCACAAAACATGAAAGAAAACCTTTAAACATGTTCAATAGCTGCCCTTACAAAACATGAGAGAAACTTATTAACATGTTCAATGGCTGACCCTACAAAACATGAGAGAGACTCATTGACATATGCAATGGCTGGCTTTACAACACATGGGAGACACTTATAAACATATTCAATGAGTGATCCTAAAAAAATGACAGAGACCAATTAATTTGTTTAATTGCCGACCCTAGAGCACATGAGAGAAACTATATGCATGTCTTTCCATTTTCACAATAACCTTGTTATTGCTGTTATATATATCCCCATGTATTGAATCTATCAATGGATTGTTCCTCATTTGTGGTGTTTCCCTAAAAATCATTAATATTCTCAACAGAATATGAAAATGAGGGGGTAAATATGTTTTTATTGCCATATTTAAACTTTTATTCCTACATAAACATTTGCACAATTCACATCAATTTTGCAAACTATATATGTAATATTAACTTCATTCATGAAATAGAATGTGACCCACTTTAAGTACAATAATTAATAAATTCCTCGCGCTTTCATACATGTCGTTCTGAAGTTAGGCAAATTCATTAACATTGGCGGCATTGTGTACAAAAAAAAACACACGAAACCTCACTAATGTTATAAAAGAACAAAGATTTTCCAGACAAGATAAGATACAAAGTATAAAGTATTTTCTAGAAAAAAATAATATTTTGTGTGTTGACAAGTTGTCAATTTATCAGTCTTCAGGAAAATTGATCCCAATGTTATATAACTATATCGCCGTTCATTATTTGTAACGTTGCTTTCTTACCCCATATATTAACGTTTACCATATCTAAGCATCAAATAACGTTATCGTTTAACGCAATTATTTTACATGATTCTAGAAATCTTAAGCTATTAAAACAAGTATTGCCTGGACAGAAAGACTTATAATAACAGAAGTCCGATGACAGTCACGGACCTTCGACAGTGAATGTCTCTTCCAGCTTCTCGGTTAAATCTATGTTCGTCTCTGTGATGCCCTTGGCTGCAAGCTTCGCTTTCACCTTATGTATGTATTCATCATAACTATCATGATTCACAAAAGACCTAAAACAATGGTATAACTATAGTTACAATGCAATTTACATGTTATGGTATATAACTTGATTGCCATATAAACAGTTAAAAATAAAACAGTTTGACTTTAAAAATGGAATTATTTTTGTGATCATTGTACTCCTATTTCAAAAACATTTATAATTAAAATAATATATACAGTTCGTACAAAGTATGGAGTGATTACAGTTATTTACAATAAACACGATTGAGTGTATCTTCTATTCATTTAATTTGATTTTATCTGAGTCATTATAAATATAAAAAATAAATAATATTATGTAAGCGATAGGATAATGCGGTATTAAAACTGGAAAGGTTTAAGTTATGAGTAACAGCAAATTAAGACTTTAAAACATTATGTTTTACATAGAAGTTATTTCATAAAATCAGAAAGGTTATTAAAGGTGTTGCCATATCTGTCATACTGTCATACTCCAACTGATTTCAGATAAACAGCACAACACACCCGTCTCCCAAATAGTAAAAATGCGTCCATTATTAACAGCTGATATAAATTACACCAAAAACATTCCTTGCTTTAGATATTGATACATCTTGTAAATAATCTTATAAATGTTGACCACTGGGCGTGCACACGAAAGTGCCGCTAGCCATAAAGGCTTTTTCTGAGTAGCACCTTTATCAGGCAACATATTCCTATTCTAACTTCAATCTAAATATGCTTAAGTATTCTTACGTAAACATAGACCGAAATAGTGAAAAGCCATCCAGCCCGGCCCACTCGTATTCATTAACAGTAAACATCAGTCCTTTCCTAAACGCGGCCTTCAACATCCTACAAACCAGCTGACCCTCATTGTCGTCCTTCAACGATCCTGTAATTGTGCCGCCTTTGTACGGTTTCCCCGGGCGTCGATTGTATTTCTACAAGTAGATTAAGGGCATATAAACGCTTGTATAATAAGAGATATTATGAATAAAATAATAATGTAAACACTATATATTTTATTGTTTAGCCTAAATGTCGTTTGGCTTATTGCAACAGTTTATGAATGCATAATGTACGACCGTTTTCAAAACAACTACCGACGAAGGTGTTATCTTGTGTTTTGTCTTGTGTTGTTTTCTTAACACAATTCAGGCTTTCGTAACATACATGTATAATGAACTTGATTTGACTGTGATTATATGAAATTAAAGCAGATCAATTACCTCAAAAACAAAGGTTTGTTTTTGCGGCTCATCTATTTTAAAACTCAAAGTTATATTAAAATAAGAAAATGAATAAGCAGACGGCACATACGGTCACTAACACTTATATAGTCATATTTTATTAAACAGACTGCATTTCCCATTGATAGCAAGGGCAAATTTTGAAAACATTTAAAATACATGGCATACAGATGATGCTTTTTTCTATGAAGTAATTATCACAAGTTCGTATTTGGATCTGCATATTATACATGTAAATTCATGGCATACAGATGATGCTTTTTCTACGAAGTATTTATCACAAAATTGAATTTGGATCTGGATATGAAACCTGTAAATTCAGGTCATACTGATGATGCTTTTTTCTATGAAGTTATTTTCACAAGTTCGTATTTGGATCTGGATATTAAACCTGTAAATTCAGGGCATACTGATGATGCTTTTTTCTATGAAGAAATTTTCACAAGTTCGTATTTGGATCTGGATATTAAACCTGTAAATTCAGGGCATACTGATGATGCTTTTTTCTATGAAGAAATTTTAACAAGTTCGTGTTTGGTTCTGGATATTAAACCTGTAAATTCATGGCATACTGGTAATGCACCGTGTTTGGTTTGAATATTGTAATATTGGAAAAAACATACAAAGCATGCAAGGTCATATATACAATATCAAAATATAGGATTGGGCTGAAAATGGTTGACATTATATAAAAGACGCTTCCAACAGATTCGTTGTGTACTGTTTTGTTAATATAAACTTTTAAATGAACGAAACAGAAATATATGCCTACTATCGATTTAGAAGAATGATTGCGAATGCATTTTCTTATTAAATTTAGTAACAAATAATGACCAAATAACGAATATATGTACCGAAAATACGATAAGCGATAAGAGGGAAGGAAAACAAATGTATGGTAGAGTGGATTAAGAGGGCGAACAAGCACCTTTTTGTTCTCCGTAGGTTTAAACGTACTTGTAAATGGACCTGTTTGAGTATGGACTGAATGTCTAGTCACAAAAGAACACGGTATTCAACGTGGGGATGCACATTTCATTTTTTCAAATAGCTGTAATCGGGAAGGTGAGAAACGAGAACATTTAACTGAGAAGTGATAACAGTGTTCTACCTCGCTATATATAAAACAGTACGGACTTTTAACAATGTTCTAGCATAGAAATCAACAGCTAGGACGCAACAATTAGTGCGAAATCGCGTTTGAAGCACTTGGAGGGTTATCTTTCCATGATGGTTATAAGCAAGCACATGCATACATGAGTATACGTATTTAGCTGCTTCCTGAATTATGAAATCGAGTCTGCTATTTAGAAACATAGAGCGGATATTAAAACAACGGATTACAGACCGAAAAAATGAGTTCAAGTGATAAGACGTTCGAGCAGGAACACGCTTGTGATGACCTGCGTTTTATAACCAGTAGGTTTTCGAGTTTCGACTGTTTGTGGTACTAAATCAAAAAGATGTTCTGGAATGATTTTTAATTTTGCAAACTTAATAAATCGATGTTTATAACGACGAATTTTCAGTGCCTCTCATCCGACTCCTTTCTTGAGTTAAGTGATTGATACAAGTTTAGTGGCGCCTGTCATGTTTCTTAAATGTTCTTGTTGGACCATTTCAAGCACTGGTTTTTCTTGCTTAGTCAGTTATCGTAAATGGATCTTAAGGTATTCCAGAATTGGCTATATAAACGAAATAAAAGGTGTGGCAGGTGACTTTCAATCCAAAACGTATTTTCATTAAAGCATAATATCATTTACTTCCAAGCAAATTGGATGCCCGAAATCCGCATTCGTCTTTGTATCGTCTATGACATATGTTCCGGATCGAAACGGGTGTATCGCCGGAACAAAAGTAGACTTGACCACACTCTAAAAACAGGACCACCAGCTTTTTGAATAACTATTTTGAGTTTTTAGGTTATCTGCTTAGGATAGATGTTACATGTGTTTTGCAGATTTTATTAGATTAATTGTCTCATTCCGTAGCGTTCTGAACTTGTTCAATCGTTGTTCTGAGTTGAATCCTCGTGCCTTGCGGTAAGCCCGATGACGTCGGCTAATGGTGATGTCTAGCCAGGGAGGTTCGTAATCCAGAACTTGTCTGTTCGGTATACAGCTTTTCGAGATATCTGGTGAAGCTGATCCGATATTAGTAGATAATGTCAAAATCATTATCACAACAATCTCGTACTCGTGAAGAAAAATAAAGTAAAATCTAGCCGCTTGTTCGCATGAGACACACCTCATGCGGTGCAGAAATGGCCTAGAAGTTACGGCTATAATCTCCGTTTGAAAAAATTAAATGAGATTACGGCTTACAAATCGTTTTAGGCAGGATTTTGTTAAATTTCCGATAGCAATTCAAAAAGGAGATTCTTTCCTTTTTTGTTATCGGCTATTTCATTGGTCGAAAAATGTTTATGAATATTCCTGATTTACGAAGTTTCCCTAGCCAATTCTCCCAGTTTATCAAATAGGTTATGATATGCTGGGGTGCCGAGAATGGGTTTCTGTCGTATTTGGTTGTCAACAAAATAAACTAGATAGTATATGTTTGTTGGATATAAGTAGGGACCCATATACACTCCAAATCAATCATTTCCAGGTCGAGATTTCTTTGCTGAAAAATCTTGTTCTTAACACATAAAAGTTCTCCGCTGTGATTATCAAGAATCAAGAATCAAGGATTATCTCAGAAATATCAAGCATATCGAAATATTTTATATGCTCTGAATAGAGTGGAAATACGATCAAAACATTTTTGTGACAAATAAGATTTTACTAGGTACAAGAGGCATTGTACAATTTGAGAAAGTGGATGATATTGACATTGTTCTTGATTTTGAGGCAGGATTTGGATGCATGCTATTAAATTCAATATATCCATAACCTATGACATAATTATACATAAACATTATTTACACAAGTAACATGTGAATCTATAATTTTTAAGATGGACAATGCTCGATTGATAGTTGCGAGGATTTCAGCTTTAACTCAATATTTGAATCCATTAGTAAGAAAACTAAAAGGTACAAAACATAAAATGTAGGGTAATATAAAACAAACAACGTCAGTAAGAACCTTAATGTAATTTAATAAATTTCTGCCATGCTGAATTGAGAAGAAATACCATCAGTAGGATTGTCAGCATGATAAGGTTACGCATGGATACAAGAATGAAAGCGTTCATAACGTTGAAGGGCTGTAGTCTCGCCAAGCATGATTTCACTTTCTTTTACAATTCTGTTCACAAGCAATAACAATTCAATCCACTTTTTTAGTGTCCTCAAACTGTAACCGATAAGTTCCTATGATGAATTTGTAATCCAATAAGCTAGTTTCATATCAAAAACTGATATATCTAAATGTACTAGAATGTATCAACATGCTCTCATCTCGCGTGTTAATTGCTAGGCTAGTGTATAGTTGATTAAATTGAACCTGATGGACGTTTTGACTATTTGTAGTAGGTAATGTAAGGCAGTGTCAACATGTGTTCCATTGTCTGCGGAATTATCTATAATAAGCTCTTCCCCTAGGTTCCTTAAAAAAATAATTCATGATTCGTTGGCTTTTTTGAAATTTACATCAACGTTGCAATCTAGGAAAGCATTACAATAAAGTGGTCTTCAATCTGCACTATTTTTAACAGCAAAACACATTTAATTTAATTTTTTTCAGTTATGATTTTACATTTCATGTCAAAAAATAGATTTCACGATACCTGATTTCGATTTGCGTTACTAAAGCCTAAAAACAACTAAAACGTCTAACTTTAAAGGGTAAGTCGATTGTTAAATATTTTGCAGGAGTCGACCCACATGTGCAATACAGTTGTAACATACATCGAATAACGAAGCCCCAAAACGATTAACCTCAGAGAACCTCCTTCTTAATAGCAAATCAAATTTAGTTTGACCGTAATCAACCACTCTTTCGTATTAATAACTTAATTTATCAGTGATGTTATATAATCATTCAAATGTTTTGTATTTAAGGGATTCACATTTTTTTTGCGAAGTACAGGAAGCAGTCTTAGAATACATATTTCAATATAGTGATAGCCATACTATCAGACTTTCTCGTAAAAAACTCAACCCTTAAATACTACGAATTTAGTTAGGGGACCAACCATGATTAGCATACTTATGCTGAATCCATAGTTAGATAAGTTGAGTTGCGTATATATTATAAGTTGCTTATATATTATGTTATATATTATGCTGTTTTAAAAGTTCATGTTTTTTTCTTTTTATTGTCAACGGTACTGATACTCGATCAAATCATAATGATTTTTAAAGATACCATAATATATTGGCAGAAATGTAGTATCACGTTGAGGGCATTCTGTCTGTATAAGTTGGATAACTAAATCACAAATATTGCAACAAGTGAATGTAGTTTTGGAGAACGATTAAGTGGTGCAATTTATCTTTGCCTTTTTATTGTTACAATCAACAGTATTGTGTTAGGAATATCAAGAAATTACTTGCGAGAATTCGTCAGCTGCACACTCGACATTGACAAACAGAAATGATTACCGTCTGAATACCATCCGGGAATGTAAATACACACTTAATTGGCAAGCGTTGTTCCATGTTAATCTTGACCTCCAATGCTCCAGTGGGCTGCGTCCCTTTAACAAACATACTTATTATGATTATTGTTATTTCGATTATTGATAATGGATTTGTTAAATCACACATTTTGTTTGTTTTTCAGCTAGATTTTGCTAACGAAGCTAGCTACACAACCAATTTAAAACAGCCAAAACGATCGATACTATGGATCACTTCGCCGTTGTTAAAGATTTGGGGTTGTAACTCAAGTAAAAACAACTTCTATTAACCGACACTTACTTAAACAATAACAATAATTTACTATCAACTGAAGCACAACTATATATTAAAATAAACATAATACAATTCGTCCCCAAATTATACATCTATTTACGTTTATACTACGTAATTGTTTAAGGGGAACTTACATTTTATGCAATCCTTCAAGTGAGTACACTTTGCCTGGAGTGTTGTACATTCCTTTAAAAATAATAGTTATAACATATAAATGAGAAAGAGGAAATGGTTGGTATACAGAACTTATTTCGAAAAACGACTCACGCTACATATCAAACAGAACATAAATTTTCCATTTCACTGGTTTGTCTTTGTTAAGGCATGAGCCAATCTTTAACAAAAACTGATATTTTTCACACAATGGGTTTTAGTAAAAGACAACCAAGTCATTCTACCATTTTAAAGTGACGAAAGTCGACTTTCGTACTTCTTAACTCCTAACGCTGTATCGTGCCTACTAAAATACTAAGAAGTTTCGATATGCAATGACTTTTGTAAAATGACCATGAAATGTGATATTTACCTTTAACAAGCAATACGCTAAAACATTCTGCCAAATAATTAAAACACAACAATAACACTACAGACTTTACATGAATTTTAGACGCCCTCCCGCCCAAAATGCCGACTGCTCTTTGATGTACGTACATCCAATAATCATACTGAACAATGCATATCTGTAAACTTAAATCTTGATAACATATCTATAGTAGTGTAATATAATAACGACCTGTTCTATAAAAATCATATCTTATAATAATATTAATTAAATGCATGATAAAAAATGAATAAAAACAATTTTTTTTTTATGTTTTCCATTAATGTTTAAACACGCTCAGTGTATAAGACAGGGACGTGTTCGGATCTTTTAAACATGTACGATAGATTATTATAATATGCTATACAATTGAAGCTAGGATTGCAGAATGGCTTGGATTCAGTGAATACTACCAATTTTACCTAAGTATGTTAAGCATCATAAACGACGGAAAATAACGGAACTATTAAGGAACGAAATTTACCATTATGTGCATTCTGGATGCATCGACACACACTCATATTTACGTATAGTGTTTTACAGACAAGCAGACAAGTACGTAAATATTGTACCGGAATAAGTACTTAATGTTGGTAATGTTATACCGTGAAAGTCATTGGGTACTTGAAATGATTTATCAGTTTATGAGTTCGATCTACTGTATTTGTTTATTGTTTTTAGGTCGATACTGGCTATGGCGAGGCTTCAAGGTGATGTACTATTGTTTTTACTGATACATGTTTGAATATGTGTGAGATTATTCGCATATAGACTATTTTATCTCACAGTACATTCGTGTTTCAGTGAACCCGTGTTTCACATTATTCATTAAAGAAACATGTTGATGCTTGTCTGGTATGTTTGTGTTGTTTATGTATCTTATTCAGATTCATTTGGACCAATACTTCGTTTTGTAAACAAGGTCTTATATTTGATTTGTTTTTATAATGGGCCGGTCTCTTTAGTTCCGTTGCGCAAATGTATTTTAGGTCATCAGCAGGCAACACCCTTTCAAACTATACCAAGATTGTATGGGATCAGAAGGCATTAAAATGTAACATTATCGCCAAAATATGAAAGGAGTGACAATTGTATTTCTACATCCGATACATAAAATGAAGCATGTACTAACAGTACATGTTTAAAGAACTGAATTACTATTCTTATCAAATCAAATGTTTGTCAACTTCTGTATTCTTTATTGAAGTTATTCTTTCTTAAAAGAATATGTTTACAGGTATTGTACAACATTGTTTACTTTTTCAGATTTCTGTATGTCCTGTTTCGCTTTCTGTAAATCTTGTTCGAGTCCTTTCTTTGTCTGAAAGCAAAGAGGCGAAATATCAAGTCAGAACTTGAAATTATATTACAATTTCAAATCAACAAATGGAAATGCGTATATTGAAAAGCCATATTAATTGTCTCAATACTATATTGCCCTTTACTTTTGTTGTATAGTAATGACTGCTTTTAGTATTTTACTACATGTATATATGTACTCTAAAATTCAGAAACATGTTTGTTAAAGGTGTCACCTTTTCTGAATTATCACGGTCTTGTTTAACTTCTTTCAACTCATCACACAGTTCCTGTCTGCACTGAAAACGTAGAAGGATTGGTTTTTGTGTAACATATGTTAACTGTAATGTTCTATACAAGTAAAACTATACACCAGAAGAAATCAGATAATGTGCTATTTAGCCATTTCTTTTCGATTCTACTGGCGTCCTGCATGACAGATAATACGGAAATATTTGAATATGGTGTCATATTTTCATAGTTTTATCATATTCATTACTATTCATTTATATTAACATATTTCAAATCAATATGTATTGTCATGATAAACTATGATTTGTAACTCATGGTAATATACACGTCTATGAATATTAAAGTGATTTATACTGCAAAATAGTACATATGTTGATATTATTACATGATCTATGAATAAATTGTTTCTGCTTGGACACGGAGCAACATTTATAAATTAAAACTCGCAATATTAGCATGTGTATACTGAAATTGCAGTTTTTTTAGGACTTAAGAATTTCGAATGCTTTTTTTAGACTTTGTATGACCAGAAAACTATTTCTGACTGAGTACCCCATCAACGTTTTTAATTCCACAGGAATATATAACGTAGTTTGTTTTGTTTTTCATTATTTTAATTGTGTTTGGTTAAAGACACTTCAAAGGTTTAGGTATTTTCGCTAAACAGCGACGAAGGTTATGGCTATGACTACGATCATCTCGAAATATTGCTATATTTCTAGCTGTATTCTGAGGAATACATCTACATAAAGCGATAAGGAAACCGCTATAATTATAGTGTTATCACCAATACAGAATATAGTGAGCATATGTTACACCTTTGTGTCGATGCATAATTTATTTCGACTCATCTCAACGAAAACGAGTTAGACCGTTTATTCCATCAAATAGCTTAACCAAGCTGAGCGGGATCAGACAACAACTGCATATAAGAATATTGCTAGTTTTCCGTGTAATTGCACGCGTTAATGGTACTCAAGTCTGTGTCATTAATCGGCTTCAGACAAGAACAGTGTATATATCAACCGAAGAGAAATTTCCTTAATATGATAGAAGTTACCAATAAAAAGGTACTGTCACTATTTGGAAATGGATCACAATTGTTTTTACCTTTGTACCACTTTTGCCTCAAAGTCATCAGGTCAGATTAGTCATGACCTTTTTTATGATGAGATCATGTTTCGCGAATTGTTAGTACAAATGCAAGAGTTTTGCAGCCAGTTCTTCAAACAAATGAGCTATATGTGAACAGTTTTCCCGATCACAATCAATTTATTTCTGACTAATTCCACTGCATCATTCGAGTACATTATTGATCTTATCTTTATTTCTAAGGAAACATCGGTTTATTCTAGTAAAGCTACATTCCGTGACCAACAAAAAGATGTCATTGTCCCGACTGTCGAGCTATGTTCCCAAAAACCAAAACATTATTCACTTTGTCGTCATATCTGACTTCTTGACAAGCGTCGCCTCAAACAACAACGCCATAAGGCTGCCAAGAACAAGTGGCCATCTTACTGCGATAATGATGTTGACATTTACCTTTTTGGTAATAACAGAAATCTCGAAAATTGGACTACTGAACAAACTAGATTTCATTTTATGCCATATTTTGCCATAGCCCTTGGTATTTTTAACTCTTGATTTTACCTTTTCAGAATTGTCCAATCCCTGTTTCACTTGCAGAAGCTCTTGTTCGATCCCATTTCTAATCTGAAGGCGTATTGAAATCCCAAATAAGATATACCACAATAAATAATATTGTTTTAAAATTCCAAAAAGAATGAATAAATGTCGAAAACAACGGTACCTATGAAGGAGACCGAGTTTTATTTAAAAGAAATGATCATAAAACACGACAATATTTCAACTTTATAAGACTATAGTATATCACAGTAAATTTTAAAGCATTCACCAAGCATTAAATATTTTTGTGCTTTCTGCTATTAAATACACGGTTACAATCATGTTATCAGTAATTAATAGTTTACAACATTGCATTATTTAGAAAGTATTTAAAGGTTTACCACTCAAAATTGATGTGTTTTGTACACAAGTATGTATTGATTTTGGAGTGTCATTTTTAAGATGTTGTTTTATTATAATATTTGACACATGTTGGAATATATTTAGGTTATTCGCTTATAGACTACTTTAAACATGCAGTTCAATCGTGTTTCAGTGAAACCGTGGTACTCGGACCGTTCCAAGGCAGTCAAAACATCACTCATTGAAACGACTATGTTGATTTGTACCTGGTCTCTTTGTGATGTTTATGTATCACATTCAGTTTAGTTTAGTCCCTTACATTGTTCCTCTAACAATGGCATATATATTTGAGTTGTTTTTAAAAATGGGTCTGTCTCCATTTATTGTGTAAATGTATTTTATGTAATTTTCTTTGTTATCAGCAGGCAACACATTTTCAAACAATGCCAAAATTGTATGGGTATTTCTACACCCGATACATAAAATGAAGTATACACTATCTGAACATATTTATATAACTTAACAAACTATTAATGATCTGTTGTGATCAGTTCAAATGATAGAAGTTACCAATAAAAAGGTACTGTCACTATTTGGAAATGGATCACAATTGTTTTTACCTTTGTACCACTTTTGCCTCAAAGTCATCAGGTCAGATCAATCATGAACTTTATTTTGATGAGATCATGTTTCGCGAATTGTTAGTACAAATGCAAGAGTTTTGCATCCAGTTCTTCAAACAAATGAGCTATATGTGAACAGGTTTCCCGATCACAATCAATTTATTTCTGACTAATTCCACTGCATCATTCGAGTACATTATTGATCTTATCTTTATTTCTAAGGAAACATCGGTTTATTCTAGTAAAGCTACATTCCGTGACCAACAAAAATATGTCATTGTCCCGACTGTCGAGCTATGTTCCCAAAAACCAAAACATTATTCACTTTGTCGTCATATCTGACTTCTTGACAAGTGTCACCTCAAACAACAACGCCATAAGGCTGCCAAGAACAAGTGGGCATCTTACTGCGATAATGATGTTGACATTTACCTTTTTGGTAATAACAGAAACCTCGAAAATTGGAATACTGAACAAACTAGATTTCATTTTATGCCATATTTTGCCATAGCCCTTGGTATTTTTAACTCTTGATTTTACCTTTTCAGAATTGTCCAATCCCTGTTTCACTTGCAGAAGCTCTTGTTCGATCCCCTTTCTAATCTGAAGGCGTATAGAAATCCCAAATAAGATATACCACAATAAATAATATTGTTTTAAAATTCCAAAAAGAATGAATAAATGTCGAAAACAACGGTACCTATGAAGGAGACCGAGTTTTATTTAAAAGAAATGATCATAAAACACGACAATAGTTCAACATTATAAGACTATAGTATATCACAGTAAATTTTAAAGCATTCACCAAGCATTGAATATTTTTGTGCTTTCTGCTATTAAATACACGGTTACAATCATGTTATCAGTAATTAATAGTTTACATCATTGCATTATTTAGAAAGTATTTAAAGGTTTATCACTCAAAATTGATGTGTTTTGTACACAAGTATGTATTGATTTTGGAGTGTCATTTTTAAGATGTTGTTTTATTATAATATTTGACACATGTTGGAATATATTTAGGTTATTCGCTTATAGACTACTTTAAACATGCAGTTCAATCGTGTTTCAGTGAAACCGTGGTACTCGGACCGTTCCAAGGCAATCAAAACATCACTCATTGAAACGACTATGTTGATTTGTACCTGGTCTCTTTGTGATGTTTATGTATCACATTCAGTTTAGTTTAGTCCCTTACATTGTTCCTCTAACAATGTCATATATATTTGAGTTGTTTTTAAAAATGGGTCTGTCTCCATTTATTGTGTAAATGTATTTTATGTAATTTTCTTTGTTATCAGCAGGCAACACATTTTCAAACAATGCCAAAATTGTATGGGTATTTCTACACCCGATACATAAAATGAAGTATGCACTATCTGAACATATTTATATAACTTAACAAACTATTAATGATCTGTTGTGATCAGTTCAAATAGCTGACAGTTTTTTCTTTTATTTTCTTTATTTCAGTGTTTCGTTTTACAAATAACTTGTATACAGGTATTGAACAACATTGTATACCTTACCTTTTCAGATTTATCTATGTCCTGTTTCACTTTCTGTAAATCTTGTTCGAATCGCTCCCTTGTCTGAAAGCAAAGAGGTGAAAGCTTAAGTCAGAACTTGAACAAATGGCAATGCGTAAATTTAAAAGCCATATCAATTGACACAATACTAAATGTTTTCCATTTATAACTGTACTATACAATTCATAAACATGTATGTAAAAGGTGTCACTTCTTCTGAATTATCACGGTTTTGTTTAACTTCTGTCAGCTCAAAACACAGTTCCTGCCTGGTCTGAAAACGTAAAATGATTGGTTATTGTGTTTAATATATTAACTGTAAGATCGTATGAAATACAAACTATACACCAAATGGCCTAACCAAGCTGGGAGAGATCAGACACAATCTGTATACAATGATGTTGCTAGTTTTCCCTGTGTAATTAAACGAGTTAATGAAACTCCTAATGTGATGGAAGTTGCCGCTGAAAAAGGTACTGTAACTAAGTGAAAATGGACCACAATCGTTCTTACATTTGTACCACTTTTGCTTCTATGAAAAACAGGTCAAGACAATCATGATCTGTTTGATGATCAGATTATTATTCGCGTATCGTAAATACAAATACAGTCAGTTCTGTAAAACAATGAGCTATATGTGTGCAGTTTTGCCTGTCACAAATAAATCATATTTCTAATTCCGCTGAACGTCCGAGTCCATTATTGCTCTTACTTTATTTTTTTAAGGAAACATTAATTCATTCTAGTGGCGTTGCAGATCCATTGTGTGACCAAAATGTAAGCTATCATTGTCCCGTCTATGGAGCTATCAGTTTCCTAAAAACAAAACATTACCCATGTTTTCGTCATATCTGCCTTTTTGACAAGGGCGACCTAAAAAAAATATCGCCGTTTGAATGCCAATTATAATTGGAAATCTCTCTGCGATAATGATGTTGAATTAAATCTTCTTGTAATAGCAGATACCTCGAAAAGTTATATACCGAACATACAAGCAACAAGCTGTCCGAAGCCCATATGGAACTTAAAATACTTATTCCAAATGCTGGTGACCCTGTCCTAAGAGCTTTATCAAGTCTACTTCCACTCAAGTGATACCCGCGTTATGATCCGGTAATTATGTCATTGACAATACAAATTCGTTTGTCCTTGTAATAGCATATTCCACATGTATACTAAATATTAGCGTATATTGTTTTTACCACTTTTATCCAACGTCATCCATTCATTTGTCATATTGCGTAGTGATGATCACTAAAAATATGGTACGACGTTTTGATGTTATAGAACTCTATTCATGACAATAGAAAATATTTTAAGGAATGAATTGCGTGATTGATGTCATTGTGAGTGTTTATTAACGCTGTTGAGATGGTTTAAGTGTGTGGTGTCCGAAGACTTTCACGCGTACTTCAACAAGCCCAACTGCGATCATATGCCCGATAATGACATCAATCACGCAATTTATAACTTTTCTTTACACCAATAGTTCCTCACAATACTTTTTACAGAAATGTTTAAAATACTTCATCTTTAAAATCATTCATTTAAAAAACACGTCACGTAAATAGAACTACCCGACAGTAACTGGAAACAGTTTATCATTATACGTCACAATAACACAGAAAACATCACAAAGACTTGTTACCTTTAACAATTCATAAATGAACACTTTTCAGCATGTCGATTAAAGATTTCCTTGGCCTTCTGACAAAAACAATAAACAGATAGAAAATTTTCAATTTATATTAAAACGCTATGTTTAGCGATCTGAACATATCCGATGATGTTGCGTTAATCGGAAAAATATTCGCAAATGGAAAGAATGGAAGTTGAGGTGTAAATAAAGGCGTGTGGTAAAATGCTTCAATCGACCATTCAGCTTATTGATAATCATGCATTAATATCAATGTTATACACCTACCAAAATATCTTTTCACAAGGACTTTTGTTTTCTTTTCTTACTTCTTGCCACTCAGTCTGTTCCAATCTTAAGAGTTCATCAAGTAACACACGAACACACACACACGCATGGCTGTGTGTGTTGTGTTGGTGTGTGTGCGCGTGTGTTTGTGCGTATATGTGTGTGTGTGGGTGTGTGTGTTGTGTGTGTGTGTGTGTTTGTTTGTGTGTGTGTGTGTGTGTATGTGTGTGTGTGCGTGTGCGTGTGCGTGTGTGTGTGTTGTGTGTGTGTGTGTGTGTTTGTGTGTGTGTGTGCACACCCACAACACACACACCCACACAACACCCACACCCACACACCCACACACCCACACACACACACACACACACACACAACACACACACTAATACACATACACACGCAATTGTATTTCTACATCCGATAATAAAATTAAGTATGCACTCCACATTTATATAACTTAATTACTATAATGATAAGTTTAAATTGTTGATAACTGTTCTTCTTTTTTCAAATAACATGTATATTTCTTTTGTACAACATTGTTTGCCTTACCTTTTCAGATTCCTCTATGTCCTGTTTCGCTTTCTTTAAATCTTGTTCGAGTCCCCTCCTTGTCTGGCGGCAACAGGCGAAAGATCAAGTCAGAACTTTAAACCATATCATTATTTCAAATGAACAAATGGTAATGCGTATATTGAACATCCATATTGATTGGCTCAAAGCTATTTTGTCCTATAATTGTGTTGTACAGTAATGGTTATTGCTAGTGTTTTATTTCAAGTGTTATCCATGTATAACGGTACTATAAAATTTAGAAACATGTTTGTAAAAGCTCTCACCTTTTCTAAACTATCACGGACTTGTTTAACCTCTTTCAACTCATCACCCACTTCCTGCCTGGACTGAAATGGTAAAACAGATTTGTTATTTTTCTACATATGTTAACTGTAATATTCTATAAAATTAAAACTCTACACCTAATATCCTAACCAAGCTAAGCAAGATCAGACAAAATCTACATAGAATGACTTCACTAATTCAACTAAATCATCCGAGTACATTATTGCTGTTATTTTTATTTCTAAGGAATCACTTATTCTTTCTGTTGGAATTGCAGATCCATGTCGTGACCTAAATGTGAGGTATCATTCTCCCGTCTTTTGAGCTATCACTTTCACAAACAAAAACATTTCTTATTTGATCGTCATATCTGGCTTTTCGACAAGTGTCACCTCAAACCACATCGCTATATATAATATAAGTAGAATATCTTGTTTATTTTATTATTGTTTAACCAGGCTCAGTTTATAAAACAGATAGTTTCTTGTCTTGTTCGAATCTTATAAATATTTGTGATTTAAAAAAAGTTAGCGCAATAGCCTGAAAAAATTAAAACTAGACTCTTAAGACTCTTAACGTGGCTTGGAGTTAGTTTATTCTACTTGTTCTACTTAAGTACCTTAAGCGTCATAATCAACATTGTGTGTATACCACGTTATAAACTACGTCATGTATGCTACGTCGGATCGCAAAACTTTGCTTGAAATAATGACTTCAATCAAAGAAAACTTTTCTTTTACTACACCACTTTAATAAAAGCAAACAAACGGCAGTTTATGCCGCTTCAAGAGCCCCGCCTTTATTTTAATACTGAAGTTTGTTAAGGTAATTAGTTTCACCAAACACTTCGACAAACCTGTTTTCAAAATAGTGTTTTGACAGTGCTCCGTCGGACGACCGTTTTGTGAAAAAGGTTTGTCGAAGTGTTTTAAGAAACTAAACTCTCAATCAAACTCTGGTCAAAACCGAAGTCGAGTTCTGGAAGCGGCGAAGACTGCGCTATGTTATTCATTTAAAAGTGTGGATAAATAAGGAGGTTATCTTTGTTTAAAGTCTTCATTTAATGCAAAATATTACCTTCCGGCGTAGCATTTATGACGCAATTTATTCCGCCGTTTACACACACTGAACAATGGAAAAAAAACTTGAATATCAAGGAATGAAATTCATAATTATGTGAATTCTGAATGCATCGAAACAAATATTGAATGAATATAATGAACTTTGCAAAGTCATATGTAAATATTGAACCGAAATATTGAATAAGAATGTTGTACCGTGAAAGATTGCACGTTATGTCAGTATTCAGTCGTTGAACTTTTGAAATTAGTTTATCTGTATATAGTTTAGTATCACTTTGATCTTTTTCTGTTTAAAACTGAATACGACGAGACTTAGAATTGTGGTTTCATTGTACTTATTGATACTTGTTGGAATATGTTTGTGTTCTTTCGAATATAAACTAGTTTCAACCCCGAGTACATACGTGTTTAAGAGACCCCGTGTTTCACTGACCGTTTCAAGGCAGTCAAATTAACACTTATTGAAAATTCTATGTTGATGATAAACAAAATCAAAATAACTAGTTGTTTTCTTTCTATAACAGTCTTTACAATCGAAACTAGACTTTCCAAACGGCTTGAATTAAGTTCTACCCGTTCTACTTTAGTATCTTTAGCGTCATAATCAAAGGAAATACCAAACATATTAAGAATTTCACAATTATGTGCATTCTGGGTGCATTGTGACACAATTTTATAGAAGTGTAATGTAAATAGGGCAATCATATGTAAATATTGTACCAGAATAATTTACAGTAAGAATATTGTACCGTGAAAGATTGCATGTGATGTCAATATCGAATCGGTAAGTACTTGAAATTAGTTTATCTGTATATATGTTAGTTTTACTTTATTATTAATTGTTTTCTGGTTGATACTGGCTACGGCGAGGCTTACATTTGTTGTTTGATTGTGCTCATTGTAATTGTTGGGTTATGTGTAGGGTGATTCGCATATAGAGTAGCATCAAACCCCAGTACATACGTGTTTCTTATATCTGATATTTCTTATACTTAAATTTCGTATAATTGACCTTTTCCTGAAGTTTTCATATTGTAAATGTATTTTGGGTCACTTTGTTAGTAATAAGCCCTTTCAAAAGTGTATGGGATCAGAAGGCAGCAAAATGTTATTTTATCGCAAATATTTGAAAAGTATTGATCACATAAAACTATACTATCATGGAAGTCAAATAGACTAATCTTATTTGCATGTAGAATATAAGCTTGTTATTTATACTTAGATATGAAGCTATATCCTGCAATGTTTGTATAAATATTTTGACACCAATACGCAATAATTTTCAACTGTACTATTATTATACATATATTTTATACGTTCTATGTCTATAAATGTTTGTATATACCATGAATATCTCCAGCCATGGGGGAAATAAAGATGTTGAGTTGAGTTGAGTTGAGCACATCCGAACAATAAATAAAGTATGTAATACATGTACATGCTTTCATAAGTTAAGTTACTAGAGATGATCAGTTCAAATGGTTGTCACATTCTTTTTAATTAAAGTTATTCTTTTTTCAAAGTACACTTACACAAGTATTGTACAACATTTTATACCTTACCTTTTCAGACTTCTCTATGTCCTGTTTTTTTTTCTGTAAATCTTGTTCGAATCCTTTCCGTGTCTGAAAGCAAAGAGGCAAAAGATCAAGTCAAAAACTAAAATTTTTATATATTTTTTTAATAAACAAACGGCAAGTGAATCTTGAAAATCCATATTAAGAATGGACTCCATTCTATGTTGCCCTACACATTTGTTGTATAATTATGACTACTGTTAGTGTTTAACTACAAGTGTTATCCATGTAAATCTGTACTATAAAAATCAGAAGCATGTTTGTGAATGGTGTCATCTTGTTTAACTTCTTTCAACTCATCACACAGTCCCTGTCTGGTCTGAAAACGTAAAATGATTGGTTTTGTGTTATATATGTTAATTGTAATATTGTAAAAAATAAAGACTATACACCAAATGGCCTAAACTAGCTGAGTGAGATCGGACCAAACCTGCATACAATGATGTTGCTAGTTTTCCCTGTATAATTAAACGCGTTAATGGTAACCCATATGTGATGGAAGTTACCGATGAAAAACGTACTGTAAGTATGTGAAAATGGATCACAATCGTTCTTACTTTTGTACCACGTTTTTCTCTAAGTCAACAGGTCAATATAAACATGATCGTTTTGTTGATCAGATCATTATTCGCGTATTGTAAACACAAATGCAGATTTTTTTACTTATTTCACTGAATCATCTGAGTCCATTACTGTTCTTATCTGTACTTTTAAGGAAACATTGATTCATTATAGTGGAGTTGCAGATCCACAACGTGACCAAAATGTAAGACATCATTTTCCCGTCTATGGAGCTATCAGTGTCCCAAAACCAAAACATTCCTCTTTATATCGTCATATCTGGATGTCGAAAAGACAGGAGTGACCTCAAACAACATCGCCGTATATAATTTGGACTCTTTCTGTGATAGCAATGTTGAAATTAATCCTCTTGTTATAACAGATTCCCCGAAAAGTTCTATACCGAACGGACAAGTTTTCATTTAAGATTAGGAGATCCCTGGATTGAAAACAACATTCGCTGACGTAAACGAACTTATTGCAAAGCATGAGGATCCAACTCAGAACAACGTAGGTGAAAGTTTAAAACGCTCCGAAAGAAGAAAACTAATCTAATATAATCAGCAAGCTGTCCAAAGCCGATACAAGAACTCAAAATACTTATTCCAAATGCCGGTGGTTCTGTCTTAGGAGTTTTATCAAGTCTACTTCCGCTCAAACGATGCCCCCGTTATGATCCGGCAATTATGTCGAATAGGATACAATATCTAAGCGGATGTTCTGACCATTCGTTTCGAGATCTAACATCAATTGTCGATTCGTTCGTACCCGCTCTGACTAACTCGCAGTCCTCAGTCTCAGGTATCAGTTCCTATGTTATTTCACATTTGAAAGAATCGCCTGTTCTAAAGGGCTTACCAATAGGCAAAGCATATGGTTCGGATGGTATAAATAATAGGAATCCTCGCTAACTCTCACAAAAAAAATATCGAGAAAAACACACCAGCTACATTATCCACCTATCTTTATGCGGGATGAAAAAATTCTACCAGTTGACAGCTATAAACAAAAGATCTTCGGTACGAGGCTCAGATCAATTATATTGAAACAAAATGTTGGAAGGTAATAAATATAATGCGTAAATAAAATTGTTTTCGGATCGAAAATCACTTGAAACTATTTTAATGTCGTTCATACCGCCAATTTCGGAATACGATGACATACGTTTTGATAACTGCACTCAGCAAGAAAACAAGACCCAACAAGAAGCTGAAATAATCAGAACAGGCGCCAGTAAACTTGAATCAATCTTTAAACTAATGAAAAACAATGGAAGGGAAAATCGTAACAAACATTAGTTAATTTAAGTCTTCAAAATGAAGAAAAATCATCTAGCTCAAGAATATCTTTGTGATTTAGTACCACAAACTGTCGGAAACTTGAATACCTACTGGTTATGCAATAATTTTAAAATGATTTTGGTAAATAGCTTATTGAGCGAATCATTTTTGTTATCATTTACCCGACTTTAAATCAAGATTAATCTTTAATATGAATATATATATACTAATACGTATTGACTTTACATTATGAACCCTTAAACCTATGAAATTCGTACATTTGTTTTATTCAAAGGCTTAATGATAGCGTTTCATCCCTGATATGTAAAATAAGATTTATTAACACAATTTTTAAATGTCTCACCTTTTCTGAATGATCAAGTTTCTGTTTCACTTGTTGCAGCTCATCACAGAGTTTCTCCCTTGTCTAAAAAAGTGAACATTATTATGCATAATTATCTGTATGAAAGACGATGACTGACAATTAAAACTAGACAACATAATGTCTGTTCTCATATTTTAAATAAGGCCAGTAGTGTTTGACACAGGTAGCCTCAACAATGTTTATTAAGATTAAGTGCATTCATTATTGACCTTAACCTTACCTTCACATAGTCAAAATGAAGAAATGATTGTTTGTGTTCTTGTAAAGACTAAACTTGAAGGCAACGATGGAGAACAAACTGTTTCAAACATTGAAGATGACAGAAAGGAATTTGGTCTGACATGCAATATTGCGAATATTAACAGAATTTCGAAATATGCACTATGTTGTTTGTTTACTCTGTGTCAGTAAACGGGGTTTATATTTAAAGCTTTTGCTACTGAGTTTGTATCGATAGTTTTTCATATAAATATTGTAAGATTTGTGTAAGGCTGTTTTAAGGGATTAAAACATCCTGTAGAATATGGTGTGTTTTGGTAGTCGTGTTGCTCCGGACATTATTCAATATGCCTCGTGTTGAGCTTTCTCTTGGTCCTTTTGTTATTTGTTTCTAAAGAGGTCGAATGAATGATGCAAGCTATTTACGATCTAGGACGTATTAAATGATCGAATGACGTAGATACGTTGCAGGCATTTGCTTAAACTGATTGGATATGTTCATGCAATGAGCAGGTACTGGATATTGTGAAGTACGCATGTTTGCGGGTTTTGACTCCCGCTATGTAAACAGCATCCACAAAAATAGGCGGATGTGCCTGGTAATTTTAGTGATGTAATGTATTTTTGGTGGGAAGAATATTTTTCTTTGGGATTAGAAGACATCAAAATGAAGCATAATCGCCAATATTTGAAAGGAATGACAATTGTATTTCCACATCCGATACATAAAATGAAGTATGTACTCCTTGTATGTACTCCAAAACTTAAATTACTATAATGATCAGTTTAAATGGTTGACAACGGTTATTCTTTATTTAAGTTTATCTTTGTTAAGAAACATGTTTGTGAAAGGTGTCACCTTTTCTGAAGCATCACGGTCTTCTTTAACTTTTTTCAGCTCATCACCCAGTTCTTGCATGGACTGAAATGGTAAAAGCGTTGGTTATTTTGCTACATATGTTAACTGTAATATTCTATAAAATTAAAACTATACACCAAACCTAACCAATCTGAGCAAGATCAGACAAATTTGGTGGAGTTGCAGATACACATCGTGACCAAAATGTAAGATATCATTCTCCCGTCTATGGAGCTATCATTTTCCAAAACCGAAAACATTCCTCATTTTATCGTTATATCTGCCTTTTCGACAAGTGTCACCTTAAGCAACATCGCTATATGGCAGCCACGTATATAACACGATAATGATGTTGACATTTACTTTTTGGTAATAACAGAAACCTCGAAAAAGTTGTTTACCAAACAGACTAGTTTTCATAGGAGACCATCTTTTGCCATAGTCCGTGGTAATGTTTACTATTGCTTTTACCTTTTCAGTATTGTCCAATCCTTGTTTCACGCGCAGTAACTCTTCCTCGATCCCTTTCTTAATCTGAAGGTGAATAGAAAACAGGTGAAATGTTAAGATATAGTGCAAAGGCAATGACAATTAAGTTCTAATGTATGCTATAAATCAATAAAAACAAAATAGGCGAGGCTTAAAGTTGTTGTTTGATTATGCTTATTGATAATTGTTGGGATATGACTGAGGTAATTCGCATATAGACTAGTCTCAAACCCCAGTACATTCGTGTTTCAGTGAAATCGTTTTTCTTATATCTGATATTTTTTATATTTGAATTTCGTGGAAATGGCCATTTCCTGAAATTTTCATTTTGTAAATGTGTTTTAGGTTAGTAAAAAGCCCTTTCAAAATTGTATGAGATTAGAAGGCAACAAAATGCTATATTATCGCCAATATTTGAAAAGTATGACATATGTATTTGCACATCCGATACATTAAATGAAGTTTGTACTACATGTACATATTGATATAACTTGAATTACTAGAAATGATCAGTTCAATGGTTGACAACTTTTTTCTTACTTAAAGTTATTCTTTTTCAAAGTACACTTACACAGGTACTGTACAACGTTTTATACCTTACCTTTTCAGACTTCTCTATGCCCTGTTTCGCTTTCTGTAAATCTTGTTCGAATCCTTTCCGTGTCTGAAAGCAAAGAGGCAAAAGATCAAGTCAGAATCTAAAAAAAAAATATTATGATTTTAAATAAACAAACGGCAATGTGAATATTGAAAATCTATAAGTATGGAATCAATTTTATGTTGCCCTGTACATTTGTTGTATAATTATGACTATTGTTAGTGTTTTAATACTTAAGTGCTATCCATGTATATCTGTACTATAAATTTTAGAAGCATGTTTGTTAAATGTGTCACCTTGTCTGAATTATCACGGTCTTGTTTTACTTCTTTTAACTCATTACACAGTTTCTGCCTGGTCTGAAAACATAAAATGATTGGTTGTTGTGTTATATATGTTAAGTGTAATATTGTAAAAACTACAAACTATACACCAAATGGCCTAAACAAGCTGAGCGAGATCAAACATAATCTGCATACAATGATGTCGCTAGTTTTAACTGTGTAATTAAACGCGTTAATGGTACCCCTAATGTGATGGAAGTTACCGGTGAAAAACGTACTATAAGTATGTGAAATTGGATCACAGTCGTTCTTACTTTCGTACCACTTATTCAACAAGTCAACCGGTTAAGACAAACATGATCGTTTTGATGATCAGGTCATTATTCGCGTATTGTAAAGACAAATGCAGAATTTTCTACTTATTTCACTGACTCATCTGAGTCCATTATTGCTCTTATCTTTACTTTTAAGGAAACATTGATTCATTCTAGTGGAGTTGCAGATCCACATCGTGACCAAAATGTAAGATATCATTTTCCCGTCTGTGGAGGTTTCAGTGTCCCAAAACCAAAACAGTCCTCATAATAAAGTCATATCTGGCTTTTTGAAAAGGGTGACCTTAAACAACATCGCCGTATGGCTGCCAGTTATGATCGGGACTCTCTCTGCGATAATAATGTTCAAATCAATCTTCTTGTAATAACATATTCCTTGAAAAGTTCAATACCGAACAGACAAGTTCTCATTTGAGGTTAGGATATCTCTGGATTGAAAAGAACATTCGCTGATATATACGAGCTTTTTGCAAAGCACGATGATCCAACTCAGCAGTGGTGAAAATTTAGAACGCTCCGAAAGACGAAAACTAATCTAATATAATTAGCAAAACACAAAAACAAACTGTCCGAAGGCGATACAAGAACTCAAAATACTTATTCCAAATGCCGGTGGCCCTGCTTTAAGAGCTTTATCAAGTCTACTTCTACTCAAGCGATACCTCTGTTATGATCCGGCAATTATGACGAAGACGATACAATATCTAAAGCGGATGTTTCGAGATCAAATATTTATTGTCGATTCGTTCGTACTTGCTCTGACTAACTCGCAGTCCTCTAATTTCTTAGGTATCAGCTCGTTTGTTATTTTACCCTCGAAAGTATCGCCTGTTCTAAAGGGCTTACCAATAGGCAATTAAAATGGTCCGGATGGTATAAACAATAGGATTCTTCGCGAACTCTCGCATGGAATCTCGAGAAAGACAAACCAAGTACAACATCTACATAGCTTTATGCAGGATGAACATATTCCACAAGTTGACAGTCATAAACAAAAGGTCTTTGATACGGTGCTCAGATCAATTATATTGAAACAAAATGTTGGAAGAGAATAAATATAATGCGTAAATGAAAACTCGTTTCGGATCGAAAAGATCCTGAAACAATTTTAATATTAATTATACCGCCACTTTTGATATACGTTGACATACTTTCGATAACTGCACTCAGCAAGAAAACAAGACCCAACAAGAAGCTGAAAGAATCAGAACAGGCGGCAGTAAACTTGTATCAATCTCTAAACTAATGAAAAACGGCAGATGGGACGCATTGAAAACCGTAAAAAACAATAATTAATTTAACTCTTCAAAATGGAAAAAAAAAATATCCAGCTCAAGAATATCTTTGTGATTTAGATCCACAAATTGTCGGAAACTCCAATACCTACCGGTTATGCAATAATTTGAAAATGATTTAGGGAAATAGCTTATTGAGCGAATCTTTTTTGTAATCATATACCCGACTTTAATCAAGATTAATCTTTATCATGAATCTATAGGCTTAATGATAGCGTTTCATAGATATGTAAAGTAAGATTTATTAACACAATTTTTAAATGTCTCACCTTTTCTGAATGATCAAGTTTCTGTTTCACTTGTTGCAGCTCATCACAGAGTTTCTCCCTTGTCTGAAAACGTGAACATTATTATGCATAATTATCTGTATGAAAGACGATGACTGACAATTAAAACTAGACAACAGAATGTTTGTTCTCATTTATTTAAGTAAGGCCAGTAGTGTTTGACACAGGTAGTTCTCAACAATGTTCATTAATATTAAGTGCATTCATTATTGACCTTAACCTTACCTTCACATAGTCAAAATGAGAAAATGTTGTTTTTTGCGTTATTGTAAAGACAATTCTTGAAGACAACGATGGAGAACAAACTGTTTCCATGAGTGCATTCCATGAGGATATTGAAGATGACAAAAAGGAATTTGGTTTGACATGCAATATTCTGAATATTAAAAGAATTTCGAAATATGTATTGTGTTGTTTGTTTATTATGTGTCATTTAACGGGGTTTATGTTAAACCTTTTTGCTCCTGAGTTTTTATTGATAGTTTTTCATATAAATATTGTAAGATTTGTGTAAGGCTGTTGTTAGGGATTAAAACAACTTGTAGAATATGGTGTGGGTTTGTAGTCGTGTTGAATGATGCAGGATATTTACGATCTAGGACGTATTGATCGAATGACGTAAATACGTTGCAGGCATTTGTTTCGACTGATTGGATATGTTCAAGTTTTGACTTTCACTATTTAAACATTATCCACTGAAATAGGCGGATATGCCAGCCTTTTTGTATTTTGCGAGATGTAACGTATTTTTTGGTGGGAAAAATGATACAAACCACCTTTAAGCATATTGGTATTATCTATGTCAAGATTAAGATGCTGATCAGCATATAGGCTCATCGATAATGATATATAAGTTCAAGTCATCTGCAAAATGATGAATGGGTGCTTTGTTAATTATCAGATATAGAACCAGTAAAGACATTGCATTGCTTTCTTTCACTGAAAGTATCAATAAGCCCTGATAATCATAGGGAACCAACAATTTCACTATCCTAAAGCTTTAACATAACAAATTACGGAAACGTGATCAAAGGTTTTTGAGATATCGCAATACTGTTTTAACATTTAAACCTTCATCTAACGGAAGGGAAAACGAAGGTAGTTATATATGAGCTGATTGATAGCGGAGTCCTTGGGTAAACATGCCGATAACGAAAAATAACATTATTTCTATGAATGAAAGTTTACAAACCTGCATACAATTAATTTTTGCCAGGACTGTTGTAAATGTTGTAAAGGTTTCACTTCAAGGGTTTTTAATGTCGATATGAACGATAAGAAATATACGTATGTTTGTATAAGGTCGCAACTTTTGTAGATAAATAAATCCTTGTTGTACTTGTATAAAATTGTCACACGTTAAGCAAAAGAAGTGATCAGTTCGAATGATAATCCTTGCATATAATATATCATTAAAATTGATACAAATGTAACTTTGCATGTGAATTATTTCTTTTTGTCATTCAGTTCTTCTAGCTTCTTAAATATGGAAATAAAAATCAAATCACCTGTTGCTTTTTTAAATTTGATAAACGGATAGGTCCTGTGTATTTTCTCATTCCACACAATAAGATAGCAGAAGATAATTAAATAATAATTAAATCACATCTCCATAATGACAATGTTAAAAGTAACGGTTTAGTGTCTGCTTACACTTTCATTTTCCAATTTCATTTACATTTTTATATTGATTAGTACGCGTATTGATACTAGACACGGTACGGCGCACTTGAATGGTGCCAAAATATCGTGCAGTTCACATATTATGCCTCCTTACGAAGTGTGTACGCAGTGGCCTTACTATAGATGAATCTTAGTGTTTTTCTTTCTTATTTTTTTAACTTATAATATTTATCCACACTAATATGAAAATAAGTAAGAAAAAACTTCCAAGTACTAACAACATAGGTAACCAGGTGGGTGTTATTAATTTATGTCATATCATATGTATATAAAGAAATGATTTTTACAAGTTTTCTTAAATGAAATGAATTATGTATTTTTTAACAATTCTTGAATGCAGTACTGAACTTTTGGTGCTAATATAAATAATGACTTTATGTTCTGTTTCGTATTCTTTAACTATTGTTCAAGCCCTTTCAGTGTCTGAAAGCACACATGCGAAGGATAAAGCTCGCAGTTGCAAAAATATCATCATAACACATATAAAATGCCACGATCAAATGCCATTGTATATATCGCAAAGTCAATTAATTTATAATGTTCCCTTGCGCATTTCATTTATAGTAAGATATACTGTAAGTGTTTTACTTACTTTTTCTAAGTCCCGTTTCGCTTGCAATAACTGTTCTTTGAACTCATTTCTTGCCTGAAAAAGAAGAGGAATTATTTGAAGTTTGAAAACAAACGTCAATGGCAAAGACGCTTTAATAACAATATTGCAAATGGAAATATTGAAACCAATGTTTATACACCTACATACGTTTGGGTTGTACTATGAATTTATCATAGATATACACATATGTAAAGAGTCTCACCTCAACTAGGTCTTGTTTAATTTGTTTCGTCAAAAACGTGAAAAAAATATATAATAATCATGATTAATTGGGTACCAGTCAAAAATCGGCCTTTGTCATCAGTTCAAAACGTCATTCCATACACAGTGGACGCACTTTTAACTGTTAAAAAACTAACCATGATAGAACTGTTTCATAACTTGATTATATTAAAATATTATCCAATGTCGATTAACCCTTTTAACGGGCGCAAAACATAAAATGTGTACAACATTAAGTTTTCGATTATGCGATTAATATTTATTGTTTAGTATGTTTATGAAGGAAGTGTCTACATTTTGGTATGTGCAAGAAGGTAAATGTATTGTTTATTCTCAATGATCGAACTAGATTTAACAATTTAGTAATAACAGGCGTGCAATTAAAGTAAGGCCTTAGTATGCTATTATTTACAAACTAATATGATTACCGTTTCTGCTTTATCTTTGTCCAGTTTCACTTGAATAAAGTCTTCAATAAGCTCCATACGCGTCTGGAAATAAATCATTTTGTGATAACAAATGCAAAAGTTCCAATAGTACTGAAAAGCATTAACATGCAATCTGGTCCTTATTTCTGGCCAGTAGTTTGTCCTCTTTTTGGATACACTTTTTGATTTGATAGGAGCCTATTGTTTTATAGAAGGTATTGCTTGTGTTAATCAAGACTATGTGTCTTTGTTTTGTGGTGTGACAATGATATTTCGCTTCAAAATTTCCTTTGAAACACAACAAGTATAACAAAATCCAGGGCATCTTATCCTATGAAATCAGACACTAACATATATTTGTTTTGGCCTAAAGAAACAATTGCCGAAAGGCCGTCAACTCCATCATTCAAGGAGTCGTACCAGATGACCTTAAGTCTGCACGTGTTGTTCCTTTGTTTAAGAAAAACGACAAAACTGAAGTTGGAAATTATCGTCCAGTCTCCATTTTAAACATCATATCTAAGGTCTTAGAAAAGGTTATCTATGACCAAGTTGAGGAATATTTGACAAACAATGAACTTCTGTATAGTTTACAGTCCGGTTTTAGACGCAAGTATTCTACTGAGACATGCCTCATTCATTTGATCGATTACCTACGTTTTAATATGGATAAAGGAAATCTTGTTGGCATGGTGCTCATAGACTTACAGAAAGCGTTTGATACGGTCAACCATGATATTCTTCTAATGAAACTTAAAGCCATTGGTCTGAACGAGTCAACAACACGATGGTTTTCCTCATACCTGTCCGACCGTCACCAACTTGTTTCAGTCTCTGGTACTTTATCCTCTCAATCAAAGGTCACATGTGGTGTCCCACAAGGATCAATATTAGGTCCACTTTTATTTTTAATTTACGTGAATGATATGCCAGCTGTTGTCAGAAATAAGCTGCTCCTATACGCCGATGATTCCGCAATTTTAGTGTCAGGCAAAAGTACAGAATATTTAGAGTCTAGCCTTTCTGAAGAATTAGAACTTGTTAGTGAGTGGCTTATCTGTAATAAGCTATCTCTGCATTTGGGTAAAACAGAAACTATTTTATTCGGGTCAAAACAGAGGCTTAAATCTAAAGGCAATCTAAACGTGACTTGCAAAGGTTTGCCAATTGAATGTAAAACTTCAGTAAAATATTTAGGCGCAACCATTGATAATTGCTTGTCTTTTGAGGACATGGCTAGGTCGGTCATGAAAAAGGCAAATACAAGGTTAAAATTCTTATTTAGGAAGCGTGAGTACCTTACCCAGCACACAAAAAGGTTACTGGTCATGTCCCTTATTCAGTGCCATCTAGACTTTGCCTCTACCATCTGGTTTTATTCTGTTAACCAAGACTTGCGTAACAAGCTTCAGGTCACACAAAACAAACTAATGAGATTTGTTTTAAATTTAGAATCTAGGTCCCACATTGGAAAATCTCAGTTTAATTGTCTTAACTGGTTACCTGTGGACAAAAGGGTTGATTTTATAACTCTTTGTCATGTTTTTAAGATTCATTCCAAATTGGCCCCTTCATATCTAAGTGAACATTTTAACCCCGTTAGTGTGGCACACAATTATAAAACTAGATTCAGAATGTCCGCAACATCTCAGGGCACTGATTTTATGGATAGTAGGCGTTTTTCATATCCAAAGGTCAATAGTTTTGGTAAGAAATCCTTTGCTTACCGAGGATGCTCACTATGGAATGATCTCCCTAAGGAAATAAGGTTCAGCAAGTCTTTGAAGTCTTTTAAATCTTCCCTTAAAACATATTTGTTGGACTAGGGCTGTTCATATATCATGTATTTTATTTTATATTGTAATAGATAGGTTCATGTCCAAGGTAATCTTGCATTTTTAATTTAGCATACCTATTATTCATGGATATTTATGTCTTGTTTTATTGTCCATTGTTGAATACATTCTGTTAATCTAGTATTTGAACAGCACTTCAATTGTGATACACTGTGATATTTCTTATTTTACCTAACATATTATTATTTATATTTAAATATGCAATACAATTAATACATAATCAGTCTTCTACTGTGATATTTTTTTTTTTTTTTTTTTTTTTTTTTTTTAATTATAATTTCTTAATAGCATGTCTTCCTATGTCAACTAGTTTGTTATATAAGGACCACAATGGAAATAAGGGATTATCAATCCCTTTTTTGTGTTATCCTTAGATATATAATGTAGTTAACATGGATATATTTTATTCCTGATATTATTTATCATGTGTTTAATTCCATGCTATGTACATTTTATGCTGAAATAAATCTATCTATCTATCTAACTCTATTTGAAGCGGCATGTCTTGCACACGTTAGCCCATTAACGTAGGTATCCTTTGCTCATTGATGTGATTTCGTTATGCCTCCTACCCCCATAGAATTTAGGTATCCTTTGAAAATGTCAGAAAAAATAGAAAAATTTCGAAGCAAAATATTAGAAACATACTTCTGTGGGCTTAACATATTGCAAAATAAGCCAGCAAACGTTCAGTTTTTATTGGGATAAATAAAATTTGTATAAACTTTAGCTTTTATGTTTTCCGTTGTTTTTTCTGCACTTTTTAACCTTTTATCGATACAGAAATTGTATTTGGTAAAACAAACACATACACAAAATAGAAATGGCGGCATGAAATAACACGCTTAATTTTTCATCGGACACCTGAATTTGATTCTAACAAGTAAAAGTCTAGTTTTCAAATAAATCTTTATACGAGTACATTTAATCGAGTAAATAGTACATGTACATTTCTTAGCCATGTTGTGAGCTATATTTGTGTGTTTATTCCATTCAAAATAAAGCTATGTAAACTGTGATAGACAGTGCGCAACGGATGACTGGTTGTGAATGTAAGAGGATATCTGTAATTGACCTTTAGCACATTTACTAACCATTTATTTCATAGAGTATCTCTTATACGGTTATAACCTTTATTATTTTATTGAAACACTTCTAAAGTAATTCTACTCTATATTATTGAGAACGGACAAGTAGAATTATGCGTTTGCTTGTTGGCATTCAATGTTAAGCCTAATACATATCATCATAGTCGGATGCATTGGGTTAACGTAAAACAGATAAAAACACATAAAAACATACTTTTTCATTTTCGACAGTCGAATTCCCGATTGAGAAGGTGGTTCCATCGTCACTTCCATCAACTTCCTCAGGAAGTTCGCAAACATGATTCAAGTCTTCAATCAAACACTTTAAGGCAGCCGTATTCTCTTTTAAATAAACACTTTTAAAGGTATTATTATGTTCAGCTTCTTTTATCTGCCTTTTGGCCTTCGAAATTCCCTTTTCAAAATTCCGATTCATAAGGTAAAGGCGACCTGTAAACGAGTTGTTCACAAAGTCATTGAGTTTACTTTCCTCGCTGATAGCCCAAGACACTTTCTCTTCACAAACGGAAGAAATGCATGAAAGGGCTTTTTTGTTTTCCTCGTTTAATTTACACGCTTCCTGTTTGACACTATTGATCGCATCTTCAACTTTCCGTTTCAGTTTTATTCCCAAATGCTCCAATTCTGTATTGCATTTAGCCGCATGCGTATCACTTCTTTCATTTTGCTTTTCAACCTCTTCTTTCATGCGCTTACTTTCATCCTTTATCTCATTTAAAGCTGCGTTCATAGCATTGGTTTGTTCGTAATGAAACTGCCTTAATTCTTGACACAAATCAACAACCTCATTACCACATGAAAGATGATCAGAATGAAGACATCGACCACAGATCATAGAATCATCCTTTTTGCAAAACAATAACGCTCTTTCAGTCGGATGGTGTATACACATCTCTTCTGTGATATCATACATAATACACTTTGGATCGTATCCATCCTTTCCATACATCTTTAGAATGTGAGTTTGGAATCTCTTTCCTCTCTTGTGAATTCCTAAACACGATTCACCAATGTTCCCACACGTATTGCAGCATCCAACTGCCTGTTCCATACAGCACATTTCACATTCTGGTAGCTTTGATGCCATGTTAATTGTTGATATGATATTAATTATTTACATTTCAAAACTTGAAATATTAGAAAATTGTATTGCGCGGATTGCAAAATCATTAATTCAATATGATCACTTTTCACCGGGTTCAGACAATCTATATTGTAAATAGAAGAAAGAAATCATTCAACGGTTAAGGCGCAGACATTAACAGATATATATCTCGGGTATAATATTTGCATGCTTTTGTATAATAGTTTTAAAGTCTTGACTCAGCTCTGTGGATTGTACTTCAAAATCACAAAGCAGGTATCGATAGGACAGTATTCAAAACAAAAGAATGATCATATCAAACAAATACCTGTTTGTGATACTATTGTCTTTGCTTCTTTCAAACAGTGTTATTTGATATGCATATTGTACACATCTAGTACTCCAGGGATTTGAATATATGACAAACCGTATCGATTTTTTAACCAGTGATTTACCTCTCAAATAAATAGAAATTAAAAAAAATAAATAAAAGAAATTATCTTGCTGTTTGTATTTCAATATACATGTACAGTCAAACCTCGTTGGCTCGAACTTGCTTCGCTGGATTTCCTCGTTGGCTCGAACTGGATGTAAAGGACCGATTTCGAAGTATCGAAAGTAACCATTCCCGCTTGGCTCGAATTTCCCGAGGCTCGAGGTATATTTGCTGGTCCCTTGTACTTCGAGCCAACGGGGTTTGACTGTATGTGTACATTTAAGCGTAAGAAATCCGTTTTTAACTCTTTAAAAGGTAGGCGAAAGCCGGGCAATTTCGGTAGAAAGTGTTTTACTTTTAATGCACGTAATGAAGTATTATTAAAGTTTGACCGACGCACATTCGTGCAATCAATATATGGATGGGGTGATTTCAAGGATTGGTTCCCTTTTAACAACCGGTTCAAGACGTGAACAAGACTTATTTAGATACAAAGCATCTCACATTGAAGACGCCGCGAATTTTTTTTAATCACGGCTTTAAAGAAGCAGATGCAGTTCACAAGCATACCATGGTTGAATTACCTGGATGCAACCATTCTTCGGTTTTTGAACGATTTCGGACTTTCATCTCAAGGTCACCAGGACCTTGACTCTTGACCAACTGACGTCGACATAGTAAGGGTACTGGTCATGTTCAGGGTACCTATACCAAGTTCGATGTCTCTAGGACTAAGCGTTTTCAAGTATTGATTGGAAACTGACCCACTGCCCTTTAAGGCAAAAGTGTTTATTTGCTGGTCACCAGGACCTTGACTCTTGACCAACTGACGTCGACAAAGTAAGGGTACTGGTCATGTTTAGGGTAACTATACCAAGTTCGATGTCTCTAGGACTAAGCGTTTTCAAGTATTGATAGGAAACTGACTCACTGCCCTTCAAGGCAATAGTGTTTATTTGCTGGTAATGACCTACCGGCCTACGAAGTTTGAGGATCTTTGGGTTATAGGGTTCTTCATATAGTGATCGGAACCCGATTTTCAGCTGACGGTCACAACGAAATTTACCTTTGACCAACTGACATCAAAATCAAAAGGTCTTATCTGCTGGTCATCAGCCTGCCGACAAATCTTTAGAACACTGGGTCTAAGCGTTCGTCAGATACTTAACAGAAATCGTGAGGACGGACGGATTGACAGACTGACGATCAGATAACTTATTCGAAACTCTTCGGCCATTTTTTTTATCGAAATCAATCTCGGTAGTATATGGACGATTTACGATGTAAGAAATCTGAACACTCTTACAACGCTGCAAGTAGATCGCGAAGTGATTTCGATTCGGCAGTTCAATGACTAACCGAGTTTCGAATGTGAGAAAATCATATACCACCCTTTGGGACATAAAAATCCAAGGTGTTGTAATACTAACAATAATGAACTTAAGGCTATGAGTTAAGTGTGACACAATCTTTTGGTGAATAAGGGAAATTCCAAACTCTTACAGTTTATAAGGGGTATGATAATAAAAACTTACTCGCACTCCAACAGTCGTATATGTTTCCTTCATTAACTTCCTTCCGGGGTTGACAAACATCACTCAAGCCTTCAATGCGTCTAGATTTCTTTTCACATGCTCCATAACTTTCCAGAATGTGGCTTTGGGATGCCTTTTCAGTTTTGTGAATTCTGAAACACGATTCACTTATGCTGCCACATGTATTGCAGCATCCGCCTGCCTGTTCCTTGCAGTTTATTTCACACTGAACATACTTTGATGCCATTCTAGATATTTAAATGAAGTTTACATTAATTAATATTCAAAACAATATCAGCATATCTTACGTCAGTAAGCCATATGTCTAATAAATGCTATTTCAATTTTCAAACGCATGCAGTGTAACCACTTGCTCACTGATAACATATAACCTTGTGATAAAAAAAACGATCTTGTTTGAATAAACCTAAAATACTCCAAAGTTGAGTGAATGACATATAAAGGATATTGCAGTATTCGTTATCTTCCGAAACTTAATGAAATTGTTCAAATATTGATCGACTTCAATGGCACAATTGTCTGCTGTGAGTCATCCATGAAACAAAATTTCCCTTTAACCATTTCAGATAACTTCTCTCTAACGTCGTAAACTGAGTAACAACACGCTAAACACAAGAACCAAATATCCGCAAAAATTGAACGATACCAAGTTTATATTAAATATTTTGTACAACAAAGATACAAGATTACGTGTTTTCTTGTTTCTATATAACCGGGCAGGGTAATCTCCATACATGTAAATAATGTTTAAAACGAAAACGATTTAGCTTCTGTCGATTCAGCTTTCGCTAATGGAAGCCTGGTCACGATTAGCACTTGCTTCCTTAGACAGGTTATACATGAACTGTTCACATTTCTATGAAACCTTACCAAATAAATGTTAGTGTTTATTACAGAAAATGGAGCGAGCGCAGCGAGGCCGAATGCCGAGAAATATCGCACCATTTTCTGTACATCGCTAAAATGAACTCTAACTTATCTGGTGTTCGCACGTATTTGATCCACTAGCTCCATCTTTTGAGAAGTCACTTGGTATTTTTGCACAAAATTTAAACCGCAAAGGCGTTTATATTTTATTGATAAGTTTCGGGCGATGGTAAATTGTCGCCGCTTTTTGTATTTGTTACATTTAATTGATGTTTAGCAAATAATTGCAAAGCACCAAAACATGAACGTTAAAGGTTTTAAAGCAAAATATTGTTGATGTTCATGTTGATAAAATTACCGGCATGGTGCAAGACATTTCCTGGGATGACCTTGTTAATTGTTATAGTCTACAAAAGATTGCACATTTTGGTACTGAATTTCCTTGATTGGTTATATATTATAAAGATCATATCAATTGAAAAACATAAATGCTTAATTTGAATCTGAATATTGTCACATCAATAATTTAATTGTGTACGATTTGATAGCTGTTAACTCATCTATACTCATTTCTTTTTGCTTTTTGTGAATAACGTACGCTTAAATATCCTTCATAAAACACAGTAATTTATGTCAATCACGTTCCTGGCTAATAATTACTTGCGCATGCGCATAGAGCAGGATGATCTATAAAAAATGGACGCATTTACGAATAACGTAGACCGACAAAACATGCTCTGTAAAAAGGTTTAGCATTCACCGTCAACTTCGCTCTATATAAAATGGAGTTAAAGTTATAGGGATAAAACCTCGATTGCCATTGGCCCACAATTGGGTGCGAACACCAAGAGTACATTCAAGATAAAATATTCGAATTTACTCATGATGTCTGAATGAGGTCAAAAGTGTTCTGGTTATATCACATACATCTTTCTGAACTTTGCTTCATGAAATCTTAACACACATTGACGTTTTGTAGGTGTCGCTGTCCGTGGGATTATCGGCACATTGTTTAGAATAAATACATGTACACAACAGAAATTTCAATATTCCGCAAATAACTGCTTTTGTCACGTAAGCCATATTTAAGTTTTACGGAACTGGTAGTCATTTCAATTTCAACATCGATCGAGTAATAATATGGAAAGTGATGTTTATTTTTTAATGAGTGAATCCAGTTTGAAAATGGTTCATTTTGGCCTGCAGGGGAGTGTTTTCCGGTCTGTCTCGTATTCATGATAGTAGTTGAAATTACCATTCCCGATTTACATGGCGCTATTCTTAAAATATACGAAATTTTAAAATAATCAGCTAAATAACCTTATAAATAATTTTTGAACAAAGTTCATAATTATATTGCTTCGATGGTGCATGAACAATATTTCTAAAAATAAAATGCTCTGGTTTAAATATTAACTTATTTCACAAATATGTATGACATGCACTACTTTTTTCGACTGAAGTAAGTGTTAGTATCACTATATGGGCTCGTATTCTCCCACCTTAAATTAAATTATTTTTTAGCTCGTCAGATTTTTATGCTCTTCTGTTTTCGAAGACAGCGTCATTGATTTGTTATTTTCAACCTACCTTTGCACTCACTTTTGACAATGGGGTCCACGGCTCGATTCCCAGCAAACTATGTCAACAATTCCAACTAAGGCATCCCGGGTTTGTTTCCCAGAAAGTTATAACAACAATCTACGCACTCGCTCCACACCACGGTGTCACGGGTTTGATTTCCAGCGAGTAATCGCTAACTATCTACGCACTCGCTCCACACCAAGGTGTCACTGGTTTGATTTCCAGCGAGTAATCACAAACTAATTACGCACTCGCTCCACACCAAGGTGTGACGGGGCTGATTCACAGCGAATAATCACAAACTATCAACGCACTCGCCCACACCAAGGTGTCACGGGTTTAATTCCCAGCGAGTAAACACAAACTATCTACGCACTCGCTCAACACTAAGGTGTCACGGGGTTGATCACCAGAAAGTAATCACAAACTATCTACGCACTTTTTGCTCCATACCAAGGTGTCACGGGTTTGATTCCCTGCGAGTAATCACAAATAATCTATGCTCTCGCTCCACACCGAGGTGTCACGGGGCTGATTCTCAGCGAGTAATCACAAACTATCTACGCACTCGCACCACACAAAGTTGTCACGGGGCTGATTCTCAGCGAGTAATCACAATCTATCTACGCACTCCTCGCTCCAAACTAAGGAATCACTGGGTTGATTCCCAACAAGTTATCACAAACTATCTACGCAATCGCTCCACACCAAGGTGTCACGGGGTTGATTCCTAGCGAGTAATCACAAACTATCTACGCACTCCTCGACTTGAATACGACCTTAAGATAACCGACAAAACAACAACTTGTTACCAAAATCCGTTACTATTTTTTAATATTTTTTGTGTCGTTTGTCATTGGGGATCGTCACTATATTGTCAGTTATCTCCTTAGCGGGCCCACACCCAACAACCGGGCCTAAGGTAAGCCAATTCTCTCAAACGTTTTTTATATTTTCTTTCAGGTAGAATATATTTTATTAATTATTAATGCTTGTTTTAGTTACGAATATGTAACATGTAATATATACACATGCAAAATTTCTATGTGTCATTCTCAATAAATGCTCAGCTATGAAATAGCATTAAATGCCCAAAGGCAACTTACCTTTATGAGAGTGTCGGTTTTATCATATATTAATTGGATTCATTGTTCCGTGTGTCTTGTTGCACACTGATATCGACCCAATGAAGGATGAATGTCGGCAAATCGGCTCATGCCGATGTTGTTTGGAGCAAAACATATTTAGTATTTAAACATAGCAGTTTTGTGTGTTTTAATAACCAGTAAAGAAAACTCAATTATATTGATAACATGTCCTTAGAAGCACGCAATATAAGTGTTGTTACTACTATATATATTCGACAGCGGGTCGATAACGTGCCGATATCACTTATGTAATGTATTCCCGATTAAGCTGACACCTTGCCTCTGGATCTGATTGAACTGCATCCTATTGTTAATAGTGGTATGCTTTTAGTAACACTGTTATTTCAGGTACTATATATGTTATAGGGGGTTCAAACTTGGCCACAAAATCCTCGATTCAGCTGACACATTGCCACTGGTACATTGCCATTGAATTGCATAGTATTGTTTATAATGGTATCCCTTTAGTAACACTGTTATTCTATGTGATATCATCATTTAAGGGAGCTCAAACTTGGCCACCAAGTCATTAAGCGGACACACTGCTACTTAAGATGATTAAAATGCATCTTATAATTATAATGAATGAATACTTTTAATATAGGGGTGATCTTCATTATGACTACGTTGGATACCATAAGAGGTTGAAAGGGGAGCTGGCAGCCAAAGATATAACGGATGCTGACATAGATCAGAAGGATAATCTGGAAGACGCGTTCAATGTCGAAAGTCCGTGAATTTCATCGGTCTACTGTTATTGATATTCTTTTCAAGATTTATATAATTAATAATATAATAGATCATGCCAACCCGTGGCGTACGATCATTTTCACAACTGAGCATCTATTTTATTCGATTTTGTACAACATGTCTTCTAAGGTACAATACAAAACACTTGTTTCATAAATATACTATAAACTCTTTTATAAATTGAAAGTTGTTTCCATAACTGTTCTAGCTATCGAGTTGGAATACATCTTCGTTCGATTCCGACCAATGTAAAATGCTTATAAACTGCTTAAAGGTAACATTTTAATAAAATGTACTGCACAGTTTTTAAATGATTTTTTTTTTTTGCATTATGAAAATAATTTAAGGGATAGTGTAATGCTAATTTTCACGTATCATATATTTCAATATTGTAGATTTATGGTTGGACGTATGACGTTATTAATTATTTTAGGCTTATCGTTGGTCGACTAAGTACAGTTAACACTGCATACAGGTGCATCGGAGGGGCGAATTAGATCCTTACGGAATCTTGAAAGCAACATTCACCATCGATGGCCGATGACCACTGTCAGCTGCTTGCCTTGTAACGCGTTAAATAGGGTTTTGAATGATCCACTGTATGGCATGTTGTACGGCAGAGCGGATTAAAAATCACATCGGTTTTGTATTAAAATTGTGCTACACCCTTCAGTAACATATCGAATAAATGTACCTAGTAATACAAACCAACATTTCTCCTAGTTTTTTCCCCTCTAATTGGATTGAATGGTCTGCTTTACTAGTGTTACGGGTATGCGTTAAATTTTGTTAATCTGGTATGCGGTTTGTGTCGACCTTGTAAAAGGTCTTTGAAAGATTGATATGGAAGTGCTGTACGTTTTATTCCCGAAAGCACTAACATTTGTTTTACTAAACAAATGTTGTTTTTAATGTTTCGATCAATACGTATGAAAATGATACAAAAGATAAGGCAAAAAGGGTATTGTAATACGATGAACGAAAATATTTTAATCGTATGACAAGGCAAGACGACAATGGTAACTTAATATTGTCTCCCCAGGAAGTTTAAAAATACTATTGTTGTGCTCCTATTCTGTCTATTTGACTTATTGGACTCTTGAGGGAGAGTAATCAAAATTTGGGGAAATCCCTTTTTGTATTAGATTGAAATTTAATGTATATGTTTATAAAATGTTAATCACTAAGTGTACTACTAAATACTATAGATATAATTAGGTTTGTCGATACGTGTGTAGATCTGTGAATGTTTTCGTGAAGTTGTATGTTTCTCGGTTATTGTATAAGGTTCTTAACCTGTATCACTTAAACAGGAATTGATTACATAATGTGTTTGTTTATTTTTCTATTATGGCAATGCATTTTGTAAGATAACACTATTCTTTTTACGGAGCATGTTATATACCAGCGATTGACACAGGAACGGACGAATATGCTCAGTAGAAAAGGGGATAATTATTAAAAGCATTAAAAATACAATTATAATTTCACCTTACCGTTTTCCGAAACAGAACTTGCTTTGATATCAAAATATTCAGCAAAATAATTTTGATAAATAATTTCTCATTACAAACAAAAATTCATTTATCGAAAAATCGATTAAATGATATGCTCCTTGATAAGATTCTTTAATTACAATTAATATAATAATAGGTACACTTCTTAACTTTGTATGTAGACAAAGACACTTTTAAACAAACTTCAACTTTTGCAACATTTCAACTTTTATTTCACAAAAGCATAAGGTCCCCACATAGGGACAGCATTAGCATACATACTATATCAAGCACAATGAGTACGGCTATATCAAAAGCATAAGGTCCCAACATAGGGACAGCATTAGCATACATACTATATCAAGCACAATAGATACGGCTATTTCAGAAGCATAAGGTCCCCACATAGGGACAGCATTAGCATACATACTATATCAAGCACAATGGGTACGGCTATATCAAAAGCATAAAGTCCCCACATAGGGACAGCATTAGCATACATAATATATAAAGCACAATGGGTACGGCTATATCAGAAGCATAAGGTCCCAACATAGGGACAGCATTAGCATACATACTATATCAAGCACAATGGGTACGGCTATATCAAAAGCATAAGGTCCCCACATAGGGACAGCATTAGCATACATAATATATAAAGCACAATGGGTACGGCTATATCAGATATTAAGTATAAAATATTTTAACGAGGAGGTTTTTCATATGTTTTATTTTCTGCTGTTACTAATAACGTTTTAAAATGAATAACTCACTTTGGGTTATATTTTTATGTTTTTGATCATATTGTTAGGTATAATGCCTGGTTTCGGCAGACGCTTTAAATAGTCGAGTGTTACCGGCTGTGGTACGGTTACTTTTCGTTGTAACTAATACCGGAATAACTCAATAATATTGTAAGTAACGCATAAACACAATCTCTCTTGAATACGCTTCTTTGTTGTGGTACTCTGTCATCACCATCAAGTAAAAACACAAAGTTGGCACAAATGAAATTGTTCGACTTTTTAACAATGTCAACTGTAGAACATCGTTTTCAGTGACATGATTAACTGATCTTGGTCTTTGTAAATATCATTCAGAGATGTAGACATACACATTTTTTTTAAGTTTAATACAAGATTCAACAAAATATTTTTAAAAAAGTAGTGAAATTCGGTCAGATGGCAGTAGCTATTTTTAATGTTTATGTTCCACATATGTATGATTTTCCAACGTCTTCCTTTTATTGCAATTGTATATGTTTCCAAAATGTATAAAAGAAGCTAAATTTAAATAGGTAAACTAGTGGAAACTCACCATTTAAAAGGAGAGAGAGAACTTTGAGAAATCTGTGTTTGTATACTCTTATTTATAATTGTTACAGAAAAATCATCAATATATGTGTGTTTTTAGAGAAAATGTTCAGATATAACATATAAGTAAAAAGCATATTTTTAAGAAGCCCATACTACTTAAAAACTTATATTATCACTGTAGCATTAATTAATCACTTGTTGTAGATATATTTAATGGTGTGAAACCGGAAACAATCCGTGTTTAAATTCACGGGTCATTGTGGAAATAAGCATACGCATTCTGTGAAAGCTTAATGGGTTAACTAGGGCCAATGTTGTGAAGACCTTTAATAGTTTAATTATTATCAACAATATTAGAAGTAATATATTTTCAATTAGTATCATTTAACTTTAATATAACAAGCTGTGCGTGATAAAGCATTGATTATATATAGTATAAAGATGGTAACGGTGTTATTTAATTATTGGAAATGGTACATAATCTAACTGTATTGATGATATATTACATTGCACGAGTACTAATATCACTCTATTAAAAAAATGTGTTTGTTCCCATATCATGTTAAGAGTCGTTTAAACTATTGAAGCAAATTCACTATTTCAATCAAAAAAGTGTACAGTAAAATGTATAATTTGTAAACTATACTTAATCTGTATAAAAAAAAACATTCTTTATAAAACAATGGGTCAGCTACACTTTTTGTAAATATAAACAACATATTATTAACAGAGTCTTTGCAAGAAAATTTGCAATAATCCCGGAGCGAAACTGATTTCGAAAAGAAACTGTTCCCGAAAAAGATGCATTCCATTTATATGAAATACTTTGATTAGTTGGTAGTATCAGGTACAATACTAAAACATAGCAATGAATTATCAAGCGGAGCGGAATCTCTCCATTCATTGAATGATTTGATACTAGGAATTAAATTCGTAATCGTGACTTCAGTGTAACAATTATATTTATCATGAATAACATAGTTATTTTAGTCTCACCTCACCCTTACCAAAACATACACCTTTTGTGCTGACGAGATTAGATTATTTGTGGCAACAACAGATACAAGGGGGTGGCAACAACAATAACAAGCATCCAAACAAAAGAGCGTATGATAAATATTAAATTATTTGCGTTTATATAACCATACTTCATTGTTTACGTATTGTTATGCATAACATTACCTTCTCATTACCTTTACATAAGTATAAATATATCACCCCCACACTGAGAATGTCACAATCATATCGAAAAACATATGTTTCTGAAACAGTAACACATGTTAGGCGGTAAGTTCGATTATTACTCTCTGGGATAAAGTCCAGGAAAAACTTCGCTTATCTTTTTATAAATGTCTAAGGAAACCTGTATTCGTAACACTATCCGAAACACTTTTTAGTGTTCCTCAGACTAACTCTCCAAATATGAGACAACGAATATATATCAACGTGCTCCAATATAAAAATTCAAATATGATTTAAATGTATATACAATATTATTGTGGTAAAATTGTAAGACATATATTTCCATAAATTACATAGTCATCACGAAAATATAATTAAAGTTCGATGTTGCCGGAATAGCAGTCTCTGAAAAAATAACAAAAACCCACTTTACCCGCAATTTATAGCGCCACCTACAAAGCTGACCAAACCAGTTTTTTTTTCTCAGGCTAATTTGAAACAATTGTGCTCCTCTTTACGGTGTAACGCTACAAACTATATTTTCCAACCCAACATTATAAATCATCGCATACACAAACACAACCAAGACTCGTATAATACAGATTACTTTCTAATATGTCAAATAATTGCACATTAAAAGTATTGTATATAGGCGAGTCCTCACGCCATATGTAGGTATCACATAAATAAATACTTAAGAGGATGTTAAAAAGGGTGCGATCCAGTTTAAGCCAAATAATTTAATCAAGATATTTATAAATATTTATAAATATTAATACTTCAATACTATCACTTTTTTATTATATAAAACTACTCCAACATTATTTCGCTTAGCATCCCAATGATGAAATTAACGAAAAGAGGTGTGATTAATTACCGTTTATATAAATATTACTAGTAAAATCAAACCATGACTTGTATTGAAAACAAATATCGTGTTTTTGTAAAATATTTACAAACTCAAGGCTCTCCTTTTTCTCCCTCGTGAGTCCATGCATCTTCAACGAGAGGACGGATAGTTCACCCAAAACGTGCACCTACATCTGCACATGCTTGCCGTCCACGTACAGGGTGTCATACGCAATCCATGCCCGCTTGCCTTCTTTCCTGCCATCCTTCATCATGAGAATCAGCCTGCGACATTTATCCAGCACTTCCGCTGGGATAAGTTTGTATATTTGACAAAACTGTTTCCTATTCTACCAAACTACCTCCCTGTCCTTAAACAACGTAACTTTGCAAAGATATTTTATACACTGACTTGTCTTGGTAGCCCCGGGGAGTGACCCGCTCAAAGCGAATAGATTCAGCCGTCTCTTTCGCGATCTTGAGGGTATCCTACATGTGCATGCGAATTTTTTTCGGTGACGTCGGCTGGCTCGGTTTCTCGGGAACTTTTGAGAACACCAAATTATTTCTCATTGACTGCGACTTTAAGTACGCAACGTCGTCCCGAGGCTCTCGTTGTTTTTCTTACTCGATCACCCGATTCCGCCTTAATCTTCGCCTCTACGTCAACCGACTCAACCTTGTCTTCAAACGTCTTAACGTGTTTGTCCGTACGCTTTACATGGTCCTTAAGTTTAAGGGTTCCGATTGAATTAAATTTCTTTCCCATGACTTAATTTTTGGCCCACTGCCTTCATACGGTTAAGCAACAATTTGTTTGTGGTTCGCTGCCGCCATCCACGATCTTTGAGCTGTCTTTGCCTGAATCAGACACATGAGCTATGTTGAATTATTTGTAAGCAGTCCCCTTATACAGGGAATCGTTTGCATTCTGCATGGCACTGACAGGAAAGCTTGTGTCAGATTCCTTGAACGGGCCCCTCTGTTTTGTCAGTTTGCTTTTGTTTATTTTGTACAAGTCATTCCATCAACATTTATGTCTTTTCATTTGTTAGTCATAATTACAGAGTGACGCATTCCGTACGCAAATGCAAACTAATCCGCATGTTTAAGAATGAATCCAGACTCTTATTTAAACTAAAGAAACATAAATGAATCCCCGATTTGAAACGCGTCCACTTCACGCCATATCACGTTACTAATATCCAAAGACACAATTTTGATTCATGTTGCTAGATAGTTATTTTAGGAAATATTGGATAAATCAATTTGTTAGATCTAGTGAGTTTGTGTTTATTCTGAATATGTTTTTACCTGCAATATGGTCAATATGTAAATCCTTGACTACAAACTTACATTAGTTGACCTAAAATTTTGATATCGACCTTAATGTTTCTGTAGTTAATGGCCATACATTAAACATTTCTGGGTATATGAATTATCATGTGTAGATGATTTTTAGCTCCTTTGTTTGTAACCGAGTTTCAGTCAAGTCGTCCAATGACCATGATGTTGAGATCGGTCCTTATGAGTCTATTACCTTGCACGGGATAGCTTGGGGACATAGCCACAGCGTCAAGAAAGTAGTTCCGAAAGCTCTAGTAAAACAACGTACTGAAAATATGCTCTCAGCACTTCGTCGCAGCCAAAGTTACCTGGAACCTTATAGGCATAACTGCCAAGTTATATATCTGGCTGTATGCTGAGAAACTACATGTGTTTGACTACAATACAGCAACATGCATTTGTAGCTATATAAAGAACTGCGTCTATATCACCTAAATAGGTATTGATACATGATTACAACGCACAGTTCAATATATGCGTATAAATGTTCTTACATTTTGTTTGTTTTCTGTTTTCGCTTTATTAGCCTATACCAGTCTCAACCACTGAACAACACCATAAGATCCAAATTTCTGTCGGTAGTAAAATTTTATTCGTTCAATGTCAAACCTTTTAAAAACATACAGTTTATGGTACATAATCAATACAACAGTTGAATATTACGTATAACCAATAATAATATTATTATAAGTTTCCAATTTAATCAATCACACTGTTTGAATTTATATATTATCTCTGTTACAGAGGGTCATTGTTTCATTAATAAGGTTCATTCGTCACTTGCACAGGATAACCTCTTAACAAGTTCCGATGCTAATTCCAATGCAGTCCAGATATAGTTATCACTATTTAGGTATTATCAGATGGCATTAATCTTAAAAAAAAATCTTTTAGAATCACACAATTATTTAATAGTAACAACATGCACGAATATTAAAAAAGTAAATAACTGTTTAAAAACGTTTTTTTTTTTATATAAACTACAGAACATGTATTTAAAAATACAAATTTCACTTACATAAACAAATGAAAACTACACAGACAATCCAAGTAGTCAAGCAATTAAATATAAACACTGTTTACATGTTCTCTAAAAAGCACACTAATATAGAACAGAACAGAACATTTATTTATCGGAAGATCATAGATCCATGTGGCCGAATATCAAACAAAAATGGTGAGAAGTATAAAGCATGTGTAAATATAAATACATATATATATATATATTTGCACTTTCGTGCACTTCAAACGACATATAACATACCAAAACTTACAATAATCAAAATTATAACATTACAATGAATGGTATATAGGTGATTATATATTTTATACGGATATACATAAACATAAACACAAACATATACACGTATCAATATATAACTGTCAATCTCTACATGTGGTAATCTTTGCCTTCATATAACTAGGACATTTGATTGACACGATTGTCTGACTTGTCTAGATCAATGATATTCGTGAATAGATCGAAAAAATGTTTTTGCTTAAACTTATTCGTGATACCAAATTACCAAAGTATGAGGAAACGTAATCAAGATGGTATTGCGTTAATGTGTTATAAAGAATTTTTAAGAGGTTTGTTTAAAACATAACTTTATAACAAATTGTAAGCGTAATTGTTTCGATTAAAACAGTATAATGCAATAACTTTTAAGAAGATTATTTTCAACAGATAAGTTGCTTTTTTAATTTTAATTTACAGACAAAACAACTACACAATTTGATATTGAATTATATGTTGATATGATATAACTGAGACTGTTTCACCGGTTTACTGTTTTAATATTTCAGGTTTATTCTTAGTAAAAAAAAATAAGTTGAAAAGTGTGTAATCCATAATGCAATTCAATCCATAACGGATGAATCCCTAAATCTGTTAGTAAAATTATATTGCAATTGTGTGTAATCCATGATGGAATTCAATCCATAACGGATTAATCCCTAAATCTGTTAGTAAAATTATATTGAAATAGTGTGTAATCCATGATGGAATTCAATCCATTACGGATGAATCCCTATATCTGGTAGTAAAACTATATTGAAATAGTGTGTAATCCATAATGGAATTCAATCCATTACGGATGAATCCCTATATCTGGTAGTAAAACTATATTGAAATAGTGTGTAATCCATAATGGAATTCAATCCATTACGGATGAATCCCTGTATCTGGTAGTAAAACTATATTGAAATCGAGTATAATTTGTAAATGTTAATAAATCCATGACGGATAAAACCCTAAATTGGCATTTGCAAACTTTATTACCGTCTACCTGCCAAGGTACATTTGTGTGATGTCCGCCTTTATTTCAATACTACGAATTACTTTATATTATCAATCTATTGCTTTGAAAGGAAAGATCAATGTAAACATGCTTTAACATAATGGATACCCACAGTAACATGTTCACTTGTTTGCCCTATAAAACAAATTTACATGTTTATTGGATGCCCCTACAAAACATGTGATAAACCTTTTAACATGTTCAATGGCTGACACTACAATACATTACAGAAATCTAGTATCATTTTCAATGTGGCTGACCCTAAAACATGTAAGAAACCTATTAACATGTTCATTGACTGACCCTACAAATTATGTGAGAGATATATTAACATGTTCAATGGCTGACCCTACAAAACATAAGGGAAACCTATAAACATGTTCAATGGCTGTCCTTACAAAATTTGAGAGGAACCGGTTAATATGTACAATGACTGACTCTACAAAAAGCAAGGTACATCTATAGACATGTTCAAAGCCTAAACTTACAATATATTAGAGAAACTTATTTACAAGTTTAATGGCTGACCCTACAAAACATGAGGAAAAGCTTTTAACATGTTCAATAGCTGACCCTACAAAACATGATAGAAAAACCTTTAAACATGTTCAATGGCTGACACCACAAAACATGAGAGAGACTCATTGACATATGCAATGGCTGGCTTTACAACACATGGGAGACACTTATGAACATATTCAATGAGTGATCCTAAAACAAATGACAGAGGCCAATTAATTTGTTTAATTGCCGACCCTAGAGCACATGAGAGAAACTATATGCATGTCTTTCCATTTTAACAATAACCTTGTTATTGCTGTTATATATATATATATCCCCATGTATTGAATCTATCAATGGATTGTTCCTCATTTGTGGTGTTTCCCTAAAAAATCATTAATATTCTCAACAGAATATGAAAATGAGGGGGTAAATATGTTTTTATTGCCATATTTAAACTTTTATTCCTACATAAACATTTGCACAATTCACATCAATTTTGTAAACTATATATGTAATATTAACTTCATTCATGAAATAGAATGTGACCCACTTTAAGAACAATGATTAATAAATTCCTCGCGCTTTCATACATGTCTCTCTGAAGTTAGGCAAATTCATTTACATTGACGGCATTGTGTACAAAAAAAAACACACGAAACCTCACTAATGTTATAAAAGAACAAAGATTTTCCAGACAAGATAAGATACAAAGTATAAAGTATTTTCAAGAAAAAAAATATTTTGTGTGTTGACAAGTTGTCAATTTATCTGTCTTCAGGAAAATTGATCCCAATGTTATATAACTATATTGCCTTTCGTTATTCGTAACGTTGCTTTCTTACCCCATATATTAACGTTTACCATATCTAAGCATCAAATAACGTTATCGTTTAACGCAATTATTTTACATGATTCTAGAAATCTTTAGCTATTAAAACAAGTATTGCCTGGACAGAAAGACTAATAATAACAGAAGTCCGATGACAGTCACGGACCTTCTACAGTGAATGTCTCTTCCAGCTTCTCGGTTAAATCTATGTTCCATTTTGTGATGCCCTTGGCTGCAAGCTCCGCTTTAATCTTCTCTATGTATTCATCATATGTCGATCTCAACAACATCCTAAAACAATAATATAGCTATAGTTACAATGCAATTTACATGTTATGGTATATAACTTGATTGCCATATAAACAGTTAAAAAAAACCAGCTTGACTTTAAAAATGGAATTATTTTTGTGATCATTGTACTCCTATTTCAAAAACATTTATAATTAAAATAATATATACAGTTCGTACAAAGTATGGAGTAATTACAGTTATTTACAATAAACACGATTGAGTGTATCTTCTTTTCATTTAATTTGATTTTATCTGAGTCATTATAAATATAAAAATTAAATAATATTATGTAAGCGATAGGATAATGCGGTATTAAAACTAGAAATGTTTAAGTTATGAGTAACAGCAAATTAAGACTTTAAAACATTATGTTTTACATAGAAGTTATTTCATAAAATCAGAAAGGTTATTGAAGGTGTTGCCATATCTGTCATACTGTCATACTCCGACTGATTACAGATAAACAGCACAACACTCCCGTCTCCCAAAAAGTAAAATGCGTCCATTATTAACAGCTGATATAAATTACACCAAAAACATACATTCCTTGCTTTATATATTGATACATCTTGTAAATAATGTTATAAATTTTGAACACTACCACTGGACGTGCACACGAAAGTGCCGCTAGCCATAAAGGCTTTTTCTGAGTAGCACCTTTATCAGGCAACATATTCCTATTCTAACTTCAATCTAAATATGCTTTAGTATTCTTACATAAACACAGACGGGTGAAATAGTGATAAGCCATCCAGCCCGACACACTCGTATTCATTAACAGTAAACATCAGTCCTTTCCTAAACGCGGCCTTCAACATCCTACAAACCAGCTGACCCTTATTGTCGTCCTTCAACAATCCTGTAAATGTGCTGCCTTTGTACGGTTGTCCCGGGCGTCGATTGTATTTCTACAAGTAGATTAAGGGCATATAAACGATTGTATAATAAGAGATATTATGAATATAATAATAATGTATACACTATATATTTTATGTTTTAGCCTAAATGTTGTTTGGCTTATTGCAACAGTTTATGAATGCATAATATAATGTACGACCGTTTTCAAAACAACTGCCGACGAAGGTGTTGTCTTGTGTTTTGTCTTGTGCTGTTTTCTTAACACAATGCAGGCTTTCGTAACAGACATGTATAATGGACTTGATTTGACTGTGATTATATGAAATTAAAGCAGATCAATTACCTCCAAAACAAAGGTTTGTTTTTGCGGCTCATCTGTTTTAAAACTCAAAGTTATATTAAAATAAGAAAATGAATAAGCAGACGGCACATACGGTCACTAACACTTATACAGTCATATTTTATTAAACAGACTGTGACACCATTTCCCATTGATAGCAAGGGCACATTTTGAAAACATTAGAATACATGGCATACAGATGATGCTTTTTTCTGTGAAGTAATTATCACAAGTTCGTATTTGGATCTGCATATTATACATGTAAATTCATGGCATACAGATGATGATTTTTCTACGAAGTAATTATCACAAAATTGAATTTGGATCTGGATATTAAACCTGTAAATTCAGGGCATACTGATGATGCTTTTTTCTATGAAGTAATTTTCACAAGTTCGTATTTGGATCTGGATATTAAACCTGTAAATTCAGGGCATACTGATGATGCTTTTTTCTATGAAGAAATTTTCACAAGTTCGTATTTGGATTTGGATATTAAACCTGTAAATTCAGGGCATACTGATGATGCTTTTTTCTATGAAGAAATTTTAACAAGTTCGTGTTTTGTTCTGGATATTAAACATGTAAATTCATGGCATACTGGTAATGCACCGTGTTTGGTTTAAATATTGTAATATTGGAAAAAACATACAAAGCATGCAAGGTCATATATACGATATCAAAATATAGGATTGGGCTGAAAATGGTTGACATTATATAAAAGACGGTTCCAACAGATTCTGTGTGTACTGTTTTGTTAATATAAACTTTTAAATGAACGAAACAGAAATATATGCATACTATCGATTTAGAAGAATGATTGCGAATGCATTTTCTTATAAAATTTAGTAACAAATAATGACCATATGACGAATATATGCACCGAAAATACGATGAGCGATAAGAGGGAATGAAAACACATGTATGGTAGAGTGGATTAAGAGGGCGAACAAGCACCTTTTTGTTCTCCGTAGGTTAAAACGTACTTGTAAATGGACCTGTTTGAGTATGGACTGAATGTCTAGTCGCAAAACGGTATTCAACGTGGGGATGCACATTTCATTTTATCAAGTAGCTGTAATCGGGAAGGTGAGAAACGAGTACATTTAACTGAGAAGTGATAACAGTGTTCTACCTCGCCATATATAAAACAGTACGGACTTTTAACAATGTTCTAGCATAGAAATCAACAGCTAGGACGCAACAATTAGTGCGAAGTCGCGTTTGAAGAACTTGGAGGGTTATCTTTCCATAATGGTAATAAGCAAGCACATGCATACATGAGTATACGTATTTAGCTGCTTCCTGAATTATGAAATTGAGTCTGCTATTTAGAAACATCGCGGATATTAAAACAACGGATTACAGACCGAAAAAGTGAGTTCAAGTGATAAGAGGGGGGTGCAGGAACACGCCTGTGATGATCTGCGTTTTATAACCAGTAGGTTTTCGAGTTTCGACTGTTTGTGGTACTAAATCAAAAAGATGTTCTGGAATGATTTTTAATTTTGCAAACTTAATAAATCGATGTTTATAACGATGATTTTTCAGTGCGTCTCATTCGACTCATTTCTTGAGTTAAATGATTGATACAAGTGGCGCCTGTCATGTTTCTTAAATGTTCTTGTTGGATCATTTCAAGCACTTGTTTTTCTTGCTTAGTCAGTTATCGTAAATGGATCTTAATGTATTCCAGAATTTGCTATATAAAAGAAATAAAAGGCGTGTCAGGTGACTTTCAATCCAAAACGGATTTTCATTAAAGCATAATATCATTTACTTCCAAGCAAATTGGATGCCCGAAATCCGCATTCGTCTTTGTATCGTCTATGACATATGTTCCGGATCGAAACGGGTGTATCGCCGGAACAAAAGTAGACTTGACCACACTCTAAAGACAGGACCACCAGCTTCTTGAATAACTATTTTGAGTTTTTAGGTTATCTGCTTAAGATAGATGTTACATGTGTTTTGCAGATTTTATTAGATTAATTGTCTCATTCCGTAGCGTTCTGAACTTGTTCAATCGTTGTTCTCGTGCCTTGCGGTAAGCCCGATGACGTCGGCTAATGGTGATGTCTAGCCAGAGAGGTTCGTGATCCAGAACTTGTCTGTATACAGCTTTTCGAGATATCTGGTGAAGCTGATACGATATTAGTAGATAATGTCAAAATCATTATCACAAAAATCTCGTACTCGAAAATAATAATAAAGTAAAATCTAGCCGCTTGTTTGTTCGCATGAGACACACCTCATGCGGTGCAAAAATGGCCTAGAAGTTACGGCTGTAATCTCCGTTTAAAATAATCAAATGAGATCACGGCTTACAAATCGTTTTAGGCAGGATATTGTTAAATTTCCCGATAGCAATTCACAAAGGAGATTCTTTCCTTTTTTGTAATCGGCTATTTCATTGGTCGAAAAATGTTTATGAATATTCCTGATTTACGAAGTTTCCCTAGCCAATATTCCCAGTTTATCAAATAGGTTATGATATGCTGGGGTGCCGAGAATGGGTTTCTGTCGTATTTGGTGGTCAACAAAATAAACTAGATAGTATATGTTTGTTGGATATAAGTAGGGACCCATATACACTCCAAATCAATCATTTCCAGGTCGAGCCTTCTTTGATGAAAAATCTTGTTCTTAACACATAAAAGTTCTCCGCCGTGATTATCGTAAAGAATCAAGGATTATCTCAGAAATATCAAGCATATCGAAATATTTTATATGCTCTGAATAGAGTTTTGGAAAAACGATCAAAACATTGTTGTGACAAATAAGATTTTACTAGGTACATGAGGCATTGTACAATTTGAGGAAGTGGATGATATTGACATGGTTCTTGATTTTGAGGCAGGATTGGAATGCACGTCACCTGCTATTAAAATCAATATATACATAACATATTACATAATTATACATATACATTACTTACCCAAGTAACATGTGAAACTATAATTTTTAAGATGGGCAATGCTAAATTGATAGTTGCGATGATTTAAGCTTTAACTCAATATTGGAATCCTTTAGTAATGAAAGTAAACGTACAAAACATGAAATGTAGGGTAATATAAAAAACAGCGTCAGTAAGAACCTGAATCTAACTTCATAAAATTGTCCATGCTGAGTGGAGAAAAATTGCAATCAGTAGGATTGTCAGCATGATAAGGTTACGCATGAATACAAAAATGAAAGCGTTCATAATGTTGAAGGGCTGTAGTCTCGCCAAGCATGATTTCACTTTCTTTTACAATTCAGTTCACAAGCAATAAAAATCAAATCCAAAAAAATATTTTTAGTGGCCTCAAACTGTAACCGATAAGTTCCTGTCATTATCTATGATGACATATGATGAATTTCTATTCCAATAAGCTAGTTTCATATCAAAAACTGATATATCTAAATGTACTTGCTTTCATCTAACGTATTAATTGCTAGTGTAAAGTTGATCAAATGAAACCTGATATTGACTGAGAACGTTTTGACTATTTGTAGTAGGTAATGTAAGGCAGTGTCAACATGTGTCCATTGTCTGCGGGATTATCTATAATAAGCCCTTCCACTCGGTTTCTCAAAAAATGTATTCAAGATTCGTCGGCTTTCTTTCAAATTCACATTAACGTTGCAATCTATGAAAGCATTAAAATAAAGTGGTCTTTATTCCGCACCAATTTTAACCGCAAAACACATTACATTTCATTTTTTTATCCAATGCATTTATGAATTTAAATGTCATTTCAAAAATAGATTTCATGATACCTGATTTCGATTTGCGGTACTAAAGCATAAAATCAACTAAAATGTCTAACTTTAAAGGGTAAGGTCGATTGTTGAATATTTTGCAGGAGTCGACCCTCATGTACAAAACAGTTTTAAAATACTTCGAATAAAGATGCCCCAAAACGATTAACCTCAGAGACCCTCCTTCTTAATAGCAAATCAAATTTAGTTTGACCGTAATCGACCTCTTTATCGTATAAATAACTTAATTTATCAGTGATGTGATATAATCATTCATTTTTTTTTGTATTTAAGGCATTCACATTTTCTGCGAAGTACAGGAAGCAGTCTTATCAAATCATAATCATTTTTAAAAATACCATAATATATTGGCAGAAATGTAGTATCACGTTGAAGGCATTCTGTCTGTATAAGTTGGATAACTAAATCAGAAAAAGTTCAAAAAGTGAATGTGGTTTTGGAGAACGATTAAGTGGTGCAATTTATCTTTGCCTTTTTAGTGTTAAAATCAACAGTATGGTGTTAGGAATATCAAGAAATTACTTGCGAGAATTCGTCAGCTGGAATCTCGTCATTGACAAACAGAAATGATTACCGTCTGAATGCCATCCGGGAATGTAAATACACACTTAATTGGAAAGTTTTGTTCCAGGTTAAGCTTGACCTCCACTGCTCCAGTGGGCTGCGTCCCTTTAACAAACATACTAATTATTATTAGTGTAATTTCGATTATTGATAATGGATTTGGTAAAACACCCATTGTGTTTGTTTTTCTGCTAGATTTTGTTAAAGAAGCTAGCTACACAACCAATTTAAAACAACCAAAACGATCGATACTATGGATCACTTCGCCCTTGTTAAAAATTTGGGGTTGTAACTCAAGTAAAACAACTTTTATTAACCAACACTTACTTAAACAATAATAAGTATTTACTATCAACTGAAGCATAACTATATATTTAAATAAACATAATATAATTCGTTCCCAAATTATACATCTATTTACGTGTATTCTACGTAAGTGTGTAAGGGGAACTTACATCTTATGTAATCCTTCAAGTGAGTACACTTTGCCTGGAGTGTTGTACATTCCTTTAAAAATATTAGTTATAACATATAAAGGAGAAAGAGGAGATGGTTGGTATACAGAACTTATTTCGAAAAACGACCCACGCTACATATCAACCAGAACATACGTTTTTCATATCTTTTATCGCTGTATTCACTGTTTTGTCTTTGTTAAGGCATGAGACAATCTTCAACAAAAGTTGATATTTTTCCCACAATGGGTTTTAGTAAAAGACAACCAAGTCGTTCTACCATTTTAAAGTGACGAAAGTCGACTTTCGTACTTTTTAACTCCGTCTTAACGTTGTATCGTGCCTACTAAAATACTGAGAAGTTTCGATATGCAATGAATTTTGTAAAATGACCTTAAAATGTGATATTTACCTTTAAGAAGCAATACGCTAAAACATTCTGCCAAATAATTAAAACACAAAAATAAAGCTACAGACTTTACATGAATATTAGACGCCCTCCCGCCAAAAATGCCGACTGCTCTTTGATGTACCTACATCCAATAATCATACTTAACAATGCATATCTGTAAACTTAAATCTTGATAATATATCTATAGTAGTGTAATATAATAACGACCTGTTCTATAAAAATCATATCTTATCATAATATTAATTAAATGCATGATAAAAAATGAATAAAAACAAAATATTTTATGTTTTCCATTAACGTTTAACCACGCTCAGTGTATAAGACAGATACTTATTCGGATCTTTTAAACATGTACGATAGGTTACTATAATATGCTAAACAACTGAAGCTAGGATTGCAGAATGGCTTGGATTCAGTGAATACTACCAATTTTACCTAAGTATATTAAGCATCATAAACGGAACTATTAAGGAACGGAATTTGCCATTATGTGCGTTCTGGATGCATCGACACACACTCACATTTACGTATAGAGTGTTACAGACAAGAAGACGAGTACGTAAATATTGTACCGGAATAATTATTTAAAGCAAGTAATGTTGTACCGTGAAAGTCATTGGGTACTTGAAATTATTTATCAGCTTATGAGTTCGATTTACTTTATTTGTTTCTTGTTTTTAGGTCGATACAGGCTATGGCGAGGCTTCAAGGTGATGTACTATTGTTTTTACTGATACATGTTTGAATATGTGTGAGGTAATTTGCATATAGACTAGTTTCAACTCACAGTGCATGGGTGTTTCAGTGAACCCGTGTTTCACATCATTCATTAAAGAAACATGTTGATGTTTGTGTGGTATGTTTGTGTTGTTTATGTATCTCATTCAGGTTCATTTAGACCATTACTTCGTTTTGTAAACAAGGTCTTTTATTTGAATATTTTTTAATAATGGGCTGGTCTATTTAGTTCCGTTGCGCAAATGTATTTTAGGTCATTTTGTAAGTAATCGGCAGGCAACAGCCTTTCAAACTATACCAAGATTGTATGGGATCAGAATGCATTTAAAAGTAACATTATTGCCAAAATATGAAAGGAATGACAATTGTATTTCTACATCCGATACATAAAATGAAGTATGTACTAACAGTACATGTTTATAGAACTTAATTACTATTATCAAATCAAATGTTTGTCAACCTTTGTATTCTATATTGAAGTTATTCTTTATTAAAAGAACATGTTTACAGGTATTGTACAACATTGTTTACTTTTTCAGATTTCTCTATGTCCTGTCTCGCTTTCTGTAAATCTTGTTCGAGTCCTTTTTTTGTCTGAAAGCAAAGAGGCGAAATATCAAGTCAGAACTTGAAATAATATTACAATTTCAAATGAACAAATGGCAATGCGTATATTGAAAAGCCATTTTAATTGTCTCAATACTATGTTGCCCTTTACATTTTTTGTAAAGTGATGACTGTTTTTTTGTTTTACTACATGTATATCTGTATTCTAAAATTCAGAAATGTTTGTTAAAGGTGTCACTTTTTCTGAATTATCACGGTCTTGTTTAACTTCTTTCAACTCATCACACAGTTTCTGTCTGCACTGAAAACTTAGAAGGATTGGTTTTTGTGTTACATATGTTAACTGTAAGTTCTATACAAGTAAAACTATACACCAGAAGAAATCAGATAGTGTGCTTTTTAGCCAGTTCTTTTCGATTCTACTGGCGTCCTGCATAACAGATAATACGGAAATATTTGAATATGGTGTTTTATTTTCATATTTTTATCATATTCATTACTATTCATATATATTAACATATTTCAAATAAATATGTATTGTCATGATAAGCTATGATTTGTAACTCATATTAATATACACGTCTATAAATATTAAAGTAATTTATTCTGCAAAATAGTACATATGTTGATATTGTTACATGATCTATGAATAAATTGTTTCTGCTTGGACACGGAGCAACATTTATAAATTAAAACTTGCAATATTGGCCTGTGTATACTGAAATTGCAATTTTTTAGGACTTAAGAATTTCGAATGATTTTTTTAGACTTCATATAACCAGAAAACTATTTCTGACTGGGTACCCCATCAACATTTTCAATTCCACAGGAATATATAACGTAGTTTGTTTTGTTTTATATTATTTTAATTGTGTTTGGTAAAAGACACTTCACAAGGTTTAGGTATTTTCGCTAAATAGCGACGAAGGTTATGGCTATGTCTACGATCATCTCGAAATATTGCTATATTCCTAGCTGTATTCTGAGGAATACATGTACATAAAGCGATAAGGAAACCGCTATAATTATAGTGTTATCACGAAAACAGAATATAGCGAGCATATGTTACACCTTTGTGTCGATACATATTTTTTTCGACTGATCTCAACGAAAACGAGTTAGACCGTTTATTCCATCAAATGGCTTAACCAATCTGAGCGGGATCAGACAACAACTGCATACATGAATGTTGCTAGTTTTCCGTGTAATTGCACGCGTTAATGGTACTCAAGTCTGTGTCATTAATCGGCTTCAGACAAGAACAGTGTATATATCAACCGAAGAGAAATTTCCTTAATGTGATAGAAGTTACCAATAAAAAGGTACTGTCACTATTTGGAAATGGATCACAATTGTTTTTACCTTTGTACCACTTTTGCCTCAAAATCAACAGGTCAGATCAATCATGACCTTTTTTTTGATGAGATCATGTTTCGCGAATTGTTAGTACAAATGAAAGAGTTTTGCAGCCAGTTCTTCAAACAAATGAGCTATATGTGAACAGTTTTCCTGATCACAATCAATTTATTTCTGACTAATTCCACTGCATCATTCGAGTACATTATTTATCTTATCTTTATTTCTAAGGAAACATCGGTTTATTCTAGTAAAGCTACATTCCGTGACCAACAAAAAGATGTCATTGTCCCGACTGTCGAGCTATGTTCCCAATAACCAAAACATTATTCACTTTGTCGTCATATCTGACTTCTTGACAAGTGTCACCTCAAACAACAACGCCATAAGGCTGCCAAAAACAAGTGGGCATCTTACTGCGATAATGATGTTGACATTTACCTTTTTGGTAATAACAGAAATCTCGAAAATTGGAATACTGAACAAACTAGATTTCATTTTATGCCATAGTTTGCCATAGCCCGTGGTAATGTTAACTCTTGATTTTACCTTTTCAGAATTGTACAATCCCTGTTTCACTTGCAGTAGCTCTTGTTCGATCCCCTTTCTAATCTGAAGGCGTATAGAAATCCCAAATAAGATATACCACAATAAATAATTTTGTTTTAAAATTCCAAAAAGGATGAATAAATGTCGAAAACAACGGTACCTATGAAGGAGACCGAGTTTTATTTAAAAGAAATGATCATAAAACACGACAATATTTCAACATAAAAAGACTATAGTATATCACTGTAAATTTTAAAGCATTCACCAAGCATTGAATATTTTTGTGCTTTCTGCTATTAAATACACGGTTACAATCATGTTATCAGTAATTAATAGTTTACATCATTGCATTATTTAGAAAGTATTTAAAGGTTTATCACTCAAAATTGATCTTTTTTTGTACACAAGTATGTATTGATTTTGGAGTGTCATTTTTAAGATGTTGTTTTATTATAATGTTTGACACATGTTGGAATATATTTAGGTTATTCGCTTAAAGACTACTTTAAACATACAGTTCAATCGTGTGTCAGTGAAACCGTGCTACTCGGACCGTTCCAAGGCAGTCAACATATCACTCATTGAAACAACTATGTTGATTTGTACCTGGGGTGCGTTTCAGAGACGATCGTTAAGGCGATCGTTAGCTGATTTTGGTAGTACGACCAAAATTACCGATCGGCACCGTTTCAGAGACGCAACGTGCACCTGCTTTATCGTTAATTTTGCTCGTAAACCTACGACCGGTAAGAGACACTCGTTAACTTAAAGATCAAAATGGCGGATGAAGATTTTCTCCATATCAAAGTATATTTTTACTTTTTATCAACATTTGAGAGTTTAATAATGCGTGTAGCATGTTCGCTGGTGTGGAATTTTCCAACTATGTCTAAAAAAAGCTGAAAACAGTACGAAAATGTTCTATTTCCGCCGTTCTGTCAAAAAAGGATTTTAACTGTAGAAGATGTAAGCTTCTTGTTATATTTAGTTAATGTGATGACATTGTGTACATCTAAAACATGGAATATGATGTAGAATTTAATTTGGTTTCATTGCTGTTTAATATGTCATGTATAACATTTTCTTGAAATTCTTCTATTTTGGATGGTTTTTAATTCGGATAAATAAATTCCTGTACTGTACATATTTTGTTGTAATATTACCGGTCTTTATGGCATGTAGTCAGTGAATTATTAAACCGTGTTACCATTTTATCATGTCATAATATAACATAATTATTTTTCTTATTTTTACACATCTAAAACTGATGCTAAATATGTAAATATACTGTACAGTAATGTAAACAACACTGTCACAACAAATAAGTTTATTATTGGCACTTTAATACCATGGGCACTATCAGGTGACAATGTAATTATTTTGTTTCACCTTTACTTGTAATTGAAACTTGTTTTAGTTAAGCAGCATATGGTTTATGTAGAACTTTGTAGTATATGTACATATGTGAGTTTTCAACAGACAAAGGTTAAATCTTGTCTTGTTCAGTCATACAGTACAATTTGATGCCAATGGTACAATAAAAACTGAAATGAAAATTGACAACAGAAGTGTCATGGTCTTGGTGGAAAATGCTTCATTGACCTCTGGTTTAATAATGGTATGGAAAAGGGAATTAAATTCTAATGTTGGTTTTATGAATAATAATAGAGGTATATTCAACATTAACATGAACACATTATCATAAGGACTAATGTAGAAACTAAACTGCAAAACCATATTATGTAACTGCAGTTAATGCACAGGCTATGTACAGATGCTTATTGATATTCTATGTTTTCATTTTTTTAGTTGTTTTGCTTGTTAAATATTTGTTTAAGTTAATTATTTCAGGCTGGTGATAGAAAACTATCAGGAATGCTTCAAGCTGGCAATGGAGGGAAATGTAAAAGTAGGTAGGAAATGATAAAATGCAATAGGATATAAACCAGTTTCATGAATAATACAATAAGATATTTTTTTTATATTGATACAATGTTGGGCATCTTACTTTGAGCAGTTAACTTGTATAACATAATTGTTATTTAACTTATATTAACATTAAACAAGAAATAAAATGTGACCAGAATGGTGTTTTTCATGTTTTCTTAAATACCCTACTTTTTTTTAAAAAAAAGACAATAATTTTCATAAAATATGCAAACTATTTCAGTTGAAAAATGGGAATGTAAATTATGTGTTAGTTGTAGTTTAACCATTAAAAGGCGTTTTCATAAATGTATATTGTGCTGTATTAAACAATATTTTATAACTTTTTGTCTTTCCAGGACACTGAGAAATCACAAGGTTTCAAACATCTAGAATATGCTCACAGTCAGTCTTCAAGATACTCACCTTAATGGTTCCAGTGTGTTTTATGAGACTTTGTCAGAACAGAACTTAATACCTACATACACTGGAGATACCAGACCCAGCAGATAACTACAGATATATTGACACAGAACATGAAATTCATTGCATATCCAAACACAACATAAGACTTTAAACTGTTAAATAGGCAGTGAGGCATTTGTGTGTAACCTTCATTATTTGAAATGAAATTTCGTCTATTTATTTAAATTTGACTTTGCATTTAAAAGCCATTACAGTAGCATTAGATTTTCCAAATATATATATATTTTTTATACAGTTTCAACTGTGATGTATATCCAGTTGTACATGTTTCCTCTAAAGATTAAAACATTTTTGAATTATATAGGAAAATTTAAATGATACATTTATTCAAACTTATGATAATATAAAAAACACACACTACCATGGTTGATCATGACTGTAAACCTTCATACTATCTTTTTTATAGAAATTAAGTGAATCTTTTGATATTTCTGAATACATTTATTTTTACTTTGATTACTCCAGTGTACTCCAGTGTATACCGTAACATGATTGAAATAGATAATAGATAATATTTGCATGAAACTCTGAACACTTAACCACTATGGCAATCTGCACCAGTTAAGATACTTTTTGTTGAATAATGTATTTTGATGAGACGAGCTTGTAAAATAGCTGTATTTCTTTAGTCAATTTGTGTATTTGAAGCATGTCTGCAAATAAAGATTTTATCATGTATTTTGAATGGATCTGAAATACTGTTTATTTAACTGTTATTACAACGATTGACACAATAAAGATGGATTGATGAATTGTCTTCATACAAAAAATCCAACCAGTCAAAATTGTATTTTCGAACTGTTTCCCAATACAATAACTCTCAGTCACAGTTTTGGTGCATAAACGTATGAAATTTACTCGTTATCTGAACTAAGGCCGGTTGTTGATGATTGGAATCAGTCATCATCATCACCCTCATCATCATCATCATCATCCACCACACCCACCACCACCACCACCAACTTCAACACCTTCATCATCATCCACATCATCAATCATCAGCAACATAAACGCATCATCATCTCGTCATGATCATTGTCGTCATCGTCACATCATAATTAGTATCATCATCTATATATCATTATAATTATCATAATATTCGTCTTCGTCGTCGCTGCATTATCACTATCGTCGTCATCGCATCATCATTATATTGTCGTTGTCGCATTATTATTATTAAATCATCATTGTCGTTGTCGTCGCATCATCGTGACCATCATCATCAGCACAACGCTGCACGTTTGCTTTTACTTTACAGAACATTCATAATACGCATACTATAATATTTCACTTATCAAAGACGAATTTAAAGTAAAATCACCAGCCTGAAAAAAAACAACGTATTTTGTTGTTGTCCAATTTTCATTATAATTACACACATTTTAAAGGGAGCGTTAGAACCCGCCACTGCCTCCATCACAAAAAATCCCGGATGATGATGTACTTAAGATACAATTGTAACATAAATAGCAGATGGTTAATCAGAATAGAGACCACGAGTTTGTATCATTTGTGTCAATTATTATAAAAATGAGAGTTACATTAATTGATTACCTTCAAGAGATTATCAGAATTATTATTATTATTAATAATATTATTATTACATTTGTATTATTGTCCTTTCCGATAACTCGATTATCTTTCCCTGAATACTCTTCAAGTGGGCATGCGCAGAAAGCGGACATTTACTTCCGGGGACTACACAAACCAGGAAGTAAACAGCAACAAGTGAAAATGGAAAGTAAAGATTCAAAACTAATAAAGAAAACGGGCAGGAAAACCCCTAAGTTCTGTTGTATGTGTAAAGGAATTTACAGAGGAAAGGTTATTGATGGGAGAAAAGTGTCATTGCACCGTTTTCCTCAGAACAAACGTTTAAAACGTGTGTGGGTGCAGCGATGTAAAACTGTCATGAGATCGTTCCAGTGGAATGAACACAGACGATTGTGTAGTGAGCATTTTGTTGGCTTCAGAGGACCTTCTTTCCAGCACACACTTCCATCTATGTTTCCAACTGAGACTGGTGCTAACAAAACCTTCCAGCCAACGGTATTTTTTTATTTCTTATATTAGTTTAAGTTCTTCCTTACATGCACCTAAAAATGAATTATGATATATCAACGGTGCTTAAAACAATGTCACAGCACTTATTTGTAAATTTTGTAATTTAAGAAATGATTAAAGAATTGTTTTCAAATACAGCCTGGAAAAATGTGTACCATATAGCCTGGCAGATTTTGAACCAAAACATTTATCTTATACAGTTTCATTTGCAATTTCAGCTCCTTGATGAAGACGTAGGTGATGATGATGATGGTGATACGGTCAATGACGATTTAGACCTAGAACTGTCAAATGATGATAGTATACAGCCACAACTGTCATTTGTATCCCCTTCCGGACATGCCATTGATACCTCTGTCCACCTGCATGATTATTGCATGGGACCAGTACTACAGCCACAGAATCAGTCCTTTAGGTATTGTTCAATATATATATATTGCTTCTTGTGCTATGAAATCGATCTGATTACTTAATTACTTTTGATCTTTTTTCTTCATTTTTTAACAAAAATAGGAAAATTTAAGTGTTTGTAAATGTTTAAGGCCAAAAAACAACAACATTTGGTTCGGGTTCCCAGACTGTACATGTAAGATGTGGTAAATGGGTACATGATCAATTTGTATATGTTTCAGATGTTGTGACACACAGACTGAGAACAACTGTGCAGTGATGGAAGTACAAACTGAAGAAAGTTTCCAGGGAAAAACAGCAGACTTCAGTTCACAAACAGAACATTCTACTAGAGACTTTGGTGTACAATGTCATCTACCTATACTCACATATGATGACGTAAAATACAATGGCGATTTGGTCAGTTTTTACACCGGAATCCCTTATCGAGTTGTGTTTGAAGCTTTGTTTGATGAAATCAAGGATGAAGCTGAAGTGCGGACATCAAGGCGGAAACTTAACTATAAAGATTCAGATGGAGGACGGCCAAGAACTCTAAGTGTTCTGGATGAATTTTTCATGGTGCTGATGCGCCTACGTCTAGGTCTGTTATTTGAAGATCTAGGTACTAGGTTTTGCATATCCACTTCACAATGTAGTGACATTGTTGAAAGATGGATCAACTATTTACATGTACAATTATCCTTTCTTGTTCAATGGCCATCTCGTGAGCTAGTGAAAAATAACATGCCTAAACAATTTAAAGAGAAATATTCTAACACTAGAATTATTATCGACTGCACAGAAATTTACAGTGAAACATCCAGTTCCCTTTCTTTGAAAAGTTTAATGTACAGTGATTACAAGTCTCACATGACTCATAAGATGTTGGTGGGTATAAGCCCAAATGGTGTTGTAACTTTTGTTTCTGACTGTTGGGTGGGCTGTACCAGTGACAAGAAACTCACAGAAAAATGTGGACTCTTGGACTTGCTTGAAGAAGGAGACGCCATAATGGTTGGTAAGGGTTTCACTATTACAGACCTTACTACTCCAAGAGGCATTCATCCCATTATTCCACCATTTAAACAGAAAGGAAAACAATTCTCTAAACGTGATGTTCTCCTTACAAAAGATATTGCAAGTTTACGAATACATGTTGAAAGGCAAATGGAGAGAATCAAGAACTTTCGAATATTACATGTCAATATTCCTATAACACAGTCAAGGAGAATTTCTAAAGTGTTCAAAATATGCACATATTTGAAAAATCTATGGCCACCACTTGTTCAATAATAACTCATGTGTCAATGAAAGCGTTTGTATATATCAAGCATTATATTTAGGTTTAAAAACTTGTATACTTCTAACTAGAACAACTTGTTGATCTTTTTTCAAATGAAATTGTAATTTTGTTTTAAAATCAATTTTTTCGAGCATATGATAACATATGAGATTACACATTTGATTCAGGTTTGACAAAAATGGATAAGGAAATATGCTCATGAGAATGGATTTCAAGATTGGATTTGAAACATGTATGCATTAACTGATCAATTTATTTATATAATTTTTTTGTTTGTGAAACATCTGCTTTGTATTTTGTGGTTTTATTATTTGTAACATTTCTAAGAATAAAAGTCAAAGATCACTTTTTAAGTTTGGCTCTGAAATGAGTTTTTTTTTTATTTGCCATGTGTAATTGATCTACCACGTACTTCAAATCATTAGTATTGAATTGCTTAAAGGATTTTTCAGTACGAACCATTTTCATATCAGTTTCATAATTGAACTAAGTGGAAATAAGAATAGGCAAGAGTGCCATAGATCAAACTGAAATGCCCGACAAATGTTAACTTTAAGATACATTAGATTAAAAAAACTAGCCCCATGCTAAATATGTCCCAATGTTTAAAGGGACTGTACACCCGATTGGCACCAATAAAGTTTTTTTCTGTAACAAATCTCAGGACAAAATATTTAATAAAATGTTTTACTCTTCTGATATGATAATTGTAAAGAAATACCAAAATGTAAAAGAAAATTGAGCTATGGTTCGAACCAGTGTCACCAAAATAGCTGTCCAGTGTTGTATCCACTTTGCTACGAAGGCTCACCCGAAACCATATGAATGTTTAAGCTAATATACCTAACTTGGTTATATCCCATGATATCATCAACTAGCAAATCACGCATAAGAATGAATTCTACTAGGTATAAAGTACACATTGATACCAAGTTTATGTCAGTTTTTGACAAGTTTCTTTTTTTTGGCTATTTCATCACACGGTGTATAGCCCCTTTAAGTTTTGCACCCAGCAAACATAAGAAAGTAACACTCATTTGTTGTTTTTAATTAGCAAGTCAGAAAAGGAGAACAACTCGACAGTCAGAGTTATGGGCCGTGCAGTAGCTACATGCAAACCAATATTCAATTGAACATCTTCAATTGTTTTCGAGTAAATATCAGCTACTTCTTTAAACAATGGCAATATAAACGCTATCACTATCCTGCACACAAAATGCAATAATAACACACTTGAAAGGTTAAACATATGTCAATTTATTAAGCTCAGAAATACATCCCTGAAAACTAGATAAATGGAAAGGAAAAGTAGAAGAGGTCAAACATAAATCAAGGAAATAATTAAAGTAGATTTACAGCATCACATGATCACAATATGTTGACAAAAGTACACATACTTTCAAAATACTGTCATTTATTTAGATTTACAACTTTTCTATTCATGGTTTCAAATTCATAGTAACAATACAGTCATATTGGAGTTTCATTTTGAATATAGTTATGAAAATAACTGAAAGCAAATAAGATATTCACATAAATTGCCATTATTGATCATTCAAATGTGCATGTATGAACAACACATAACTAGACGATGTATAAATCAATTGAACAGACTCATTCCCCTTTTAACACGTTGTGCGTACAGTTCAGGAATGTATGATTCAAGGCAAAATCTGTCAAGTTGACACAACATTTTCAGCTAAAATGATTCACAAAATGCAATTCTCTATATAGAAAGACCTACACATGTCCAAACTACAAAATCACACCATTTCCTCCCGGTGATTCCCATCTGCCCTTGGACCTGGTAGTAATATTTGTGTGTTTCCTTGAGTAACACCTGGCCATTCTCTAACTGACAAATAAATCATTGTCTTCACAGCATTCCTCTGGCGTTTGCATCCTCCATTTCTTAGAGTCAGGACACTTAATCTCAACCAGACCAACACTTTCTGTACAATGTGAACAGAACACAAGCCCATCTGGACTGGCACCAAGGTAGGGTCTGTCGGCACATACAACTAGACCACTGTCTTTAACTGCTAGTCCTTTGCAGCCTTCTCATGTTCAATTCCATATTCTGTGTACTTGCTTGTGAAATTGGAATACAACATCTGCCGCAGGAGTCCGTCAGGTTCAGTTGATTCTTTCCTACGACAGATGAAGTTTGAAGCTGTTAGGCGTTCTTTTCTGGCCTCTTACCATTTCCCACTTTTTTGGCCCCTTGTTAAGATTTCAGTTAATTGAATTTCTTCAGCGCTTGGCTTCAAAGAGTCAAAATGATCCAAAAACACTGTCTTACTAGAACTGTCCCTCAAGTTTACACTATCATGGTAGTTGAATGGCACAGAATGTAACACAGGGAGATCTGGTTCATTTTCAGTTGTTTAAATTTCAAAGTTTTTTAACCAGACTACATTCAACTTCGAACCAACCAGTTTCTGCCTACATCTGTCAATGTTAACAGTGCATCCATTGATAGAGTTCAGTTCATGGTTTTTGTTTACAGAAACTTTACGCACTGACACGTTGTACAGTTTCTTCTTTGAGAACATAATATCTTCAGATTTCCTAGACGACAGCTTACGTTTCCGTGGTGCAGACAGCATGCTGAAGTTGTTCCAGGCACAGGGTTTGGATGTTGGAGCAAGGGTTTTTTTACGCGTCAGGTCTTCAAGTCCATACAGCAGGGCACCAATATGGTTGCAGCATTCACCTTCACTAGATAAAAATTAAACAAAATCATTCACATGTGTGCCTTTTTACTTGTTATACTTACATGTATTTCCCAAAACATTAAAGTTTGAAAATGGAGGTGAATATACAGTATTTTACACTTAGTATTTCCTGGTAGACCATGAACATACAAAACACAAACAGTGCCAGAAGTAAACACCAACATGGTGAAGGGAGTTCATTGAATCAATACAAAAGCTCGCCTGTTCTTTCATTCAGAAAAAAATAGCAAAACTCAGCTAACCATGAAAGCCAAAATTATGACAGTTATAACATGTGCTTTTTTGTCTCTTGTAACAAGTGTACCAAGTTTGATAAGAAGATATGAAATAGTTTGAAGAATGCCCCAAGTTTAAGTATTTGATAATACTGACAAAATAGCCTAGCGTATGTGGGTTTGACACTTTTCATCAATGCAGATCAGAGACTTTGATTTATCACAAATTAATTCAACTTACCCAGCTGGACAGTTGCAGAACGCAGAGTGTATGCAACCAGTGACTTTCGACAGAAGGATCCAGGGTTGGTACTCTGGTGACTTTCTTTTGTCTGCAGTTGGAAATGATGACAGCACGGAAGCTTGAACATAACAGTGGCTGCACTCTTCGCTTATGAGATGGACCTGAAGAATAAATTATAAATAATATTTTAATTTAAATGACAATAAATAAACAACATACCTCATAGAACATATAAAAATTGTACATTTTTTTTTTTTAAATTGAGATAAGCATGTAGTCAGTGTGGTTCGACACATACATGTGCTTGCATCCACCCCACCCCCCTTAATTGTGGCTAGCCCCGCCTACATAAAAATGTTGAGTACATTTTTCACACCAAATTATTTTTATGTCCAAGTCAAAATAGTCCCCTTGAGCTAATTATATAACTAGATGAAGTAAACATGGCAGAAAAAACAGCCTCAGACTTATTATAAACTCACTATTTGACATACCTCAACTTTCTGTACATGTCCGTCCACATAATAAGTCCTCGCCTTCAATTGACGTTTCGAGTCTCTTTTCAGTACAATGTAGTTGTATATATCCTTTTCCTCTACAGCAGGAAACAGATCAATAGTGGACTTCCAGGCCTTCAGTGTTGATGGCGGTGGAATAGCCTCGCCACATGGGAGGATAAAGCGTTCGGTTGCTCTTCTCTCTCTTTCTTCCCGATCTCTCTCCTCCAGCACGCGTTTGTCAGTTTTAGAAACACTATATGCGCCTTTTATCCTCTCAATCAATTCGCATTTAAGACCTGATACATTCAATTTCCGGTTCGCAAGGTATCTTTTCAAATCGACGACCTTAAATGGTGTCAACTCATTGTTATTCATACACGCCCCAGTGATCTCATTGTCTACGTCGGCCATCTTGCAAAATGTATTCCCCGGAAGTAGGAAATGGAGTAGCCTCCCTTAGAAATCAGGGAAAGTAACAGAGTTATCGGAAAGGACAATTACTATAATTATCATTAGTAAAAAAGACCGGTGCGCTCATCAGATTAATATGACGTAACGTCATTTCACTTCAGCTTTAACGCTGTGCTTTATCGTTATTTTTTACGAACGACCGGAGAGTTTACGAGACGTTTCTGAAACGCCTTTATGATTATCGTTAAATTGGTCGTTATTATGATCGTAAATTTACGATAATGGCAGATCGTAAAATCTATCTGAAACGCACCCCTGGTCTCTTTGTGATGTTTATGTATCACATTCAGTTTTGTTTAGTCCCTTACATTGTTCCTCTAACAATGTCATATATATCTGAGTTGTTTTTAAAAATGGGTCTGTCTCCATTTATTGTGTAAATGTATTTTATGTAATTTTCTTTGTTATCAGCAGGCAACACCTTTTCAAACAATGCCAAAATTGTATGGGTATTTCTACACCCGATACATAAAATGAAGTATGCACTATCTGAACATATTTATATAACTTAACAAACTATTAATGATCTGTTGTGATCAGTTCAAATGGCTGACAGTTTTTATTTTTTTTTATTTTCTTTATTTCAGTTATTCGTTTTACAAATAACTTGTATACAGCTATTGAACAACATTGTATACCTTACCTTTTCAGATTTATCTATGTCCTGTTTCACTTTCTGTAAACCTTGTTCAAATCGCACCCTTGTCTGAAAGCAAAGAGGTGAAAGCTCAAGTCAGAACTTGAACAAATAATAAAATGGCAATGCGTAAATTGAAAAGCCATATCAATTGACACAATACTAAGTGTTATCCATGTATAACTGTACTATACAATTCATTAACATGTATGTGAAAGGTGTCACTTTTTCTAAATTATCACCGTCTTGTTTAACTTCTTTCAGCTCATAACACAGTTCCTGCCTGGTCTGAGAACGTAAAATGACTGGATATTGTGTTTAATATATTAACTGTAATATCGTATGAAATACAAAATATACACCAAATGGCCTAACCAAGCTGAGAGAGATAAGACACAATCTGCATACAATGATGTTGCTAGTTTTCCCTGTGTAATTAAACGAGTTAATGAAACCCATAATGTGATGGAAGTTGCCGCTAAAAAAGGTACTGTAACTATGTGAAAATGGACAACAATCGTTCTTACATTTGTACCACTTTTGCATCTATGAAAAACAGGTCAAGACAATCATGATCTTTTTTTATGATGAGGTCATGTTTCGCGAATTGTTAGTACAAAATGCAAGAGTTTTGCAGTCAGTTCTGCAAAACAATGAGCTATATGTGTGCAATTTTCCCCGTCACAAATAAATCATATTTCTCCTAATTCCGCTGAATCATCCGAGTCCATTATTGCTCTTATCTCTATTTTTAAGGAAACATTAATTCATTCTGGTGGCGTTGCAGATCCATTGTGTGACCAAAATGTAAGCTATCATTGTCCCGTCTATGGAGCTATCAGTTTCCGAAAACCCAAAAATTCCCCATGTTTTCGTCATATCTGCATTTTTGACAAGGGGGACCTAATAAAACATCGCCGTATGAATGCCAATTATAATTGGAAATCTCTCTGCGATAATGATGTTGAATTTAATCTTCTTGTAATAACATATTCCTCGAAAAATTATATACCGAACAGACAAGAACAAGCTGTCCGAAACCGATATGGATCTCAAAATACTTATTCCAAATGCTGGTGACCCTGTCCTAAGAGCTTTATCAAGTCAACTTCAACCCAAGCGATACCTCCATTATGATCCGGTAATTATGTCGTTCACGATACAAATTCGTTTGTCCTTGTAATAGCATATTCCACTGTACTGTACCTAATATGCAAACTTAGTACATTTTCAATAAAGGTGTTATATAATGGATGTTATTTTGCAGTGTTATATTGTTTAGGCATATGTCAATAACACAGACCATTCATATTACTATGAAATAACCATATTAATCTCGAGGCTGAATAGTGGGCTTTTTGCACAACTGAAATCTTCGTCACTCGGACTGAATTGCAACGTCGTGCTCTGTATCACCTACTTTAAAATATAACTTCTTCACGCACATTCAATGTACCTGAATGACATTTGGATGATTCAGATATCAGATTCTGCCGATTTTTTTTAACAATAATTCCCATTGGCATTATCGCAGTGTTGGCAAAAATCTTCATTTTACAGCACGGTAAGCAATGTTCGTATGAACTATGCAGAATAATGCAACAACCGCTGTGTTGTGTGCAAAGGAAAACGCTAGAAATGGTCGTTGTTTCTGAAATGGGCATAACTGTTTCTAAAAATCTTTGTGCTCTTAGATCGCCCATGCGCCGATGACATTGAGTTTTTCCCCGTTTTCTTCAGTTTGTAATTAACACCATTTACTGTCAAATGCTTGTAAATCCGCGGAATTGAGTAGGACAGAAGAAACGTATCTGTTTTTGAGGATCCATCAATCAAAGCTACAGTTTGACCCCTTTCCAGATTATGATTACTTTAGGTACGGTCACTTCGAATTTGTTTAATAGCTTAACTTGTTAAAAATTCGAATAGGACATGGAGCTTGCATTTTTTGTGTGGGGTTATGAGAATCGAGAATTTCTTAAACGTTTTCTTTATTAATATAGCGTTGATAGATTCGGACGATTTCTACAAAAGGCTTATCTGTTAAACTAATGTCAATAAAAAAGGTAGCATATGCTTGGGTATTTGCAATTCTGTGAGGGCAAAATTTTAATCAAAGATTGTTCACATTTTTTGTTCATCTATTTTAAGTTTACTGATTCTGGTAAATACACCGACAAACGTGAAGTATGTAATATCGACGATCTATAGAAAATAGAGCGGGCTTCCTCGGCCTAAGTACGCCTGCTCTTCTTTCTGCAGATCGGAAAACTTGAACTCTAACATATACTTAGCAAAGCCAATATAAGAACGTTGTTCTGTTTAATTGTTTTCAGGTAAACTTTAAAATGTGGTGTACAAAAAGTAATTGCAACTTTTACATGTTTTACTTCCTTTAAAATCACCGATCAAACGACCGTTTAAAATATACATATTTTCAATTTGCACACTGTTTTACTTTTCCCTAAGCACATTTGATAAGAAACTGTATCTGTAAATCCTCTTAAAATTTATCAAACTACATTTTTTTTAAATTAAAAAAAATTGCTTCATCAGTAAAAGTGCATATTCTTAGTTCTGGCATTAAAATCTCTAAAGATACAAATTTTATCAGACTTAACTGTAAACCTTTAAATGCCTTTTATAATATCCCAAAAGGGTCAGCGTTTGCATAATCCGAAATTTAAGTGGCAAGTATACGACACCATATATAATATCATCGCTACCATTTATTTTGTTAGATAAAATAAACCACAGCGCAAAACCTGAATCGATTAAGATATAATTATATAAGGAGCTAGATAATGTTTAATTCTTGCACATAGTCGTCATGATTTTCTTTTACACATATTTTGCCTATATCTATAACATAAAGTATAACTCGATATGTCAAAATCAATAACATATAAACATTCGAATTTAAGTTCATGTCTGTCGTTTTTGTTCTGTGAGTTATTTGTGTCAGTGTTTTAGTGCTCGAGGATACCAACAAATATTAGGCTTTCTTTAATAAATATAAAGACATTTGAGATCAATAAGCTGCGTTTCCTTGTGTGCCTCATTTTCAGTTTGGATTTCGCTTCAGACATACCTGCACAATGAACATGAAGATCGTTAACTGATTTTGAACACTTATATGTGTTTTTGATTTCAATCGTCGATAAAGTCACATATCAACTGACGAAACGACTCCATCTCAGTATCTTTGGATGTTATGTTGGATATTTATTCACAAACCTTAGCAAATTCGACTTTGAGGGCAATATCTCGTTTTGAAGACGATCTATTTTGGATACATGTATTGTAGACGGCTGTTCAACTTTACAGCCAAAACTGAAGATTTTAAATCGGTATAAGATCGTTATTTATATGTTGGTGGTAGCTCGGGCGATTGAGCCCATTGGGCCATGAAGTTGGCGTGCTTTGTTGGGTTACTTTGTAAAACATCGTTCCTGATGGATAATTCATTAAATGCCTATTTACATTATTGGCGATATTGGCGTTGGGCAGGTGTACGGAGAGGCTATGGTATTGGGTACCTGTGATCCCTGAGTCGAATAATACACACCGGCCATACCCGGTGTGTATACATGTTGGAGTCCCTTTCCAACATTTGCTAAATAGTTCATCATAGGTTCGTAGGGTTTTTCAACGTTGGGTGAGGTGTTGTGTGACTGTTCGCTTACCCCTCCCACATCATGCTAATCCTGTTATTTGTCCGCTTCTACGCACCAAATTTAACTTGATTCGTGTTCCATCTTTGTTTTGTTTTCCCTGTTAGTTAGTGTTCCTGACATATTACTTGGTTTCAGTGTTATTTACAATCACCATTTGCTCTATATAAAATCCTTATAAAGTCGATTTGAAAAAATAGTTAACATCGTATATCCGACCAAATTTTCGCTGCCGACATTTAGGATAAGGTACATTAACTATGTTCTGAGCAAGAGTAAGATGAAACATAATACAGTAAGTGTCAAGCTATATTATTATGAAATCAATAGCCGGGAAACTATCTGTGTCCAGTTACAACACAGCTACATAAACTTGTAGTCAGAATAAAACTTACAAATAATTACATAATTAGTTTATTTATTATACATCTGGCTACAATGCACATTTCAATGTATTTGTTTAACTGTACACATTTTATTTTATTAAAATCGTGTATTTGCTACAGTAGTGGATACCACTCTCAACTTGATATGGGAACAAACAAAAGATTTTTGTTAGAATAGGATGTTTTTAGTATTCGTAAAATGTAATATATCATCAATACATTCAGATCATGTTCCATATTCAATAATTAAATATAACAGTTACCATCTTCATACTATATATGATATATCACGTACAGCTTGTCAAATTAAAGTTAAATAAAACTGTTTGAAAATATATTACATCTGATATTTATGATAATCATTAAACTATAAAAGGTCTTAATAACATTGGCCCTGATTAACCGATTAAGCTCTAATAAAATGCGTATGCTTATTTCCACAATGGCCTGTGAATTTAAACACATATTGTTTCCGGTTTCACATCAATATATAATATCTACAACAAGTGATTAATTAATGATACAGTGATAATACGAGTTTATGAGTAATATGGGCTTCTTAAAAACATACTTGTTACTTATATGTTATAACTGAACATTTCCTCTAAAAACACTTATATTGATGATTTTTCTGTAACAATTATAAATAAGAATATACTAACACAAATTTTTCAGACTTCTCCTTTTAAACGGTGAGATTTTCCCCAGTAAACCTATGTTGATTTAGCTTTTTTATACATTTTGGAAACATAAACAATTACGTAAACGTAAGAAAGTCATACATAAGCGAAACATAAACATTAAAAATATATATTGCAATTTGACCGAATTTTACTACCTTTTGTTGAAATTATATTGTATTAAACTTGGAATTTCTCATAAAAAATGTTATGGACATGATGAATTTTTACGTCTCTGATAGATATTTACAAACACCAAGATCAGTAAATCATGTCACTGTGAGCGGGGTTCTACAGTGGACATTGTTAATAAGTCGAACAATTTTATTTGAGCAATTGAGTGTTTTACATAATGTTCATGACATAGTACCAAAACGAGGAAGCGTATTCAAGAGAGATTATGTTTATGCGTTACTTACAATAGTTTCGATTTATTCCGGAAATGGACTTAACTTAATTTTAAATTTTATCTACAGTATTGTGTATTGCCTAAGTGCTTTACTTATGATTAAATTATTTATAAACAAATAAAGTTAATTTTCATTTTATTACAAAAAGGGATTTTCCATTTTTTTATAACACTCCCTTAAGAGTCCCTAAAATCAAATAGACAAGATGGGAGCACAAAAATAGTATTTTGTAAACTTCCCGGGGAGACAATATTAACATTTTAGGCAAAGTGACTGTTTCTTGTTTTTCATTAACATATCACTCCGACATCTCGATTCTATTTAACGTTGTTTTCGGATAACACTCATCAAAGGAGTTTGTTTGTCGAGATATAACCCTTCAACAAATATAATAATCAACAATGGTAACCATTCTCTGTTCTTCGTAGAAATAAAATATGATCCAACACATGGTAATCGGAATACCAAAAAAATACCAACAGAAAGTTACCATTGTCGTCTTGCCTTGTCATAATGTTAAAACATTTTCAAAGATCGTCGGAAATATATCGTTCATAATTACAATACACGGTTTGCCTTATTATTTGTATCATTATCAAACGTTTTGATTGAAACATTAAAAACAGCATTTGTTAAGTAAAACAAATGTTAGTGTTCTCGTGAATGAAACGTTCAGTTATCCATATCGATCTTTCAAAGACCGTGTTCGGTCGACACAAACCGCATACCACATTAACAAAATCTAGCTCAAGTCCTCAACACAAGTAGTCAACATAGTCCATGCATTCCATTTATAGGGGGGAAACTGGGAGAAAATTGGCTTGTTTTATTAGGTACATTTAATCTTGATGTAATTGAAGGGTGTAGTATTTTTAATACAAAAGCCGGGGATTTTTTATCCGCTCTACCGTACAACATGCTATACGGTGGATCATTCAAGTCCCTGTTCAACGCGTTACAAGGCAAGCACAAAGTGTTCATCGGCCATCGATGGTGATGGTTTGCTTTCAAGATTCCTTAAGAATCTAATTCGCCTCTCCGATGCATTCGTCTGCAATCTCCACTGTACTCAATGCAGCTTCGAGCAACGACAAACCTAGAAACAATAATTATGTCATATGTGCAACCATCAATCTACAATATTGATATATATAAATCACGTGGACATAGCAATACACGATCCCTTAAATGAGTTTCATAATGCAGAAGAAACTATCATTTAAAAAACTTTGCAGTACATTTGATATAAAAATATTACTTATAAGCGGTTTATAAGCATTTTACATCTGTAGGATTTGAACAAAGATGTTTTCCAACTTGCTAGAACAGTTATGGAAACAAGTTTCAATTTACAAAATGGTTTATCCTGTATGTATAAAACAAGTGTTTTTGTATTATACCCTAGAAGACATGCAGTTCAAATTTGAGAGAGAGAGAGAGAGAGAGAGAGTTGATTAAATCTTAAAAGCAGTATGGATAACAGTGGACCGATGGAAGTCACGGACTTTCGACAGTGAACGTCTCTTCCAGGTTATCCGAGTCATCAATGTCAGCATCCGCAATGCCTTTGTCTGCCAGCTTCCCTTTTAACCTCTTTATGTATCCAACGTAGCCCGAATTAAGATCTCCCCTACATTAAAAGAATTTCAAGAAGTATTAATTCATGAATAATAAGATGCTATTAAATCATCTAAAGTGGAATGTGTCCGCTAACTCGCTTGGTGGCCAAGTTTGAACGCCCTAAAACGATGAAATCCCCTAAAATAACAGTTTTACTAAAGGCACACCATAATAAACTATAAGATGCAATTCAATCAGCTTCAGTAACAATGTGTCAGCTTAATCGAGGATTTGTTGGCCAAGCTTTCATCTTGCTCATTATTCAGATACATTATTTTTGATAAACAGTACTTTTAAACGTTAAACTGTGAAAACCGAAGAAGTGAGCAATATACTGAGATGATCCTTTGCTCAACGAGATCAACTGCAGTCAATGTGTGTAAATAAGTGCATGTTTTGTCGCTAACAAAATTTTGAGCGATTCTACCTTTCGAGTGTACCTTTCTAAGACGCTGAAGATGAGCTCGGTCTATCCGGACGACCTCTATTATTCAACGACATACAATTCAAATCGGATGAACTTTTAAATTTATTTGTAGCCAGGTACAGTTTACGTAAGAAAGACAACTTCGATTGCAAGAACAAGTTGGATGAAATTTTCTTTGATTACTACCATTATCCAGCAATGAATTGGTGGGAAATAGACATTTGATCATCGGTTCCATTGTGTGCAATCAGTCTGTCATGATTCAACTTTTATAATTCATTCAGAGGGTCAGTCAATAATTGGATATATTGTTTGTTTTATTTGTTATCATTTTGTAACGTGTCGGAATTATCATAAATTAATTAATTATATTTATTTAGGTTTTGTTGTTATGTATTTCCGTGACAAGTGCACACTTTGTATTGAAACGGGTATGGCATTATGTGGTCTTTTGGAAGTGTATTTCCGGGACTAGCACATGTGGGGGATGTAAAAAGTTGATAATCAACACATATTAGTTGACGATTGGGGTTTTAAGAGCATTCCGTTAATCAAATCTGTAAGATCAATGTTGATATGATGTTTTGTTTTATTTACATTTTGTTGGGATCGTGTACGTTTTATACCTTTTAGCCATTTTATATAATCGCGTACTGGGCACGATAACTCCGATTTTTTTATGAAATGGATTATTATTTATATGCTTATAATTGATTGATCTTGTCAAAACATTATCATAAAATTTTTACGTTTTTTTACGTTCAATGCGTGTTAACTGAATACAGATAATTTCCGAACATTATTATGTTGTCTACTCATGCTATCCATGTCTTTGGAATCGTACATCCGACACGATACTACTTTTAAGTCAGGATTGTCTATAAAGTCATACATAAAGAAGATAACTCAGCCCAGTCCTACGAGGGTTTGTAAAAATAGCTGAGCCCTTCTTCATGATTTTTCCATTATTTTATACACGTTAAAAATATTTGTCACGATGGTTGACAATATATATATATATATACATCTTTTAGGCGAACAAAACGAATGTAAGGTGATCATTAATATGAAACGTAATTTTTGGTAATGCCATGGCGGAGGTAACGTAAGAACAATTGCTTTCATTAAGGTTAAAACTTTACCAGGAAAAAGCCTATCTGAAATTCTATAAGCGCTTGAGGAAGTCAGGGTCTACTCGGGTATAGTAATATTATGCAATGGGAGCGAGAATCGTATCTTAACCCATACTTCAAAATTGTCTTTTAACCCAGCATTGCTCAGGCAATCCATAGTTTAGAAACTACCATCAATCGTTGTTATTAAATGAGTTTGTATTTTACTTAAAAATATGGCATTTTTGTCTGTATCCGGCGCCGAGGGTAAACCAACAGCAGGTTCTAAAGCGCATCTACCGCTGAAAATGTTTGGCTACGATACGAAAGACTAACATATATGCAATAACACACTCCATCAATGCAGCTAACATAACATGAGACCTGTTACTTGGCAACATTAGCTATAAAAGACCCTTTTTAGCGGTTATTCTCCTTTAAATTGAATGTTCAGACATACCTTGTTTTTCTTTTACAAATTTTGACACTGTTTACTGCATACACATATGTAGTCTATTGTAAAGAGGTTTCTATCAGCACTATGGATGTCAACGAGTATCGCATTGCATGCACGGCTCATATTATCAGAATAAAATATGTATTCTCTATCACTATCAAATGAGCCAAATAAATACATTTTAAAATATTTTTGTAGTTTTAATGACGTGCACCTTGCACATCTGTTCGAAATTATTGCATAATGATATAGAGTTAAACCTTTCACTACCATATGATATCAATGTTCCTTTCCCGCATCCATTATCTTTCCAAATGTAACCATAAACTCCATCTGTATACATTTTATTGACTAAAATACTACAGTATTTTTATAAACCAGTAACTGAAATAATTTTACCCAAAATGATTAATGCTCTCCACTGGACCATTATACAGGAAGAGTCCATCCATGACGACAATCCCGTCAGTCCCAATGATGAACATCCGTCCTTTCCGAAACGCCGCCTTTAGCATCCTACACGCAAGCCTACCCTCACTGTCGTCTCTCAAACGGACAGTAAACGAGTCACCTTTATAGGGGTTTCCAGGGAACGGATGGTTCCTCTGTGAGTAAGTTAAGAGAAGATAAACGTGGTATAATATGCGGCATAACGAGTACAGCAACTCCGTTTATCATATATCATAAAAAGGTTTGGTATTTCATTTGCCAGTAAATACAATTTGTAGGTATATATACTTTTTTTCATTTTACCTTAAATACCCGCTGGTGCTCTTGGGTCGGAAAATTATATCCGCCTTGCGTACATGTTAACTATTTTATCATAATAACGGTTATAAAGTCAAAAGTACATTTAAGACTACAGGGACTAGTAGTCGAAAATTAAAAAAGGAACAATGCAAAGTCCATAACACAATTAGTTAGAGACACAAACGTATAAGCACAGCACGCTTAAAACTAATATGAATACAAACACGTCGGTTGCGCAGCAGGGTCAGTTTCAGATATAATATGATTTAAGCTGAGGACAGTTGTACAAGGAAATATATTTAAGGAAATAGAACACACAATAAATATTTGAAATAGGCCCACCTGATCCGTGATCAAATTCATAGAATACAATGGCTTTCGTATACAAATACAAGTAGTGAACATGTAAACTATAAACAAGTATGTTTATATTAAATAGATAATAAATAGCAACTGCATCTATTGAGTTTGGTACACAGATCACAAATAATACATAAACGAATTAAACTCTAAAATTATAATTGTGTATCTGTATCATATTGTTAACAACAGTATCTATTTAATTTGATAAATTTTCAATCCACATCCCATTCACTATAGTCTATGTTTAAAATCATTAGCGAAAGTTCTTTAGGAATCGATTAAATATCTTATTTTATTGGCACTGAAGTTGTGCATAACTGATCTAAAAATACGTTTTCTAAATATTTTTTCTACAAAATTAATAGTTGTACAGTGTATGATTTATTTCGTATAGTATTTTTGGGGTTACATTGTGTGTTTACATTGAGGATGTTTATTTACGTGTTAAAGTAAATATTATTAAAAAACACAATATATAATAAGTATCATGTGTACATAATGAATACAAAAATACGGAAAGTGTAAAATTGAATTTGCATATTTCTATTATAATTAAGAAATTGTCTGCCAGAATTGCTGAGCACGATATAGCATTCTTTAATGTGGCAATAAATGTTAGAACTGTTAAGCTAACCTCGTTATGTGCCTGCTATTTACTTTAGGTGTACATTTAAAAACGTTAACCATAATAAATACAACCCTTCATCTCGAAGATAAACCCACATACACGCTTGGTAAATCTTATTTCGATTACATTGTATGGCTATAAGTTGTTTAGAGTCTCCGTTACGGAAATTTATAACCATTCAAGACGGAATATTAAAAACTCTCGTACATCTGTTTAGACCATTGTTTTAGCACGACAGACGGCGAGTGCTCCGATAAGACCATACGTGATCTTAAGATCTATAATCTCAGGTTAATGGACCATAGTGCACGGACAGAATGTAACCCTGGTTAGAGCTTCCCTGGTTCTCTTACTTACAACATTTGATAACAATGTCACTCGGAATGTTGGTAGCCATTTTGTCACACTTATCACCGTTGTTGCAACTGCCTTAACCATTGTCCCCCCACCAACAAGTTTTTTTTTCGTACGAGCAAACATTATTGTTATTACCAAACGAGTTTTAATGCCGCCTAAATTGATTTTGGTGATTGCTTTTTCGTATCAATTACATAAATTAATACGATGACTAGCTTATTCTGTACATATTAAAGTTTACCTTTAAGTCTCAAAATGTAAACAAAGCTTCTTTAAACGTCCATTTTATTTGAAGATAAAACAGTCGTCTATGATTGTGTTCTTTTATCCGTAGTGTGGATCTGGTTTAAAGTTTTTTGTGCTTTTGCATTTTGCTTTTAAACTTGATTGCATTGTTTGGATATTGGGTTTGTCCCTGTATTTTTCATTGTATTATTATAAAGCAATGTGCTGAATTAGTCTTCCAATACGACCTTATACGTTCATAAATGCCGACACTGTGCTGACCAAGAACGGGCTTGATATACACGAACGCAGCCACAGTTTCTTGCTGTTTAATCAAATTAGCGTTTGTCATATTTTGTAATTTTGTTGAGCACTGAATATATATATATATATATATATATATATATTAAAAGTTTAATAGTTGTATCATTTAAATTGTAAATTTAAACTTAAATAGAAATAATATATATAAGCGCTAACAACTTGACCGGAAAGAAATTTCGTGGGGCATGAAAAATTGGGCAGAATTTGGGTTAGGTCTTGACCCGAAACACACATATTTCGTACGCCTAAGGAATATTAAAAGTTTTGCAAGGTGTGTTAGCTTAAAATCCATCATTGACAAATATACATTGACACAAACCCCATTACCGTCTGAAAGCCATCCAGGAATGTATAATCCAATTTGATGATAGGAACGGAGGTATCAAAGCTGATCTTCACCTCTAACCCTCCAGTTGGTTGTGTCCCTTAAAACAAACTAACTGGTATTAATAACAACATACGCACGCAAGAACGCACGCATACACCCCATTAACGCACACGCGTACGCACGTATAGACCCACAAACGTACACTAACGTAAACGTACACACAAGTACACACAAACAAACACGCATGCACACACGCACGGACGCACGCACACACGCAAGCACACACACACACATACCTCATGTAATGCGAACACGTTTTATTACAAACATCACAATCAAATCAAAGCAGCCGACACAGACAATAACAAATTCTAATTAACAGACTAAAATTTTCTTAAAACTCATTAAAACCAATTACGACTTACTCGAGCAGGAATATAACATATAGGGGATATTATGATAGGAAGCTTTTCAGGTGACCTGCATCACGTCGAGTTCGGTGTGTCAACACGTATCCGTCGAGACAAAGGTCGAGACGGATACATGTTTACTTACCGAACGGGACGTGATGCATGTCACCAGAACATCGTTTTATCGTAGTATTCCAGTTATTACATACCTGCCTATTTAATTATTCCTTTTTATTTTTCGGTTTCAATTTGATTTAAATATACCGCCATCTGTCAAGTGCGCGTATGAATTCGAATGTGTTACGTAGTTTTTGTGTAATGAGGTCAAGGGAGGCTACTACAGCCAAACGATGTCAGAAGTTACAGAATTCACTTTATTGAGCAAAATGAGAATTTTTTTTTTTTTTTTAGCAAAATTAACAAATTGCTAATACGAAAACAATTATTAAATGTCACAGCACAAAAAACAACAACACAAACATGGTACTTATTTTACGAGTATACACCAATCGTCATTTCCTGTAGACGTAACGCGGCCATTTTTAACAAAATAAATATTCGTGGGATTTCTTGACGATCATTATATGCAGAATTGAGGTAAGTTCGTGAGTCAATCGCTTATTCTATCGATGAAGCGAACTCGCATTCTTCTTTGTATTGGCAAGCTGCTCATATTTATGATAATAAACATTGATAATGCAACCTTTTATGAACTTCGAAATGGAAAACAACTAGTTCACTGGAGTATCTGTCTAGATAGTTTGAAAAATATTCTCTGCTTCGTGCTTATCCTCATGGTTCTTTAACGAACCATGTTCCTGAATATTTACATGCGTCTGGAGCGTGAGTAAAGATAGACAATTTTATGTATTTAAAAGTTGACAGGTTTTACCAGTTTATTTTTTGGTGACGCTATTTTTAGCAACGTTCAAAGTAGTTCTGAGATTACACACGGTACACGCATGATACGAAATCAGAAAACGACAGTATGATAATACGGATTCTTCAATACGGCGTGCTGTATTTTAACTGTTGGATATGGAAAGGGAATTTGATAGGCATACAATAAATGTTCATTATACATTATACATTTTGAAAGAATCAACGGAAAATTCATAATGCGTTTTAAATGATTTGTTGTATAGGTACATGCTTTTAAATAACTTAAAGATGAACTTACAGTTCAAGTGATCTTTGAAGTGTGCTTGGAGGATCGCCCTTTCCTTTAAAGATGCAAATAATCAAATGCATGAAAGTATATGAAATGCTTTAAATGAATAGACACAAAAGATAATATACACACTATATACATAATGTTTAGACGGTGCATTTATCGCTGTTTATAAATATTCTTTAGTCAAATTAGTAAAATAGTGCTATGTTCTGCCCGTGCAATGGTTTGAGTATTAGCCATTGTCAACAAAGCCTACCTTTTGATACAGATCTAGTTCCTTTTTCGTTCGCTCTAATTCGTCCTCGACATTTTGTCGTGCCTAAAAACAGAACGACAGTTTTTAATAATCTTGTATAGTATAAGTATTGAGTCGGTCTTAAACAAAAAAATTTAAAACACAACTGTGCCTGAGTGTTTGTTTTTAATTGTTTTGTAACAAACGATTGTAATTATACTCCAAGGATCACAGTACGCGTGCTTTCAACAGATTATGCTGAGTGCTCAGTAACAAGATGGCGGTGTTTTACATCGGTTTGCTTTTCTAAGGCTTTTTATTTGATTATACGAACACTTTTAATCAAACAAGACTCAACAGTTTAATAAACACTTCCAGAATAATACACCATGGCCAAAATCCCCGAAACGAGCGACATCCGCACACTTCACTGGAAGACAAGCCTCGTGAGAGGGGTGGGTGGGATAAAACAACGATTGCTGTGCCCAGGAGGAAAGGTTTAACACGAAAAAAGCAACATATAAACACTTGTAAAAGCTGTAAAAGTTGTGACATTCAGCCAAATTGTGGACCAATCCCCCTAAATAGTATCACAGCAGTGTTCGTTATAACATGTTAACGAAAACCGCAGGCTACTGAAATATGAAGTGTGTCTAATATGGACCCATTAAAAGTGTTCTTACATTTCACTGAAAGATAACTTGAAATTTAAAGTCTGGCATTTTGATATATTTCCTGTTGTCTTTTGTATAAAGTGTATTCCAGAGAAAATAGAATAATCTCCAACTCACAAAATAACCAGAATAAATACTTTTACCATATGAAAACTTATTGTTCGACCTTTTTGACGATACTTAGCCAAACATCCAAACAATCAAACAACAGAGGCGCTCATTGGACTCATTCCGACTACAGAACTGTGAATAATAGCTAAACAACACCACCAGATCCAGAGGAAGATTGTTTGAAGAAGGGATAGCATTTTCTCCGATAATACAACCACTTGTTTGAGAAAAAACAATAAAAACAACATTTTCGAAGAGCAAAAAGTTTTAAACAGAACCACCCCAAATAACAAGCAGTATCATATTTATACATTAACAGTATTCGCTGATAATCTTCAACAAATCCTTCATGACGGACATGTAAAAGGTAGCAGAAACTAAGCTAGACATTTTTCACAAAGATGGATACCGTTTAAAACAAAAAGACAGAGACGATCAAGGAGGATGTTTCATGATTTTTTTCCGGGGTGATCACTCTTACAAGAGAAATGCAACCCTTAAAAGTAAAAGCATGGAGTTAATGTGTCTCGCACTTTACATGAACAAACGAAAATGGGATATTTCATGTCAACCACCATCACTGTCTTATACCATATTCGAAATAGCTTTAACAAACTGTTTTAGACAAAATGTACTCAAAGTGTAATCATATGATATGTAAAGGCAACATATATGGTGGCCTTCTTGAACAGAAAGTGCTCCGTGTGAGATTAATTTAGTGCTAATTTCAATTTGACTAATATTGTATAAGGGGTATCTTGTTTTACCAAAAAGCAGAGTCCAACACTAATTGATTTGATACACAAAAAGTAAAGTACATTTAATGAAAATCATAAATTTTAACTGTGATCTTGGTGATTGTTATAATATTGAACATTGTCTTTTACTTATTCAGAAAGAAAAACATTTAAGATCCTATAAAATAATTGATTCTGCAGCTTCAGCCGTGAATTGTCTGATGAACCATTACGGGATTTCCAAGTCTTTGATGATGTCAGTGAAGTGACTTGGCTCATGAAACTTTGGCCTACGATTCAACCTTTTTTATCTCGAAAAAACAAGTCAAATAATCCAATCATACTTATGATAACACGGAACTCACCACAGACCGAACACAAGTGGCAAACAATCTTAATTCATTTTACATAAACGCAGCTTTAAATGTTGATAAAGCCAGTAATACACAAGTGTACTAACCATTAAAATTAATTATCAAAACATTTTCAAATTTGAGTTCAACCTGTCTTTAAAAAAAACAACGAAATAAAACCAAATGTTAAATAAAATATATATATGGACTTTGAAAATGTATAAATCCAGTGGCCAGTTCTTTTGGTCTTTACCATTTTAGCAAGTCCACATCCTTGTTTCCATTCTAGTAAATCTGTGGCGATCGCATGCTTTACCTGAAAGAGGAACAGATTAAACATAATGAAATTTGAAGTTTTAAACCAAACGCAAAAATACTGAAATATAAATTTAAAGCTGAAAAATAATTAATCACACATATACAATTGCTTTTGCTTTTTGCGAGGTTTCTTGTTCCTGTAGTTTATTTTCATTACTGATGTGTTACTTAAATAATATTACCAATGTTAACCTGCGAAGTCTGTAAGATAAATGTATAAGCATGCATGTTAAATGTTTCACTCTTTCTTAATTATCAAGGTCTTGTTGCACTTTCTTCATCACAATACTCAGTTCCGTTATTGTTTGACAACTTGTTAGTACGTTATTAACAATGCATTGGAAACGTTTTAGAAACGCCCATGCAAAATACATTTCATACTTCATGAGTTTTGATGTTTCCCGAACCATATTCATAGTCCATGAGACATTCAGTTTTATTCAACGGGAATGTAACTACCATTGATTTTGAATGAGGTTTTAATTGTTATTGCGTTCACTTCTGATTGTGAAAATATATTTGAACTTTTTCCATTTCAATGATAAAATTAAATATTTCACCGCTAAACATGCATCACGCTATCGCATCGGTTGGCCGTAGCTGGTAAAAAATTAGGTGATGACATTGACGGCTAACATAACGTCTTGTGATACGTTAATTAGTCATATAAAGGAATATTTATATAGCGCGGATCTAAGACGTATTCGTTATGATTTATGTACTTCCTTTCCATTAACATAAATCCTTTGTTGAGAAGGCAGGGCCTTGGTTGTTAGGACCTTCTTCTAGTGAATATTGATCAAATTATCTACGCATTAGTTGTAAAACATGCTGCCATGTGGAACAAAATATCAGTATTGACCGAGAAATTAGCTTAGTCAACAACTTATGTTTTGTATGAGAAGAGTTCTATACCAATGTTTATTGTAACAATTGAAAAAAAATCATGCTTTTGCTGTCTATATGAATTTTCCACTGCCTTTAAGTAAAATACTTGTTCATCACATGATAACTATTATTAGAATTTAGGCATTTGTTTCTAAGTGAAAATCTGAAAAGTCCAGTCAAACGAAAGTTGTTTTATAGTGATATGTAATCGTATAACAAAATGTATTTTTAGGTTCAAAGTGTGTTCTTAAATAAGTCGCAGCTGTCGATTTTCAATACTGTTCAGAGATAATACTGTAGACAAACAGTGGTATTTCATTGAATCTTGAATTATTTGAACTCAATTAAAATTGCTGACTTTGCAGGCATCAAAGTCAAATTACTTTACGAAAGTATTTAAAGAGATATACAGTTAGTAGATTACACTTATGCAGTTATCTTAACGCATGTGGCATCATCGTAGAGTTTCCAGAATACGTAATGAATAAAGATCATGATTGAGTTATGTTATCATTTATCATGCCCTTTACAAAGAGCAATATTAATAATGAAAGACAAAGCAAACTACGTTACACAATCCTGTGGATTATCAAAGTCGATGTTGTAGGTGCCATTTTTTTATTAATAGGATGTTATGATATATGTCCTAAACTACATTGGATATATGTTTAGAATCAGCAATTGTAACAATTGTAATGTTATTTATTTCAATGGATACACACATGAAGTATATAAATCTTTAAAGTGCTTTTCGATTAAATTGACGACTCTATTCACTCTGACCTTCACTATGTAAATAAATCACAATGGGAACGGTGTTGAAAAAAGCTTGTTCTTGCTTGGAAAAGGTATAAATCATTTGAATGTAAAACATACTGCTCAAAATTGTATTGTCATTTTTCCTTGTTACATCATTGGGCTTCCCATCTCAGAAATATATTATATGTATGTGCTTAACTATGAAACGTTGATATTTACTACTCTGTCAAATGTATAAGTCCCACATTTAACATGTATATAATATGCTATATCTTTGTACATTGTACTAACACATTTGATATGGAACATTCTACAGATTTAAGATAAAGCGAAGCAAATCCTATTATGCTATTGATTTTTATCATTTTTATTATTGGATGTGTAATTTCAGATAAAGTAAACCCAACATGTTGATAACTATTGATAATTTTATGAAAAGCATACATCAGAATATAAAACGTATGCCTTAGGTTTACTTTGGTTATGCGAATTTTCATCATAAGACATAACGAGATTATCTTACCTGTTCAGATTTGTCTAGGTCTATTTTGGCTTTCAGTAACTCATGCTGCAATCCATCTTTCATCTAAAAGCATAGAGAAGAAGCATAAAAATAGCAGTATAAGTAAACATGTACCAATTATGTATGGAGTTAACATAAACAAATGTAGCACATTCGTACCCACAGCCGCATGTCGTTGTTAAAGCACACACACACTCAAACGTTTCTCCATTTTATTTTACCAATATAGAGAGGATGAATGATGCTGACTCTCCAGCTTGGAAGTCAAACCCAGACTCTCTAAAAACTACGGACAGGCGGCCCGAAGCACAGTATTTTAGCTTATGTCATATACACGTGATCTCACCATCGCAGCACAGGTTTTTCCCTAATATGTGATCACGTAAATATGCAAGACCGCATTGTGTTACACAAATAGCAAAGCGTTGACTTGGTTACCAATGGCAAAATGAGTTTAGTAAACATATGATGACGTTGAATGAACATAAATCAATGGCAATGCTGGGTTTAGTTAGCATTGACCACTGGCAATGGTAAATAAGAAAACAGATCAATAGCAATGGTGAGTGTCGTACAATGAAAATGCTGAGTTATGTTAACATAGACTTATGGCAATGATACATTTGGTAAGCATAGGTCAATGGAGATGATAAGTTTAACAAACAATGGAAATGAGTTTAGTAATCATATATCAATGGCAATGATTAGTATTTAGTATAAATAGACCAATAACAATGGTGAATAAATTAAACGTAGCCAAAAGACAATGCTACAAAGGGTTTGTAGACAGGTTAGTAGCAAAGATAAATTGAGTGAATATAAACCGGTGGCATATATAATGCAAACATATACCATTGACAATGAGGAGTTTATAAAATAATGGTCATTGACAATGAGGAGTTTCTTGTTCATAGACACATTTCAACAATAAGAAAATATTGATTAATCAAACGCGATGATGCGTATAACAAATCGACTACTACCAATGATTACAAACATATTAAACGGTGTGATACAGCATAAATTTGAAAATGTTTTTATCAAGTTCTATCCTTGTATATATGCACGATGAGTCTTACATTCATTTTGCTCATTGATAAGCTCTTTACGTTGCTACTACCTTGTCCAATAACAAATACAGATTGTGCAACACGTAACTAACTTTACATCATAATAGGTTTGACTTAGTATCAGTATACACAGGTTTTGTAAACACAAATATAACCAATTATAAAATCTGTATAACGACAATAAAAACTATATAATTCAAATGTCACATATTATTTATCATCTCTGAAATAATATTATTATTTCTACACATTTGTGTGTACATTTAATTGCTGAATTTTTACGTTTTTTTAAGGACAGGACCGATGAATAAAAATAAAAAAAAATATCTATTATGATGGATAAGTTTTTTTTTCAAAAAATATATTCCATTATAACAGTTTCGTAACGACGATATATGCTTCAATATTATATTAAAATATACACGTATCAGATATTTTGAAAATATGCGGGTTCGAAATTTAGGTATTTCACATTTTTCACACTGTTTTGTTGTCTTCAATATATTTGCGGTGTTATTTGGAATTGTAAATAATTTTCCCTTACCTTTTCAGAATTTTCCCATCCTTGTTTTGCTTGCAGTAACTCTTTTTCGATCTCATTCCTTATCTGGAATAGCAGATGAAAAGTCAATTGTGGTAATATACCAATCGCAATTGTGGATAAAATTTAAAAAACAAATTGAACACATGTAATTGCTTTAACTTTTGCAATGGGTTTTATCTCTCTTTTTTAATTATATCACTGATGTATATTGTAAGTATTACTATCAGTGTAAGTCTGTAAGAAAAATGTTTCATCATGTTTATTTCACACTTTCTGAATAATAAGGTTTTGTTTATCTTGCTTCAGCATCAATTTCAGTTCCGTTATTGTTTGACAACGTGATAGTATGTTTTCAATATGTGATCTGTATGGTAAACATTATCTGTAATATTCCGTAAAATTGAAACTTGACACCTGAAAAGTTTGAATTGACTGTATTTTAGCAATTAAATAGAAATATGATTTTTTTTGAACGAACATTTTATCAGAGTTTGGTTAAAAAACATTTGCACTTTCAGCGTAATCGCCAGTCGACAATTTAAGTGTTTTTGTGTCTTTTGGTTGTATATTTAAAACAATTTGATGTTTTATGCGTTTTTTTTTTTAGTTTTAGTAACGGTTTAAGCCATTAAAGCATTAATTTACGAACAGAAATATGAAAATCTACGATCTGATTTTTATCCGCAATCTTATATTATTGGTTTGCAGATATAAAGGCAAAACATTGCTCTTTCCAAGACAATAACAAAAACAAAAAGTTGTAAAAATGGTATATCTGTGAGAGTGCAGCTTTAATATCATTTATGATAAACATAAAGCAGATTGTAAAAGGAAATAATATTTCTTAGGTTTAAGAACTATCATTTTAACAATTGTTGTGCCAATGTGCATCATATGACATATAAATTATCTTACCTTTTCAGATTTGTCTAGGCCCGTTTTGGCATGCAGTTTCTCTTGCTGCAACCCATCTTTTGTCTAAAAACAAAGAGATGAAGTATCATAATAGCAGAATAAGTACCCATATAACAATGATGTGAAGTGTTCACATAAATTGATATCAATTATATGTTTGATATCAATGAGATGTTTATTGTATAAAGACCAACGATATTGGTGTGTAAATCTAGACAAATGGCAAAAATAGCTATGTAAACACAAACAAATGGCAATGATGAGTTTCGTAAATAATGGAAATGATGCACTTAGGGAAATTAAGGGCAATAGTAGGTTGAGTAAACATAAACTAATGGAAATAATTATTTTAGTAAATATAGACCAACGTTAATGATAATTGTACAAAACAGTGCCAATGATGAGTTTAGTTAAAGAAGACCAATGGCAATGGTGAGTTATGAAAACATACATCAATTGAAAAGCTGAGTTTGGTAAACATTGACCACTGACAATGATAAATTTAGAAAACAGACCAATGGCAATGCCGACCTTAGTAAACATGGACCATTGGTGATGACGAGTTTAAAAGGTAGTCCAATAGCAATGATGAGTGAATAAAGACTAATTGCAATTATGAGTTTAATAAATATAGACAAATGGCGTTGACAATTGAAGGAAACATAGACCAATGTCAATAATGGGTTTAGTGAATATATAATATTGGCAATGATAAGTTTATGATAATGATCACCATATATAGACTTATGACAATGATGAGTTTAATAAACATAGAACTATGGCGATAATACGTTAAGTAAACATAAACCGCTAGCACTGAAGAGTTAAGTACACACAGGTTAATGGTAATGATTAGTTGAATTAATAAAAACAATGGCAATACTGTTTAAAGTAAACATCTATCAATGGCAATGATGATTTAAGTAAACATAGACAAATGGCCTGATAAGTTTAGTGTTTATATACAAATGCTGAAAATAAGTTAGTACGCATACACCAATACAACTGACTGATACAACTAATAAGGGAAACATAGAGTAATGGCAATGATAAATTGAGTTAACATAATAGACCAATGGAAATAATGAGTGGTGTTAACATATTCCAGTAACAAAAGATTTATAAGAATGATATTTTAAGAATGCTTAGACCAATGACGGTAATATGTTCAGTACACATATACCACAAGCACTGACAAGTTAAGTAAACATAGGTCAATGGCAATGATAAGTTGAATTAACGTAGACTAATGACAATTATGAGTTTTATTAACATATAACAATGGCAATTATTAGTTTCTACACATAGACCAATGGCGATGATAAGTTTAGTTTACACAAACAAATAGCAAAAATTCGTTTAGTAAACATATACCATTGACAATGATCAATTTAGCAAGCATACACCAATAGCAATGATGATTAAAGTAAACGTAGCTGAATGACAATGCTGAGAAAGTAGACACAATTAATGGCAATGATGTATTAAGTCAAAAAAGATCGATGTATGAAGATAAAATATTTCGGTGGCAATAATGAGTTTAGTAAACATATACAATTGTCAATGAGGAGTTTAAAAATCAATGTTCCCTGACAATGAATGGTAAAGGGTAAAAAGACAAATGGCAGCAATGAGATAAAAAAACAATGATGCGTATAGCAAAAACGATTACTTAAAAAGCTTATCATAAATCTGAACTTTGCGATGCAGGATAGACTAATGCTTGCGTTTGTTAAATTCTTTCCTTGTGTATATGTACGATAAGTTACTTTTTTGATCATTGAAAACTCCCTCCTACGCTGTAGCTGTAGCTTCCTTATCAAACAACAAATAAAGATTTTGTAACGCATGAGTTACTTTAAATCAGAAAAGGTTTGACTAAGTATCATTTTACACTTTCTACACACATTTCTGTAACGTCTCAAAACACGAAATATAACCAAATGTTAAATAAAATCTGTATAACGATTGTGAACAATGTATAAATCCTATGTCCGATATAAATCATCATCTCTAAAATGTTATTAATATTGTTTTTTTCCATTTTCTTTAAATTTAAGGCATGGACTGAAAAACAAGGTTATGATGCATTGCCCTTTTTTCAAAAATATAGTATTCATTACAAATATATCGCAACGACGCTATATGATCAAACATACAGATAAGCATATACGTGTTTGAACTTCAAAATAAACGATCGTTAATATGTAGCATTTACAGTTTCACAACTGTATATTTCGTTTCCATCAATTTATATTTATCATACTTTATTGTTATTGTAAATCATTTTGCCCTTACCTTTTCAGACTTTTCGCATCCCTGTTTCGCTTGGATTAACTCTTTTTCGATCTCATTCTTAACCTGGAAGTGCAGATGAAAAGTCATCTTGTTTGTAGTAATACATCAATCGCAATTGTAGTTCAAATGAGTAATTACATTGATAACACAAAACTCTTTATCTGATATCATGAGTTTAATGGATTTTTATTTTTTATTTTGTGATTTAATTTTCAGAAGAAAATATTTATTTAACTGCTCTCTTTCAAAATCCCACACTCTATATTCCATCAATTATACAATAAACGAAATTATAGGCTGCGCGTTGTTGTGCACGGTCAGAATCACCTCAAATGCATATCTAGTGTGCAAGAAAAGACTAGTTCAAGTACTTATGATAAAGATTCTGTGACAGTTCATGGAAATGTAAAGTATACTAGTATATGTTCATTTAAATTCTCGACAACTGTTCCATGTTTTAATGTATGACATTGCTTGTACCTGTTCAGATTCGTATAAGTTTTGTTTCGCTTGCTGTAAATCTTCATCGAACTCCATTCTAGTCTGAAAGCATATATGCTAATCATAAAGTGAGTAGTTTAAATAATTTGTATAGTACATACATTATAGAAGATTGGCTATGCTGATTATATCGAACACTTATATTAATGTACTTCTGACTTTCAAATTTACATATACTTTGCTGTAAGGTTAGGACAAAGCTCATGTTCTATCCCTATATATATATATATATATATATATATATATATATATATTATACTAATATCTTTAAAAGGTCTCACCTTTTCTGACCAATTGAGCTCCTGTTTCACTAGGCTTAGATCGTAACTCAATTGATTTCTTATCTGAAAACGTTAGAGAATTCCATGAACATTTTAACAAATCCTGACAATAAATCAAAGCTGTTTAAATCACCCATGCCCATGTGATAGTGAACTTAAGGCATTTACAGTAAACTTTATCAAACCAAATGCACCAGTTTTGGCCAAAAACCTACCAGATCACCATGTCTACTTTTAGGTATTGCCCTCTATCCAAATACTGAGTTTCATTAACCTAGCTATGGTATTTTTTGAGTTATCATAGGACCAAATTGACTGTATTTTTAATGTGAAGGGCAATAACTCTGCATTACCTTTCTAACGAAAAAAATAAAATAACGTGCATGATTTCCATATTGCCCTTTTTCCACATTCTAAGTTTCAGAAACCTAGCTTGGATACTTTTTGAGTTGTCCAAAGAATTGTTTCCGTCAACAGCTATATTTTTAATAAATCAAGGGCCATAACCCTGCATACCTTTGACTGACAAAATTAAACTCTAACGTTCATTATCCCCGAATAGCCCTCTTTCCACGTACTAAGTTTAATTACCGTAGCTTTGGTACTTTTTGAGTTAATATCCCAGGACCGAGATTTTTTTCTGTCAACAACTATGTTTTAAATAAGTCAATGGCCTTAACTCTGCATAATTTTGCCTGACGAAAAAAAAAACTAACGTGCATAGTCTACACATTGCTCTTTTTCCACATACTGAGTTTCATCAACCTAGCTTTCATACTTTTGAGTTATCCCAGGACAGATATTTTATTCAGTCAACTGCTAAATTTTGAATACTTCAAGGGCCATCACCCTGCATAACTTGACGAAAAAATAAATTAATGTGCATAATTTCATTGTTGCCCTCATTCCACATACTAAGTTTCAATAACCTAGCTTTGATACTTTTTGAGATATCACAAGAGAAAATTGGTTACATTTTAACTAAGCCAAGGGCCATAACTCTCCATTTCTATGTCTGAAGATAAAAATAAACAAGCGGGCATAATTTCCATATTTTGCCTCTATCCACAAACTAAGTTTCATTAACCTAGCCTTGATCCTTTTTCAGGACCGAGATTTTTGTGGACGGAGGGAAGGACAGAAGGACGGACGAAAGGACGGAGGGTAAACCTTTAGTCCCCACCCCGGTGAAACCGGTAGGGGACTAAATGCTGAGCTGATATAAGGAATTGTATCGGGACCATCTCAGTTTGCAGTCGATTTTGTTGCCACTACAACACAGTGACATATACTTCCACAATGTCTTATGAAATATAATTTCTAATTAAGAAAAATTTGTAAACATTCAAATGTTTTAGTGTTTTCCTTCCAGTCGCTTGAACATACATTGGAACAAAGTTCTCCATTTCGATGACATGATTCAGAAGTTTATAGGTTGATAAAAATGCTAATAAGATTAATGCAACACATTATATAGGGTTGTCTTCGTGATTATAAATAAATATACAGGTCCGAACGCGCGTGTGTCTTTAAATTAAAAACGGCAAAGCAAACAATAAAGATTTTAAGCCATTCTATTTAGATTAACAACAGCCCCTAATCGGACTGTCGATTCCATTGCCCGGAGCAAGTCCGACTTCCAGCTGGCGATGCTTTTTGTTAAAGGTCTCAGCGGCTCTGAATCTCATGGGTGCACTAGCTTTCTGAGCTTATTGGTCGAACAACACTATGCTTTGTTGACAGACACTTGAAACCAGTCGCCCCAATTCAAACAGACCGTGCAATATTCAGACCGTAGCAACAACTAATTGTGTCTGGCTTGGCAACTTGTAAAGTTCTATTGACATTTAAACACTTGCTCTACAGTTTCCAATTAGTCTGTGCCCTTATGCAAAATGTAATTACGTTTAAATGAAATTGAAATATTATAACCATAATAAATACATTTAAAACCATGCAATTATTACCTTATGAGGCCTCATAAAATTGATAACTTGTCCATCGGAGTTTTCCAAAAAAAAAATGGGGCGAGCGAGCGAAATAATAATAAAAATATTTGTTTTGCATTTAGCAAAAAGAGGAGCGAGCGAAGAGAGAACCAATTATATATAGTAATTAAACTCACTTTTGCCCACATTTTATTGACTTATTAACATAACAATGATGTTATAAACAGTACACGGATAACTGCCAGTGAAAGAATGATAACACTAAAAGATAATTCTTTAAATTAACAGCAAATTTGTAATTTTTAAAGAAAGTTGAAGAACTTGAGTAAGAAATTTTAGAAAGAAAATTTTCAGTCATATGATTAAGTGAATGTATCAGTTAGTCAGAGACCTAATGTTATGCTTTGCTTTGCAAATGCTTTGTCTTTTAATTGTAGTGCAGTGAAAGTTGTGTTTCTTTTATGAATATGTATGGTACTCTTTATAATAGGAGATTTTACTTAATCATACCCTTATTGAACAATTTGTTATAATATAAGGGAATGGTTTCTGGAGGAAAAATAATTAAAGTAATATATTTTATAGTATCAAAAAGGCTATTGATTGAAAGTATTAAATTAAATCTTTATCAAACTCTTCACTTTGATAATAATTTAAAAATTGAATGATTCTAAAAATATCGAGCTATATGTAATAATTTAAACAAATTTGAAGAGCTTGAGAACCAGAAACTTACAACTTTTAATATTTAGTGTAGCATCTTTTCTGTACTAGGTAGTGTCAAGGTTTTTCCTGCAGTTCTACTGTGGGGACATTTAAAAGTGTCTGACAAGTGTATGATATACACAGAATGGTGTCACTGTTTCCCACAACGATCATAAAAACAATGAAAGGCCTTTTTCAAAGAACGAAGTCATTCAATACATAGGAAAAGCAATAAATCAGGCCATTTCATAGTAACTAATATTTAGACTTAGAAAAAGAAAACTTACAAGTATGGTGGTGCCTAGAATTATGCTATTAATGACTTTTTAGTATGTCAAAAATGCAGCTATATTTCACCAACTTTAAGGTTTAAATGACAGTATATTAATTATAAATTATTATTCACCAGTCATCGAAATTAGACTTTTGGATGAACAAGCCCGAATTCTTATATTGCTTGGCATCAAATTTTTGAACAAGCCCTACTCTATAAAATGCAGAATTTGAGCAAGCCCGGAAGACATTTTACCAGTACAGGGCTTGCGTGCTTGTGCTAATTTCGACCACTGATTCACAAGTAGTTTAAGGGTCAAATGTTTTAAATTTTATTGGGACTTTCCTTAGGGGCGGTGGGGGACAATAGTGTGCGAGTGTTCTTCAGGGTTGGAGCTGTGGAGGATGGTATATTAACGTTGACAAACTTAATTGTTGACACTCACATAGGATTATCAAATATATATTTTGATATTTAAAATATCCAATCAAGTTCCATTTCTTGAAATACATATATGATATGTAAACATGAATTAATCGCCAAATTATAAGAAATTAAAGCTGCACTCTCACAGATTTACCAATATTACAACTTTTTTTTATTTTTGCCTTGGAAAATGCAAATTTTTGGTAAATATCTGCAAACCAATGATTGAAGATTGCTGACAAAAGCTAACATCAAAGATTGGCATATTTCGTTCGGAAATTAATGATTAATGGCTTAAGCCTTACTAACGATTTAGGAAAACTGCATAAAACATTAATATATGTGTGGCATGTTAGTATTAAAAGTTTAGCAACTAAAAAAGAACACAAGTCATGCATTCAGTGACATAAAACAATACAATTGTATTGTTCAGAATTTAAGATATGAAGAAGAATATAGTAAAATTAATGTACATTTTTATTTATTTTTAATTCAATATACATAAATCACGGACCTATAAACCATAGTTAAACCACAGAGGACTACTGGTACATAAATCGATACAGAAATCGCTATATCTGAAGTTATTTAACGAAAACAATTTAAAGCGATCATTTGTTACACCTTTATGCCGAGTCATACATTTTTAGACTGATCTCGTCGCAAGCGAGTTAGACCGATAATTTCATCAAATGGCTTAACAAAGCTGAGCGGGATCAGACAAAAACTGCAAACAAACAAAAAATTGCTAGAAGAGAGGATCAACAGAGAAATTCCTTTAATGTGATAGAAGTTACCGATAAAAAAGGTTGTGTCACTTTGTGGAATTGGATCACAATTGTTCTTACTTTTGTACCACTTTTGCCTCTTAGTAAACAGGTCAAATCAGTTTTTTGATGCTCAGATCATAATTCGCAAATTGTAGGTACAAACGCAGGAGTTTTGCAGCCAGTTCACCAACAAATGAGCTATATGTGAGCAGTTTTCCCGATCACAATCAATTGATTTCTGACTAATTCCACTAAATCATCAGTATGCACTATCTGAACATATTTATATAACTTAACTAACTATTACTGATATATTGTGATCAGTTCAAATGCTTGACAGCTTTTTTCTTTTATTTTCTTTATTTCAGTTATTCGTTTTACAAATAACATGTATACAGGTATTGTACAACATTGTATACCTTACCTTTTCAGATTTATCTATGTCCTGTTTCGCTTTTTGTAAATCTTGTTCGAATCGCTCCCTTGTCTGAAAGCAAAGAGGTCAAAGAAACTTGAACAAATGGCAATGCGTATATTGAAAAGCCATATCAATTGACACAATACTAAGTGTTATCAATGTATAACTGTACTATACAATTCATAAACATGTATGTGAAAGGTGTCACTTTTTCTGAATTATCACGGTTTTGTTTTAACTTCTTTCAGCTCATAACACAGTTCCTGCCTGGTCTGAAAACGTAAAATGATTGGATATTGTGTTTAATATATTAACTGTAATATCGTATGAAATACAAACTATACACCAAATGGCCTAACCAAGATGAGAGAGATCAGACACAATCTGCATACAATGATGTTGCTAGTTTTCTCTATGTAATAAAACGCGTTAATGGTACCCCTAATGTGATGGAAGTTGCCGCTGAAAAACGTACTGTATGTGAAAATGGACCACAATCGTTCTTACTTTTGTACCACTTTTTTCTCTAAGTCAACAGGTCAAGAAAAAACATGATCTTTTTGATGACCAGATCATTATTCGCGTATTGTAAATACAAATGCAGGATTTTTGCAGTCAGTTCTGCAAAACAATGAGCTTTATGTGTGCAGTTTTCCCTGTCACTCATAAATGATCTTCCTACTAATTCCACTGAATCATCGAAGTCCATTATTGCTCTTATCTTTTTTTCTAACATTGATTCATTCTAGTGGCGTTGCAGATCCATTTTGTGACCAAAATGTAATATATCATTTTCCCGTCTGTGGAGCTTTCAGTTGCCTAAAACCAAAACATTCCCCAAAACATGTTATCGTCATATCTGGCTTTTTGACAAGGGCGACCTAAAATAACACATCAAGGTATGAATGCAAATTATAATTGGAAATCTCTCTGTGATAATAATGTTGAAATTAATCTTCTTGAAATAACAGATTCCTCGAAAAGTGGTATACCGAACAGACAAGTTTTCATTTGAGATGAGGAGATCCCTGGATTGAAAACAACATTCGCTGAGGTAAACGAGCTGATAGCATAATGGTGCAAGTTAAGAACGCTCAGGAATGAGAAAACTAATCTAGTTAAATTAGCAAAACACAAAAACAAGCTGTACGAAGCCCATAAAGAACTCAAAATACTTATTCCAAATGCTGGTGACCCTGTCCTAAGAGCTTTATCAAGTCTACTTCAACTCAAGCGATACCCCCGTTATGATCCTGTAACTATGTTGTTGTCGATACAAAATCGTTGGTCCTTGTTATAGCATATTCCACATATATACTGAATATTAGCGTATATTATTTTACCACTTACATCCAACGCCATCCATTCATTTGGCATATGTAATGTTGATCACTAAAAAATCTACGACGTTTTGATGTTATAGAGCTCTATTCTTGACAATAGAAAATAATTTAAGAAATTAACGCAGTTGAGTTGGTTTAAGTGTGTAGTTAAGAACTTCACGCGTGCTTGAACCAGCCCAACTGCGATGCCCGGTAATGCCATCAATCACGCAATTTATAACTTTTCTTTGCACCAATAGTTTATAACTCATAATACATTTTTCCAGAAATGTTAGATATGCCTCATCTTTCAAATCGTTCATTTATTCTTTATCACACGTCAGATAAATAGAACGACCCGACGGTAAACGGAAACAGTTTATCATTATACGTCACAATAACACAGGAAACATCGCAAATACTTGTTACATTTAAAAATCATAAATGAACACTTTTCAGCATGTTGAGTTAAGATTTCCTTGGCCTTCTGACAAAACAATAACAAGATAGACAATTATCAATTTATATTAAAACGCGATGTTTAGCTATCCGAACATATCCGAAGTTGTTGCGTTCATCGGAAAATATATTTGGAATTGGATGGCCATTCATTTAGGAAATGAAAGTTGAGGTGTAAATATAGGCGTGTGGTAAAAATTCTACAATCGACCATTCAGCTAATTGACATTCATACATTGATATCAATGTTACACACCTACACAACATTTATTTTCGCAAGGATTGTTTATTTTTTGCTGACTTCTTGCCACTCAGTCTGTTCCAGTTTTAAGAGGTCATCATGTAACACACGAACACGCACACACCCACCCACCCCACACACACACACTCACACACACACACACACGCATGAACGAACATATAGTATATGAATAGAGAGTCAAGCGGCGTGTGATAGCATTTAATTTAGTAATACATTTTGGAAAATAGCTCATTGAGCAAATCTTTTTGTTTTGTTATCATTTACCCTTAACTTTAAATCAAGATTATTCTTTATCATGACTATATCTGTAACTCATGCATTTGTTGTCTACCAAATATAATTGTAAACGGTTCAGTGCACGTGCCATCCCTGAAGATACGTTATATAACATTCCTTAACACAATTTTCAAATGTCTTACCTTTTCAGAATGATCAAGTTTCTGTTTTACTTGTTGCAGCTCATCACAGAGCTTCTCCCTTGTCTGAAAACGTGAACATTATGATGCATACTTATCTGTATGTATGACAATGACTGACAATAAAAACTAGACGACAGCATGTCAGGTAACGGTAAAATCAAAGTTTGCTCTTCATATAAAGAAGGCCAGAAGTGTTTGACAAAGGTAATGCTCAACAATGTTCATTAAGATTAAGTGCAATCACAGCTTTTCATTATTGACCTTCACCTTACCGTCACATAGTCAAAATGAGAAAATGATCTTTCGAAGTCTTGTAAAGACTATACTTAAAGGCAATGATGGAAAGGGAGGACATTCCATGGGGATATTGAAGATGACAGAAAGGAATTTGGTTTGACATGCAATATTGCGAATATCAATAGAATTCTGAAGTAAGCACTGTGTTGTTAGTGCTGTTTTTTTGTGCTGTTGTTTCATGTTTCTTGTTTGTGATTTTTTTGTTTTTGGAATCTACGTCTTTGGCGCTTACATTGTGCCATTACACGGGGAATATGTTTTAATTTTTTGCTATTGAGTTTGTATCTGTAGTTTTTCATATGAATATTGTAAGATGTGTAAGGCTATTGTAAGAGATTAAATTATCTTATAGAATATGCTGTATGTTTGTTTCCGCCCTCTTACCCTTTTAGATCTATTTCATGTTTTAATATACAGATTTGAAATAGAAAATAGTCGTGTTGCTCCGGATATGATTCAAAATGCCTCGTGTTTTCAAAGAGGTCGAATGAATGCTGCATATAATTATTCAAGCTATTTACGAACTAGGACGTTTTGAATGATCGCATGACGTAAATACGTTGCAGGCATTTGTTTCAAAGGATCGGATATGTCCATACCATGAGCGGGTACTTGATATTGTGACGCCCGAATGTTTGTTAGTTTTGACTTCCGCTATGTGAACAGTATCCATTAAATTAAGTTAGTCAGAGACCTAATGTTATGCTTTGCTTTGCAAATGCTTTGTCTTTTAATTGTAGTGCAGTGAAAGTTGTGTTTCTTTTATGAATATGTATGGTACTCTTTATAATAGGAGATTTTACTTAATCATACCCTTATTGAACAATTTGTTATAATATAAGGGAATGGTTTCTGGAGGAAAATTAATTAAAATAATATATTTTATAGTATCAAAAAGGCTATTGATTGAAAGTATTAAATTAAATCTTTATCAAACTCTTCACTTTGATAATAATTTAAAAAATGAATGATTCTAAAAATATCGAGCTATATGTAATAATTTAAACAAATTTGAAGAGCTTGAGAACCAGAAACTTACAACTTTTAATATTTAGTGTAGCATCTTTTCTGTACTAGGTAGTGTCAAGGTTTTTCCTGCAGTTCTACTGTGGGGACATTTAAAAGTGTCTGACAAGTGTATGATATACACAGAATGGTGTCACTGTTTCCCACAACGATCATAAAAACAATGAAAGGCCTTTTTCAAAGAACGAAGTCATTCAATACATAGGAAAAGCAATAAATCAGGCCATTTCATAGTAACTTATATTTAGACTTAGAAAAAGAAAACTTACAAGTATGGTGGTGCCTAGAATTATGCTATTAATGACTTTTTAGTATGTCAAAAATGCAGCTATATTTCACCAACTTTAAGGTTTAAATGACAGTATATTAATTATAAATTATTATTCACCAGTCATCGAAATTAGACTTTTGGATGAACAAGCCCGAATTCTTATATTGCTTGGCATCAAATTTTTGAACAAGCCCTACTCTATAAAATGCAGAATTTGAGCAAGCCCGGAAGACATTTTACCAGTACAGGGCTTGCGTGCTTGTGCTAATTTCGACCACTGATTCACAAGTAGTTTAAGGGTCAAATGTTTTAAATTTTATTGGGACTTTCCTTAGGGGCGGTGGGGGACAATAGTGTGCGAGTGTTCTTCAGGGTTGGAGCTGTGGAGGATGGTATATTAACGTTGACAAACTTAATTGTTGACACTCACATAGGATTATCAAATATATATTTTGATATTTAAAATATCCAATCAAGTTCCATTTCTTGAAATACATATATGATATGTAAACATGAATTAATCGCCAAATTATAAGAAATTAAAGCTGCACTCTCACAGATTTACCAATATTACAACTTTTTTTTATTTTTGCCTTGGAAAATGCAAATTTTTGGTAAATATCTGCAAACCAATGATTGAAGATTGCTGACAAAAGCTAACATCAAAGATTGGCATATTTCGTTCGGAAATTAATGATTAATGGCTTAAGCCTTACTAACGATTTAGGAAAACTGCATAAAACATTAATATATGTGTGGCATGTTAGTATTAAAAGTTTAGCAACTAAAAAAGAACACAAGTCATGCATTCAGTGACATAAAACAATACAATTGTATTGTTCAGAATTTAAGATATGAAGAAGAATATAGTAAAATTAATGTACATTTTTATTTATTTTTAATTCAATATACATAAATCACGGACCTATAAACCATAGTTAAACCACAGAGGACTACTGGTACATAAATCGATACAGAAATCGCTATATCTGAAGTTATTTAACGAAAACAATTTAAAGCGATCATTTGTTACACCTTTATGCCGAGTCATACATTTTTAGACTGATCTCGTCGCAAGCGAGTTAGACCGATAATTTCATCAAATGGCTTAACAAAGCTGAGCGGGATCAGACAAAAACTGCAAACAAACAAAAAATTGCTAGAAGAGAGGATCAACAGAGAAATTCCTTTAATGTGATAGAAGTTACCGATAAAAAAGGTTGTGTCACTTTGTGGAATTGGATCACAATTGTTCTTACTTTTGTACCACTTTTGCCTCTTAGTAAACAGGTCAAATCAGTTTTTTGATGCTCAGATCATAATTCGCAAATTGTAGGTACAAACGCAGGAGTTTTGCAGCCAGTTCACCAACAAATGAGCTATATGTGAGCAGTTTTCCCGATCACAATCAATTGATTTCTGACTAATTCCACTAAATCATCAGTATGCACTATCTGAACATATTTATATAACTTAACTAACTATTACTGATATATTGTGATCAGTTCAAATGCTTGACAGCTTTTTTCTTTTATTTTCTTTATTTCAGTTATTCGTTTTACAAATAACATGTATACAGGTATTGTACAACATTGTATACCTTACCTTTTCAGATTTATCTATGTCCTGTTTCGCTTTTTGTAAATCTTGTTCGAATCGCTCCCTTGTCTGAAAGCAAAGAGGTCAAAGAAACTTGAACAAATGGCAATGCGTATATTGAAAAGCCATATCAATTGACACAATACTAAGTGTTATCAATGTATAACTGTACTATACAATTCATAAACATGTATGTGAAAGGTGTCACTTTTTCTGAATTATCACGGTTTTGTTTTAACTTCTTTCAGCTCATAACACAGTTCCTGCCTGGTCTGAAAACGTAAAATGATTGGATATTGTGTTTAATATATTAACTGTAATATCGTATGAAATACAAACTATACACCAAATGGCCTAACCAAGATGAGAGAGATCAGACACAATCTGCATACAATGATGTTGCTAGTTTTCTCTATGTAATAAAACGCGTTAATGGTACCCCTAATGTGATGGAAGTTGCCGCTGTAAAACGTACTGTATGTGAAAATGGACCACAATCGTTCTTACTTTTGTACCACTTTTTTCTCTAAGTCAACAGGTCAAGAAAAAACATGATCTTTTTGATGACCAGATCATTATTCGCGTATTGTAAATACAAATGCAGGATTTTTGCAGTCAGTTCTGCAAAACAATGAGCTTTATGTGTGCAGTTTTCCCTGTCACTCATAAATGATCTTCCTACTAATTCCACTGAATCATCGAAGTCCATTATTGCTCTTATCTTTTTTTCTAACATTGATTCATTCTAGTGGCGTTGCAGATCCATTTTGTGACCAAAATGTAATATATCATTTTCCCGTCTGTGGAGCTTTCAGTTGCCTAAAACCAAAACATTCCCCAAAACATGTTATCGTCATATCTGGCTTTTTGACAAGGGCGACCTAAAATAACACATCAAGGTATGAATGCAAATTATAATTGGAAATCTCTCTGTGATAATAATGTTGAAATTAAATTTCTTGAAATAACAGATTCCTCGAAAAGTGGTATACCGAACAGACAAGTTTTCATTTGAGATGAGGAGATCCCTGGATTGAAAACAACATTCGCTGAGGTAAACGAGCTGATAGCATAATGGTGCAAGTTAAGAACGCTCAGGAATGAGAAAACTAATCTAGTTAAATTAGCAAAACACAAAAACAAGCTGTACGAAGCCCATAAAGAACTCAAAATACTTATTCCAAATGCTGGTGACCCTGTCCTAAGAGCTTTATCAAGTCTACTTCAACTCAAGCGATACCCCCGTTATGATCCTGTAACTATGTTGTTGTCGATACAAAATCGTTGGTCCTTGTTATAGCATATTCCACATATATACTGAATATTAGCGTATATTATTTTACCACTTACATCCAACGCCATCCATTCATTTGGCATATGTAATGTTGATCACTAAAAAATCTACGACGTTTTGATGTTATAGAGCTCTATTCTTGACAATAGAAAATAATTTAAGAAATTAACGCAGTTGAGTTGGTTTAAGTGTGTAGTTAAGAACTTCACGCGTGCTTGAACCAGCCCAACTGCGATGCCCGGTAATGCCATCAATCACGCAATTTATAACTTTTCTTTGCACCAATAGTTTATAACTCATAATACATTTTTCCAGAAATGTTAGATATGCCTCATCTTTCAAATCGTTCATTTATTCTTTATCACACGTCAGATAAATAGAACGACCCGACGGTAAACGGAAACAGTTTATCATTATACGTCACAATAACACAGGAAACATCGCAAATACTTGTTACATTTAAAAATCATAAATGAACACTTTTCAGCATGTTGAGTTAAGATTTCCTTGGCCTTCTGACAAAACAATAACAAGATAGACAATTATCAATTTATATTAAAACGCGATGTTTAGCTATCCGAACATATCCGAAGTTGTTGCGTTCATCGGAAAATATATTTGGAATTGGATGGCCATTCATTTAGGAAATGAAAGTTGAGGTGTAAATATAGGCGTGTGGTAAAAATTCTACAATCGACCATTCAGCTAATTGACATTCATACATTGATATCAATGTTACACACCTACACAACATTTATTTTCGCAAGGATTGTTTATTTTTTGCTGACTTCTTGCCACTCAGTCTGTTCCAGTTTTAAGAGGTCATCATGTAACACACGAACACGCACACACCCACCCACCCCACACACACACACTCACACACACACACACACGCATGAACGAACATATAGTATATGAATAGAGAGTCAAGCGGCGTGTGATAGCATTTAATTTAGTAATACATTTTGGAAAATAGCTCATTGAGCAAATCTTTTTGTTTTGTTATCATTTACCCTTAACTTTAAATCAAGATTATTCTTTATCATGACTATATCTGTAACTCATGCATTTGTTGTCTACCAAATATAATTGTAAACGGTTCAGTGCACGTGCCATCCCTGAAGATACGTTATATAACATTCCTTAACACAATTTTCAAATGTCTTACCTTTTCAGAATGATCAAGTTTCTGTTTTACTTGTTGCAGCTCATCACAGAGCTTCTCCCTTGTCTGAAAACGTGAACATTATGATGCATACTTATCTGTATGTATGACAATGACTGACAATAAAAACTAGACGACAGCATGTCAGGTAACGGTAAAATCAAAGTTTGCTCTTCATATAAAGAAGGCCAGAAGTGTTTGACAAAGGTAATGCTCAACAATGTTCATTAAGATTAAGTGCAATCACAGCTTTTCATTATTGACCTTCACCTTACCGTCACATAGTCAAAATGAGAAAATGATCTTTCGAAGTCTTGTAAAGACTATACTTAAAGGCAATGATGGAAAGGGAGGACATTCCATGGGGATATTGAAGATGACAGAAAGGAATTTGGTTTGACATGCAATATTGCGAATATCAATAGAATTCTGAAGTAAGCACTGTGTTGTTAGTGCTGTTTTTTGTGCTGTTGTTTCATGTTTCTTGTTTGTGATTTTTTTGTTTTTGGAATCTACGTCTTTGGCGCTTACATTGTGCCATTACACGGGGAATATGTTTTAATTTTTTGCTATTGAGTTTGTATCTGTAGTTTTTCATATGAATATTGTAAGATGTGTAAGGCTATTGTAAGAGATTAAATCATCTTATAGAATATGCTGTATGTTTGTTTCCGCCCTCTTACCCTTTTAGATCTATTTCATGTTTTAATATACAGATTTGAAATAGAAAATAGTCGTGTTGCTCCGGATATGATTCAAAATGCCTCGTGTTTTCAAAGAGGTCGAATGAATGCTGCATATAATTATTCAAGCTATTTACGAACTAGGACGTTTTGAATGATCGCATGACGTAAATACGTTGCAGGCATTTGTTTCAAAGGATCGGATATGTCCATACCATGAGCGGGTACTTGATATTGTGACGCCCGAATGTTTGTTAGTTTTGACTTCCGCTATGTGAACAGTATCCATTAAATTAGGCGGATGTGCCTGCCTTTTTATATTTTGAGATATGTAAAGTGATTTTCGGTGGGAACAATGATACAATCAATCTATAAGCATATTGGTATCATCCAGGTCAAGATGTACGTGCTGATTAGCAAACATAGGATCGCTGATAATGATATATAGGATCGAGTGATCAGCAAAGCGATTTAAGGGTGTTTTTATTTCGTATCAGATATTGAACCAGTAAAGTCATTGCACTGTTTTCTTTCACTGAAAGTATCAATAAGCCATGATAATCACAGGGAACCGAATATGCCACTGTCCTGAAGATTGGACAGAACAATACTGTTCTAACATTTAAATCTTCATCTAAAGGAAGGCAGAACGAAGGTCGTTAGATATGAGCTTATTGATATTGGAGTCCTTGGGTAAACATGCCGATAACGAAAAATAGCATAATTAATATGTATACATTGAAGTTTACAAACCTGTATACATTTTATTTTTGCCAGGACTGTCGTAAATGTTGTAAAGGTTTGACTTCAATGGTTATCAGGATGAATGTCGATATGAATGATAAGAAATCTAAGAATGTTTTAATAAGGTCACAACTTTTCTAGATAAACAAACCCTTGTTGTAATTTTTAAAATTGTCACAAGTTAAATACAATAAGTGTTCAGTACGAATGCTGATCCTCGTATATAATATATATTTAAAATTGACAAAAATGTAGCTTCGTAGGTTAATTACTTTTTTCATTCAGTTCTTATAGCTTCTTAAATATCATAATATTAATCAACTCACATGTTGTTGTTGTTGTTTGTTTTTTTTAATTTTGATATACGAATAGCTTCGATTGTGTATTAATTCACTTTCCATACTACTCCATTAGATAGCATAATATAACGAACTAATAATTAAACCACATCTCCACAATGACAATGCTAAAAGTAACGGTTTAGTGTCTGCTTACACTTTCATTTTCTTATTTCAGTTTCACTATAATGATATTATAGTACGCGTATTGATACTAGTCACTAGTGGAGGAATTACTCCATGCACGGCGCAATTGGATGTTGTTATAACATCGTGCAGTTTACATATCTTTCATGCCTGTTAGATATTTGTGTACCCAGTGACCTTCCTTAAAATGAATCCTGTTTGATTTCAAAGTGTTTTTTTTGTTTTTTCTTAAATGTTAAACTTATCATATTTATCCACACTTATATGAAAATAAGAAAGGAAAAGGTACTTAAAGCATAGGTAAACAGGTGTGTGTTATTAACTTATGTCATGATGGATTATGTCTTTTATGTATTGTGTCGATTGATTAAGATGCTATCGAAGAGATTGGACCTTGGGTGAAAGAGATGAAATGAAAAATACAGGAGTTGACTTTATTTACTATCTATAAATCCTTTTAAATATCAGTATACTGTATTTGTCCAGACCTCACAGGGAAATTGTATCATTTGCGAAATGATTAAAATATTTCAATAAAAAATACTACATTTGGAGACAAACAGATAATACATATGATAGGACGTGCCAGTAGAAATAAACACACATGTTGGAAGTAAAACCAGGGATTGTGTTTGGAAATACAGATCCTGTCTCCACCAATATGCGGTTGAAACTGAGAAATAATCAATGATGGACATGGCATTTTTACATTTAGAATGGAGATGAACAATCAGTATTCAAAAACATTATTTGAATATCTGGATTAAATAAATACTTCTTTTTCTACTTTCTATTTAGGATTTTAGTGTCGCTTTAAACAAGCGTTTAGGAATGTTGAGGTATTCCATATACCATTTGGGATGGATGAAATCATTTCACGTTTTCAAATATAAACAAAAATTATATAATAATAAAATATTTAGTTCAGAATGAAATACAATAGACAATGGCTTTATAAAATGACAATATATCATTGTATTGAAGTCCTTGATGGGTACAGTGCATCTTGTCAACACAAGAAAACACTTGCTTTACTCGATATCATGAATTACAAAAACATTTGAAAACCATCATTAAGAACAGGTTTTTTCATAAGTACTCTAATGAATCTTATTTTCTTTTGATAACTAAAATAAATCCAATTCAAAATATACACCATTTGAATACGAGTATCATTATTTACATTTCTTTCTAACCCATGACACATTATGGAACCGCTTTCATTTGTTTAGAAATTTACAAACACGCGTCTAGGCTATACGGATTAACTAAAACGATATCGGTAAAACCCTTCTTCGCATGTAACTACCATACTTATACCATATGTATATAAACAAATGAGTTTTACAAGTTTTCTTAAATTAAATGAATTAAATGTATTTTTTAACAATTCTAGAATGCAATACTGAACTTTTGGTGTAAATATAAATAATGAATTGCGTGAATGATATCATTATCGGGAATATGAACGCATATACTTTAACCAGCCAAACTGCGTCCACACAACGATACTGACATCATTCCCTTAATTCATTTCTTCATTGAAAAGCATTTCTGCTCTTACCTTTTCAGATTTCTCCATGTTCTGTTTCGTATTCAGCGACTCTTGTTCAAGCCCTTTCAGTGTCTAAAAGCACACATGCAGAAGATAAAGCTTGCAGTTGCAATAATATCATCATAACACATGTAAAATGCCAAACGCAAATGCCACTGTATATATCGCAAAGTAGTATTAATTTATACTATTCCCTTGCGCATTTCATTTATCGTAAGAACTACTGTAAGTGTTTTACTTACTTTTTCAGAGTTTTCTAAGTCCCGTTTCGCTTGCAAAAACTGTTCCTTGAATTCATTTCTTGCCTGAAAAAGAAGAGGATTTGTTTGAAGTTTGAAAACAAAGGTCAATAACAACGACGCTTGAATAACATTATTGCAAATTGAAATAATGAAACCAATGTTTACACACCCACATACTTTTGGGTTGTACCAGGACTTTATTAAAGATGTGTACGGTAAGATTGTTTAACAAATATGTAAAAAGTTTCACCACATCTGGGTCTTGTTTGATTTTATTCGTCTCGTCATACAACTATTTAACATATGTTATCTGCACGCGAAAAAAACTGATATTAAACAGTGCATGCATTTTTGGGTACCAGTCAACTATCGACCTCGGGAAACAGTTCAGAATGTCATTCCCGAAACAAGGACCAACAGTTGCGATTGTTACCATACTTACCAAGATAAAACTGTTTTATAACTTGATTGAAAATTTATCTTATCGAAAAACAAGGAACATACTGTTGACCGAGGAACAGTTCACTTAAGGTATGCATTTTTTAAGCAGCAATGCGGTCTGAAACGGCAAAAACGGCAGGAAGAGTTAGTTTTGGTATGGTCACAATATGCTTGCCTTCAAACAATTCAGTAACAAGTAAAAGATAATAATAATACTAGACATGCCGTAAAGCGACGAAACAAGGTATCAAATATGCGCAATCTAAAGATTGGGGCAGACTGAACTAGTGATGGGTTGTCAAACATATGGGCAAGAGAAATGCCTGCTCCTGAATATGAAAAATTAAACAGTTCCGTGTAAGGTTGTTACACATGTTTTATGAATATGCTTTGAAATATCGTCTTTTAATGTTGATCAAAACTCTTGAGTGTGGCCTTGGCCTACTGACATTGGTCTTGCATGCGAAACGCCGGATTATAATGGTACATATTGTACCAAGTAGATTTAAAATAGCTTGACTGGGACAAGTTACAGCCCGGACAAGCCGAACTAGAAGTCATTGTTACCAATAACCATGTATTGTGACCCTGATATTAGACCTTTAAACATTGATACTACATGCCACTCGCATTTGTTAAGCAGCAATGCGGTCTGAAACTGCACTATAATGGCTTTCTTTAAACACATATTCGCGTTGTTCAGTGTTCTTGCAATGTTGATGCACCCTTTTTTCGGCGTAAAACATACACTTTATGCAATATTTTTTATTCGTATGTTGCGATTATTTTCTTATCGCGTAGTATGTATATGAAGAAAGTTTCAACATTATGGTATGTGCAAGAAGGTAAATGTCCATTTTATTTTAATGATCGAACTAGTTTTTACCGTTCAGCAATAACACGCGTGGAGTTGAAATTACTCCTTAGTTTGTTTTTTTATCTACAAATATGATTACCGTTTCTGCTATAGCTGTGTCCAGTTTCGCTTGAATCAATTCTTCGAAAAGCTCCTTACGCGTCTGGAAATAAATCATTTTGTGATAACCAATGCAAAAGTTCAAATATGATCAAATGTTTATGATATATTTACTAAAAATCAAAAGCATTAACATGCCCTCAGGTCCTTTTTCTGGCCAGTAGTTTTTCCTCTTTTTGAAACCACTTTTTTGATTCGGTAGACGCCTAAATGTATTGTTTTATAGAAGGCATTGCTTGCGATTAATCAAGACCAAATGTCGCTGTTTTGTAGTGTGACAATGATGTTTCGCTACAAATTATGAAACACAACAACATATTACAAAATCCAGGCCTTCCTATCCTATGAAATCAGACACAAACATACATTTGTTTTGGCCTCAGGAAACAATTGCCGAAAGGCCGTCAACTCTTCCTTTCCCCATATCCTTTAAAAATGTCAGAAAATTAAGAATAATTCCAAAGCAAAATATTAAAAAAATACTTCATTTGGTCTGGAAGATTACAAATTATGCCATCAAACGATCAGTTTGTATTGGAAAAAAGCAAAAATCAAGCATGATAATACTGCAGCTATATTGTTTTTCTTTATTTTTTTGCACACGTTTAACCTTTAATCGATACAGAAATTGTATTGGGTAAAGAGTATACACATAAACAAAATAGCAAAAGGCTGCATTAAATGGCAAGCTTAATTGTTCATCGGATACTGGAATGGGATTCTTACAAATAAAAGTATAGTTTTATTCGGGTTAATGGTACATGTACATCTGTTTGTTGTATATAGTTGTATATACGCTTATAGCCTTTATTCTTTTATTGATACACTACTTATAAAATTCTACTCAATTGATATTCCTACATGTGATATTATTGAGAACGGACCAGTAAAATGATGCATTTGCTTGCTAGCATTGAATGTTTAACCTAAAACCTGTCGTCATTGTCGGATATGCATTTGGATACAAAAAAAACACAGATAAAAACATACTTTTTCATTTTCGACAGTCGCATTCCCGATTGATAACGTGGTTACTTCGTCACTTCCATCAACTTCTTCCTGAAGTTCGCAAACATCAGTCAAATCTTCAATCAAGCACTTTAAGGCAGCCATATTTTCCTTTAAACAAACATTTTTAAAGGTATTCTTATATTCAGCCTCTTTAATCTGCTTTTTGGCCTTCGAAATTCTCATCTCAAAATTTCGGCTCATGAGGTAAAGGCGACCGGTAAATGAGTTGTTCACAAACTCATTAAGTTTACTTTCCTCTTGAATAGCCCAAGACACGTTCTCTTCACAAATTGAAGAAATGCATGAAAAGGCGGCTATGTTTTCTTCGTGAAATATTTGCACGTCCTCTTTGAACATACTGATCGAATGTTCCACTTTCTGTTTTAGTCTATATTCCAAATCATCCAATTCTTTTTTGCATTTAACCACATGGGTACTACTTCTTTCTTTTTTTCTATCAACTTCTTCCTTTATACGCTTACTGTCATCCTTTAAAGCATTTAAAGCTGCAGACATAGCATTAAATTTGTCGTAATCAATATGGTTTGCCTCAAGACACATATCAACAACCTTATGACCACAAGAAATATGGTCCGAACGAAAACATCGACCACAGATCATTAATTCATGAATTTGACAAAATAATAACGCCCTTTCAGTCGGATGGTGTTTACATATCTCCTCTGTGATATCATATATAAAACTCCTTGAATTGTATCCATCATTTCCGTACATCTTCAGAATGTGGGTTTGGAATGCCCTTCCTATCTTGTGAATTCCGAAACACGATTCACCAATGTTTCCACATGTATTGCAGTATCCAACTGCCTGTTCCTTACAACACATTTCACACGGAACGTGGTTGTCTGCCATTTTAATTGTTGATTTAAAAGATCTCTTTATAATCCGAATTCTAAATGCACATTTTAAATTCACTATCATGAAATAAATAGTGTGAAATTCAAAAGAAATCTGTAGTAAAATGTTATTATTCACTACCGGGGACAATCGACCTAATTTGTTTTGAGAACAATTAACTTCCTTGTTTAAATAAGCTCTTTTTATAGGTAGAATTATACATTATCATAGTCTTTACCAAAACACTTTATTCCTCATCGATTGAAAACACATTTACCCATTTAAAAACACACTCAAAAAGAATCCTTATTTGAATTCACATCATCAAAACTCGAAAGTAGTTACTGTTTGAACGAAATGCGTTCAATGTAAACAACTTATGTAAGGGAGCAGTCAACAGTTTTGATAAGAAAAGACATAAAATGTCAACATGGGAAGCGGTTCATATTAGTTTTTATCGTATGTTTTTATGTGAAGTTGAGACTTGTTTCAGTTAGTCAGCATAATAATCTAAAAAACGTCTGGCAACCTTTTATTGCCCATGTTTAATAAATGTACTATTTTATTCTTCTTTGATACTTCTTAAAACAGCGTTAATATTCCTAACCAAAACATCGACATATAACCATATGCGGTATTTTACGTGTTTTGTACACCACTTTGTACGTTAGCCATTCATAAATACGTAGACTTTCTTAAAAAGTTAAAACGTTTTATAGGTCGTCTCACAATTTAAGTGATTATTTTTATTAATGTATTCTTGTCAGTATACTGCAGGAAATAAGACCAACATCATTGTGTTTCATTTTGTATTTTGATCATTGTTTCAAAACAACAACAACATGAAATATCGAAGTTATTTCAGAGTACTGTGCCTAAAATGCAGACTTAGTACAATAAAGGTGTTATACAATGGATGTGATTTTAAATTGTTTAGGCATCTGTTACTTAATAGCACAAACCTTTCATATAACTATGAAATAACCAAATTCGAGGCCGAATCGTGGGCATTTTGAACAACTGAAATCTTCGTAACTCGGATTGAATTCCAACGTATTGCTCTGTCTCACCTACTTTAAAATATAACTTCTTCATTCAATGTACCTGAATGACATTTGGATCATTCAGATTCCCAAGTGCATAATCGCAGTGTTAGCAAAAACAAATCTTCATTATACAGCACGGTAAGCAATGTTCGTATGAACTATGCAGGAAAATGCCAAAACCGCTGTGTTGTATGCAAAGGAAAAGGCAAGAAATGGTTGTTGTGTCTGAAATGGGCATACATGTTTCTAAACAATTATGTGCTCTTAGATCGCCTATGCGCCGATGACATTGAGACATTTTCCCCGTTTTCTTCAGTTTGTAATAAACACCATTTACTGTCAAATAATCCGTGGAATGGAGTAGGACAGCAGAAATGTATCTGTTTTTGAGAATCCATCAAAATATCAAAGCTACAATTTGATCCCTTTCCAGATATAGACTTTGTTAGGTTCGGCCGCTTCAAATTTGTATAGCAGCTTAATTTGTAAAAAATATCGAATTGGACTTGGAGCTTGCATTTTTTTTGTGTGTGGGGTAATGCGAATCGAGAATCTTTCTAACGTTTTCTTTATTAATAAAGCGTTGATAGATTCGGACGATTTCTACAATTAGTTCGATAAAGTATATATCTCCACCAAGGCTTATCTGTTAAACTAATGTCAGTAAAAAAACAGGTAGCATATGCTTGGGTATTCTGTGGGGGCAAATGCCATTCAAGGATTGTTCATATTTTTTGCTCATTTATTGATTCTGGTAAATACACCGACAAACGTCATGTTTCTAATTTCGACGATTTACAGAAAATAGAGCGGGCTTCCTCGGCCTAAGTACGTCTGCTCTTCTTTCTGCAGATCGGAAAACTTGAACTCTAACATATACTTAGCAAAGCCACTAATAGAACGTTGTTCTGTTTAACTGTTTTCAGGTTAACTTTAAAATGTGGTGTCCAAAAGAATAATCGCTACCTTTACATGTTTTTTACTTCAAATCACAGGTCAAACGACCGTTTAAAATATACATAATTATGTTCTATTTGCACACTGTTTTGTTTTTCCCTACGCACATTGGATAAGAAACTGTGTCTGTAAATCCTCCTAAATTTTATCAAACTGCATTTTATAAATTATATTATAATTACTGCATCGATAAAAAATGCATATCTTTAATTATGTCATAAAAATCTCTAAAGATACAAATTTTATCAGACTTAACTGTAAATTGTTAAATGTTCTTTGGTAATATCATAAAAGGGTCAGCGTTTGCATAATCCGAAATTAAAGTGGCAAGTATACGACACCATACAAAATATCATCGCTAACAGTTTTTGTTAGATAAAAAGAATCACTTCCTGAACCAATTACTTGAATATAAGTTTTAAGACAAGTTTTAATTCCTACACATTGTCGACCTGATTTTCTTTTAACAATATTTTGCCTATTTTTATAACAAAATGCATCATTCATGATTCCAACGATATCTAAAGAGTCGGCCTTTGTTTACCTAATACCGATTGTGTCAAAATCATTAATATAATTTTAGATATTCGTATGTATGCTCATTTGTTGTCTATCGCTTTCGTTCTTATTTGTGTCAATGTTAAAGTGCTCGGGGATACCAACGTATTCGAGGCTTTCCATTATATATCTATCGCCATTTTAACCCAATGTGAAGCGTCAACTTGTATGCCTCATTTTTGGTTTGGATTTCTGTTCGGACATACCTGCACAATGAATATAAGAATCGTTATCTGATATTGAACACATCTGTGTGTTTTATTTCAATCGTCGATAAAGCCACACATCGACTGACAAAACGACTTCATCTCAGTCTCTTTGGATGTTATGTTGGAATTTTCTTCACAAACCTTATCCATTCGACTTTTAAGGACAATATCTCGTTTTGAATACGATCTATTTTGGATTTCATGGATTGTAGTCGGCTGTTCTACTTTACAACCAATCCAAAAAAACTGAAGATTTTGAATTGATAAAAGATATTGTTATTGTTGTTATTTAGATGTTGGTGGTAACTCGGGCGATTGAACCCATGGGGTCCTGGAGTTGGAGCGCTAAACGCCAAGTTTTGGGTTCCTTGGTAAAACGACGACCCTACACTAGTTCCTGATGGTTAATTCATTAAATGCATATTTGCATTATTGGCGGAATTGGTGTTGGGCAGGTGTTCGGAGGGACTATGGTATTGGATACCTGTGTGCCAAAGTCAAATTAACCACAGATTGTGGGTATACATATTGGAGTCACTTTTCAGCATTTGCTAAATGCTTCATCATATGTTTGTCGGGTTTTTCGACGTTGTTTGAGGTGTTGTGTACCTTTTCGCTTACCCTTCCCACTTCATGATTATACTGTTATGTGTCCGCTTCTCCGCGTCAGATTACACTTGACTCTTTCTCCAGCTTTGTTTTGTTTTCCATGTGGTGAATCTGACCAAATTTCTTTTGCTGACATTTAGGATAAGGTTCTTTAACTATGTTCTGAGCAAGAGTAAAAATGAAAAATGATTAAGTACGTGTCAAGTTATATTATTATTAAATCTGAAACCGTGAAGCTACAACGCAGCTACATGAACTGGTAGTCAGACTAAAACATACAAATAATAGTATAGTTAGCTTATTTATTATACATCTGGCTACAATGCACATCTCAATATTTTTACATTTACATTTACACAGTCAATAGTTACTTCATTCAGTAAGTTATTGCTTTCTGTTACACAAGAAATATGTTCCGAATGAAAACATCCGCAACAAACCATTGTATGATGATTTTTACAAAGATGTATAGCTTTTTCTGTCGTATGCTGCTTACATGTATGTTCTGTTATGTCAAACCGTGTCGTCTTTGGAATGTTTCCGTCGTCTTTATGTATATATGTGTGTGCACGTTAAATGTTCTATACTCAAATATGTACTTATTTGAAAAAAAGGAGGACTGCAGTAAACAAACAATATGTAAAAAAAGAAACACTGCTGATTCATTATTTGACGAACGTTTAAGGGCATATATTTATTTCCTTAATTATAATATTGCATACTGCTGTTGGATATATGTTTTAATTAAACTTCAATGTGCGTTGATTATATCGACATGTTCAAATTCGGACTTTTTTACCTAAAATTAAACGATGAAATAGACCTTAAGAGTAATGACAAATCAACAACTCGTTACCAAAATCCGTAACTATTTTTTTAAATCTTTTTTGTATCGTTTGTCGTTTGTCGTTGGGGATCGTTATTATATTGTAAGTTATCTCCACATCGACAAGACCGGTCCAAAACCAACAACCGGGCCTTAGGTATACAATTTCTCAATCTTTTGTTTTTGTTTAGTGTTACTCGTAGGTAAAATATTTCCCTTTTAGAATTCATTAATACTAAATTTAGTAACACGGAAATGTAACATGTAATATATACACATGCTGAATCTATATGTTTTCTTTTCAATAAATGTTCGGCTGTGAACAGGCGCCGAAATACCTAACCTTCATGAGTGTCGTTTTTTCATATTGTTATATATTATTGTTCCGTGTGTCTCGTTGTGGATGTTTGTTATTCTGTTGGGTTATTGATTATTTTAACTATTGAACTTGTTTTTGTAGTTCTGCATGTAACTATTGTAATAGATATGGATATTGATATAGAGGATATTCGTTGATTTCAGTGTAAGATTGTACTTTTGTTCACTTGTGTTATAGAAACATATAGTTTTTTATGATCACGTGTGTTATAAAATAAGTTCTAACCAAGGTTCATTTGTTAAACTTATGTCAATACAAAATAGGATATACTTGATATTTGCGTTCTTGTGAGGGCAATTGTAAATCAAGGATTGTTTACAAATTTTGCTCATTCATTTTAAGTTCATTGATTCTTGTAAATACATCAACAAACACAAAGTAAGTAAGAGTCCAATTTCGACGTTCTACTGAAAATACAGCGGGTTACCTCGGCCTTAGCACGCCTGCTCAATTCTCTGCATATCAGAAAACATGACCTGTAACACAAATTTAGCAACGCCATTCTGTGAACGTGGTTCGGTATGAAATGTGTTCACGTAAACTTTAAAGCTAGGTGTAAATAAACCATGTGTTATTTCCTTCAAGGTCACCGGTCTGACGATCGTTTGAAATATATATATGATTAATCACAAAGGTCTATGAATTTTTGAAATAAGTATTTGTCTTTTTCTTACGCACATTTGATAAGATATACTTTTCGTTTATCTGTAAATTCTTTTAAATTTTTATAAAAATGCATTTCATAAAATTTATCATAAACACTGCAACAATAACCTTGCATATCTTTAGTTCTGGCATTAAACTCTTCAAAAATATAAATGTTATCATACTCAACTGTAAACTGTTCAATGTCTTTATGTAATATCTTAAAATTGCCAGCGTTTGCATAATCCGAAATATTCATTCAACATATTATCACTGCCGAATGCTCTACATCGTTTCAATGACTTAACATCATTTATTATTTCGTTTTCAGTTATAGGTTCATCTAGTTCTAGAAAAATATTGTTTGGTTCATTAATATTATTATTATTATTATTATTAAAATATTCTACATTGTTACTAATACCGACGAAAGTATTTTTACGGAGGGTTTCAAAATATTCACGAAATTCTTTAGTGGTACTTTTTTTTTATTTATTTGTGGATTTGGATTTATAATGTTTCCAAAACTCTCTAGGTTTGCTCTTTCTTTAGTTTTTAATATCACTCATTCTCTTTTTATAATCAATATTCTTCGTTGTACGGGCAATATTTTTACAATAAATTTTCCGATCACATAAAATCAATCTGTTAGCATTTAATTAATTATTTTTGCAAACTTTTAGTGCTTCTAAATACAGGTTTCGTGCATCAATACAATCTTGGTCAATACAAAACAATACAGTTTTTATTATCATTTGTATAATTTGTAAAATATGCTTCAGCTTTATAAAAACATTTTTTATAGAAAACAATGGGTCGGCTACACTCCATATTGTGTTTGTAAACATAAACAACATATTATTAACGTTATTTGCAAGTAAATTTGCAATAATCCTGAAGCGCAACTGCTTCCGAAAAGATGCATTCCATTTATATTAAATCTCTGAGTAGTTGGTAGTATCAGGTACAATACTATTACATAGCAATGAATTATAAAGCGGAGCGTGATCACTCAATTCATTGAATGAATTTATAGTAAAAAGTTAATCTGAATTACGCTAGCTCGAGAAAAAATTCAATCATAGAACATCCGTTATGTGACATAGATGTATGTTAATTGGTATTACCAATAAAACCGTTTATGCCTTTTCTTTTGTTAGTCATGATTACAGAGTGACGCAATCCTTACGCAAATGCCAATTAATCCACATGTTTATGAATGAATCCAGACTTTAATTTAATTTAAATTAAAGACACATAAATGTATCCCCGATTTGAAACGCGTCCATTTCACGCCATATCACGTTACCAGTATCCATAGACAAAACTTTGATTCATGTTGCTAGATAAGTTATTTCAGGAAATATTGAATAAATCAATTTGATAGATATAGTGATTAAGTGTTTATTTGGAATATTTTTATACCTTGCAATATGATCAATATGTCAATCCTTGACCACAAACCTACATTAGATGATCTTGAAAATGTTGATATCGACCTTAATGATTATGTAGTTAACGGCCATACATGGAACATTTCTGGGTATATTAAAGTTATCATAGCAATACTTGAGTTGAATATAGAACTACCTATACCGGAGTTTATTATTCCTGCCACAAAGCAGAACAAGTCTTGTCCTGTGATTATTGAACAAACTTGATCTGATGTTGCATATCTGCTGTATCTGACTTTAGTACAGTATCTGATATTTGGCAGATGATTTTAGCTCCCTTGTTTGAGACCGAGTTTCGGTCCAGTCGACCAATGTCCATGATGTTGAGGTCGGTCCTTATGAGTCTATTTCTTTGCACGGGATAGCTTGAGGACATAGCCACAGCGTCAAGTAAGTAGTTCCGAAAGCTCTAGCAAAACAACGTACTGAAAAGCTGTAGCTAAGCGAGGACTTTTAATAAATACTTAAAGTAATCTACTAGACAATTGTTTTATCATTGTTTGCTATTTAATGTCAAGTCAAGCAAGTACGGCCGTTTTTATTGCGTAGTTAACAATCAGTTACATGTATTTTACAATAATTGTTTATAATTTAATTTACTTATTTGTAGCAATTGCTTATCATTTTGAAGGTGCTCTCAGCACTTCGTCGCAGCAAAAGTTACCTGGAATCTTATAGGCATAACTGCCAAGTTATTCATCTGGTTATATGCCGAGAAACTAAGTGTGCTTGATAACAATACAGCAACATGCATATGTAGCTATATTAAGAACTGCGGCTATATCACCTACATAGGTAATGATACATGATTACAACGCACAGCTCAATATATGCGTATAAATGTGCTTACATTGTGTTTGTTTTCTGTTTTCGTTTTATTAGCCTATACCAGTCTCAACCACTGAACAACACCATAAGATCCAAATTTCTGTCGGTAGTAAAAAATTATTCGTTCAATGTCAAACCTTATGAAAACATACAGTACATGGTACATATTCAATAAAATACATATCAGAGTTTACAGTTGAATAATACTTTTAACCAATAATAATATTACTATAAGTTTCCAACTTAATCAAGTATACTGTTTGAATGTATATATTACATGTGTTACAGAGGATAAAAAGGTTAATTCGCACAGGATAACCTCTAAACACATTCCAATTCTAATTCCAATACAGTCAAGGCATTGTTATCACTATTAAGGTATTATCAAATAACATTAATCACAAAGAATTTTTTTTTAGTATCACACAATTATTTTAAATTTACAACATGCACACATAATAAAAAATGTATTAAAAGTTTGTTTTTTTATGAACTACAAAGCATGTACTTAAAAATACAAATGTCACTAACATAAACCAATGCAAACTACAGAGACAATCCAAGTAGTCAAACACTGTTTAAATGTTCTCTAAAAAGCACGCTAATATATAATAATAATATAGTCAAACCCTGTTTAAATGTTCTCTAAAAAGCACGCTAATAATAGAACATAACAGAACATTTATTTCCCAGATGATCTTAGACCCATGACCAAATATCATACAAAAATGTTGACAAGCACAAAGCATTTGTAAATATGAGTACATATGTATGCACTTTCGTGCACTACAAACAACATATAACATACCAAAATACAATCAATGGTATATAGGTGATAATATATTTCATATGCATATACATATACATAAACATATACACATATCAGTATATAACTGTCAATCTTTTCATGTGGTAATCTTTTCCTTCATATAATTTGGACATTTGTCATAAAACGTTTGATAGACACAATTGTCTGAGTTGTCTAGATCAATAAACATCGTGAATACATAAAAATAATGTGTTGTTCCATTTGGAGTTTTTGTTTAAACTTCTTCGTGATACGAAAGTACCCAGATGAGGAAGCGTACTCAAGAAGATATTGTGTTAATGCGTTATAAAGAAATTTTAAGAGGTTTGCTTAAAACATAGCGTTGTCTTTATAACAAATTGTATAGCCTTAAAGTTTTGATTAAAACATTATTATGCAATAAATTTAAAGACCATTAGCTACCACTGAAAAGTTGCTTTTTTGATATATTTAAATCTGTTTACCTACATTAATGTTTCTAGCCTGTTGTTACCCCAAAATAAATGCTTTATTGCTAATTTAACTTAATGTTCGTTTAAATTAAAGTTTCTACGCCAAAGTAATAACTCAATAAAGCGTTTACAATAAGCTGACATATTAAGGTCTTTTACCCGACATCGTGATTTTAATCTTGAGAAGTAATAATTACAAAATCTGTCCGAGCTATAGAAAAAATTATAAGCGAGCACGAGTGTTGTCGCTGAGGTTACTATTTCAAGGACAAGGACAACTTATAACAAAAGGGTGCGTAAACATGAACAGCATTAATATTTATAGGCATGTTACTTTTTGCACGGATATTCTGCGCAAACGTGGGTAGCACATTTGTCTTTATTGTCTGAGTAATATGTTAAATTTCAATACCAACATCATCTCATGATCACAAATTTTAAACACAATTGCACAATTCATATAAATTTGCAAACTATGTATGATAATAACTTCATGCATGGGCTTTAAAGTGCTACACGTTAAATACATTGAATAGTTTGTAATAATAATTGATTAACATTCATTTTGTACTTTTTGACATACTTCGGGCTAATGTTATGAATATAGTGGACCGAGAACTTGCAGCGCTTACCAAACAAACAATTACCAGACAAGATAAGATACAAAGTATATAGTAAATTCTAGAAAAAGTAAATGGTTTGTGTTTTGTTATCATTTTATATTTCTTCTTGCCAATTGATCGAGATGTTATATAACTACATCGCAGTACGGGATTTGTATCATTGCTTGTCCCCATATATTAATAGTTTCCATATCTAAGCATCATATGACGTTTTCGTGTAATGCAATTATTTCACATAACTTAATAAATCTTGAGCTAATTTCACGTGTAACAATACGAACATCTTTGTCGCTGAATCCTAGCCGACTAGCTCGTTGGTTGTGTTTTAGTTCATCTCTGCCATTCGTGAAGCAACAATACAATTGAACGACATGTTTTCGACATGTTAACTTCTTATAAAGGTCCCTTTCCATAAATTTAAACGTTTCTTTAGTAGTCATTCTTGCACTTGCGCACAACCTAACGGTGCACGTTACTCCGTAAAAATGACGTCGGTGTTTTTCATTGCTACTGTTGCGGGGTAGCATTACTAAATTTGCGAGTTCTCGATTGCTATATAACGGATATGACGTCAAAACTAAAAAGTATTCACGACAAACGTTTCAGGTGTCATATCTAGGATTAAGACGTAAACGCGCCAACTTTTAAAAATTTAAGAGAAAATACATTTGTTTTGTTTCGAAGCATATAAGTTTTCAAATTGCTCCGTAACACCTTAACAGCATTAATAAATTATATAAACATACATATCAAAATCAAAAATATGTAAGGTGTTTGTTTACCTGACTATAACGTATCGTATTTTAATATCACTGAATATTTAAACGATAGGATAAAAAATGCGATATTTATTAGGACAGTCCGGGAACATTACGCCTACTAAAAAGCCTAACGACACAGATGTCCGATGAAAGACACAGCCCATCGACAGTGAATGTCTCTTCCAGCTTAACCGTTGAAACGATGTTCGTCTCTGTGATGCCTTTGGCTGCAAGATTCGCTTTCACCGTCTTTATGTATTCATCATAAACAGATGGTCTAAAAAACGACCACCTAAAACAATGGTATACGTATAGCTAAAATGCGATTTACATTCTGGTATATGGTATGGAACTTTATTGTCATATAAACAATTTAAAAAAATATTTTTCTTATAGTGATTTACAATAAACACAGATTTCATCTGAAGCATTATCAATACAAGAATGAAATAGGATTAAGTAGGCAAGAGTATAGTACGGTATTAAAATTGGAAATGTTCAAGTAATGAGTAACAGCACAATATGACTTCAAAACCTGATGTCCATCAGTGAAGTTATTTCATAGATCAGAAAGGCTATTGTACGTTTTGCCATATATGTAATATTACTACAACTTATCACAGTCAAACATAACGTAATGTAATCCAATATTAAGACACCGACCAGAACAACATTCGCGTCTACCAAACAGTAAAAATACGTCCATTATAACAGCTTGTACAATCAACACCGCTAACATACAGTAGTTGCTTTAATAATGGAAAACCTCGTGAATAACCTTATAAATGTTGAAAACCACTATTGGACATGTTAACGAGAGTGACGCTACCCATAATGACAAGCACCTTTAACAGGCAACATATTCTTATGCAGACTCGTATGGATGTTTATTATCCAGTACCTTTTACCACGTTCAGAACTTAGACTATCATTTACTAAGACGTTATCTTTGACAAGCCTCTCATAACACGGTACAATAAACACAAAGACCTTCAGACTTCTCAAGACCTTAACCCTTACGAACACGTATCTATACGCATCAATGACAGAATCAGAAATAAACGAAATATACAAATTTTAGGCGAGTAGTGCATAAATACGTTCCAATGTTGAATTTGTTGAAAAGGTGAAATTAAGTCGAAATATTTTTTTAAACCTTGAAAAATAACGACAAAGCAGGAAAGTACTTAAATCAGTGACAATAGGCGAAAAAAGAATATCTGAAACTCAAGATATTTTAATAGCTGAAATAGAATTCTATCAAAATGTATACACGTCGATATTTGAGAGTAATGTAGACTACACAAATTAGGTTAATAGTATCAACCTTTGATACACTTTAGATTATAATGTTGAAATAAAATGTGAAGGAGAAATATTATATTCAGAAGTAACAGCTCTCAACAATCTAACAAATTCCAGGCCTTAGTATTTTCAACCTTTAATGAAGGGTTCCGTAATGGTGAATTATCTCTTACACAACAACAGAGTGTTATTTCACTGCTTTACAAGAAAGGAGACCCAGAATCTTGAGAATGGGCGACCTATCTTGCTCCTTAATATTGAATACAAATAAGCAGCAAACATTTTGGCCAAACAGTTTCAAATAATTTTACCAAGCAAAATAAGTTTAGATCAACAAGGTTATATAAAATAGAAATATATGCTTTAATATTAGACAAATAGACGAATTATTGATTATACATATTTGTGTGGAATAAATGGGGGTGTTATGTTTTTAGATTTTAAGAAAGCATTTGACACGGTTGAGTGGCCCTTTATGATGGACATTTTAGCAAAATTTGGGTTTAAAGATTCCTTTTTGAAGTGGATATAAACATTATGCACGAAAATAACTTCAAAAATAGCAAATAATGGATGGACATTAGAATCTTTTTTATCGGGGTATACGCAGGGGTTGTCCCATGTCTGCTCTCGTGTTTATCATCGTAGTTGAAGTACTATCAACTAAATTAAGAACGTTTATTGTAAATGAAGTTACATGTATTAAGATACAAAATTAACACCTTAAAGTAAATCAGATAGCATATGACACTATATTAGTTTAAAAAATCAAATTGGAATTCCAATTGTTTTTGATATCATTGATAATTTTGGAAAACAGTCGGGATTAAAACTTAATAAAGCAAAAACACACTTTGGCTTGGGAAGTAAAAGAAGAGAAAACACATTGATGTATAATATTAATTTCACATCGAGTTAAATCACTTTTGGTGTATTTTGGTTATAATAAATATGAATGTGTGTACTTAAAAACTTACATATTTTGGCAAAATAACAGTCATCAAATCTTTACTATTTAATAGTAACATCAATGCCAATTGAGAGATAACACCATTGGCACTTTTTAATCAATTTGGAATTTTTCACATGAACGTCGACTCTATGAAATCACTGAGATACACACATAAATTATTAAATTTAACAAAGACTTACTTTCGATTTGGATTCAAATGAAACATTCCCCTTTTATTCAGACTGACGTAATTAGACACAGTGGTATAAGAAAGCAAATACTATGAATATCTTTAAGAACTGGATCGATTCTTATATAGTCTACATTAACGAAATTCCTTTTTGCTCAGGAAAAAATAGACTCAAATGTAATCTGAAGTAAGTTAAAAAACAAACATAACTTGATTGCAGAAATAAATAATCTAAGAAAATCATTCCCAAATCGTTGGGAAAACACGCTTACAACTGACAAATCGATGAATACAAAAAGTATTACAAAATTGTACTTCTTTATGATATGACGAATAACAACATTTACCAGATCGACATAAAACACACTTTTGAAAAGCCCTTGTATGCACACTTATTGGAATCAGCGCATACATGAGAATAATAATTGGTAATTTTTGTATTATATAGCACATATATCAGTCATTGGCAACAAAGTAAAACAATTAAAAATATAATTACTTCATTATCTCGTTCCGATCAACTTGAATTTGTTTACTTGGAAGACAAAGTATTCCCATCTGTTTATCAGTTGTTATTGAGTAGAAGATTACGAACTTTTTTCATACATTGGCCCTACCTGTCTGTTTTTTAACTCTGTTAATGACGTGATCAAAAGATGTGGTTTTAACAGAACTTTAAAACACATTAAATATATTGTCTAGGGATATAAAATACACAAAAGAGACTATAATGCTACAAATGTTGCCTTTAGCCAAAGAGCGTACTGTTTCTATAAGACATATTTTGTAGGCAAACGAAGATCAGTTTATGTTAATATCCTAAGTTATTTGAACTATAATCTAATTGTTCTCCAAAGTCATTATTCAAACAAAATTGTGTCATCTTGTTTTTTGAATGATTTTGTGAATGTACCAAAGATACTATTCATATGTTATTTCTAGAAACGACATGTAAACAAGTATTCATACCTTTTTTGTCTATGTGATTATTTGGAATGAATAAAACGGATTGTCATGCTTGGCAATTCCAGAAAGAGGGAAACGGTACAATGAACACCAGATTTTTTTCTGAATGCCAGTCTTTAACATTTTACTCACCTGCTGACTTTTATTTATACTGTTTAATTAACTTACACTGAATCACAATAAAACAGTGATACGCCATCCAGCACAACACACCCGTCTTCATTAACAGTAAACATCAGTCCTCTCCTAAACGTCGCCTTCAACATCCTACAAACCAGCTGACCCTCATTGTCGTTCTTCAAAACTCCTGTAAACATCCTGCCTTTATACGGTTTCCCCGGGCTCGGATTGTATTTCTACAAGTATATTAAGGTCATATAAACGCTAGTATTATAAGAGAAGTTATGAATATAATAAAATAGTATACACTATATATATTTTTTATTTTCATCCTAAATGTCTATTAAATTGTTTGATGTTTAGTACCATTTGGCTTTTTGCAACATTTTATAAATTTAGATTATTTAAGACCATTTTGAAATATGTCTTAAACAACTACGGACGGAGGTTATATTTTTTCTTAACACATGGCAGGCTTTCGTAACATATGTATGATGAAACTTGATTTGACTGTGATAATAGGATAAAACAAATCAATTACCTCCAAAACAAACGTTTGTTTTGCTACTCATCTATTTAAAGACTCAAAGTTATATAAAAACAAGAATATGTATGAGAAGACTGCACAAATGATCACTTATATTGTATTAAACAGACTGTGACACCATATCCAATAGATAGCGAGGGCACATCTTGAAAACAATAATATACATGGCATACAGATGATGCTGTTTTCTATGATGTAATTATCACAAGTTTGTATTTGGATCTTGATATTAAACCTGTAAATTTATGGCATACTGGTGATGCTCCATATTTGGTTTGACTATTGTAATATTGAAAGAAACATACAAAGTATGCACGGTCATATATACGATATCAAAATATAGGACTGAGCTTGAAGATGGTAAACAACTTATGAAAGCCCTTTCCAGCAGGTTAAGTATGCACAGTAGTTAAGCGAATCATGGCATTTCTGTTAATATTAACTTTTGAATGAGCAAATAAATATTATACACATATAATTGATTTAGACAAATGATGAAGAATGTAAGTATATATAAAAATAAAAAATAAATGACAAAATTATGAAGAGCGTTAAAGGGGAAAATATATTTTCACTATTGGACATGGAAAATGAATTTGATAAGCATATAATATATTACATATCGAGGAGTAATACTGTACATATAAATTTTATTTATTAAGTTATCTTTATTAATAAAGAATTAAGCTTTCGGAATTTGCCGATATTTCTCATCAAAACGTGCATTATTATATAGCGTATTGGCTCAGCCTCCACGCTTGGACTTTTGGTTAAACTCAATATATATGCAAAAAGCTACAGAAACATGCTTAGTAGCAAAAAGTTTAAACATAAACCCGGTTTAGTGGCAATGGGCAAACACACGAAATCACAAACAAGAATATAGAACACCACAAAACTCACAGCACAGTGCATAAATACTACATATATATATATATATATATATATATATATATATATATATATATATATATATATATATATATATATATATATATGTATATATATATATATATATATATATATATATATATATATAAATGATTGGTATGTTTATCAAGAATTGTTAGGTACCGCCTTGGAACGGTCAGTAAAATGTAAATTTACCGGGGGTTTAAACCAGTTTATGTTTCAACCCAGAAAAAGAGTATAACCATGCTTATTCCGGTAAACATAGGGTCATTTTTATTCCCGACAAAATAAAAGTACTCGATAGTACTGGTTTTATCTTTAATGTAAGCTTCTTGAGTGAAATTCAGCTGAAAATTGGTGTGATGTTCTACTTTCGTTTGTAAACATACATGTGTTTGATAGGAAAATCGGTTTTATAAATCCATAAACAATATGTGTACAAAATAACCGAAATACGTGTGAAGATTAAACATATTTATATGGCACTGCATTCCCCGATTTCCCAAATAAGCACTCATAATTGTCATATTAGATAAAATAACGAGTCATACTTACGTTTTACAATGATATCCGTTCTTTAGCTCTAGCTCGGAAGTGTCATTGGCTCTTTTTTATACATAGCTCCTAAAAGAGCTGGAGCCACTGTTTCGCACCCATGTATTAGTTAGTTATTAAATCACAAATCTTTTAGCATGTGAATGTGGCTTGAGAAAACGATTACGTGGTGCAATGTATCAGTGCATTTTTATTATTACAAACATCAGTATGGTATTAGGAATATCAAACAAAATGTTACTTGCGAAGATTCGTCAGCTAGAAACTCGTCACACAAAAAGAAAATGCATTTACACAAAATGATTACCGTTTGAATGCCATCCGGGAATGTAAACACACACTTAATAGGATATAGTGATTCCCAGCTAACCGTGATCTCAACTGTTCCAGTGGGCTGTGTCCCTTTAACAAACATACTAATTATTAAAATTATTAAAATTGTATGATCATTTATTGATCACGCATTAAGACACATTTTGGTGGTTGTTTTGTTTTGTTTTGCTAGCTAAATTCAAAACAGCCAGAACGATAAATAGCTTTTATCACTTCTCCTACATTGGTATTGTAACTCAAGTAAATACAACTTGTGTTTACTAACACTTACTTAAACAACACTATTCTTTTACTTCCAACTGAAGCATTAATATATATTATAATATATATTATAATTAACATAAAATAATTCGTCGCCAAAGCTATGCTCTATTTAAGTGTATACTTTGCAAATGTGTAAAGGTAACATACATTTAATGCATTCCCTGAATTGTGTAAACTTTGCCTTGACTGGTGGACATTCCTTTAAAACAATATAACATAATAATGAGAAAGAGGGTATGGTTGGAATACAGAACTTATGTCGAAGAACGACACGCTACATATATCTTTTATCGAAATTAGCTGTTTTGTCTTTGTTTAGGCTTTATGCAATCTTTAACTTTCACTGATATTTTTCAGACAATGGGTTTCAATTTAAGACAGGCAAGTCCTACAATTATAATCTGACGCAAGTCGACTTTCGTACTTCTTAACTCCTTCTCGACGTTGCCTCGTGCCTACAAAAATACTGAGAAGTTTCGATATATTGTTCATTTTCAGAAAAAAAATCAAGACATGCACCATTTGTGTTGGAAACACTGTATGTACGTTTCTAAAATAAACGGTGTCTTGCCTGATTAATGGCCCTGGAACTCAGAAATAAAACAATTTTGGTATGATTTTTCGCATGGTCACAATGTGCTTGCATCAAACCATTCAGTAACAAGTAAAAACAATAAATAATACAAAACATGCCGTAAAGCGAGAAAAGCAGGAATCAAATATGCGCAATCTGACGATTGGGGCAGACTAGACTAGTGATAGGAGGTCAAACATATGGGCAAAATAAATGCCTGCTCCTGAATATGAAAAATTAAACAGTTCCGTGTAAGGTTGTTAAACATGTTTTATGAATATGCTTTGAAACATCGTCTTTAAATGTTGACCAAAGTGTGACCTTGGCTTACTGATATTGTGCCAAGTAATTTTAAGTGTCTATTTGGGTCAAGTTACAGCCCGGACAAGCCGAACTACCAGCCATTGTTATAAATAACCATGTATTGTGACCTTGACCTATAAGCATGGATACTGGATGTTTTTCGCCACTTTCTTTTAAAACATCCAAAACATGGGCAAGTTTAAGCCTAAACAAACTAAACTACAATGAATTCTGACCAATGACAATAACGTGTTACTTTGCATGTTATATACGATGCATTGCTAAACAACCCGGACAAACTTAAATACAATAACTTTTGTTAAATGACATTTAAACGTGATTTTGACCTTAGGCAATACGCTTAAAACATACTGCTAAATAATTAAAAAAAACAACAATACAGCTACAGACTAAACATGAATTTTAGACGCCTTCCCGCCCAAAATGCCGACTGCTCTTTGATAAACCTACATCGAATAGTCATAGTTAACAATGCATATCTGTAAGCTTTAATCTTGATATTATATCAATAGGAGTGTAATAAATTAATGACTTGTTCTATATAAATCTTATTGTATGATAACATTAATTAAATGCATGCTAATAAATGAATAAAAAACAAAATCATTCATATTTGCCATTAACGGTTAACTACGCTCAGTTTATAAGACAGAAACTTGTTCGGATCTTTTAAACAAAAACGATAGGTAAAAGTTACTACATTTTACTATACAATTAAAACTAGGATTTCAGAATGGCTTGGATTAAGTGAATTCTACCACTTTTACCTAAGTATGTTAAGCATCATAAACGACGGAAAATATCGGAACTATTAACGAAAGAAATTTACCATTATGTGCATTCTGGATGCATTAACACACACTCATATTTACGTATAGTGTGTTACAGACAAGAAGAAGAATACGTAAATATTGTACCGGAATAATTACTTAAAGAAAGTAATGTTGTACCGTGAAATTTAGACGTGATAAACGTATAAAGTCGTTGGGTACTTGAAATTATTTTTCAGTTGATGTGTTCGATGTACCTATTTGTTTATTGTTTTTAGGTCGATACTGAGTACGCCGAGGCTTACAGGTGATGTTCTATTGTACTTATTAATACAAGTTTGAATATTTTTTTTTGTTGCTATATGGAAGTTATTCTTTTTTCATCGAACATGTATACAGGTATTGTACAACATTGTATACCTTACCTTTTCAGATTTCTCTATGTCCTGTTTCGCTTTCTGTAAATCTTGTCTTGTAAATCCTTTCCTTGTCTAAGAGCAAAGAGGCGAAAGATCAAGTCAGAACTTGAACTCATATTACAATTTCAAATGAACAAATGGAAATGCGTATATTGAAAAGTCATATCAATTGTCTCAATACTATGTTGCCCTGTACTTTTGTTGTGTAGTAATGACTGCTTTTAGTGTTTTACTACATGAATAACTGTACTCTAAAATTCAGAAACATGTTGGTTAAAAGTGCCACCTTTTCTGAATTATCACGGTCTTGATTAACTTCTTTCAACTCATCACAAAATTCCAGTCTGCACTGAACACGTAGAAGGATTGGTTTTTGTGTTACATATGTTAACTGTAATGTTCTATACAATTAAAACTATACACCCGAAAAAATCAAATAATATGCTATTTAGCCAGTTATTTTCGACTCCACAGGCGTCCTGCATAACAGATAATACGGAAATATTTGAATATGGTGTCTTATTTTCATATTTTTATCATATTCCTTACTATTCATTTATATTAACATATTTCAAATCAATATGTATTGTCATGATAAACTATGATTTGTAACTCATGGTAATATACACGTCTATAAATATTAAAGTTGATACTGCAAAAAAGTACATACATCATTACATGATCTATGAATAAATTCTTTCTGCTTGGACACGGAGCAACATTTATAAACTAAAACTTGCAATAATGGCATGTGTATACTGAAATTGCAATTTTTTAGGACTTACGAACTTCGAATGATTTTTTTAGACTTCATATTACCAGAAAACTATTTTTGACTCGTTACCCCATCAACATTTTTAATTCCACAGGAATATGTAACTTAGTTTGTTTTGTTTTTCATTATTTCACTTGAGTTTGGTAAAAGACACTTCACAAGTTTTAGGTATTTTCGCTAAACAGCGACGAAGGTTATGGCTATGTTGACGATCATCGCGAAATATTGCTATATTCCTAGCTGTATTTTGATGACTACAGGTACATACAGCGATAAGGAACTCGCTATAATTAAAGAGTTATAACGAAAACAGAATATAGCGAGCATATGATACACCTTTGTGTCGATTCATAATTTTTTCTACTGATCTCAACGCAAGTGAGTTAGACCGATAATTCCATCAAATGGCTTATCCAAGTTGAGCAGGATCAGACAAAAACTGCATACAAGAATGTTGCTAATTTTCCGTGATATTGCCCGCGTTAATGGTAATCATGTCTTAGTCATTAATCGGCTTCAGACAAGAAGAGGGGATTTATCAACCGAAGAGAAATTTCCTTAATGTGATGGAAGATACCGGTAAAAAAGGTACTGTCACTATTTGGAAATGGATCACAATTGTTCTTTCTTTTGTACCACTTTTGCCTCTAAGTCAACAGGTCAAATCAATCCCGATCTTTTTGATGATGATGTCATGTTTCGCGAATTGTTAATACAAAAGCAGGAGTTTTGCAGCCAGTTCTTCCAAAAATTGAGCTATATGTGAACAGTTTTCCTGATTACAATCAATTGAATTCTGACCAATACCACTACATCATTCCAGTACATTGTTGCTCTTATCTTTATTTCTAAGGAAACATCGATTCATTCGAGTTAAGTTACATTCCGTGACAAAAAAAATATGTCATTGTCCCGACTGTCGAGCTAGCAGTTCCTAAAAACAAAAACATTCCACACTTTATCGTCATATCTGACTTTTTGACGAGTATCAACAACGCCATAAGGCTGCCAAGTACAAGTTGGCATCTTACTGTGATAATGATATTGACATTAACCTTTTTGGTAATAATGGAAATCTCGAAAATTGGAATACTGAACAGACTAGATTTCATTTTATGCCATATTTTGCCATAGTCCGTGGTAATGTTGACTATTGCTTTTACCTTTTCAGAATTGTCCGATCCCTGTTTCACTTGCAGTAGCTCTTGTTCGATCCCCTTCCTAATCTGAAGGCGTATATAAAAAAGATGAAATTAAAATACATAGTCCAAAGACAATGATCATATAAGTGTACATTATGCAATAAATCAATAAAACCAAAATAACTACTTTATTCCATGCAGTGTTATTTAGTGTTTAACCAGACTCAGTTAACATATGTGATTTGGAAAAGTTACTAGAGTAGTCTATATAATTAAAACTAGACTTTCAGAATGGCATGGATTGAGTTAATTCTAACTGTTCTACTCAAGTATGTTAAGCGCCATAAACAACGGAAAATAACGAAACTTTTAAGGAAATTCACAGTTATGTTCAGTCTGGATATATCGAAACACACTATCATATATATAAAACGTAAAGAGAGAAATAATATGTAATTATTGTACCATAATCATTATTTACAGTTAGAGTTTTGTACCGTGAAAGATTGCACTTTTTTCTGTATCCAGTCGATGAGTACTTGAAATTAGTTAAGCAGTTCATATGTTAATTTTCCTTTTCTTCATTGTTTTCAGGTTGATAATGGCTACGGCGAAAAAGGTTTGGCAAATACATGTCGTATTCATATTTTCAAGAATATTTTCTTTATTTGTTCCCAGTTTTAGTACAATGATGCTTTTAATTATGAAACTCTTTGAGCACATAGTCTTCAACCTTTTGTTTTCTAAGGGAGACTGTGTGTGATGCTCATAATTTATTAATTAAAATACATAGTCCAAAGACAATGATCATATAAGTGTACATTATGCAATAAATCAATAAAACCAAAATAACTACTTTATTCCATGCAGTGTTATTTAGTGTTTAACCAGACTCAGTTAACATATGTGATTTGTAAAAGTTACTAGAGTAGTCTATATAATTAAAACTAGACTTTCAGAATGGCATGGATTGAGTTAATTCTAACTGTTCTACTCAAGTATGTTAAGCGCCATAAACAACGGAAAATAACGAAACTTTTAAGGAAATTCACAGTTATGTTCAGTCTGGATATATCGAAACACACTATCATATATATAAAACGTAAAGAGAGAAATAATATGTAATTATTGTACCATAATCATTATTTACAGTTAGAGTTTTGTACCGTGAAAGATTGCACTTTTTTTTGTATCCAGTCGATGAGTACTTGAAATTAGTTAAGCAGTTCATATGTTAATTTTCCTTTTCTTCATTGTTTTCAGGTTGATAATGGCTACGGCGAAAAGGGTTTGGCAAATACATGTCGTATTTATATTTTCAAGAATATTTTCTTTATTTGTTCCCAGTTTTAGTACAATGATGCTTTTAATTATGAAACTCTTTGAGCACATAGTCTTCAACCTTTTGTTTTCTAAGGGAGACTGTGTGTGATGCTCATAATTTCAGGCAACAACTGCATCGTATCTTTGCGTTAGGTACTCTGAATTGTATTCCTTCGTCTGCAGATAAAATTGGGATCAGTAATCATTGAAGTACTTAGGGTTTACCTATTAGTTTATTACAATTTGTTATATTATTTAGTTTCCTCAAGTTAATGCATACTTTGATATAAATTTTACCTTTTACGTTTTTAATTTATTCAGGATTGTTGGTATAATAGTGAGGTTTGTATACGGAAATTGGTTTATTCGCCCAGTAAATTTAAATTTTACTGACCGTTTCAAACTTTGATAAACCCAACTACTTTTATACATAAATAGACAAATAAAGAAGTGTTATTCAAAACAAGATTATGGCAAAAAATAAAAAAGCAATTGTTTAGGATACACCTGTAAATTTGATGACGTTCAATGAATTTCGTTATTATTTTATTGGGGATGGTTGGGGTAAGAGTGAGGTTGTGCACACAAACTGGTTTAAACTCCCAGTAAATTTACATTTTACTGACCGTTCCAAGGCGTGACCCTTGATAAACACACCTGTTTTTTATATAGTATATATGCTCTGTTTTCTTTATGGAGTTTTGTGCTGTTGTTCCATGTGTTGTGTTATATGTCTTTGGCGTTTACCCAGTGCATTTAAACCGGGTTTATATTTAAACTTTGGGCTACTAAGCTTGTTTCTGAAGTTTTTCGTATAATATACTGAGATTTTAGCTGAAAAATAATCAATAATGCACATGGCATTTGTACATTTAGACCAGAGATGAGCAATCAGTGACCAAATGCATTATTTGAATATCTGGATTTAATAAATACTTCTCTTTCTACTCTTTAGATAGGGTTTAAGTGTCGCTTTTTACAAGCGTTTAGTAATGTAAAGGTATTGTATGTACACTTTGGGATGGATGATATCATTTCTTGTTTTCAAATAAAAACAAAAACAATATTATAACTATTTTACAAATAATATTTTGTTCAGAATGAAATACTGTCGACAATGGCTTTATAAAATGACAATATAACAATTTATTGAAGTCCTCGATGGGCACAGTGCATCTTGTCAACACAAGGAAACATTTACCTTATTTGATATCATGAATTTAAATCATTTATACACCATCATAAAGAACATTTATTTCATTAGTACTCTGACGAATCTTATTTATTTTGATAACTAAAAAAAGCAATTCAAAATGTACACCATTTGCATACGCTTATCATTCTTTACATTTCATTTTAAACTCATCACACACTGCGGAACCGCTTCCATTTGTTCAGAAATTTATAAACAAGCGTCAAGGCTATACGGATTAACTAAAACGATATCAGTAAAATCCTTCTTCGCATGTAACTACCATACGTATAACATATGTATATAAACAAATAAGTTTTACAAGTTTTCTTAAATTAAATGAATGATGTATTTTTTAACAATTCTTGAATTGAATACAGAAACGTTTGGTGTATATATAAATAATGAATTGCGTGAATGATGTCATTATCGGGAATATGAACGCATATAGTTTAACCAGACAAACTGCATCCACACACCGATACTGATCTCATTCCCTAAATTCATTTCTTCATTGAAAAGCATTTCTGCTCTTACCTTTTCAGATGTCTCCATGTTCTGTTTCGTATTCAGTAACTCTTGTTCAAGCCCTTTCAGTGTCTAAAAACACACATGTAAAAGATTAAGCTTGCAGTTGCAATAATATCACCACAACACATGTAAAATGCCAACCGCAAATTCCATTGTATATATCGCAAAGTCAAATTAATTTATATTGTTCCCTTGCGCATTTCATTTATAGTAAGAACTACTGTAAGTGTTTTACTTACTTTTTCAGAGTTTTCTAAGTCCCGTTTCGCTTGCAATAACTGTTCTTTGAACTCATTTCTTGCCTGAAAAAGAAGAGGAATTATTTGAAGTATGAAAACAAAGGTCAATGGCAACGACGCTTTAATAACATTATTGCAAATGGAAATATTGAAACGAATGTTTATACAATCTCATACGAGTGAGCTGTACCAGGAATTTATCATAGATATGCACGATAAAAAAATAAACAAATATGTAAAGAGTCTCACCTCATCTAGGTCTCGTTTAACATTATTTATCTCGTCATATAACTCCTGTTTCGTCTAAAAACGTGAAAAAATATATTTAACAGAAGTTATCTGCACGGAAGAAAACAAATATTAATCAGTTACTGCATGATTATTTGGGTACCAGTCACCTATCGGCCTCGTGCAACAGCTCCAAATGTCTTTCCCGACACAAAGGACAACAGTTTTAATTGCTACCAAACTTACCATGATAAACTTGTTTAATAAATTGATTAAAAATTCATCTAATCGAAAAAAAGAAACTAACGGCTTAATTACCTCACCAAAAGTTTATTAAAACAAGTAATAAAACCATAAAAAAACTTTAATGATATATCGTTCAAAAGTAAAATTTGAAAATTCCGATGACGGCATTTCGCGAGAGGGAACAAACTGTTTAACGAGGAATTGTTCAATTAAAGTATGAATATGTTAAGCAATGCGGCCTGAAACGGCACAATAACGGGTTTTTTTAAACACATATTCTTGTCGTTTAGACCTGTTCTTGCAATGTTGATGAACCCTTTTAAGCGGCGTAAAAAATAAAATCTATACAATATTAAGTATTCGATTTTGCGATTATTTTCTTATCGCTTAATATGTATATAAAAGAAGTGTCTACATTGTGGTATGTGCAAGATGGTAAATGTCCTTTTTTATTTTAATGATCGAACTAGATTTTACGTTTCAGCAATAACACGCGTGCAATTAAAATAATGCCTTAGTATGCTATTATTTACAAACTAATATGATTACCGTTTCTGCTTTATCTTTGTCCAGTTTCGCTTGAATCAATTCTTCAATAAGCTCCTTACGCGTCTGAAAAAAAAATCATTTTGTAATAACCAATGCAAATGTTCAAATATGATAAAAATGTATATGCTATATGTACTTAATAGCATTAATATGCAATCTGATTCTTATTTATGGCCAGTAATTTGTCCTCTTTTTGGATACACATTTTGATTTGATAGGCGCCTAAATGGATTGTTTTATAGAAGGTATTAGCTTTTTGCATATATATTGCTTGGGTTCATCAAGACTAAATGTCGCTGTTTTGTGGTGTGACAGTGATATTTCGCCACAAAGTTACCTTATGAAACGCAACAGATATAACAAAATACAGGGCTTCCTATCCTATGAAATCAGACACTAACATAAATTGATTTTGGCCTCAAGAAATAATTGCCAAAAGGCCGTCAATTCTATTTAAAGTGGCATGTCTTGCACACGTTAGCACATAAACGTAGGTATTTTTTGTTCATTTATGTGGTTTCGTTGTGCCTCCTTCCCCTATAGCATTCAGGTATCCTTTGAAAACGTCAGAAAAAGAAGACTAATTCCAAAACATACCTGTAATGGATTAGATTTTAAAATTAAGCCAGCAAACGACCAGTTTGTATTGGAATAAATACAAATTGTAATGGATATTCCTATATCCGATATTACTGAGAACGGACCAGTAAAATGATGCGTTATCATGTTAGCATTGAAGGTTAAGCCTAATACCTATCGTCATTGTCGGATGCATTGGGTTTACGTAAAACAGATGAAAAACACATTAAAACATACTTTTTGGTTTTCGACAGTTGCATTCCCGATTGAGAACGTGGTTCCTTCCTCGCTTCCATCCACTTCCTCATGAAGTTCACAAACAACAGTCAAGTCTTCAAGCAAGCACTTAAAGGCAGCCGTATTTTCCTTTAACCAAACACTTTTAAAAGTATTCTTATATTCAGCTTCTTTCATCTCATTTTTGGCCTTCGAAACTTCCTTCTGAAAATTCCGGCTCATAAGGTAAAGGCGACCCGTAAACGAGTTTTTCACAAACTCATTGAGTTTACCTTCCTCAATGATAGCCCAAGACGCTTTCTCTTCACAAACGGAAGAAATGCATGAAAAGGCGGCTATGTTTCCGTCGTGGAATGTTTTCACTTCCTCTTTGAAACTACTAATCGAATCATTCAGTTTTCGGTTCAGTTGTGTTTCCAAATCATCCAATTCTTTACAGCATTTAACCGTTTTGCTATTACTCCCTTCTTTATTTCTATCAACTTCTTCCTTCATGCGTTTACTTTCATTTTTTATATCATTTAAAGCTGCAGACATAGCATTTAATTGGTCGTAATCAATATGGTTTGCCTCAAGACACAGATCAACAACCTCATGACCACATGTTATATGATCGGCACGAAAGCATCGACCACAGATCATTAATTCATGAATTTTACAAAATAATAACGCTCTTTCAGTCGGATGATTTTTACATATCTCCTCTGTGATATCGTACAAAATTCTTCTTGGATTGTATCCATCCTTTCCGTACATCTTTAGAATGTGGGTTTTAAATGCCCTTCCTGTCTTGTGAATTTCGACACACGTTTCACCAATGTTTCCACATGTATTGCAGTATCCAACTGCCTTTTCCTTACAACACATTTCACACTGAACTTGGTTGTCTGCCATTTTAATTGTTGATTTTAAAGATCTCTTTATAATCCAAATTCAAAATGTACATTTAAATTCACTATCATAAAATAATTAGTGTGAAATTCAAAAGAAATCTGTAGTAAAATGTTATCATTAAACACCGGGGACAATCGACCTAAATTGTTTTGAGAAGCAATTAACTTCCTTGTTTAAATTAGATATTTTTATAAGTAGAATCATACATAACCATAGTCTTTACCCAAACACTTTATTCATCATCGTTCTAAAACACATTAATCCATATAAAAAAGCACACAAAGAAATGATCTTTATTTAACTTCACACAATCAAAACCCGACAGTAAAAACTATTGGAAAGCACACGAAATGTTTTCAATATAAACACTCTATGTACATTTAGTTTTGATAAGAGAAGATATAAAGTGTCAACTTCGCATGTGAAGCGGTCCTTATCAGTTATTTATCGTATGTTTACGTGCAGTTGACAGTTGTTTCAGTTTGTCAACATAATAAGCTTAAAAACGTATGGCAACCTTTTATTACCCATGTTTAAGAAACTTACTATTCTTTTCATCTTTAATACTTCTTAAAAACAGCGTTATTGTAATGAAGAACAACCAACTGTATGTGTAGCCCCCTTTCTCTATTTATTAGTAAACATACTGTATATGATATATTATAATGTATCTCCAAAGTATTTCTAACCAACACATCGGCGTATTACCATATGCGGTATTTTACCTGTTTTGTACACAACTTTGTACGTTAGCCATTCATAAATACGTAGACTTTCTTAAAAAGTCAAAACGTGCTATAGGTCGTCTTACAATTTTAGTGAAAATTTTAACTAATGTATTCTTGTCAGTATACTGGAGTAAATAAGACCAAAACAAGTGGGTTTCGTTTTGTATTTTGATCATTGTTTCAACACTTAAGACGAAACACAAGGTAAAAATTGTTTTTTAATTAAACAGATTAAAATGCGAATTAAATATTTTTACTAAGTTTACCTTTTTCTCATTACGCAAAGTTTCTCTTAAGATGATCTCTTTAATTATCTCTACTGGTGCAGTCATAACTCTTTTGAGTTCGCTTATTTTTAATGGTTGATGTAATAAAAAACTGCTTTTTAAGGCATTAACAAAAATGACCATCCCAAACTGTAAATCGAAAAACAACAACAACACAATGAATAACGACGTTATTTCAGAGTACCTAATATGCAAACTTAGTACATTTTCAATAAAAGTGTTATATAATGGACGTTATTTTGCAATGTTATATTGCTTAGGCATATGTTAATAGCACAAACCTTTCATATAACTATGAAATTACCATATTAATTTCGAGGCTGAAAAGTGGGCTTTTTGGACAACTGAAATCTTCGTCACTCGGATTGAATTGCAACGTCGTGCTCTGTCTCAACTACTTTAAAATAAAACTTCTTTACGCATATTCAATGTACCTAAATGACATTTGGATCATTCAGATATCAGATTTTGTTGAGTTTTTTTACAATGATTTCCAAGTGCATAATCGCAGTGTAAGCAAAAACAAATCTGCATTATACAGCACGGTAATCAATGTTCGTATGAACTATGCAGAAATGCCACAACCGCTGTGTTGTGTGCAAAGGGAAAGGCAAGAAATGGTTGGTGTGTCTGAAATGGGCATACATGTTTCTAAAAATATATGTGCTCTTAGATCGCCCATGCCGATGACATTGAGTTTTCCCCGTTTTCTTTAGTTTGTAATTAACACCATTTACTGTCAAATGCTTGTAAATTCGCGGAATCGAGTAGGACAGAAGAAACGTATCTGTTTTGAGGATCCATCAAACAATGAAAGCTACAGTTTGACCCCTTTCCAGATGATGATGACTTTAGGTACGGTAACTTCGAATTTGTATTATAGCTTAACTTGTGAACAATTCGAATAGGACTTGGAGCATGCATTGTTTTGTGTGGGGTTATGAGAATCGAGATTCTTTATTAATATAGCGTTGATAGATTCAGACGATTTCTACACAATAGATCAATAAAGTTTATCTCAACCAAGGCTTATCAGTTAAAAGGTAGCATGTATATGCATTTCTGTGAGGACAAAATTTTTACCAAGGATTGTTCACAATTTTTGTTCATCTTTTTTAAGTTTATTGATTCTGGTAAATACACCGACAAACGTCAAGTATGTAATATCGACGATCTACAGAAAAAAGAGCGGGCTTCCTTGGCCTAAGTACGCCTGCTCTTCTTTCTGCAGATCGGAAAATCTGAACTCTAACATATACACCACATATACGCCACCATAAGAACGTTTTTCTGTATGAACTATTTTCAGATAAACTTTAACATTTGGTGCACAAAAAATAATGGCCACCTTTACATTGTTTTATTTCTTTCAAAATCACATGTCAAACGACCGTTTAAAATATACATCTTTTCTTTTTGCACACAGTATATCAATGTTTTGTTTTTGATAAGAAATACAACATTTATCAGTAAATCCTTTTATAAGAATGCATTTAATAAAAAATCTCATAAACATTGCAACCATACTCTTGCATATCTGCAGTTCTGGCATTAAAATCTCAAAAGATACAAATTCTATCAGATTAACTGTAAACTGTTCAATGTTCTTTGGTAATATCATAAAAGGGTCAGCGTTTGCATAATCCGAAATTTAAGTGGCAAGTATACGACACCATACACAATAATATCGCTCTATTACAAAAGGACATTTAACAGTTTACAGTTAAGTCTGATAAAATTATGTCAGCGTTTTCATAATCCGAAATTTAAGTGTTAAGTATACGAAACCGTTCAAAATATTATCGCTTCCAGTTTTTGTCAGATAAAAAAATCACTACCAGAATCAATTACTTTAATATAAGGTTGAAGAGAAGTTTTTATTTCCACAAATAGTCGACCTGTTGTTTTTTAACAATATTTTGCCTATTGTTATAACAAGAAGTATCATTCGGGATTCCTACGGTATCTAAAGAGTCGGTCTTTATTTACTTTATACCGATTATGTCAAAATCATTAATATATAGAAATTCGTATGTATGCTCATGTGTTGTCTGTCAGTATCAGTGTTACAGTGCTCAAGGATACCAACATTTTCGAGGCTTTTCATTATAGATCCATCGTCATTTGAAATCAATGAGCAGCGTCAACTTGTAGGCCTCATTTTCGGTTTGGATTTCTGTTCGGACATACCTGTACATTGAATGTGAAGATCGTTAACTGAGTTTGAACACATATGTGTGGATGATTTCAATCGTCTATAAAGTCACATATCAACTGTCGAAACGACCATATCTCAGTCTCTTTGGATGTTGTGTTGGATAGTTTTTCACAAACCTTAGCAAATTCGACTTTTGGAGCAATATGTCATTTTGAATACGATATATGTTTGATACATGCAATATCGGCTGTTTTACTTTACAACCAATCTAATCAAACCTGAATATTTTAAATCGGTATGAGATCGTTGTTCAGGTGTTGGTGGTAGCCCGAGCGATTGAACCCATTGGGCCCTGGAGTTGGAGCGCTATACGGCAAGTTTTGGGTTCCTTGGTAAAACGACGATCTTTCACTAGTTCCTGATATATAAATTATTTAATGCCCATTTATATTACTGGCGTTAGGCAGGTATTCGGAGGGGCTATGGTATTGAATACCTGTGATGCCTTTGTCGATAAAAACACACCCGGTGGGTAAACATATTGTAGTTCGTTTCCTGCTAATTGCTTCATCATATGTTCGTAGGGTTTTTCAACGTTTGATGAGGGGTTGTGTACCTGTTCGCTTACCCCTTCCAACTAATAATGCTTATCTTGTTATTTGTCCCTTTCTTCGAGCCAGACATAACTTTACTTTTCTCCACCATTGTTTTGTTTTCCATGTTTAGTGTTGCCGTCATATTACATGATTTATATGTTATTTACAAACACATTTTGCACTAATTATAATAAAGCCGATTTGAAAAAGAGTTTAAATCGTTTATCTGACCAAAATATTCTCTGCCGATTAGGTGCTTTAACAATGTTCTGAACAAGAGTAAGATGTAACATGATATAGTTACTGTCAAGTGATGTTATTATCAAATCTTTAGCCGAGAAGCCTGTAGCCTGTGTTCAGCTACAACCCAGCTGCATAGACTTGAAGTCAGAATAAAACATCCAAATAATTACATAATTAGTTTATTTATTATACATCTGATTACAATGCACATGTCAATGTATTTGTATAACTGTACACTTTTCTGTATTGAACTAGTGTATTTGCTACAGTCGTTTATACCAGCCTCACTTGATATGGGAACAAGCAGAAGTTTGTTGTTAGAATAGAGTCGTATTAGTACTCGTGCAATGTAAAATATCATCAATACATTCAGATTATGTACCATTTCCAAAAATTAAATAACACCGTTACCATCTTCATACTATATATTCGTGCAATGTAATATAATAAATTATCTTCAATACATTCAGATTATGTTCCATATTTAATGATTAAATATCACAATTACCATTTTCACGCTACAAATAATCAATGATTTATCACGTGCAGCTTGCTAAATTAAAGTTAAAAAATACTGTTTGAAAATAGATTACATCTGATATTTATGATAATTATTAAACCATAAAAGGTCTTCACAACATTGTCCCTGATTAACCCATTTAGCTTTTACAAAATGCGTATGCGTATTTCCACAATATATAATATCAACATCAGGTGATCAATTAATGATACAGTGATAATACAAGTTTTTAAGTATTATGAACTTCTTAAAAATATACTTGTTACTTTTATGTTATAACCGAACATTTTCTCTAAAAACACACTTATATTGATGACTTTTCTGTAACAATTATAAATAAGAATATACTAACACAAATTTTTCAGACTTCTCCTTTTAAACGGTGACATTTTCCCCAGTAAACCTATGTTGATTTAGCTTTTTTATGCATTTTGGAAACATAAACAATTGCAATAAAAGGAAGACGTAAGTCATACATAAACATTAAAAATATATATTGCAATTTGACCGAATTTCACTACCTTTTGTTGAAATTATATTGTATTAAACTTGGAATTTATCATAAAAAATGTTATGGACATGATGAATTTTTACATCTCTGATAGATATTTACAAACACCATGATCAGTAAATCATGTCACTGAGAGCGGGGTTCTACAGTGGACATTGTTAATAAGTCGAACAATATATTCGAGCAATTGAGTGTTTTACATAATGGTGATGACATAGTACCAAAACGAGGAAGCGTATTCATTATGTTTATGCGTTACTTACAATAGTATCGATTTATTCCGGAAATGGACTTAACTTAACTTTAAATTGTATCTACAGTATTGTGTATTGCCTAAGTGCTTTACTTATGATTAAATTATTTATAAACAAATAACTTTCATTTTAATACAAAAAGGGATTTTCCCAATTCTTTTATTACACTCCCTTAAGAGTCCCTAAAGTCAAATAGACAAGATGGGAGCACAAACATAGTATTGGGAAACTTCCCGGGGAGACAATATTAACATTTTATGCAAAGTGACTGTTTCTTGTTTTTCATTAACATATCACTCCGACATCTCGATTCTATTTAACGTTGTTTTCGGATAACACTCATCTAAGGAGTTTGTTTGTCGAGACATGACCCTTCAACAAATATAGTAATCAACAATGGTAACCATTCTCTGTTCTTCGTAGAAATAAAATATGATCCAACACATGGTAATCGGAATACCAAAAAATGGTACCAACAGGAAGTTACCATTGTCGTCTTGCCTTGTCATAATGTTAAAATATTTTCAAAGATCGTCGGAAATATATCGTTCATAATTACAATACACGGTTTGCCTTATTATTTGTATCATTATGAAACGTTTTGATTGAAACATTAAAAACACCATTTCTTTAGTAAAACAAATGTTAGTGTTTTCGTGAATGAAACGTTCAGTTATCCATATCGATCTTTCAAAGACCGTGTTCGGTCGACACAAACCGCATACCACATTAACAAAATCTACCTCAAGTCCTCAACACAAGTGGTCAACACAGTCCATGCATTCCAATTATAGGGGGGAAACTAGGAGAAATATGGCTTGTTTTATTACGTACATTTAAGCTTTATGTAACTGAAGGGTGTAGCACATTTTTAATACACAAGCCGGGGATTTTTTATCCGCTCTACCGTACAACATGCTATACGGTGGATCATTCAAATCCCTGTTCAACGCGTTACAAGGCAATCACACAGTTTTTAATCGGCCATCGATGGTGAAGGTTTGCTTTCAAGATTCTTTAAGAATCTAATTCGCCTCTCCGATACATTCGTCTGCAATCTGCACTGTACTCAGTGCAGCTTCGAGCAACGACAAACCTAGAAACAATAATTATGTCATATGTGCAACCATCAATCTACAATATTGATATATATAAAATACGTGGACATAGCAATACACGATCCCTTAAATGAATTTCACAATGCAAAAGAACCTATAATTTAAAAACTATGCAGTAAATTATATATAAAAATATTACTTATAAGCGGTTTATAAGCATTTTACAACTGTAGGATTTGAACAAAGATGATTTCCAACTTGCTAGAACAGTTATGGAAACAAGTTTCAATTTATAAAATGGTTTATCCTGTATGTATGAAACAAGTGTTTTTGTATTATAACCTAGAAGACATGCCGTTCAAATTTGAAATAAATAGATGCACAGTAGCGAAAATGATCGTACTCAATGGGTTGGCGGGATGTATTTTTAGGCTCTATATATAGAGAGAGTATAATATAGTCTATACAACAATTATACCCACTGGCGTACGGTGATTTTCACTACTGTGCATCTATTTAATTCAACCTGAGAGAGAGAGAGAGAGATTGAGATAGAGAGAGAGATAGAGAGATAGTTGAATAAATTTTAAAAGCAGTATGGTTAACAGTAGACCGATGAAAGTCACGGACTTTCGACAGTGAACGTCTCTTCCAGGTTATCCGCCTCATCAATGTCAGCATCCGTAATGCCTTTGTCTGCCAGCTCCCCTTTTAACCTCTTAATGTATCCAACGTAGCCCGAATTAAGATCTCCCCTATAATAAAAGAATTTAAAGAAGTATTAATTCATGAATATTAATATGCTATTAAATCATCCGAAGTGGCAATGTGTCCGCTAACTCGCTTGGTGGCCAAGTTTGAACGCCCTAAAATGACGAACTCCCCTAAAATAACAGTTTTACTAAAGGCATACCATAATCAACAATAAGATGCAATTCAGTCAGCTTCAGTAACAATGTGATAGCTTAATCGAGGATTTGGTGGCCAAGCTTTCATCTTGCTCATTATTCAGATATATTATTTTTGATAAACAGTATTTTTAAACGTTAAACTGTGAAAACCGAATAAGTGAGCAATACACTGAGATACTCGTTTGCTCAACGAGATCAACTGCAGTCAATATGTGTAAATAAGCGCATGTGTTTTCGCTAACATCATTTTGAGCGATTCTACCTTTCGAGTGTACCTTTCTAAGGCGCTGAAGATGAGCTCGGTCTATCCGGACGACCACTATTATCCAACGACATACAATTCAAATCGGATGAACTTTTAAATTTATTTGTAGTCAGGTACTGTTTACGTAAGAAAGACAACTTTGATTGGAAGAACCAGTTGGATGATTAGGCTTAAATTTTCTTTGATTACTACCATTATCCAGCAATGAATTGGTGGAAAATAGTCATTTGATCATCGGTTACATTGTGTGCAATCAGTCTGTCATGACTTAACTTTTATAATTCATTCAGAGGGTCAGTCAATAATTGGATATATTGTCTGATTCATTTGTTATCGTTTTGCAACGTGTCGGAATGATCATAAATTAATTAGTTATATTTATTTAGGTTTTGTTGTTATGTATTTCCGTGACAAGTGCACACTTTGTATTGAAACGGGTATGGCATTATGCGGTGGTCTTTTGAAAGTGTATTTCCGGAAATAGCACATGTGGGGGTTGTAAAAAGTTGATAATAAACACATAGTTAGTTGAAGATTGGGGTTTTAAGAGCATTCCATTAATCAAATCGGTAAGATCAATGTTGATTTGATGTTTTGTTTTGTTTACATTTTGTTGCGATCGTGTACGTTTTATACCTTTAAGCCATTTTATATAATCGCAAACGGGACACGATTACTCCGATCTCTTTTATGAAATAGATTATTATTCATATGCTTATAACTGATTGTTCTTGTCAAATCAAATTTTACGAGTTTTTTTACCTTCAATGCGTGTTAACTGAATACAGATAATTTCCGAACATTATTATGTTGTCTACTCATGCTATCCATGACTTCTGAATCGTACATCGGACACCATACTACTTTAAAGTCAAGGATTATCTATAAAGTCATACATAAAGAAGATAACTCAGCCCGGTCCTACGAGGGTTTTAAAAAATAGCTGAGCCCTTCTTCATGATTTTTTCCATTATTTCATACACGTTAAAAATATTTGTAACGATGGTTGACAATATATATACATCTTCTGGGCGAACAAAACAAATGTAAGGTGATCATTAATATGTAACGTAATTTTTGGTAATGCCATGGCGGAGGTAACGTTCACGCTGACACACAAAGAACAATTGCGTACATTAAGGTTGAAACTTTACTAGGAAAAAGCCAATCTGAAATTCTATAAGTGCTTAAGAAAGTCAGGGTCTACTCGGATATAGTAATATCATGCAATGGGAGCGAGAATCGTATCTAAACCCATACTTCAAAATTGTCTTTTAACCCAGCATTGCTCAGGCAATCCATAGTTTCGAAACTACCACCAATCGTTGTTTTTAAATGAGTTTGTATTTTACTTAAAAATATGGCATTTTTGTCTGTATCCGGCGCCGAGGGTAAAACAACAGCAGGTTCTAAAGCGCATCTACCAACTGATAATGTTTGGCTACGATACGGACGACTAACATATCTGCAATAACACACTCCATCAATGCAGTTAACACAACATGAGACCTGTTACTTGGCAACATTAGCTATAAAAGACCCTTTTTAGCGGTTATTCTCCTTTCAATTGAATGTTCAGACATAACTTGTTCTTCTTTTACAAATTTTGACACTGTTTACTGCATACATATATGTAGTCTATTGTAAAGGCGTTTCGATCAGCACTATGGATGTCAACGATTATCTCCTTGCATGCACGACTTATATTATTAGAATAAAATATGTATTATCTATCACTATCAAATGAGTCAAATAAATACATTTTAAAATATTTTTGTAGTTTTAATGGCGTGCACCTTGCACATCTCTTCGTAATTATTGCATAATGATGGGGAGTTAAACCTTTCACTACCATATGATATCAATGTTCCTTTCCCGCGTCCATCATCTTTCCAAATGTAACCATAAACTCCACCTGTATACATTTTATTGACTAAAATACTACAGTATTTTTTATAAACCAGTAACTGAAATAATTTTACCCAAAATGATTAATGTTCTCCACTGGACCATTATACAGGAATAGTCCATCCATGACGACCATTCCGTCAGTCCCAATGATGAACATCCGTCCTTTCCGAAACGCCGCCTTTAGCATCCTACACGCAAGCCTACCCTCACTGTCGTCTCTCAAACGGACAGTAAACGAGTCACCCTTATAGGGGTTTCCAGGGAACGGATGGTTCCTCTGTGAGTAAGTTAAGAGAAGATAAACTTGGTATAATATGCGGCATAACGAGTACAGCAACTCCGTTTATCATATATCATAAAAAGGTTTGGTATTTCATCTGAAAGTAAATACGATGTGTAGGTATATATACTTCTTTTCATTTTACCTTAAATACCCGCTGGTGCTGTTTGGTCGGAAAATTATATCCTCCTGCGTACATGTTAACTATTTTATCATAATAACGGTTATAAAGTCAAAAGTACATTTAAGACTACAGGGACTAGTAGTCGAAAATTAAAAAAGGCACAATGCAAAGGCCATAACACAATTAGTTAGAGACACAAACGTATAAGCACAGCACGCTTAAAACAAATATGAATACAAACACGTCGGTTGCGCAGCAGGGTCAGTTTCAGATATAATCTGATCCAAGCTGAGGACAGTTGTACAAGGAAGTATATTTAAGGAAAGATAACACACAATAAATATTTGAAATAGGCCCACCTGACCCGTGATCAAATTCATAGAATACAATGGCTTACGTATACAAATACAAGTAGTGAACATGTAAACTATAAACAAGTATGTTTGTATCAAATAGATAATAAATAGCAACTGCATCTATTGAGTTTGGTACACAGATCACAAATAATAAATAAACGAATTAAACTCTAAAATTATAATTGAGTATCTGTATCATATTATTAACAACAGTATCTATTTAATTTGATAAATTTTCAATCCACATCCCATTCACTTTAGTCTCTATTTAAAATCGAAAGCGAAAGTTCTTTAGGACTCGATTAAATAGCTTATTTTATCGGCACTTACTAATCTAAAAATACGTTTTCTAAATATTTTTTTTCTATAAATTTAATAGTTGTACAGTGTATGATTTATTTCGTATTGTATTTTTGGGGTTACATTGTGTGTTTACATTTAGGATGGTTATACACGTGTTAAAGTAAATATTATAAGTATCATGTGTACATAATGAATACAAAAATACGGAAAGTGTAAAATTGAATTAACATATTTCTATTATATTTAAGAAATTGTCTGCCAGAATTGCTGAGCACGATATAGCATTCTTAAATGTGGCAATAAATGTTAGAACTTTTAAGCTAGCCTCCTTATGTGCCTGCTATATACTTTATGTGAACATGTAAAAACGTTAACCATAATAAATACAACCCTTCATCTCGTAGATAAATCCACATTCACGCTTGGTAAATCTTAAATCGATTGCATTGTATGGCTATAAGTTGTTTAGAGTCTCCTTAACGGAAATTTATAACCATTCAAGACGGAATATTAAAAACTCTCGTACATCTGTTTAGACCATTGTTTTATCACGACAGACGGCGAGTGCTCCGATAAGATCATAAGTGATCTTAAGATCTATAATCTCAGGTTATTGGAGCATAGTGCACGGACAGAAGGTAACCCTGGTTAGAGCTTCCCTGGTTCTCTAACGTGCAACAGTGTATAGCAATGTCACTCGGGACCCACATTAGACGTCACTCTCGTAAGACGATTCGTGTTTGTTAGTGGTGAGGCTTGGGATCGAACCTGCACCCCTTGGATTGACAGTCAAGTGTGTAACCACTAGACCACAGATCTGCCACACACATGCTGCATTTATGTGAAGATTACAATACGTCACGTTGCCGTTTCGATCCATTCCGTGAATGTTGGTACCCATTTTGTCACACTTATCTACAACGTCGCCGTTGTTGCTACTCCCGTAACCATTGCCCCCACCAACAAGTTTTTTTTCGTACGAGCAAACATTATTTTTATTACCAAACGAGTTTTAATGCCGCCTTAATTGATTTTGGTGTTTGCTTTTTCGTAATAATTACATAAATTAATACGATGACTAGCTTACTCTGTACATATTAAAGTTCACTTTTAAGTCTCAAAATATAAACAAAGTTTTTTTTTAAACCTCCATTTTATTTGAAGATAAAACAGTCGTCTATGATTGTGTTGTTTTATCCGTAGTGTGGATCTGGTTTAAAGTTTTTTTGTGCTTTGGCCTTTTGCTTTTAAACTGGATTGCATTGTTTGGATATTATGTTTGTCCCTGTATTTTCATTGTATTTTTATAATGCAATGTGCTGGATTAGTCTTCCAATAGGACCTTATACGTTCATAAAAGCCGACACTGTGCTGACCAAGAACGGGCCTGATATACACGATCGCAGCCACAGTTTCTTGCTTCAAATTAGCGTTTGACATATTTTTTTAATTTTGTTGAGCACTGAATATATATATATATATCACAAGTTTAATAGTTGTATGATTTAAATCGTAAATTTAATCTTAAATAGACATAAAATAAAAAGCTTTAACAAATTGACCGGAAAGAAATTACGTGAGACGTGCAAAATTGGGCAGAATTTGGGTTAGGTCTTGACTCGAAACATATTTTGTACGCCTAAGGAATATTAAAAGTAATTTGCAAGGTGTGTTAGCTTAAAATCCATCATTGACAAGTATACATTTACACAAACCCCATTACCGTCTGAAAGCCATCCCGGAATGAATAATCCAATTTGATGATAGGAACGGAGGTATCATAGTTGATCTTCACCTCTAATCCTCCAGTTGGTTGTGTCCCTTAAAACAAACTAACTGGTATTAATAACAATATACACACGCAAGTACGCACGCATACATCCCATTAACGCACACGCGTACGCACGTATAGACCCACACACGTACACTAACGCAAACGTACACACAAGTACACACAAACAAACACGCATGCACACATATGTATACACGCACGCACGCACGCACGCACGCACGCACGCACGCACGCACGCACGCACGCACGCACGCACGCACGCACGCACACACACACACACACACACACACACACCTCATGTAATGCAAACACGTTGTATTACAAATATCACAATCAAATCAAAGCAGCCGACACGGACGATAAACTGGACGCTTTTTCTTACATTTTAAGTATTGATAGCGTTATTCAATAACAAATTCTAATTTACAGACTAATATTTTCTTAAAACTCATTAAAACCAATTACGACTTACTCGAGCTAGAATATTACATATAGGGGATATTATGATAGGAAGCTTTTCTGGTGACCTGCATCACGTCGAGTTCGGTGTGTCAACACGTATCCGTCGAGAACGAAGGTCGAGACGGATACATGTTACTTACCGAACGGGACGTGATGCATGTCACCAGAAAATCGTTTTATCGCAGTATTCCAGTTATTATGTACCTGCCTATTTAATTATTCGTTTTTATTTTTCGGTTTCGATTTGATTTAAATCTACCGCCATCTGTCAAGTGCGCGTATGAATTCGAATGTGTTACGTAGTTTTCGTGTAATGAGGTCAAGGGAGGCTACTACAGCCAAACGATATCAGAAGTTACAGAATTCACTTTATTGAGCAAAATGAGAAAAAACATATTTATTTTTTTAGCAAAATTAACAAATTGCTTATACGAAAACAATTATTAAATGTCACAGCACAAAAAACAACAACACAAATATGGTACTTATTTTACGAGTATACACCAATTGTCATTTCCTGTAGACGTAACGCGGCCATTTTTAACAAAGTAAATATTCGTGGGATTTCTTGACGACCATTATATGCAGAATTGAGGGAAGTTCGTGAATCAATCGCTTTTTCTATCGATGACGCGAATTCGCATTCTTCTTTGTATTGGCGAGCTGCTCATATTTATGATAATAAACATTGATATTGCAACCTTTTATGAACTTCGAAATGGAAAACAACTAGTTCACTGGAGTAGCTGTCTAGATAGTTTGGAAGTTTTTCTCTGCTTCGTGCTTATCCTCAAGGTTCTTTAAAGAACATGAGAACCATGTTCCTGAATATTTACATGCGTCTGGAGGGTGAGTAAAGTTAGATAATTTTATGTATTTAAAAGTTGACAGGTTTTACCAGTTTATGTTTTGGTGACGCTATTTTTAGCAACGCGAAAGTAGTTCTGAGATTACACACGGTACACGCATGATACGAAATACGGTTTCTTCAATACGGCGTGCTGTATTTTAACTGTTGGATATGGAAAAGGAATTTGATAGGCATACAATAAATGTTCATTATACATTTTGAAAGAATCAACGGAAAAATCATAATGCGTTTTTAATGATTTGTTGTATAGGTACATGTTTTAAAATAACTTAAAGATGAACTTACAGTTCAAGTGATCTTTGAAGTGTGCTTGGAGGATCGCCCTTTCCTTTAAACATGCAAATAATCAAATGCATGAAAGTATATGAAATGCTTTAAATGAATAGACACAGATAATATACACACTATATACATAGACGGTGCATTTATCGCTGTTTATAAATATTTTTAGTCAAATTAGTAAAATAGCGCTATGTTTTGCTCGTGCAATGGTTTGAGTATTAGCCATTGTCAATAAAGCCTACCTTTTGATACAGATCTAGTTCTTTTTTCGTTTGTTCTAATTCGTCCTTGACATTTTGTCGTGCCTAAAAACAGAACGACATTTCTTAATATACCATATTTTTACCAAACTGTTATTGTCTTTTACTATTCTTGTATAGTATAAGTATTGAGTCGGTCTTAAGCATTTTTTTAAAACACAACCGTGACTGAGTGTTTGTATTTAATTGTTTTGTAACAAACGCGTGTAATTATACTCCAAGGATCACAGTACGCGTGCTTTCAACAGTTTATGCTGAGTGCTCCGTAACAAGATGGCGGTGTTTTACATCGGTTTGCTTTTCTAAGGCTTTTTATTTAGTTATACGAACACTTTTAATCAAACAAGACTCAATTGTTGTACTTTTAAATCCAGTTTAATAAACACTTTCAGAATAATACACCATGACCAAAATCCCCCCGAGCGACATCTGCACACTTCACTGGAAGATAAGCCTCGTGAGAGGGTCGGGTGGGATAAAACAACAATTGCTGTGCCCAGGAGGAAAGGTTTAACACTAAAAACACTTGTAAAAGCCGTAAAAGTTGTGACATTCAGCCAAATTGTGGACCAATCCCCCTAAATATTATCATTGCAGTGTTCGTTATAACATGTTAACGAAAACCGCATTCTACTGAAATATGAATTGTGTCTAATATGAACCCATTAAAAGTGTTCTTACATTTCACTGAAAGATAACTTGAATTTTAAAGTCTGGCCATGGCATTTTGATATATTTCCTGTTGTCTTTTGTATAAAGTGTATTCCAGAGAAAATAGAACAATCTCCAACTCACAAAATAACCAGAATATATACCAACTTTTACCATATGCAAACTTATTATTCGACCTCTTTGAAGATAATTAGCCAAACATCCAAACAATCAAACAACAGAGGCGCTCAATGGATTCATTCCGACTACAGAACTCTGATTAATAGCTTAACAACACCACCAGATCCAGAGGAAGATTGTTTGAAGAAGCGATAGCATTTTCTCCGATAATACAGCCACTTGTTTCATAAATAACAATCAAGACAACATTTTCGAAGAACAAAAAGTTTTAAACAGAACCACCCCAAATAACAAGAAGTATCATATTTATACATTAACAGTATTTGCTGATAATCTTCAACAAATCCTTCATGACGGACATGTAAAAGGTAGCAGAAACTAAGCTACACATTTTTCACTAAGATGGATACCGTATAAAACGAAAAGACAGAGACGATCAAGGAGGATGTTTCATGATTTCTTCCGGGGTGATCACTCTTACAAGAGAAATGCAACCCTTAAAAGTAAAAGCATGGAGTAAATGTGTCTCGTACTTGACATGAACAAACGAAAATGGGATATTTCATGTCAACCACCATCACTGTCTTATACCATATTCGTAATAGATTTAACAAAATGTTTATACAAAATGTACTCAAACTTTAATCATATGATATGTATGGTGGCCTTCTTGAACAGAAAGTGCTCCGTGTGAGATTTATTTAGTGCTAATTTCAATTTGACTAATATTGTATAAGGGGTATCTTGTTTTACCAAAAAGCAGAGTCCAACACTAATTGATTTGATACACAAAAAGTAAAGTACATTTAATGAAAATCATAAATTTTAACTGTGATCTTGGTGATTGTCATAATATTGAACATTGTATTTTACTTATTCAGAAAGAAAAACATTTACGATCCTATAAAATAATTGATTCTGCAGCTTCAGCCGTGAATTGTCTGATGAACCATTACGAGATTTCCAAGTCTTTGATGATGTCAGTGAAGTGACTTGGCTCATGAATCTTTGGCCTACGATTCAACTTTTTTTTATCTATTAATAACAAGTCACATAATCCAATCATACTTATGATAACACGGAACTCACCACAGACCGAACACAAGTGGCAAACAATCTTAATTCATTTTACATAAACGTAGCTTTAAATGTTGATAAAGCCAGTAATACTCAAGTGTACTTACCATTAAAATTAATTATCAAAACATTTTCAAATTTGAGTTCAACCTGTCTTTAAAAAAAACAACGAAATAAAACCAAATGTTAAATAAAATATATATATGGACTTTGAAAATGTATAAATCCAGTGGCCAGTTCTTTTTGTCTTTACCATTTCAGCAAGTCCACATCCTTGTTTCCATTCCAGTAAATCTGTTGCGATCGCATGCTTTACCTGAAAGAGGAACAGATTAAACATAATGAAATTTGAAGTTTTAAACCAAACGCAAAAATACTGAAATTTAAATTTAAAGCTTAAAAATAATTAATCACACAGATACAATTGTTTTTCTTTTTTGCGAGGTTTCTTGTTCCTGTAGTTTATTTGCATTACTGATGTGTTACTTAAATAATATTACCAATGTTAACCTGCGAAGCCTGTAAGATAAATGTATAAGTATGCATGTTAAATGTTTCACTCTTTCTGAATTATCAAAGTCTTGTTGCACTTTCTTCAGCACAATGCTCAGTTCTGTTATTGTTTGACAACTTGTTAGTATGTTCTTAACAATATGATCTGCATTGGAAACGTTTTGGAAACGCCCATGCAAAATACATTTCATATTTCATGAGTTTTGATGTTTCCCGAACCATATTCATAGTCCATGAGACATTCAGTTTTATTCAACGGGATGTAATTACCATTGATTTTGAATGAGGTTTTAATTGTTATTGCGTTCACTTCTGATTGTGAAAATATATTTGAACTTTTTCCATTTCAATTAAAAAATTAAATATTTCACCTCAAAACATGCATCACGCTATCGCATCGGTTGGCCGTAGCTGGTAAAAGATCAGGTGATGACCTTGACTGCTAACATAACGTCTTGTGATACGTTAATTAGTGATATAAAGGAATATTTATATAGAGCGGATCTAAGACGTATTCGTTATGATTTATGTAATTCCTTTCCATTAACATAAAACCTTTGTTGAGAAGGCAGGGCCTTGGTTGTTAGGACCTGCTTCTAGTGAATATTGATCAAATTATCTACGCATTAGTTGTAAAACATGCTGCCATGTGGAACAACATATCAGTATTGACCGAGAAATTAGCTTAGTCAACAACTTATGTTTTGTATGAGAAGAGTTCTATACCAATGTTTATTGTAACAATTGAAAACAAATCATGCTTTTGCTGTCTATATGAATTTTCCACTGCCTTTAAGTAAAATACTTGTTCATCACATGATAACTATTATTATAATTTAGGCATTTGTTTCGAAGTGAAAATCTGAAAAGTCCAGTCAAACGAAAGTTGTTTTATAGTGATATGTAATCTTATAATGTATTTTTAGGTTCAAAGCGTGTTCTTAAATAAGCCGCAGCTGTCGATTTACAATATTGTTCAGAGATAATACTGTAGACAAACAGTGGTATTTCATTGAATCTTGAATTATTTGAACTCAATTGAAATTGCTGATTTTGCATGCATCAAAGTCAAATTACTTTACGAAAGTATTTAAAGAGATATACAGTTAGTAGATTACACTTATGCAGTTATCTTAACGCATGTGGCATCATCGTAGAGTTTCCAGAATACGTAATGAATAAAGATCATGCTTGAGTTATGTTATCATTTATCATGCCCTTTACAAAGAACAATATTAATAATGAAAGACAAAGCAAACTGCGTTACATAATCCTGTGGATTATCAAAGTCGATGTGGTAGGTGCCATTTTTTTATTAATAGGATGTTATGATATATGTCCTAAACTACATTGTATTTAACGGATATATGTTTAGAATCAGCAATTGTAACAATTGTAATGTTATTCATTTCAATGGATACAAACATGAAGTATTTAAATCTTTAAAGTCCTTTTCGATTAAATTGACGACTCTATTCACTCTGACCTTCACTTTGTAAATATATCACAAAGGGAACGGTGTTTGAAAAAAGCTTGTTCTTGCTTGGAAAAAGTATAAATCATTTGAATGGAAAACATACTGCTCAAAATTGTATTGTCCTTTTTCCTTGTTACATCATTGGGCTTCCCATCTCAGAAATATATAAATAAATATAATATATGTAAGTGCTTATCTATGAAATATTGAAACGTTGTAATTTTCTACTCTACTATAGATCCCACATTTAACATGTATATAATATGTAATATCTTTGTACATTGTACTAACACATTTGATATGGAACATTCTACAGTTTTAAGATAAAGCGAAGCAAATCCTATTATGCTATTGATTTTTATTATTTTTATTATTGGATGTGTAATTTCAGATAAAGTAAACCCAACATGTTGATAATTATTTATAATTTTATGAAAAGCATACATCAGAATATAAAACGTATGCCTTAGGTTTACTCTGGTTGTGCGAATTTTCATCATAAGACATAACGAGATTATCTTACCTGTTCAGATTTGTCTAGGTCTATTTTGGCTTTCAGTAACTCATGCTGCAATCCATCTTTCATCTAAAAGCATAGAGAAGAAGCATAAAAATAGCAGTATACGTAAACATGTACCAATTATGTATGGAGTTAACATAAACGAAAGTAGCACATTCGTCCCCACAGCCGCATGTCGTTGTTAAAGCACACACACACTAAAACGTTTTTACATTTTATTTTACCAATATACAGAGGATGAATGATGCTGACTCTCCAGCTTGGGAGTCAAACCCAGACTCTCTAAAAACTACGGGCAGGCGGCCCGAAGCACAGTATTTTAGCTTATGTCATATACACGTGATCTCACCTTCGCAGCACAGGTTTGTCCCTAATATGTAATCACGTAAATATGCAAGACCGCATTGTGTTACACAAATAGCAAAGAGTTGACTTGGTTACCAATGGCAAAAAAACATATGATGACGTTAAATGAACATAAATCAATGGCAATGCTGGGTTTAGTTAGCATTGACCACTGACAATGGTAAATAAGAAAACAGATCAATAGCAATGGTGAGTGTCGTACAATGAAAATGCTGAGTTATGTTAACATAGACTTATGGCAATGATACATTTGGTAAGCATAGGCCAATGGTGATGATAAATTTAACAAACAATGGAAATGAGTTTAGTAATCATATATCAATGGCAATGATTAGTATTTAGTATAAATATACCAATAACAATGGTGAATAAATTAAACGTAGCCAAAAGACAATGCTACAAAGGATTGTAAACAGGTTAGTAGCAAAGATAAATTGAGTGAATATAAACCGGTGGCATTTATAATGCAAACATATACCATTGACAATGAGGAGTGTATAAAATAATGGTCATTGACAATGAGGAGTTTCTTGTTCATAGACACATTTCAACAATAAGAAATTATTGATTAATCAAACGCGATGATGCGTATAACAAATCGACTACTACCAATGATTACAAACATATTAAACGGTGATACAGCATAAACTTGAGAATGTTTTTATCAAGTTCTATCCTTGTATATATACACGATGAGTCTTACATTCATTTTGCTCATTGATAAGCTCTTTACGTTGCTACTACCTTGTCCAATAACAAATACAGATTGTGCAACACGTAAATAACTTTACATCATAATAGGTTTGACTTAGTATCAGTATACACAGGTTTTGTAAACACAAAGTATAACCAATTATAAAATCTATATAACGACAATAAAAACTGTATAATTCAAATGTCACATATTATTTATCATCTCTGAAATAATATTATTATTTCGACACATTTGTGTGTACATTTAATTGCTGAATTTTTACGTGTTTTTAAGGACAGGACCGATGAATAAAAATTAAAATTATCTATTATGATGGATAAGCTTTGCTTTCAAAAAATATATTCCATTATAGCAGTTTCGTAACGACGATATATGCTTCAATATTATATTAAAATATACACGTATCAGATATTTTGAAAATATGCGGGTTCGAAATTTAGGTATTTCACATTTTTCACACTGTTTTGTTGTCTTCAATATATTTGCGGTGTTATTTGGAATTGTAAATAATTTTCCCTTACCTTTTCAGAATTTTCCCATCCTTGTTTTGCTTGCAGTAACTCTTTTTCGATCTCATTCCTTAACTGGAATAGCAGATGAAAAGTCAATTGTGGTAATATACCAATCGCAATTGTGGATAAAATTATAAAAAAAAAAATGAACACATGTAATTGCTTTAACTTTTGCAATGGGTTTTATCTCTCTTTTTTAATTATATCACTGATGTATATTGAAGTATTACTATCAGTGTAAGCCTGTAAGAAAAATGTTTCATCATGTTTATTTCATACTTTCTGAATAATAAGGTTTTGTTTATCTTGCTTCAGCACCAATTTCAGTTCCGTTATCGTTTGACAACGTGATAGTATGTTTTCCATATGTGATCTGTATGGAAACATTATCTGTAATATTCCGTAAATTTGAAACTTGACACCTGAAAAGTTTGAATTGACTGTATTTTAGCAATTGAATAGAAATATGAAATTTTTTGAAAGAACATTTTATCAGAGTTTGGTTCAAAAACAGTTGCACTTTCAGCGTATTCGCCAGTCGACAATTTAAGTGTTTTTGTGTCTTCTGGTTGTATATTTAAAACAATTTGATGTTTTATGCGATTTTTTTTAAGTTTTAGTAACGGTTTAAGCCATTAAAACATTAATTTAGAACAGAAATATGAAAATCTACGATTTTTATCAGCAATCTTATATTATTGGTTTGCAGATATAAAGGCAAAAAATTGCTCTTTCCAAGACAAAAAACAAAAAGTTGTAAAAATGGTATATCTGTGAGAGTGCAGCTTTAATATCATTTATGATAAACATAAAGCAGATTGTAAAAGGAAATAATATTTCTTAGGTTTAAGAACTATCATTTTAACAATTGTTGTGCCAATGTGCATCATATGACATATAAATTATCTTACCTTTTCAGATTTGTCTAGGCCCGTTTTGGCATGCAGTATCTCTTGCTGCAACCCATCTTTAGTCTAAAAACAAAGGGATGAAGTATCATAATAGCAGAATAAATACCTATATAACAATGGTGTGAAGTGTTCACATAAATTGATATCCATTATATGTTTGATATCAATGAGATGTTTTTTGTATAAAGACCAACGATATTGGTGTGTAAATCTCGACAAATGGCAAAAATAGCTATGTAAACACAAACAAATGGCAATGATGAGTTTCGTAAATAATGGAAATGATGCACTTAGGGAAATCAAGGGAAATAGTAGGTTTAGTAAACATAAACTAGTGGAAATAATTATTTTAGCAAATATACACCAACGTTAATGATAATTGTACAAAACAGTGCCAATGATGAGTTTAGTTAAAAAAGACCAATGGCAATGGTGAGTTATGAAAACATACATCAATGGAAAAGCTGAGTTTGGTAAACATTGACCACTGACAATGATAAATTTAGAAAACAGACCAATGGCAATGCCGACCTTAGTACACATGGACCATTGGTGATGACGAGTTTAAAAGATAGTCCAATAGCAATGATGAGTGAATAAAGACTAATTGCAATTATGAGTTTAATAAATATAGACAAATGACGTTGACAATTGAAGGAAACGTAGACCAATGTCAATAATGAGTTTAGTGAATATATACTATTAGCAATGATAAGTTTATGATAATGATGACCATATATAGACTTATGACAATGATGAGTTTAATAAACATAGAACTATGGCGATAATACGTTAAGTAAACATAAACTGCTAGCACTGAAGAGTTAAATACACACAGGTTAATGGTAATGATTAGTTGAATTAATAAAAACAATGGCAATAATGTTTAAAGTAAACATCTATCAATGGCAATGATGATTTAAGTAAACATAGACAAATGGCCTGATAAGTTTAGTGTTTATATACAAATGCTGAAAATAAGTTAGTACGCATACACCAATACAACTGACTGATACAACTAATAAGGGAAACATAGGGTAATGGCAATGATAAATTGAGTTAACATACTAGACCAATGGAAATAATGAGTGGTGTTAACATATTCCAGTAACAAAAGATTTATAAGAATGATATTTAAAGAATGCTTAGATCAATGGCGGTAATATGTTCAGTACACATATACCACATATACCACCAGCACTGACAAGTTAAGAAAACAATCCTATCATTTATCTTTATACTCGGCCAACTTCTTTTTTTAATTCCACACTCTTTCGTAACTTCCGTATTGAATTACTACTTCATATGTATATATCCACTATTCCGTATAAATACTACTCACGAATGCATATGCAATTAGAGCAATATGTTACTATAAAGCAGAGAAATGAAATGGTTGTAAGCTCACATATCATGGCCGAATAGAAACACAGCGCCTTTTGGTTTTATTGTATTAATCGAAGTTCCACTTTGATTAAGTAGTCGCAATTATTATACATATATTCTATTAAAATCAGGGTCATGTGACAAATTATTGGCGTTTCAGATACATAAAAACAAGTCAAGTGAAGTTCGACGTTTGTTGTACAAAATGCCTCTAGTCCATACACAAACAAAAGGGCATACATATATAATACAAACGTGATAAAATGATATATAATGATTTCAAAACTAAACTATCATTACGATAATGTTTCTTCAAATGATAAATATATTAACATTGCTAAGTTATGTATAATTAAAGTAATTGTACTAAATATAAAAACTATTGATCAATAGTTAGGTATTCTTGATAGTATTTAGCAATATAAACATTCCGTATTCCATTTTATTAAGGACACACAAAAAAACAATCTTTATACAATTCTATAAAAGACTTATCAACAACAAAAACAGAATTCATTTCTAAACATACATAGCATAATAGGTAAGTGCGTGTATCTCTTTGTTTTCCATAATGACTAGCAGTTTCAATAGAAGGATAGGTACTAATCTTTTAAATGGCGCAAATAATTTACGCATTTAAGCTACATCTCAAACGTGATATTGTTTAATTGCAAAATTTGCTTAATATTGAGTGTATATTAATGGATTTCTATTCTATATACATCTGGCTCCAATAGTTTTAAAAACTCACCCTGTAACCTATAAGTATTCTAATAACATTATTATGGGTATGAACAATTTGGAGTATTAAAAAGGCGAGTAAGTGTATTTAAAACAACGTTTTGTTAAATATATACTTGGGGAAACGTCCCTAGTTACCTAGACAGACATAATAACAAGCATTTTGTTGATAATTCAAGGAACTCTATTGCAAGCAAACATTATGATGTATGTTATCAATACGAACCATATTTTTCAGAGCAAAAAGGTGTTACCAATATAACATAAGTGTGCATCAGCAAGTATGAAAACTTGTTTTTTATATGGAAAATAACAATAAATTCTGAAATGAACTAAGGACTTGCAAATATACTGATTTTGTTTTAATGGGCATTTGTTTAGCCATTTTATAAAAAGATAATCTATTTAAGGTGTACGCCAACATGCCAACATGAGCTAATTTGTAAATACTTCAAGATCATATAATGGAAAATTGTATTCAAACTGAAGTATAATGTTACTAAAAAAATCGGACATATAAGCTCATTGGTACTGTTTGTTCTATTCCTAAATGAATTTCTTTCATCTTTTTTGTCAATCATTTCAGCTGCAGTTTTGAGATAATATAATTTTCTTATGAAACTGCTGACTCGTATTGCAACACCAAACTAATCCCTTTACAACATCAACACACTGTAGTTATGCCTTTTTATAGTAGGTTTTCATTGAGAGCGTCTCGAAACATTAATAAGTCGTCTGTGTAACGTGAATCTGACAACTAATATCGTCTCTAACTCAACTGTTGACTGCTCCCTTAGTATTTTACGGTATTTGTTTATATTAGATTAGTGTTTCCTTATGACAATATTTTTCCTTTGCGAATTTAATCAAAGGATATGTGTGAGTGTGCCCACTTTTTGGATTGAACTATTATAAATAAAATATTGTCAATTTTAGGCTTATTGTTTCGTATTATCTGGTATTTAAATACATAACCAGGTCTTGTTCAATCACAAATGGAAGTTTGTGATATTTTTGTTTATAAAATAACTTACGGCGCAGGAGTGATATAACCCCATGCAATATTTTTCATATTTAACTAGTGTAATAATTATGCAAATTAGGTAACCGCATCACAAAAAAATGTATTCATACGCGCTGTCAAAACGTAAACAAACATAAGAAGCAATGTTTCAAAATGAATCCTGTCGGTCTCAACAAACTCAACGCCAAGATGGAACGAATGGTGAAGAAGGCTGGGCTTCATCCAAACAAACGACCTTCTGATCACAGCGCCAGAAAATACCTTGTCCACTAATTGAAACGTGAATGACAGCAATGTTCCTGCGAACCAGATTTATGCAAAAATCGGGACACAAGAACATTGCATCTTTAAACAACCATAGCCACATAAATCCAAATCAACACAAGGAAATATCAAACATCCTGTACTCCAGTGAAAATACATGCACCATGCTCATTCTTTGCACACAGTTCGCAGGCAATGCTCAAGTTCACACAGTCACTGATTCCACATGAAATCTCAATTCATCTGTTGGATTTTACAACATTTTTGTAGATTCACGGAGGTAAAACTCATTGTGCATATCCATCAAAACGACAAAAATCCATGATGTAATCCAAAAGCTACAAAGCGGATTCGCAATAACAGACAGCGACTGTGACGCTGACTAACCGTCTTTTCAAACTTCAACCGCCAAATGACATGTACACACTCGCGTGATTACTAATGACGTCATACAGTTATGACATTGCTCTAATTATTGATTTAAATGGATTAAAATGTGAAATCTTTTTATTTAAAGTGAAACCTTTGAAAATCGATTGATAATGCAATCATGAATTATGTTTATTTTATTGTAAATACAAAGCTTTTATGTCGGACTATTTTCTTTCCTGCGTAGGCATCCTTATAACACTAAATGTAAATTCTACGCTGTATGACACGAAAATGTGTATTGAAGAAGCCTTCATCTAAATTTCGCCCGTAATTAAGTTATGTTATAAATAGGACCTCAAAAGAGTGAATATTTTGTATCAAAGTTATGAAACTCGTCAAAGCCTCGTTTTTATCGTTTTAAAATGAACTCGTTTAATAACTTTGATACAAAATAAACACTCATTTGAGATCCTATGCAATACATGTTTGCTTGTATATTATTATGTTTGAAACTATGAATGTTTAATGAAATAACAATACGCTTTCAAACGCGTAAGAAACTTATCGAAGCATAGGTTCAAGCAAAGCTGGACGTAGATAAAGCAGAAAGGTACGTGTATTTGTAGAAAGTGAGCAAAGACAATGTGTTTAAGTATTTTCAAAGGCCGAGAGTGTAAGATTATAAGAAGCTTCCTTGGCCGAGAGTGTAAGATAGGTTCTTTCCGACCCGAGCGTAGGAAGTTTTGCGGAAACGAGGTATTTTTTCGCTGGAATTATTTTGTGCGTAATGAACATAAATGCGTATAGATATATGATCGTTCCTGGTAGCCATGGATATGTGATTCAGTTTAAGTTAATAGTCAAATCGTTTTTAAATAGTTCTGAGGAGAGTGCAGCATTATTTCTTGGAGCGTAAAAATGTTTTAATGTTGCCATTTGAAGCGAGAAATAGTTAAACCAAAAGCGGATTCTCAGTTTTTAGGGTAAATTCTTAACAATGTATGCAAAATTAAGTTATAATCGAGATAATTAAGGTTAACAGATTGAATAAAAACGAAGTAATTTTAAACAAAGATACATCGAACAGCTCGTCAACAGGATAACAAGTCCAGATGTCGACAAAAAATAAAATTGTATAAACTATTAATAACGCTCATAGTACAACCTCGCTTTCGATAGAAAGCGTCACAGATTATGTTTTATCAAATGTCCTACAGAGAAATTCATAATAAATTAGTGAAATTCACGCAGGAGGCAGTACATAAGAGTTTTGTCTGAAAGGCTCATCGATTTTTTAATAAAATTTTGTTTTAATAAATATAATTAAGTATTATCAACGTTAAACAATCATTGGTCGTCATGAAATAAAACAAATGTAAAAATGGTCCATTTGAATTCATACAATTCCTAAAATGTGTTTTTAAGGAAACCTAGTCTACTTTAACGTCCAACCTCTGTACAACAATTTAACGTTACCAAATACAAGCAATGTTTTCGTTTAAATATGCAAATTCAATTTCCCGCTGTGTGTTTTCTGTTTATTTATATCTGTCGTAATTAAGAGGTACTTTACTTTAATTTCGTAACGGATTTCTGTATAGGGCCATCGTATACACAACAACCAAGTTACAATATTTATCACGTCAAGCGGCGACGTGAAGCTGCGGGCAGTTATACACTTTTGTATAACGCCTTCACAAACGATAACTATGATAAAAGTGTCCGGGTAGAATTTCAGCAGATCACTGGTGTTTTACCATCACCGTGACATGGGCCTATTTTCGTATACTATGTTGAGTGCCAAGGGCATATTATGGGTGGGTCACTTTAAGTTATTTCATCAAATTTACGTCAACAATTATCAAGAAACCCGTTACTGCATACAAATCTTCGTCATCTGCTTGGTCATATCCGCCGGTGCCGACCCGCGCCCAGAAGCCAATGGCATTATTGAATTTCGTTATTTGTCATTTCTATTTCTTGCTTTCACCGTCTTAAACATAATTTACCGAGTAAATATGAAGGATTAGACACACAATAGTTCTATTTATACTGAAAGACGCATTAATGACACTTATAAAGCTAGTAATACACACGTGACGTTACCCGAGCTCTCCAGCGCGCTTGTATCTAATTTAGAAGCTGTTAACGCAAATATGTGCGAAAGCTGCAGTGTTTTAAATAATAGTTATACATATAGAAGAAAAAAATGAAGAAGACTGCTGCTGCTACCACTACTACTACTACTTCTACTACTACAACAACTACTACTACTACAAGTACTACTTCAACTACTACTTTTACTACTACTACTACTACTACTACTACTACTACTACTACTACTACTACTACTACTACTACTACTGCTACTACTGCTACTACTACTGCTACTGCTACTGCTACTGCTGCTGCTGCTGCTACTACTACTACTACTACTACTACTACTACTACTACTACTACTACTACTACTGCTACTACTACTACTACTACTACTACTACTACTACTACTACTACTACTACTACTACTACTACTACTACTACTACTACTACTACTACTACTACTACTACTACTACTACTACTACCACTACCACTACCACTACAACTACCACTACCACTACCACTACCACTACTACTACTACTACTACTACTACTACCACTACTACTACTACTACAACAACTACTACTACTGCTGCTGCTGCTAATGCTACTACTACTATTACTACTACTTCTACTACTACTACCATTACTACTACTACTACTACTACTACTACTACTACTACTACTTCTACTACTACTACTACTACTACTACTACTACTACTACTACTACTACTACTACTACTACTACTACTACTACTACTACTACTACTACTACTACTACTACTACTACTACTACTACTACTACTACTACTACTACTACTTCTACTACTACTACTACTAACAATAATAATAATGATCAATCAATGTGATAACCAGCTATTAACGCGCTTTTGTGGCAATATGCAAAATGTCGGCAACAGGACAGTTTCTTTTTTTGGACCTGCTAGAATTGAGCACAGCGAAAAAGGAGATTCACAATCTATTTGACTTGGAACTTGACCATGTGATCAATTTTAAACATAATAGTTTCGCGCTTTCGCACAAGTGAACTCTGGATCCCCCCCTCAATTCTGTGACCGGCATATTCAATTATACTACGCCAATGATAACCAACGTCAATCAACCCTAACCCTCACCGGTCATTAAAAAGTTTTACCACTAACCATCAAAGATTATTTGTTATAATTGGCTTAATAAATACTTGTTTAAAAGTTTCTCATTGTAAGCCAAATTTCTGCAAACAAATCCGAATTGTGTGAGAAATTTATCAAAGCCTTGGCGTTTTAAATCTTCAATATCTGTAGCTTGCTTAAGTGGAAAAGGCCTATTCATTCAACCTTTCTGATCCTATTTCCCAAATCAATAAGCTATTCAAATCAAACCCGTACTTGTTTTCAGTGCATGCGAATCTTCAGCTATAGATTGACAATTAGATTAGATATCATGTTATACACTGATTTTTATTATTTTTATTTAGCTGCTTTGCTCTATCGCTTTTTTTCATTTAATATTGATTCAACCATGTGGTTCAAAGTTTACAAATAGGGCTGTTTAATAAATTATATAAAGGAAATAAGTATAATCTAAATTCCGAATGATGACACTAACCAAAGCATAATACTTTCGACAAATTTATGAATTTATGCCAAAGTTTTGCTTGATACTATTGGAAATAGTGGTTCTGGTAAAACAAATACATTTATTATGAATCAACTTATTGGTATGCAAAGAATTTGAATATCAGCACTTTATCTATTAAATGGGCGATATTGCCAGAAACAATGAACTATTACTAAAATCAGTTACAGATCTTTCATCCTGGTGAAACCTAGGTAAATGAATATTGCTTTAGACACGTATTGGATGAGGGTTGTTTTGTTCTGTTATTACCAGTCATGTGCAAAAGGATTGAAAACCTTTGATTACTTCCAATTATTCTGCTGGTTGTCCATACTCTTCGTGATATTCACGGGGATCCAGGGACAGTATCCTCTTTCTCATCATCCATTTCTTCCGTTGCATCTGAAGTCCTTGGTACTCACTTGAAAATAGTCCATTACAATGTTCAGAGTTTTCTTAGATTTTTTTTATATTTTGTATGCAGACCTTCGTAATTTTGATATTCTAGCCTTTACCAAATCACAATGAGGTCGATTCAGCAGCCTTAACTTCTACTCATTCCATATCCCGTATAGAAGAAACAGGCCTGTTGATCTGCATGGGGCGTAATTGTTTATGCTAAATCAAACCTGTTTGTCTCGGAACGAGGCGACCTTGAACCTCATGATGTTGAACGTCTTCAGTTAAATTGAGTATAAAAAGAAGGCAAATCTCAATCAGCAATCCGACTTTCATGTCCTTGATTGCATAAACAATTCAATTTCATTTGCATTCAAAACAGGCAATAAGGACATCGCGATTATTGGTGACTTTAATTTGGATATTAACAAACCGCTAGCGTATCACATGATCGAATACATATTACAAAATCTCTTTCAGCTTTTTACTGAATCTTCTCAGTCTTAACATATGTTTTGTCTCATCTCCTGAGTCCGTTCTTGAAGTGGTGTTGGTTGACCGTTCCTACACCAGCAAATTCGTTTCCATTGTCTGATCTACTGTGTTGAAATTCAATAATTTTACTAGTTGTTCTTTCAAACGTAAACTCTGGAAATTCTCGCAATGTGATTTCGACAAACTAAAACGGCTAGTTGCAGATTTTAATTGAAAAACATGCTGTAAAAATGATATACATATTTTTACACAGATCAGTTAACGAATCCATTCACGTCATTTTTGTCAAATATCTACCACAATTTTAAAGGTTCGAACACAAGTTTCCCCGTGGTTTCATATCGAAATAAGAAAGGCTATTACGACATAGAATACGGGTAAACAGGGAGGCGAAAAAGGTGATGTTCACTGGAGCATGTACAATGAGCAATGAAAGTACATGAAATTATCATGATATAAATGAATAAACGCATAAAACTACTAACATAATATAACCCATTTTATAGCATACCTGACGTCGCCAAAATAACAATACGGCATATAGCAATTAAAGTATAAACGCTGTGTAGTAACTATTTTGTCAATTTTGCGCTGTAAATAATTTAATATGAATCATAAAAATCGAATATCACATTCGTCGTTCGAAGAACAGTTCACAGTTGCAAAGTTTTATGTTATTCTGTTAACTGTGAACACGCGTTTAGAGGTAGCATGAAAAATGAATCATACGAGGTTTTTTCTAGACACAGTTAAAGATCTGATATAAACCGCTTCGCATGCGAAGTGTGCACTTTATATCGTCTCTTACCATAACTGTTGACTGCTCCCTTAGCAACTTACTTCAGTTGTTTACATTGAAAACATTTCGTGTGCTTTACAAAAGCAATTACTGGCGAGTTTTTATTCTGTGAATTGAAATAAGGATTCTTTTTGATTATGCTTAATATATGGGTAAATGTGAAATGTAAAGACTATGGTAATGTATAATTCTACCTATAACAAGATCTTATTTAAACAAGGAAGTTAATAGCTTCTCAATACAATTTTCGTTGATTTTCCCCGGTGTTCAATGATTACATGTTAGTACAGATTTCTTTTGAATTTCGTACTATTTATTTCATGATAGTGAATCGAAATATTCACTTTGGATTCGGATTATAAACATAACATTTAAAATGGCAAACATCCATGTTCAGTGTGAAATGTGTTGTGAGGAAGAGGCAGTTGGATGCTGCAATATATGTGGAAACATTTGTGAATCGTGTTGCGTAATTCACAAGAAAGGAAGGGCATTCCAAAACCACATTCTGAAGATGTACGGAAAAGATGGATACAGTTCAAGGAGTATTACATATGATATCACAGAGGAGATATGTAAACACCATCCGACTGAAAGGGCGTTATTATTTTGTCAAATTCATGAATTAATGATCTGTGGTCGATGTTTTCGTTCGGATCATATATCATGTGGTCATAAAGTTATTGATTTGTGTGAAGAGGCAGGGCATGTTGATTACGACCAATTTAATGCTATGTCCGCAGCTTTAAATGAAATTAAGAATGACAGTAAGCGCATAAAAGAAGAAATTGATAGACAAAAAGAAAGAAGTAATACCCATGCGATTAAATGCAAAAAAGAATTGGATGATTTGGAAAATAGACTAAAACGGAAAGTGGAACATTCAATCAGTAGTTTCAAAGAGGAAGCCCAAAAATTTCACGACGAAAACATAGCCGCCTTTTCATTTATTTCATCCGTTTGTGAAGAGAAAGTGTCTTGGGCTATCAAAGAGGAAAGTCAACTCAATGAGTGTGTGAACAACTCGTTGACGGGTCACCTTTACCTTATGAGCCGGAATTTCGACAAGGGAATTTCAGAGGTCAAAAGGCAGATGAAAGAGGCTGAATATAAGAATACCTTTAAAAATGTTTGTTTAAAGGAAAATACGGCTGCCTTAAAGTGCTTGATTGAAGACTTGACTGATGTTTGCGAACTTCAGGAGGAAGTTGATGGAAGCGACGAAGTTACGAAGTTATCAATCGGGAATGCGACTGTCGAAAATGAAAAAGTATGTTTTTATCTGTTTTATGTATCCAAATGCATCCGACAATGACGACAGGTTTTAGGTTAAACATTCAATGCTGGTAAGCAAATGCATCATTGTACTGGTCCGTTCTCAATAATATCGCATGTAGGAATATCTATTAAGTAGACTTATATAAGTAGTGTATCAATAAAAGAATAAAGGCTATAAGCGTATATACAACTATATACAACAAACAGATGTACATGTACCATTAACCCGAATAAAACTACACTTTTATTTGTAAGAATCAAATTCCAGTATCCGATTAACAATAAAGCTTGTCATTTAATGCAGCCATTTGCTATTTTGTTTATGTGTATACTTTTTACCCAATACAATTTCTGTATCGATTAAAGGTAAAACATGTGCAAAAATCAACGGAAAAAAATGTCTCAACTCACCCTTACCAAAACAAACACCGTTTATGCTGACGAGACTAGTTTATTTGTGGCAACAACAGATACAAGGGGGTGGCAACAACAAAAATCCAAACACAAGATTGTACTACAACTATTATTAACTTCTTTGCGTGTTTATAAAACTATACTATCATTTTACGTGTTTTCATACATAACGTTATAACGTTATAACATGGACATAAGTATACATATATCACCCCCAAACTGAGCATGTCACAATCCTATCGAAAAACATATGTTTCTGAATCAGTAACGTATGTAAAAAGATAAGATCGAATATTATTCTCTGGGATACTGGCCGTCCAGGAAAAACATCGCTTATCTTTTTTAAATGTGCGAGGAAACCTGTATTCGTAACAATGCTCGAAACACGTTTAGTGTTTCTCAGACTAACCCTCCAAATATGAGACAACGAATATATCTCAACATGCTCCATTATAAAAATTCAAAAATAGTATTTAATTGTACATACAATCTCATTGCGGTTATATTGTATAATAATATAATTTTCACCAAATAACATGTTCATCACGAAAATATAATTCAAGTTTGATGTTGCCCGAACAGCAGTCTCGGTAGAAATGACCAAAGCCCACTTTACCCGCCTAACTACGTCATTTCCCGCGCTTTATAGCGCCACCTACAAAACTGACCAAACCAGTTTTTGACAGGCTATTTTGAGACAATTGTTCTCCGCTATACGGTGTAACGCTGAGAACTATATGTCTCAACTCACCCTTACCAAAACAAACACCGTTTATGCTGACGGGACTAGTTTATAGATATATTAGCAAATTTAGAAGAGTTTTTTTTTATATTTATGTGATTCTTCATTACATATCATTACCATTTCATAACTTTAATGATTTTGTTATCAATAATATCTTGTCTAATGAATCCTTTATATAACCGTCCTTTGCCTGGTCAGTTTTCCATCTACCGTGCCTCTTTATACATCTATCAGATATACCATCCACGTTTGCTGCGAATGTAGCACCGCTAGCTCGTAGAGTATGCGTGCCCAGCTTGAGATTTGGTGCTACCAATGATAATTTTGAAACAATACATTTCCTGGCCCTAGTGTAACTGATCTTTTTGTTCTTAGTTATTAATCGAAAAGAGGCCTTTTATTTTAAGACGGGTTTGAATAAAAATTCATCTGAAGTTTCATCAAGTCCTGCCAAATTCATATAACGTTGTAACATGATATATGGACAAGCAATTGTGCTACCTTTAGCTATCAAAACCTCCCTTCCCTCCCTATAAATGTCAGTTTTACTTAATCTTATCTTGAGCACTATATGATCAGTTTGAAAATTCACGTCCGAACAACGGAGGTTGCTCATTTTGTTATAATGCAAAAATCCAGCATAGCACAGTAATATCATAGCTTAATCTCTTACATTTGCTAGTGACATGTCTTTCTTCATTCAAGTACACAAATCTATGAGCATTGTGGAATCTACAACATCTTTCTTATTCTTAGGTTTAGAACGTAGTGTTTTTGCGGCATCACATAAATGTTTCACAAAACTGCTATCCGTAGGATCTGCCAATCCGTGTTAATGAATCCATTTAATGGCATAAATTGCCGAAGAAATGACACTGTAAGATTTTCCATTAATAAGCATATGAGATATGTATATTGCCACAGACATAGCATTCGCTGGTCGGCATGATAAATGCGTTGAATCACAAAACTTTTCAAAACTTTTGAAACAACCACTATACTTCTCCGTTGTAGACGGCGCCCTTGATTGTAAAACATAGCTTGCCATCTTTCCAGCGATATCATCCGATTTGCTAATGTCTATGCCGACCTCTTTTATCTGTTGCTGAATTGTTGCTTTCAGACTAGGACCTGTCAAAATAATCAATGTATGAACATCTATCTTATACAAACTTTGTCTTAAGAGCAATCATATGAAAAGGTAACGGATTCTTACTGGAAACCCCGTTATTACCCTTTCCGTTGCCAATCACTCCATGTTTTGGTAAAACCTTGTATTCTCGTATATAACTTTTAAATATACCTTCTTTTTGTAAAAGACAAGGCCAAAATGGTGCCGACACCCAAAGCGGCACCACCAGCGTACATTCCGCATTCTCTTTTCAATCTTTGAAATACACTTTACGGCCAATCTTGGTGGAGGCACAAGCCAATTGTTAGATCCTTTCCAAGATTGACTGAAGGCATCAATACCTTCTGTTCCAGGAACCCACCATCTTGAATTGAATCGCTTACGTTGTTTATTGTAGGAAGAAGCAAATCTAACTACTTTGTATTTCCCCCAAAGATTGTCAAAATAACAGAACCACGTTTTTGATAAAAACCAGTCGTTACAGTCTCCACATCTGCTTAAAAAATCTGCTTGACAATTATCATTCCTTGGAATCCATTCTGGTTCTATCGAAACATAATTTTTCCCACAAAAATGAAAAATATCTGATGCGATTAGATGTAAATCCTCTTTTTGCTACCATTTTGCAAAATAGACTGTACGTTCTTATTATCTGAATAAACTTTTACAGTTTTATCCCTTATTATGTCCACTTGACTTACCATTACCCGTCTGACAGCCTCAATTTCTCTCCATGTAGAACTTTTTTGCCGCTCTGACTCTGACCACGTACCGACTACAACTGAATCATTCAAAGCCAAAGCTTTTGAAAAATCAAACCTTTCAGATTCTTGTTTACTTAGTCCGCTCTCTTCCGGGGGTGATCTACCCTTCGTTCTAGTTTTATGACCGTGTAGCTTAATCTCTTTTTGAAAAAAATATATTACCCTTTTCCTGGAGTGAACATTTTTTCTCTACAAGGGACAACTCAGCGTTACCAACTGCGAAATGCCCTACTTCTAGACATGACACACTGCTCGCTTCCAGAAGCATCTTACTGCCCACTTCCGGGGGCGACTGACTGCCCACTTCCGGGGGCGACTTACTGCCCACTTCCTGGGGCGACTTACTGCTTACTTCCGGGGGCGACTTAGTGCCTACTTCCGGAAACGACATATTGACTACTTCCGGTGGCGACATTTTGCCCACTTCCGGGGGCGACTTACGGCCCACTTCCGGGGACAACTTTCTACCCACTTTCAGAGGTGACTTACCTCCAACTTCTGTAGTTTGGTTACAAGTATATGTCTTATGATACTTCTGTTTAGTAACCCCGACCAACTTACTGCCAACTTCCGGGGGAGCAGATATTCCCTCACCACCCAATGACATAATATTGCTCACGCCCAATGAAAACCTACTAGATGCAGTCTGCGTTCTAAGACTAACTTCTGTTTCTAAAATACCATTTACATGGGAATGTCCGCCTACTTCGGACGCAATGGGCCCACTTCCGGGAGTCCTTTATTATCAAAACCCGTTCTCTCTATATAACTGCCGTATCCATCAGCGCTAGCATCACAAAATACTGCAAACTGAGATACAGTTACAGACGTCAAGCTTCGTCCAGAATCATTTAGGGTACGCACGTTATCCTTCCAAAATATAAGCTCTTCAATGGCTTTTTGTGACACCAATACTGGCGAATTCCAGCTTGCCCTGGTGACTAAACAATTGTACATGAACCTGGTAATCATACGAACTTTCTTGCCAACAACAGATTGCAAAGAAATTATTTGACCAATAACTGAAGCCAATAACCTGGCCTGTATCACACTACATTTATCTTTTAAGACAATGTCTAATTCCTTTTGTAAAATATGTTCTAGTTTTTCAATCCTATGCGTCTGTATAAAAAATCTGTTTATATCAAAGTTGATCAAATATCCGAGCCACTCTGCCTTAAGACTAGGCAGCCAATTACATTTTTCGTTTGCCAACAAGAAACCAAAATCAATCAGAGATTGCTCAACATAATGGCTCGATTCTAGAGCTTCTGAGAATGTTTCCTTTCCGCCGATGCCGTCATCTAGAAACATAATGATCTTGTGTCCTTTTGACCTCAGAAAATGTACTAGGACCCGTAAGACCTTAGTGAATATGTGACCAGCAACAGATACACCAAATGGCAGGGAACCATATGCAAAATATTCCGTTTTACCATTATTTCCCAGGCGAACCCCCAAAACGACCTATGTGGTTCGAATATATCAATGTGATGGTAGGCAATCTTGAGGTCGTACGTGTACACATATGTTCCAGGTTTGAAAAGCTCATATGCTACATTTATGTCCTCGAACTTGACTTTAAACAAATGTAAATGAGGATTTATATGTCTACAGTCTAGCACTAACCTGGGTTTTCCTTACTTCCCATACGCTACAGTCAGTGGGTTTACGACCATAGTTTTTTCGTTCGTCTTAAACACCACCCCCTTGTCTAACAAACATTGTATTTCTTTGCTTACAAAATCTTTGTTTTCAAGGACAGACTTATGGTTTTTTAATTCCGCCTCTTTAGGTAGGGTTTTGAACGGCAATTTGTAGCCTTGCTCTATGACATTTATTATGTAAGAATTATCAGAAACCTCTCGCCATTTCGAAACATGTGCTTTAAGCCTATCAGCAGGTGATTCCGCGGAGTGAGTGTCAATCTTTTGAGAACTTACTTCTCTGACTTCTTGTGCCTTCTCAAGCTGTGAGGAGTCCACCGTTACCTCGAGCGGTGTTATATCGACAGCTTCATCGAGCTGTTGTGTATCTGCAGCTTCCTCGAACTGCTGCATTTCTACACTACTAAAACAACAATAACCAATACTCATCTTACTGTTAGAACTGCTATGACACTGTAGCCTCCAATGACCGGCCTTCCCACAGTTGAAGCACAACCCAAGCTTCGTTGGTGTTGCTGAAGGTATGCTCGCAGATTGAGTCCGTTGAACTGCTCTTCCGGCACCTCGTAAAAAGGGATGAAAACGCCCACGTGTCTTACGGCCCCTCTCTGTCTTACTTCCGGGACGCGCGAGATTCGGCCTTCATGATCCTCTTTTCGTCCTCCGAATCCTCTGCCAACGGATTAGACTCGTACTCATGAACCACGCGCCAACCAAGCTCGCTCAAATCAGCTAGCATCACCAATTTTTGACGGTGCGATAGCATCTCCATGGCTGAAGAAAATAAATATGTGTGTACTTTCTTTATCTGTTCCAAAGATAATGCGCCTATTAGATTATACGATAATAAAACTATAATCCTTATTTAACACGTGCCCTGTAATTTCTGTTTCAATTATAAATAAACACTTCAAGAATATTACTAAATGTACGTTTAATGTCTTACTTTGTATTTGTATTTTACACAATCCTAAACCTCTCACTGCCAGGTACTTATTACTATAACGTGTCAAGCTGTTTAGCTCATAATTTCCACGAGTATTTTGAGCATGTTATTAGATCGTTTAACTGTAAACCTAAAATTCAAAATATCGGTAAAGAGATATAATACCTTATTTGATGAAAGTTTTTGACTCTGTCTGATCCTCTGTGTTAACTGCACTTTCTAGCGTCCTTAAAACCTTTCCATTAATCTTATATTGCTCCTCGTTCGATTTGCGTTTGAACTTTGGAGTTTCCGTAGAAATGATCCTACTGATTTTCGACAATTCTTGTAAATGAGAAGTGGTACTTAGCTTAAACATGTCCCTATCTGCTCCAGCATATCGTTCTTATGCTGTGTCAGCCTGGCTTCTATCAAGTCATTTACATCAGAGCCGTCCATTGTAAGTAAAATACTTTCTACGAAAACAAAACAACGACTTCAAGTTTGATGTTGCCCGAACAGCAGTCTCGGTAGAAATGACCAAAGCCCACTTTACCCGCCTAACTACGTCATTTCCCGCGCTTTATACCGCCACCTAGAAAACTGAACAAACCAGTTTTTGACAGGCTATTTTGAGACAATTGTTCTCCGCTATACGGTGTAACGCTGAGAACTATATATAGCTGCAGTATTATCATGTTTGATTTTTGCTATTTTTTTCAATACAAACTGGTCGTTTAATGACCTAATTTGTAATCTTCCAGACCAAAAGAAGTATGTTTTTAATATATTGCTTCGGAATTATTCTTAATTTTCTGACATTTTAAAGGATATGGGAATAGGAAGCATAACAAAATCACATAATTGAACAAAAGTGTGCAAGATATGAAACTTTGAATGGAGTTGATGTCCTTTCGGCAATTGTTCCTTGAGGCAAAAAACAATATATGTTTGTGTCTGATTTCATAGGATAGGAAACCCTGGATTTTGTTATATTGTGTTGTGTTTCATAATTTGCAGCGAAACATCATTGTCACACTACAAAACAGCGACATTTGGTCTTGATTAATCGTAAGCAATACCTTCGATCAAACAATACATTTAGGCGTCTACCGAATCAAAAAAGTAGTTTCAAAAAGAGGACAAACTACTGGCCAGAAAAAGGACCTGATGGCATGTTAATGCTTTTGATTTTTAGTAAATCTATCATATACATTTTATCATATTTGAACTTTTGCATTGGTTATCACAAAATGATTTATTTTCAGACTCGAAAGGAGCTTTTCGAAGAATTAATCCAAGCGAAACTGGACACAGATAAAGCAGAAACGGTAATTATATTGGTAGATAAATAACAAACTAAGGAGTTATTTCAAGTCCACGCGTGTTATTGCTGAAAGGTAAAAACTAGTTCGATCATTAAGATAAAATGGACATTTACCTTCTTGCACATACCATAATGTTGAAAGTTTCTTCATATACATAATACGCGATAAGAAAATATTCGCAACATACGAATAAAAAATATTGCATGAATTGTATGTTTTACGCCGAAAAAAGGGTGCATCAACATTGCAAGAACAGTGAACAACGCGAATATGTGTTTAAAGAAAGCCATTATAGTGCCGTTTCAGACCGCATTGCTGCTTAACAAATGCATTCCTTAAGTGAACTGTTCCCCGGTCAACAGTATGTTTCCTCTTGCGCAATGCCGTCATCGGAATCTCCAAATTTTACTTTTGAACTGCATATCATTAACGTTTTTTCATGTTTTTAACACTTTGTTTTAATAAACAATAGATCAGGTAATTAAACCGTTATTTGTTTTTCAATAAGATAATTTTTTAATCAAGTTATGAAACAGTTTTTTCTTGGTAAGTATGGTAACAATCGCAACTGTTGGCCCTTGTTTCGGGAATGACATTCTGAACTGTTTCACGAGGTCGATAGTTGACTGGTACCCAAAAATGCATGCACTGTTTAATATCAGTTTTTTTCCCGTGCAGATAACATATGTTAAATAGTTGTATGACGAGACGAATAAAATCAAACAAGACCCAGATGTGGTGAAACTTTTTACATATTTGTTATCTTACCGTACATATCTTTAATAAAGTCCTGGTACAACCCAAAAGTTTGTGGGTATGTAAACATCGGTTTCATTATTTCAATTTGCAATAATGTTATTCTAGCGTCATTGTTATTGACCTGTTTTCAAACTTCAAACAAATCATCTTCTATTTCAGGCAAGAAATGAGTTCAAAGAACAGTTATTGCAAGCGAAACGGGACTTAGAAAACTCTGAAAAAGTAAGTAAAACACTTACAGTAGTTCTTACGATAAATGAAATGCGCAAGGGAATAGTATAAATTGATATGACTGCGATATATACAATGACATTTGCGTTTAGCATTTTAAATGTGTTATGATGATATTATTGCAACTGCAAGCTTTATCTTTTGCATGCGTGCTTTTAGACACTGAAAGGGCTTGAACAAGAGTCACTGAATACGAAACAGAACATGGAGACATCTGAAAAGGTAAGAGCAGAAATGCTATTCAATGAAGAAATGAATTAAGGAATGATGTCAGTATTGTTGTGTGGACGTAGTATGGCTTGTTAAAGTATATGCGTTCATATTCCCGATAATGACATTATTCACGCAACTCATTATGTTTATTTACACCAAAAGTTCAGTATTGTATTCTAGAATTGTTAAAAAGTATATAATTCATTTCATTTAAGAAAACTTGTAAAACTCATTTGTTTATATACATATGGTATATGTATGGTAGTTACATGCGAAGAAGGGTTTTACCGATATCGTTTAATAAGTTAATCCGTATAGCCTAGACGCTTGTTTATAAATTTCTGCACAAATGGAAGCGGTTCCATAATGTGTGATGGGTTAAAAAGAAATGTAAATAATGATACTCATATTCAAATGGTGTATATTTTGAATTGTATTTATTTTAGTTATCAAAAGAAAATAAGATTCATTAGAGTACTTATAAAAAAAACCTGTTATTAATGATGGTTTTCAAATGTTTTTGTAATTCATGATATCGAGTAAAGCAAGTGTTTCCTTGTGTTGACAAGATGCACTGTACCCATCAAGGACTTCAATACAATGGTATATTGTCATTTTATAAAGCCATTGTCTATAGTATTTCATTCTGAACTAAATATTATTTGTAAATATGTTTTTATATTGTTTTTGTTTATATTTGAAAACGTGAAATGATTTCATCCATCCCAAATGGTATATGGAATACCTCAACATTCCTAAACGCTTGTTTAAAGCGACACTAAAATCCGTAATAGAAAGTAGAAAAAGAAGTATTTATTTAATCCAGATATTCAAATAATGTTTTTGATTACTGATTGTTCATCTCCATTCTAAATGTAAAAATGCCATGTCCATCATTGATTATTTCTCAGTTTCAACAGCATATTGGTGGAGGCAGGATCTTTATTTCCAAACACAATCCCTGGTTGTACTTTACTTTCAACATGTGTGTTTATTTCTACTGGCACGTCCTATCATAGGTATTATATATCTGTTTGTCTCCAAATTGTAGCATTCTTTATTGAAATATTTTAATCATTGCGCATATGATACAATTTCCCTGTGAGGTCTGGACAAATACAGTATACTGATATTTAAAAGGATTTATAGACAGTAAATAAAGTCAACTCCTGTATTTTTCATTTCATCTCTTTCACCCAAGGTCCAATCTCTTCGATAGCATCTTAATCAATCGACACAATACATAAGTGACATAATCGATCATGACATGAGTTAATAACACACACCTGTTTACCTATGCTTTTAGTACCTTTTCCTTATTTTCATATAAGTGTGGATAAATATGATAAGTTTAACATTTAAGAAAAAAAAAAAAAAAAAACACTTTGAAATTAAACAGGATTCATTTTAAGGAAGGTCACTGGGTACACAAATATCTAACAGGCATGAAAGATATGTAAACTGCACGATGTTATAACACCATCTAATTGCGCCGTGCATGGAGTAATTCCTCCACTAGTGACTAGTATCAATACGCGTACTATAATATCATTATAGTGAAACTGAAATAAGAAAATGAAAGTGTAAGCAGACACTAAACCGTTACTTTTAGCATTGTCATTGTGGAGATGTGGTTTAATCATTAGTTCGTTATATTATGCTATCTAATGGAGTAGTATGGAAAGGGAATTAATACACAAGCGAAGCTATTCGTATATCAAAATTAAAAACAAAACAAAACAACAACAACATGTGAGTTGATTAATATTATGATATTTAAGAAGCTATAAGAACTGAATGAAAAAGGTAATAAACCTACGAAGCTACATTTTTGTCAATTTTAAAAATATGTAATATACGAGGATCATCATTCGTACTGAACACTTATTGTATTTAACGTGTGACAATTTTAAAAATTACAACAAGGGTTTGTTTATCTAGAAAAGTTGTGACCTTATTTAAACATGCTTAGATTTTTTTATCGTTCATATCGACATTCATCCTGATAACCCTTGAAGTGAAACCTTTACAACATTTACGACAGTCCTGGCAAAAATAAAATGTATACAGGTTTGTAAACTTCAATGTATACATATTAATTATGCTATTTATCGTTATCGGCATTTTTACCCAAGGACTCCAATATCAATAAGCTCATATCTAACGACCTTCGTTCTGCCTTCCTTTAGATGAAGGTTTAAATGTTAGAACAGTATTGTTCTGTCCAATCTTCAGGATAGTGGCATATTCGGTTCCCTGTGATTATCATGGCTTATTGATACTTTCAGTGAAAGAAAACAGTGCAATGACTTTACTGGTTCAATATCTGATACGAAATAAAAACACCCTTAAATCGCTTTGCTGATGACTCGATCCTATATATCATTATCAGCGATCCTATGTTTGCTAATCAGCACGTACATCTTGACCTGGATGATACCAATATGCTTATAGATTGATTGTATCATTGTTCCCACCGAGAATCACTTTACATATCTCAAAATATAAAAGGCAGGCACATCCGCCTAATTTAATGGATACTGTTCACATAGCGGAAGTTAAAACTAACAAACATTCGGGCGTCACAATATCAAGTACCTGCTCATGGTATGGACATATCCGATCCTTTGAAACAAATGCCTGCAACGTATTTACGTCATGCGATCATTCAAAACGTCCTAGTTCGTAAATAGCTTGAATAATTATATGCATCATTCATTCGACCTCTTTGAAAATACGAGGCATTTTGAATCATATCCGGAGCAACACGACTATTTTCTTTTTCAAATCTGCATATTAAAACATGAAATAGATCTAAAAGGGAAGAGGGTGGAAGCAAACATACAGCATATTCTATAAGATGATTTAATCTCTTACAATAGCCTTACACATCTTACAATATTGATATGAAAAACTACAGATACAAACTCAGTAGCAAAAAATTAAAACATATTCCCCGTGTAATGGCACAATGTAAGCGCCAAAGACGTAGAATCCAAAAACAAAAAATCACAAACAAGAAACATGAAACAACAAAAAACAGCACTAACAACACAGTGCTTACTTCAGAATTATGTTGATATTCGCAATATTGCATGTCAAACCAAATTCCTTTCTGTCATCTTCAATATCCCCATGGAATGTCATCCCTTTCCATCGTTGCCTTTAAGTATAGTCTTTACAAGACTTCGAAAGATCATTTTCTCCTTTTGACTATGTGACGGTAAGGTGAAGGTCAATAATGAAAAGCTGTGATTGCACTTAATCTTAATGAACATTGTTGAGCATTACCTTTGTCAAACACTTCTGGCCTTCCTTATATAAAGAGCAAACTTTGATTTTACCGTTACCTGACATGCTGTCGTCTAGTTTTTATTGTCAGTCATTGTCATACATACAGATAAGTATGCATCATAATGTTCACGTTTTCAGACAAGGGAGAAACTCTGCGATGAGCTGCAACAAGTAAAACAGAAACTTGATCATTCTGAAAAGGTAAGACATTTGAAAATTGTGTTAAAGAATGTTATATAACGTATCTTCAGGGATGACACGTGCACTGAAACGTTTAAAATTATATTTGGTAGACAACAAATGCACGAGTTACAGATATAGTCATGATAAAGAATAATCTTGATTTAAAGTTAAGAGTAAATGATAACAAAACAAAAAGATTTGCTCAATGAGCTATTTTCCAAAATGTATTACTAAATTAAATGCTATCACACGCCGCTTGACTCTCTATTCATATACTATATGTTCGTTCATGCGTGTGTGTGTGTGTGTGTGTGTGTGACTGAGTGGCAAGAAGTAAGCAAAAAAAACAATCCTTGCGAAAATAAATGTTGTGTAGGTGTGTAACATTGTAATCAATGTATGAATGTCAATTAGCTGAATGGTCGATTGTAGAATTTTTACCACACGCCTATATTTACACCTCAACTTCCATTTCCTAAATGAATGGCCATCCAATTGCAAATATATTTTCCGATGAACGCAACAACTTCGGATATGTTCGGATAGCTAAACATCGCGTTTTAATATAAATTGATAATTGTCAATCTGTTTATTGTTTTTGTCAGAAGGCCACGGAAATCTTTAATCAACATGCTGAAAAGTGTTCATTTATGATTTGTTAAATGTAACAAGTATTTACGATGTTTCCTGTGTTATTGTGACGTATAATGATAAACTGTTTCCGTTTACCGTCGGGTCGTTCTATTTATCCGACGTGTGATAAAGAATAAATGAACGATTTTAAAGATGAGGCATATCTAACATTTCTGGAAAAATGTATTATGAGTTATAAACTATTGGTGTAAAGAAAAGTTATAAATTGCGTGATTGATGTCATTACCGGGCATCGCAGTTGGGCTGGTTCAAGCACGCGTGAAGTTCTTAACTACACACTTAAACCAACTCAACTGCGTTAATTTCTTAAATTATTTTCTATTGTCACGAATAGAGCTCTATAACATCAAAACGTCGTAGTTGTTTTAGTGATCAGCATTACATATGCGAAATGAATGGATGACGTTGGATGTAAGTGGTAAAATAATATACGCTAATATTCAGTATATATGTGGAATATGCTATAACAAGGACCAACGATTTTGTATCGACAACAACATAGTTACAGGATCATAACGGGGGTATCGCTTGAGTTGAAGTAGACTTGATAAAGCTCTTAGGACAGGGTCACCAGCATTTGGAATAAGTATTTTGAGTTCTTTATGGGCTTCGTACAGCTTGTTTTTGTGTTTTGCTAATTTAACTAGATTAGTTTTCTCATTCCTGAGCGTTCTTAACTTGCACCATTATGCTATCAGCTCGTTTACCTCAGCGAATGTTGTTTTCAATCCAGGGATCTCCTCATCTCAAATGAAAACTTGTCTGTTCGGTATACCACTTTTCGAGGAATCTGTTATTTCAAGAAGATTAATTTCAACATTATTATCACAGAGAGATTTCCAATTATAATTTGCATTCATACCTTGATGTGTTATTTTAGGTCGCCCTTGTCAAAAAGCCAGATATGACGATAACATGTTTTGGGGAATGTTTTGGTTTTAGGCAACTGAAAGCTCCACAGACGGGAAAATGATATATTACATTTTGGTCACAAAATGGATCTGCAACGCCACTAGAATGAATCAATGTTAGAAAAAAAGATAAGAGCAATAATGGACTTCGATGATTCAGTGGAATTAGTAGGAAGATCATTTATGAGTGACAGGGAAAACTGCACACATAAAGCTCATTGTTTTGCAGAACTGACTGCAAAAATCCTGCATTTGTATTTACAATACGCGAATAATGATCTGGTCATCAAAAAGATCATGTTTTTCTTGACCTGTTGACTTAGAGAAAAAAGTGGTACAAAAGTAAGAACGATTGTGGTCCATTTTCACATACTTACAGTACGTTTTTTAGCGGCAACTTCCATCACATTAGGGGTACCATTAACGCGTTTTATTACACAGAGAAAACTAGCAACATCATTGTATGCAGATTGTGTCTGATCTCCCTCAGCTTGGTTAGGCCATTTGGTGTATAGTTTGTATTTCATACGATATTATAGTTAATATATTAAACACTATAACCAATCATTTTACGTTTTCAGACCAGGCAGGAACTGTGTTATGAGCTGAAAGAAGTTAAAACAAAACCGTGATAATTCAGAAAAAGTGACACCTTTCACATACATGTTTATGAATTGTATAGTACAGTTATACATGGATAACACTTAGTATTGTGTCAATTGATATGGCTTTTCAATATACGCATTGCCATTTGTTCAAGTTCTTACTTGATCTTTGACCTCTTTGCTTTCAGACAAGGGAGCGATTTGAACAAGATTTACAGAAAGCGAAACAGGACATAGATAAATCTGAAAAGGTAAGGTATACAATGTTGTACAATACCTGTATACATGTTATTTGTAAAACGAATAACTGAAATAAAGAAAATAAAAGAAAAAAGCTGTCAAGCATTTGAACTGATCACAATATATCATTAATAGTTAGTTAAGTTATATAAATATGTTCAGATAGTGCATACTTCATTTTATGTATCGGGTGTAGAAATATCCATACACTTTTGGCATTGATTGAAAGTGTGTTGCCTGCTGATTACAAAGAAAATTACATAAAATACACTTACACAATAAATGGAGACAGACCCATTTTTAAAATCAACTCAAGTATATATGACAAAGTTAGAGGCACAATGTAAGGGACTAAAAACTGAATGTGATACATAAACATCACAAGAGACCAGTCACGCATCAACATAGTTGTTTCAATGAGTGATGTGTTGACTGCTTTGGAACGATCCGTGTTACACGGCTTCAATGAAACACGATTAAACTGGATGTTTAAACTAGTCTATAAGCGAATAACCTAAATATATTCCAACATGTGTCAAAAATTATAATAAAACAACATCTTTAAAATGACACTCCAAAATCAATACATACTTGTGTACAACAAACATCAATTTTGAGTGATAAACCTTGAATAACTTTCTAAATAATGCAATGATGTAAACTATTTATTACTGATAACATGATTGTAACCGTGTATTTAATAGCAGAAAGCACAAACACATTCAATGCTTGGTGAATGCTTTAAAATTTACTGTGATATACTATAGTCTTATAAAGTTGAAATATTGTCGTGTTTTATGATCATTTCTTTCAAATAAAACTCGGTCTCCTTCATAAGTACCGTTGTTTTCGACATTTATTCATCCTTTTTGGAATTTTAAAACAATATTATTTATTGTGGTATATCTTATTTGGGATTTCTATACGCCTTCAGATTAGGAAGGGGATCGAACAAGAGCTTCTGCGAGAGAAACAGGAATTGGACAATTCTGAAAAGGTAAACTCAAGAGTCAACATTACCACGGACTGTGGCAAAATATGACATAAAATGAAATCTAGTCTGTTCAATATTCCAATTTTCGAGATTTCTGTTATTACCAAAAAGGTTAATATCAACATCATTATCGCAGTAAGATGCCCGCTTGTACTTGGCAGCTTTATGGCGATGTTGTTTGAGGTGACACTTGTCAAAATGTCAGATATGACGATGAAGTGAGGAATGTTTTGCGTTTTGGAAACTGATTGCTCCATAGACGGGGCAAGGGCATATTTTTGTTGGTGACGAAATGGATCTGCAACTGAATTAGAATGAATCGATGTTTCTTTAAAAATAAATATAAGAGCAATTATGTACGCTGATGATTTAGTGGAATAAGTCAGAAATCAATTGATTGTGATCGGGAAAACTGCTCACATATAGCTCATTTGTTGATGAACTGGCTGCAAAACTCCTGCGTTTGTACCTACAATTTGCGAATTATGATCTGATCATCAAAAAATCTGATTTGACCTGTTTACTAAGAGGCAAAAGTGGTACAAAAGTAAGAACAATTGTGATCCATTTCCACAAAGTTACACAACCTTTTTTATTGGTAACTTCTATCACATTAAGGGAATTTCTCTGTTGATCCTCTCTTCTAGCAATTTTTTTTTTTGTTTGCAGTTTTTGTCTGATCCCGCTCAGCTTTGTTAAGCCATTTGATGAAATTATCGGTCTAACTCGCTTGCGACGAGATCAATCTAAAAATGTATGACTCGGCATAAAGGTGTAACAAATGATCGCTTTAAATTGTTTTCGTTAAATAACTTCAGATATAGCGATTTCTGTATGGATTTATGTACCAGTAGTCCTAAAAATATAGCTAGGGTTAAATGAGACTTCGTAATGATCGTAAAAATAGCTATAACCTTCGAAGGCTATATGTTTTGCGAAAATACCTTAAACTTGTAAATCGTCTTTTAACAAACACAATTTAAATAATGAAAAACAAAACAAACTACATAACATATTCCTGGGGATTAAGAAAGTGCATAGGTCCATAAATATTTACATGGAGTTCACACTTCAATCTAAGTATCGGATGTAGAAATACAATTGCCATTCCTTTCATATTTTGGCGATAATGTTACATTTTAATGCCTTCTGATGCCATACAATCTTGGTATAATTTGAAAGGGTGTTGCCTGCTGATAACTTACAAAATGACCTAAATACATTTGCGCAACGGAACTAAAGAGACCGGCCCATTATAAAAAAATCAAATATAAGACCTTGTTTACAAAACGAAGTAATGGTCCAAATGAATCTGAATGAGATACATAAATAACACAAACATACCAGACAAGCATCAACATGTTTCTTTAATGAATGATGTGAAACACGGGTTCACTGAAACACAAATGTACTATGGGTTGAAACTAGTCTGTATGCAAATAACCTCACACATATTCAAACATGTATCAGTAAAAATAATAGTACATCACCTTGAAGCCTCGCCATAGCCAGTATCGACCTAAAACAATAAACAAATAAAGTAAATCGAACTCATAAACTGATAAATAATTTCAAGTACCCAATGACTTTCACCTTCGAAGGCTATATGTTTTGCGAAAATACATTAAACTTGTAAATTGTCTTTTAACAAACACAATTTAAATAATGAAAAACAAAACAAACTACATAACATATTCCTGGGGATTAAGAAAGTGCATAGGTCCATAAATATTTACATGGAGTTCACACTTCAATCTAAGTATCGGATGTAGAAATACAATTGCCATTCCTTTCATATTTTGGCGATAATGTTACATTTTAATGCCTTTTGATCCCATACAATCTTGGTATAGTTTGAAAGGGTGTTGCCTGCTGATAACTTACAAAATGACCTAAATACATTTGCGCAACGGAACTAAAGAGACCGGCCCATTATAAAAAAATCAAATATAAGACCTTGTTTACAAAACGAAGTAATGGTCCAAATGAATCTGAATGAGATACATAAATAACACAAACATACCAGACAAGCATCAACATGTTTCTTTAATGAATGATGTGAAACACGGGTTCACTGAAACACAAATGTACTATGGGTTGAAACTAGTCTGTATGCAAATAACCTCACACATATTCAAACATGTATCAGTAAAAATAATAGTACATCACATTGAAGCCTCGCCATAGCCAGTATCGACCTAAAACAATAAACAAATAAAGTAAATCGAACTCATAAACTGATAAATAATTTCAAGTACCCAATGACTTTCACGGTACAAAATTACTTACTTTAAATAATTATTCCGGTACATTATTTACGTACTCGCATATCCATACGCAATTAGGCGTCTAAAATTCATGTAAAGTCTGTAGCTTTATTTTTGTGTTTTAATTACTTGGCCGAATGTTTTAGCGTATTGCTTGTTAAAGGTAAATATCACATTTAAAGGTCATTTTACAAACGTCATTGCATATCGAAACTTCTCAGTATTTTAGTAAGCACGATACAACGTTAAGACGGAGTTAAGAAGTACGAAAGTCGACTTTTGTCACTTTAAAATGGTAGAATGACTTGGTTGTCTTTTACTAAAACCTATTGTGTGAAAAATATCAGTTTTTGTTAAAGATTGACTCATGCCTTAACAAAGACAAAACAGTGAATACAGCGATAAAATATATGAAAAACGTATGTTCTGGTTGATATGTAGCGTGTGTCGTTTTTCGAAATAAGTTCTGTATACAAACCATATCCTCTTTCTCATTTATATGTTATAAAGGAATGTACAAAACTCCAGGCAAAGTGTACTCACTTGAAGGAATACATTAAATGTAAGTTCCCCTTACACAATTACGTAGTATACACGTAAATAGATGTATAATTTGGTGACGAATAATATTATCTTTATTTCAATATATAGTTATGCTTTAGTTGATAGTAAATGATTATTATTGTTTAAGTAAGTGTTGGTTAATAAAAGTTGTTTTTACTTGAGTTACAACCCCAAATCTTTAACAAGGGAGAAGTGATCCATAGTATCGATCGTTTTGGCTGTTTTAAATTGGTTGTGTAGCTAGCTTCTTTAACAAAATCTAGCAGAAGAACAAACAAAATGTGTGTTTTACCAAATCCATTATCAATAATCGAAATTACAATAATAATAATTAGTATGTTTGTTAAAGGGACGCAGCCCACTGGAGCGGTGGAGGTCAAGATTAACCTGGAACAACGCTTTCCAATTGAGTGTGTGTTTACATTCCTGGATGGTATTCAGACGGTAATCATTTCTGTTTGTCAATGACGAGTGTCCAGCTGACGAATTCTCGCAAGTAATTTCTTGATATTCCTAACACCATACTGTTGATTGTAACAATAAAAAGGCAAAGATATATTGCACCACTTAATCGTTCTCCAAAGCTACATTCACTTGTTGCAATATCTGTGATTTAGTTATCCAACTTATACAGACAGAATGCCCTCAACGTGATACTACATTTCTGCCAATATATTATGGTATCTTTAAAAATCTTTATGATTTGATCGAGTATCAGTACCGTAACACAATAAAAAGAAAAAAAAACAAAACATGAACTTTTAAAACAGCATAATTTATAAAATAATATATACGCACATTAAAATATATACGTAACTCAACTTATATAACTATGGATTTAGCATAAGTATGCTAATCATGGTTGGTCCCGTAACTAAATTCGTAGTATTTAAGGTGTGAGGTTTTTTAGTAGAAAGTCTGATGGCTAACACTATATTGAAATATGAATTCTAAGATTGCTTCCTATACTTCATAGAAAATTTGAATGCTTTAAATACAAAACATTTAAATGATTATATTACATCACTGATAATTAAAGTTATTAATACGATAGATAGGTTGATTACGGTCAAGTTAAATTTGATTTGCTATACAAATACAAATACAAAGCATTTATATAGCGCAAAAATGTATAAAATATTCGGTTGCGCTGTACAATATCAGAACAAAACATCGCATACATACATAAACAAAATTAGCAATGATATTAAAGAAATATTATATGCGATATGATTTTAAAAGCACTTCGTATAGTCACTCTTGAGTTTAGTATCTTTGATATAGTCATTTACACAACATTCTAATTGTTAAACCGCCCAAACAAGTATGTCTTTAATTTTGACTTAAACTGCTTTCCATTAGCAATGTCCTTCAAATAATTTGGTAATGAGTTCCGCCACTGAGGTCCAACAACTGCTAGAGATCTATCAGCAAGTTTAGTTTTTGTAGTTGGAATGTCAAAGAGATGACTTGAGGAGGAGGATCTCAGTCTTTGTCGGTTTTGGTTTTTAGATGAAATAAACATGTCATAAAGGTACGAAGGTGTTGTGCCATTCACAACACGAAACACAGCCACAAATACTTTAAACATAATTCTGGCACGAATCGGAAGCCAGTGTAAAGATCTAAGAATCTCAACACTAGGTTGTTCGTTTGTGGCACCAGTAACAATGCGTGCAGCATGATTCTGTACACGTTGTAATTTGTCCCGTTGGTAACTTGGAATACCAGTGAATAGTCCATTGCAAAAGTCCAGATGTGAATGTATCAGACCATGAACGAGTATTTCTGCGGATTTCTGAGTAAGATGTTTTCTGATTGTCTTCAGATTTCTTAATTGCATATTTGCTATTTGACACTTTCTGGAAATGTGCTTATCAAAACTCAGATTACTGGTCATCTGTACCCCCAAATCTCGAACAGTATCGACAAAGTTGACTTCGATCCCACCAACGTTAACACTGGTTATGTTCAGCTTGGACAGTTGTTGCTGTGTCCCATAGACAATTATTTTACTGTTATTCATCTTTAGTTTGAACTCAGTCATCGATAACACAATATCATTAAGGCAATCGTTGAGTTGTTGAAGAACGATTGTCTCACTTTTAGTATCATCAGCTCTAAATTTGAAGGCAACTTTATGGTCATCCGCGTATCCATATATATCTGCTGGATACTTCTGCACTACTTTGTTAAGGGCAGCTATATATAGAGTAAATAGGACTGGGCCAGCACAAGAACCCTGAGGGACACCGAATCTCAATGGTTCGGTATCAGATGCCGACTGCTCAATGACAACTTTCATTGTTCTATTGGTTAAATATGACTCAATCCATTTCAATGGGATGCCTTGGATGAAAAAGTCATCATGTAAAATTTTAAGCAGTGTTGGTACATCGATGGCGTCAAACGCGGCACAGAGGTCAATCATAACTACAATGGATACGCGGCGTTTATCAGCTGTATCTAAAAGGTCACTGTACATTTTCATCATAGCAGTTTCAACACTGTGAAATTTACGATATGCACTTTGGTAAGATGGTAGCAAGTTGTTGGATTCAATATGACAAGAAATCTGTTTCATTGCCGCTTTTTCAAGAATTTTTGACAGAAAAGTAAGATTGGACACCGACCGATAGTTTTTCAGTTCTATAGGTAGGCCTTTCTTTTTCAAAAGAGGCTTGATAACGGCACTCTTCCATTCCTCTGGAAACACGCCAGATGATAATGACCGATTGACAATTTCAGTTATTACTGGTGATAATTTTGACAAGTGTTCTTTAAGCTTTGGTGTAGGCAAAATATCCAGTTCACATGTTGTTGATTCTGAATCTTTCACAAATGTAGTTATATCATTCTCGCTTAATGGCTGGAATTCTGTTAAAACAGGGTCACACTACCAGAAGAAGTAGGGTCTCTGAGGTAAATCGTTTTAAGGCATCTTTATTCGATGTATTTTAAAACTGTTTTGCACATGAGGGTCGACTCCTGCAAAATATTTAAAAATCGACCTTTCCCTTTAAAGTTAGACATTTTAGTTGATTTTATGCTTTAGCACCGCAAATCGAAATCAGGTATCGTGAAATCTGTTTTTGAAATGACATTTAAAATCATAAATGCGTCGGATTGAAATTGTATTGCCTGTGAACAGAATTGTAAGAAAGGTAAGATCATGCTTGTAGAGACTACAGCCCTTCAAATATTTCAACGTTTTCATTTCTGTATCCATGAGTAACCGTATCAATCTCAAAATCCTACTGATGTTATTTCTTCTCTCGGGTGTAACATGAAGCCAAATGGACATTATCCACTCGGCATGAAATAATTTTATATTATTAGATTCAGGTTTTACTGACGTTGTTGTTTATATTACCAAACAGTGTTTGTTTTGTACGTCTACTTTCTTCATTAAAGGACTCAAAACTTAAGTTGAAGCTGGAGTCCTCGCAAAAACGGCTTAACTATAAACCGAGCTTTGCCCATCTAAACAATTATAGTTTCATTTGTTATATGTGGAATGATTATGTCCAATTATGTCATATGTTATGTGTGTTTTGCTTTTGATAGCAAGTGACGTACATCCAAATCCAGGCCCAAACTCAAGAACAGCATGAACATCCTTTACATTCTCAACATTTGTGATGCCTGACTTACATTGTCATATCTCATTTGTTCACTGCAATGTGCAGAGCTAACTTTCGTAACTCTATTCAGAACATAAAGATTTCAGTATTCTTGCATATTTCATTTTGAGTTTTCCTTAATTGTTACATCAACAGTTAGAAAGGACAAAGACGATAATCATGGCGGAGTTGCTGTATATGTTATGAACAAGAAATTTTATCATAAACGGTTCGACCTTGAGCTCATTGGTGTGGAGTATGACAAATACGTACTAATCAGTATATACTATGGACAACCAGATGCAACAACGATTAAGCACACATATATTCTCGAATCCATTAATCTGGCAATTGATTTTGGTATCCCGGATTATATTATAGGCGATTTTAACATCAATACACATAATCCAACATCTGCTACAAAATTCCACTAATATGTGAGATGTTTTTTGTGTCATAAATAATTGATTCTCCTAGCAGTTTCACTGAATCATCTGAGGACATTATTGCTTTTATCATTACACCTTAGGAAACACTGATTCATTCTAGTGGAGTTGCAAATGCAATGTTGATCAAAATGTAAGATGTTAATGACCCATCAATGGAGCTCTCAGTTTCCAAAACAAAAATATGTTTGCGATAATAATTTTGACATCATCTTCTTATATCATGTCAGCTGTACCAGGTATCTCGAAAAGCTGTTTACCGAACAGACAAGTTCTGATTCGAGATCACAAACCTCCCTGGTATGACAACAACACACGCCGTCGTAAACAAGCTTACCGTAAAGCGCGATGATCCATCTTACAACGACGGTCGCAAGAGTGCAGAACACTCCGAAATTAGATAACTAACCTAATAAAATCAGCAAAACACAATTACAATCTAACCCTTACCGATAAATTAAAAACTCAAAATAATTCCTCAAAAACTGGTGGTCATGTCTTAAGAGCTTTATCGAGTCTACTTCCGTGCAGGTGATACACCGGGTAATATCCGGCACACATGTCATAGACGATACATACTCGTCATGTTATTGTTTCTGATATCAACGTTTCTATTGGTCGTTACTAGCCCCCTTGTTAGTGTTGGTGGTCCGGGTGAGGTGGCAACTATCCTGAACGGGGATTTGAATAAGATGTTTTCTTGGTCATCCGATTTGCTTGTTAAATTGAATCCTAAAAAATCCTCTACAGAGACATTTCGAGAAGGATGCAACAAGTATAGCATTCACCTATATATATTTGCAGGATGAACGGGTTCTCTAAGCTGATGACAATCATGATTATTGGGGAATATTTGTTATAAAAGTTCTTGACCGGGGTGCTCAAATCAAAAATATTAAATCAAAAAGATGGAAGAGAATAAATACAATGCTTAATTGGAAATTCATTTGATCAAAAGTCACTTGAGACATCTTTTATTTCGTTAATACGGCCTTTTTTGGTAAACGGCATTTAACAATAAAAAAGTTCTTGATAGGGTCCAACAAGAACCTTAAATGATCACGAAAATAAAACCCTTCAAGTGCTTCATACGCGATTTCGCACAAGCTGTAGCGTCCTAGCTGTTAATATCTATGCATTGCTAGACATTGTTAAAAGTCCGTACTGTATTATTTATGGCGAGGTAGAATACTGCCATCACTTCTGTTTTAAATGTACACGCTTCTCGACAGAGATACCTGAGAACATGAAATGTGCTTCCCCTAGTTAAAAACCATGATGTTTCTGTGACCAGACATTCAGTGCTTAATCTAACAGGTCCATCTTCAAAATACGTTTAAGCCAACGGAGAATAAAGACGTTCTAGTTCGCCCACTCAATCCACTCTATTTTACATTCTTTTCTATTCCTTCTATCGCTTTTCATATTTTTGTTGATTAGACTCGTCATTTAATTATTTATTTTTATATTTATTTACATTCTCAATCATTTTTGAATTTGTTCATTCCAAAGTTAATATTAACCGAAATGCAATGCTACGCTTAACTACTGTGCACCTTAAACCAGTTCGAAACGGCAGTCAGATATTGTCTATCATTATCCAGCTCAATCCTATATTTTGATATTGTATATATGACCTTGCATACTGTGTATGATTCTTTTAATATTACAATATTCAAACTAAATACGGAGCATCGCCAGTATTCCATTAATTTACATGTTTAATATCCAGATTTAAATACGTAATTGTGGTAATTACATCATAGAGAAAAGCATCAGCAGTATGCCATGAATTTACAGGTGTAATATCCAGATCTAAAAACAAACTTGTGATAATTATTTCATACATAAATCATCATTTGTATGCCATGAATTTACAGGTTTGAGATCCAGATCCAAATACAAACTTGTGATAATTACTTAATTAAAAAAGAATCATCAGTGTGCCATGAATTTACATGTTTAATATACAATTCCAAATAAGAACTTGTGATAAATAGTTCATAGAAAAAAAGCATCATCTGCATGATTTGTATTTAAATGTTTTTAAAATGTGCCCTTGCAATCAATTGGATATGGTGTCACAGTCTGTTTAATAAAATATGACTATATAAGTGCTAGTGACCATATGTGCCGGGTTCGTCAGTGTCATACATTGTCTTCGGTATATCTTCACATACATTTTCTTATTACAATATAAACGTTTGTTTTGAAGGTAACTGATATGCTTTGATTCCATATAATCAGAGTCAAATCAAGTTTCATCATACACGTATGTTACAAAAGCCTGCCTCGTGTTAAGTAAAAATCATACCTTCGTCGGTAGTTGTTTTAGACATATTTAAAAACGGTCGTAAATAATCTACATTCAGAAACTGCTGCAATAAGCCAAATGGTTCTTAACATCAGAAAATATAATAAACATTTAGGCTGGATTTTTAATATAGTGTATACATTATTATTATATTCATAACTACACTTGTAATACAAGCGTTTATATGCCCTTAATTTACTTGTAGATACACAATCCGAACCCGGGAAAACCGTATAAAGGCGGGATGTTTACAGGACGTTTAAAGAACGACAATGAGGGTCAGCTGGTTTGTAGGATGTTGAAGGCGACGTTTAGGAGAGGACTGATGTTTACTGTTAATAAGGAAGAGGGGGTTGGGCTGGATGGCTTATCACTGTTTTGTGATTCTGCTGTGTAAGAATTGTTAAGCATATTTAGATTGGAGTCAGCATAAGAATATGTTGCCTGATAAAGGTGCTACTCAGAAAAAGCCATTATGGGTAGTGTCACCCTCGTTTAAATCGTCTTGTGGAGGTGTTCAACATTCATAAGGTTATTTACAAGATGTATCAATATTGAAGCAAAGAATGCAAACATGTCATGTTTATGGTGTAGTTTGTACCAGCCGTTATAATGGACGCATTTAGATGTGTGGGAGACAGGAGTGTTGTTCTGGTTGGTGTCTCATTATTGAATGACAGTACTTTCTATGATCAGTGGGAGTATAACAGATATGGCAAAACGTACAATAACTTTTCTGAAATATGAAATAACTTTTATTTAACACTTTTTTGAACTCCTAATGGGCTGTTACTCATTACTTCAGCATTTCAAGTGTTAATACCGTATTATCCTTTCGATAACATAATCCTATTTCATTTTTGTATTGATACTGATTCAGATAAAATCAAATGTAATGAATAAAAGATAGACTCAATCGTGTATATAGTAAATCACTGTAATAACTCCATATTATATAGGAAATATGCATATTATTTTGATTATAAATGTTAATGATATATGTTTTCAAAATAGGAGTACAATTACGAAACAATTCATTCAAATTTAAGAACAAACTTTTTTAATTTGTGTTTTGTTAAACTGTTTACATGACAATAAGGTTCCATACAATAACATGCAAATCACACCGTTACTGAAGTTATACCGTTGTTTTAGGCTTCAGGTCACGCGTTATCGTAGATACATACGGACGGTGAAAGCGGAGCTTGCAGCCAAGGGCATCACAGAGGCGAACATAGATCTAACGGAGAAGCTGGAAGAGACCTTCATTGTCGATGATCCGTGACTTTCATCGAACATTTGTTGTCGTTAGTCTTTCCATCAGGCGATATGAGTTTTAATAGCTAAAGATTTATTAAGTCATGTGAAAGAATTGCATAACACGATAACGTCATATGATGCTTATTTATGGCAAATGTTAATATATGGGGACAAGCTATGTTACAAATCCCGTACTGCGATGTAGTTATATAACATCTGGATCAATTGGCAAGAATACATATGAAATGATAACAACAAACAAACCATTTACTTTTTCCAGAAAATACTAAATACGTTGTATCTTATCTTGTCTGGTAAATGTTTGTTTGGTAAGCGCGGCAAGTTTTCGCTTTAGTTCATTTATAACTTTACATTAGCGAGGTTTCGAAAGCCGATTGTACGGATACGCATATGTGTGGGCGTTTTGGGGCACAATGTCGTCATGGTTAATGAAATTGCACAACTTCCGACCGACATGTATGTTAGCTCGAGGAATGTGTTGATGCGAGTGTCAGTGTATCTAAAAGTACAAAATGAAAGTTAAATGATCGTAGCTAAACGTACAAGTACTCATACAGGTAATGAGTACAATGTATTATTCAATTTATTTATAGTGTGTAACCTTATATTCCATGAATGAAGATAATATTAACATACATAGTTTGCAAATTTGTTGTAAATTGTACAAATGTTTTGTTTTCCATGATAAATTGTTTGTGTTGAAGTAAGCATATTAATCGGCATATAAAGACAAATGTGCTACCCGTGTATGCGGAGAATATCCGTGCAAAAAGTAAGGTGGTTGTCCGGTTAGCGCAGTGGTTAGCTCACTCGTTTCTTACCAAGGCGACCCTAGTTCGATTTCCGGCCTGGGCGCATGTCAATTTTGTTTGTGGTCACCAAGCCGGACAATTGTGTTTTTTTTTCGGGTACTCCGGTTTCCCCCACAGAACATGACCACACTCTCGCGTAATATCGTGTTAACGAGCGTGACTAATATAATGTTGTAATAACTTGTTTCACAATCGTTGTAAAATAAATAAGTTTAAACTGAACTAAAAGTAACGTGCCTATAAATATAAACGCTGTTCATTTTTACGCAAGTTTTGTTATATGTTGTCCTTGTCCTTGAAACAGTTACTTCAGCCACACAACTCGCGTTCGTGTATACTCTCTTTAATAGTTCGGATAGGAGATGTTTTAACTAATGCTTTTCTAGATTAAAAACAAGTTAAATACTTAATATGTCAGCTCAATATGAACGATGTATTGAGTTATTGCTAAACCGTAGCAGCAATAAGGCATGTAGTTTGGGGTAACAACCGTGTAGACACATTTATGTAGGTACATAGGTTTAAATATTTTCATCTTCTGTTGAGGATATTAATGAGTGTTCGAGGGAAGCACCACAAATAAGGAACAATCCGTTTATAGATTCAATACACGGGGACATAAATTACAGCAATAACAAGGTTATTGTTAAAATGAAAAGACATCCAAATTGATTCTCTCATGTGCTCTATGGTCAGCATTAAACATATTAATTGGTCTCTGTCATGTTTTAAAGGATCAGTCAATGCACATGTTCATAAGTCACTCTCAGGTGTCGTAGAGTCAGCCATTGCATATGTTAATGAGTCTCTCTCATGTTGTATACTTTCAGCCGTTGAACATGTTAATAAGTTTCTCTCATGTGTTGTAGGGTCAATCATTGAGCATGTTTAAAGCTTTTCTCTCATGTTTTGTAGGGTCAGCTATTGAACATGTAAAAATCTTTCCCTCATGTTTTGTAGGGTCAGCCATAAACATGTAAAAAGGTTTCTCTAATATTTTGTAAGGTAAGCCTTTGAACATGTTTATAGATGTCACTTATATTTTGTAGGGTCAGCCATTGTACATGTTTATAGGTTCCTCTCATATTTTGTAAGGGCAGCCTTTGAACATATTTATAGGTGTCTCTTATATTTGAGTCAGCCATTGAAAATGTTAATAGGTTTCCCTCATGTTTTGTAGTGTCAGCCATTGAACATGTTAACATATTTCTTACATATTTTGTAGGGTCAGCCAATGAACATGTTAATAGGTTTCTCTCATGATTTAGGGTCTGCCATATTGAACATGATAATAGATTTCTCTCACATTTAGTATGATTCGCCATTGAACATTTTAATGGGTTTCGCTAATGTTTTGCAGGGTCATCCAATGAACATGCAAATTTGTTTTTCTTATGTTTTATAGGGCAAACAAATGAACATATTAATGTGGGTCTCCATAATTTTAAAGAATGTTTACGTTGATCTTTCCTTTCAAAGCAATATATTGATAAACTAAAGTAATTCGTACTAAATATATAATAAAGGAGGACATCACACAAAGGTACCTTGGCAGGTAAATGTTTACAAAGTTTGCAAATACCAACTTAGGGTTTTATCCATCATGGACTTAATAACACCCACACATTATACACTATTTCAATATAGTTTTACTATCAGATTGAGGGATTCATCCGTGATGGATTGAATTCCATTATGGATTACACACTATTTCAATATAGTTTTACTAACTGATTTAGGGATTCATCCGTTATGGATTTAATTCCATTATTGATTACACACTTTTAAACTTAGTTTTATTCCCTAAGATTAAACCTGAAATACTAAAATAGGAAGCCGGTGAAACAGTCTCAATCATATCATATCAATATATAATTCAATATTAAATTGGGTTATAGTTTTTTCTGCAAATTATATAAAAAAAAAAAATCTGTTGAATGTATTGCTCTTGAAAGTTAAAGTATTATAATGTTTTACAATTTGTAATAAAGACAAAGTTGTGTTTTAAACAAACCTCTTAAAAAATCTTTATAATGCATTAACACAATACCATCTTGGTTACGCTTCCTCGTCTGGGTACTTTGGTATCACCAAGAAATAATAAAAAAACTGCAGATGGAACAAAACATTTTTTCGATGTATTCACGATGTTTATTAAACTAGACAACCCAGATAATCGTGTCCATCAAACGTTTTATGACAAATTTCCAAGTTATATAAAGGAAAAGATTACCACATGTAGAGATTGACAGTTATATATTGATATGTGTAGATGTTTGTGTTGATGTTATGTATATGTATATGCATATAAAATATATAATCTCCTATATACCATTCATTGTATTTTTATAATTTTGATTATTGTAAGTTTTGGTATGTTATATGTTGTTTGTAGTGCACGAAAGTGCATACATATGTAATAATATTTACACATGCTTTGTACTTTTCACCATTTTTTTATGATATTCGGCTATGGGTCTATGATCTTCTGATAAATAAATGTTCTGTTCTATATTAGTGTGCGTTTTAGAGAACATGTAACCAGTGTTTATATTTGATTGTTTGACTACTTGGATTGTCTAGTGTAGTTTTCATTGGTTTAAGTAAGTGACATATGTATTTTTAAGTACATGTTTTGTAGTTTATCAAAAACAACTTTTAACCCATTTTTTATTATTTGTGCATGTTGTAAATATTAAATAGTTTTGTGATTAGGAAAGAATTTTCTTTGTGATTTATGTCATCTGATAATACCTAAATAGTGCTAACAATGCCTGGACTGCATTGGAATTAGAATTTGTTTAGAGGTTATCCTGTGCAAATGAACCTTGTTATCCTCTGTAACAGAAGTAATATATACATTCAAACAGTATGCTTGATTAAATTGGAAACTTATAGTAATATTATTATTGGTTATAAGTATTATTCAACTGTAATCTCTGACATGTATCTTATTGAATATGTACCATGTACTGTATGTTTTTATAAGGTTTGACATTGAACGAATTCTTTTTTACTACCGACAGAAATTTGGATCTTATGGTGTTGTTCAGTGGTTGAGACTGGTATAGACAAATAAAAAACGTAACCAGAAAACAAACAAAATGTAAGAACTTTTATACGCTTATATTGAGCCGTTCGTTGTAATCATTTATCAAAACCTCTTTAGGTGATAAATCTGCAGTTGTTAATATAGCCACATATGCATGTTGCTGTATTGTAGTCAAAAACATATAGTTTCTCGGCATATAACCAGATGTATAACATGGCAGTTATGCCTAAAAGGTTCCAGGTAACTTTTGCTGCGACGAAGTGCCGAGAGCACCTTTAATATGATAAGCAATTGCTATAAATTAGTAATTAATTCCGTGATAAAAACGGCCGACATGACATTAAATTGCAAACAATGATAAAACAATTGTCTAGTAGTTTACTTTAAATATTTATAAAAAAATCCTCGCTTAGCTACAGCTTTTCAGTATGTTGTTTTACTAGAGCTTTCGGAACTACTTACTTGACGCTGTGGCTATGACCTCAAGCTATCCCGTGCAAAGTAACATACTCATAAGAACCGATCTCAACATCATGGTCATTGGTCGACTTGACCGAAACTGGGTCTCAAACAAGGGAGCTAAAAATCATCTGCTAAACATCAGATACTGTATTAAAGAAGGATACAGCGGAAATACAACATCATATTAAGTTTGTTCCAATAATGACAGGACAAAACTTGTTCTGCTCTGTGTCATGATTGATTAACACCGGTAGAGGTAGTTTTATATCAACTCTAATATGGCTATGATAACTTTAATGTACCCAAAAATGTCCAATGTATGGTCATTAACTACGGTGACAATTAAGTCGATATCAAAATGTTCAAGATCATCTAATGAAGGTTTGTGGTCTAGGATTGACATTGACCATATTGCAAAGTATGTAAATATTCCGAATATACACTTACTCACTAGATCTAACAAATTGATTTATCTAATATTACCTAAAATAACTTAACTATTTATTAACATGATTTAAAAAAGTGTGTCTATGGATATTGGCAACGTGATATTGCGTGAAGTGGACGCTTTTCAGATCGGGGCTACATTTATGTTTATTTAGTTTAAAGTAAATTAAAGTCTGGATTCATTCTTAAACATGTGGATTTATTGGCATTTGCGTACGGATAACATGACTCTGTAATTATGACTAACAAAAGAAAAAAAATGGTAGCGAAAGTACTCGGACAATATAAATGAAACTGACAAAACAGAGTGGCTCGTTCGAGGAATCTGACACAAGCTTTCTTGTCAGTGACATACAGGATGCAAACGATTCTGTGAATAAGGGGATGCTAACGAATTATTGAACATAGATCGTATTCCGGCAAAAGTAGTTAAAATATGGTGGATGGCGGCAGCGAACCACAAACAAATAGTTGCTTAACCGTATGAAGGCAATGGGTGAAAAATGAACAGTCATGGTAAAGAAAATTAATTAAATTGGAACCCTTGGACGTAAGGACGATGTAAAGCGTACTGACGGACACGTTTTCAAGTTTGAGGGCATGGTTGGGTCGGCTGATGTGGAGGCGGGAATTAAAGAGGAATGGGTTGATCGAGTTGAGAAAACAACGCGAGCCTCGGGACGACTTAAAGTCGCAGTGGTGAGAAATAATTTTGGTGATCCCGAGAAAACGAGCAAGCCAAGGTCACCGAAAACAAACTTCGTATACACATGCAGGAGACCCTCGAGTTCGCTAACGAGACGGCTGAATATATTCGCTTTGTGCGGGTCTATCGTTCTCCGGGTCAACCAAGACAGGTCAGAGTACGAAGTATCTTTGCGAAGTTTTTTCAAGGACATGGAGTAAGATTGGCAGGATAGGAAACAGTTTGGTCAAATATACATACTTATCCCAGCGGACGTGCTGGATAAACGGCGCAGGCTGGTTCTCATGATGAAGGATGCCAGGATAAAAGGCAAGCGGGCATAAATTGCGTGTGACACCCTGTACGTGGACGGCAAGCAGGTGCAGATGTAGGTGCACATTTTGGGTGATCTATCCGTCATCTCGAGGAAGATGCATGGACTCACGAGGGAGAAGAAGGAAAGCATTGAGTTTGTTAATATTTTACAAAAGCATGATACTTGTTTTCTGTACAAGTCATAGGTTGAATCTACTTGTAATACTTATCTAAACGGTAATTAATCACATATTTTTATCGTACATTTCAACATGGGAACGCTAAGCGAAAAAGTGTTAAAGTAGCTTTATATTACAAAAACATTTAAGTGATGGAATTTTTATTTAAAAATCATTCTGATTAACATTTTTGGCTAAAATTTGATCGCCCCCTTTTTAACATCCTTAAATGTATTTACTTATGTGGAAGCTACATTTGGGGCTAGGACTCGCCTATATACAATACTGTTAATGTTCATATATTTGAAACATTAGAAACTAATCTGTTTTATACGATAGTCTTGGTTGTGTATTTTCATGCGATGATTTAAAAAGTTGGGTAGGAAAATATAGTTCGTAGCGTTACACCGTAAAGCGGAAAACAATTGTTTCAAAATAGCCTGTCAAAAAACTGGTTTAGCCAGCTTTGTAGATTGCGCTATAAATTGCAGGACAAATTTGGCGGGTAAAGTGGGTTTTGGTTATTTTTACAGAGACTGCTATTCGGGCAACATCGAATTAAATTATATTTTTGTGATGACTATATATTTTGCTCCGGGATAATTGCAAATTTACTTGCAAAGACTCTGTTAATAATATGTTGTTTATGTTTACAAACACAATATGGAGTGTAGCCGACCCATTGTTTTATAAAGATTTTTTTTTATACAGATGAAGTATATTTTACAAATTTTAAATTTTACTGTACACTTTTTTAATTATCAAACGACTCCTAACATGATATGGGAACAAACACATTTTTAATAGAGTGATATTAGTACGCGTGCAATGTAATATATCATCAATGCATTCAGATTATGTATGTACCATTTCCAATAATTAAATAACACACATATATATAATCAATGCTATATCACGTACAGCTTACTATATTAAAGTTAAATGATACTAATTGAAAATTTATTACTTCTGTTATTGATGATAATAATTAAACTATTAAAGGTCTTCACAACATTGGCCCTGATTAACCCATTAAGCTTTCACAGAATGCGTATGCTTATTTCCACAATGGCCCGTGCATTTAAATACAGATTGTTTCCGGTTTCACACCATTAATTAATATCTACAACATGCGATTAATTAATGATACCGTAATAATACAAGTTTATGGGCTTCTTAAAAATATACTTGTTACTTATATATGTTATAACTGAACATTTTCTCCAAAAACACACTTATATTGATGATTTTTCTGTAACAATTATAAAAAAAAATATACAAACACAGATTTCTCAGACTTCTCTCTCTTCTTTTAAATGGTGAGTTTTCACTAGTTTACCTATTTTAATTTAGCTTCTTTTATAAATTTTGGAAACATATACAATTGCAATAAAAGGGAGACGTTGGAAAATCATTCATATGTGGAACATAAACATTAGAAATAACTACTGGCATCTGACCGAATTCTACAACATTTTATTATTTTTTTGTTTTATTAAACTTTGAATTTCTCATAAAAAAGTTATGGACATGATGCATGTCTACATCTCTGAATGATATTTACAAGAACCAGATCAGTAAATCGTGTCACTGAGAACAAGCTTCGGCAGCTGACATTGTTAATAAGTCGAACAATTTTAATTGTGCCAACTTTGAGAGTGTATTTACTTAATGGTGATGACATATTACACGAGGAAGTGTACTCAAGAGAGAGTGTGTTTATGCGTTACTTACAATATTATTAATTTATTGCGGTAATGAACTCCGTTAGTGACAACGAAAAGCAACCGTTCCATAGTTCCTAACAATATGATAAAAACATAAAAATATAACCAAAATTGTTTAATTCATTTTAAAAAGGTATAAGTAACAGTAGAAAATAAGACATATGAAAAAACTGCTTGTTAAAATATTTTATCTCATATAGCCGTATCCATTGCGCTTTATATATTATAAATGCTAATGCTGTCCCTATGTGGGGATCTTATGCTTTTGTGAAATAAAAGTTGAAAAGTTGCGAAAGTTGAAGTTTGTTTAAAAATTACTCTGTCTACATACAAAATTAAGAAGCGTACCTATTATTATATCAATTTTAATTAAAGAATCTTATCAAGGAGCATATTATTTAATCGATTTTTCGAAAAATAAATTTTTGGTTGTAATGAGACATTCTTTTATAAAAAAATATTTTGCTGAACATTTTAATATCAAAGCAAGTTCTGTTTCTGAAAACGCTAAGGGTGAACTAATAATTATATTTTTAATGGTTTTAATAATTATCATCTTTTCTACTGAGCATATTCGTCCGTTCCTGTGTCAATCGCTTGCATATGACATGCTCCGTAAAAAGAATAGTGTTATCTTACATAATGCATTGCCATAATAGAAAAATAAACAAACACATTATGTAATCAATTCCTGTATAAGTGATACAGGTTAAGAACCTTATACAGTAACCGAGATACATAATGTACAACTTCACGAAAACATTCACAGATCTACACACGTATCGACAAACCTAATTGTATCTATAGTATTGAGTAGTACACTTAGTGTTTTACGTATGATTAAATTTTTTTATAAACATATACATTAAATTTCAAACTAATACAAAAAGGGATTACCCCAAATTTTGATTACTCTCCCTCAAGAGTCCAATAAGTCAAATGGACAGAATAGGAGCACAACAATAGTATTTTTAAAACTTCCAGGGGAGACAATATTAAGTTACCATTGTCGTCTTGCCTTGTCACACGATTAAAATATTTTTGTTGGAGAAATATCGTATTACAATATACTTTTTGCCTTATTGTTTGTATCATTATCATTCGTCTTGATCCAAACATTAAAAACAACATTTGTTTAGTAAAACAAATGTTAGTGCTTTCGGGAATAAAACGTACAGCACTTCCATATCGATCTTTCAAGGACCTTTTACAAGGTCGACACAAACCGCATACAAGATAAACAAAATTTAACGCATATATGAAATACTAGTAAAGCAGGCCATTCAATCCAATAAGAGGGGGAAAACTAGGAGAAATGTTGGTTTGTATTACCAGGTACATTTAATCGATATGTTACTGAAGGGTGTAGCACAATTTTAATACAAAAACTGGTGTTATATTTAATCCGCTCTACCGTACAACATGCCATACAGTGGATCATTCAAAACCCTATTTAACGCGTTACAATGCAAGCAGCTTACAGTGGTCATCGGCCATCGATGGTGAATGTTGTTTTCAAGATTCAGTAAGGATTTAATTCGCCCCTCCGATGCACCTGTCTGCAGTGTTAATTGTACTTGGTGCAGCTTCGACCAACGATAAGCATAAAATAATTAATAATGTCATACGTTCAACTATAAATCTACAATATTGAAATATATGATACGTGAAAATTAGCATTACACTATCCCTTAAATTATTTTCATAATGCAAAAAAATGATTTAAAAACTGTGCAGTACATTTTATTAAAATGTTACCTTTAAGCAGTTTATAAGCATTTTACATTGGTCGGAATCGAACAAAGATGTATTCCAACTCGATAGCTAGAACAGTTATGGAAACGACTTTCAATTTATAAAAGAGTTTATCGTATATTTATGAAACAAGTGTTTTGTATTGTACCCTAGAAGACATGCTGTACAAAATTGAATAAAATTGATGCTCAGTAGTGAAAATGATCGTACGCCACGGGTTGGCATGATCTATTATATTATTAATTATATAAATCTTGAAAAGAATATCAATAACAGTAGACCGATGAAATTCACGGACTTTCGACAGTGAACGCGTCTTCCAGATTATCCTTCTGATCTATGTCAGCATCAGTTATACCTTTGGCTGCCAGCTCCCCTTTCAACGTCTTACGGTATCCAACGTAGTCATAATGAAGATCACCCTTATATTAAAAGTATTCATTCATAATAATTATAAGATATATAATCATCTAAAGTAGCAGTGTGTCCGCTTAATGACTTGGTGGCCAAGTTTGAGCTCCCTTAAATGATGATATCACATAAAATAACAGTGTTACTAAAGGGATACCATTATAAACAATAACAGTGTTACAAGTACCAGTGGCAATGTGTCAGCTGAATCGAGGATTTTGTGGCCAAGTTTGAACCCCCTATAAAATATATATTACCTGAAATAACAGTGATACTAAAAGCATACCACTATTAACAATAGGATGCAGTTCAATCAGATCCAGCGGCAAGGTATCAGCTTAATCGGGAATATATTACATAAGTGATATCGGCACGTTATCGGCTCGCTGTCGAATAGATATAGTAGTAACAACACTTATATTGCGTGCTTCTAAGGACATGTTATCAATATAATTGAGTTTTCTTTGCTGGTTATTAAAACACACAAAACTGCTATGTTTGAATACTAAATATGTTTTGCTCAAAACAACATCGGCATGAGCCGATTTGCCGACATTCAGCCTTCATTGGGTCGATATCAGTGTGCAACAAGACACACGGAACAATAAATCCAATTGATATTATGATAAAACCGACACTCTCATAAAAGTAAGTTGCTTTTGGGCATTTAGTGCTATTTCCTAGCTGAGCATTTATTGAGAAGGACACATATAGATTTTGCATGTGTATATATTACATGTTACATTTTCGTAACTGAAATAAGCATTAATGATTTATAAAATATATTCTACCTGAAAGAAAATATAAAAAAAAACGTGTGAGAAAATTGGCTCACCTTAGGCCCGGTTGTTGGGTGTGGGCCCGCTACGGAGATAACTAACAATATAGACGATCCCCAATGACAAACGACACGAAAAATATTAAAAAATAGTAACGGACTTTGTTAACAAGTTGTTGTTTTGTCGGTTATCTTAAGGTCGTATTCAAGTCGAGGAGTGCGTAGATAGTTTGTGATTACTCGCTGGGAATCAACACGGTGTCACCTTGGTGTGGATCGATTGCGTAGATATTTTGTGATTACTCGCTAGGAATCAACCCCGTGACATCTTGGTGTGGAGCGATTGCGTAGATAGTTTATGATAACTTGCTGGGAATCAACCCCGTGAATCCTTGGTGTGGAGCGAGGAGTGCGTAGATAGTTTGTGATTACTCGCTGAGAATCAGCACCGTGACCACTTTGTGTGGTGCGAGTGCGTAGATAGTTTGTGATTACTCGCTGAGAATCAGCCCCGTGACACCTTGGTGTGGAGCGAGTGCGTAGATAGTTTGTGATTACTCGTTGGGAATCAAACCCGTGACACCTTGGTGTGGAGCGAGAGCGTAGATAGTTTGTGATTACTCGCAGGGAATCAAACCCGTGACACCTTGGTTTGAAGCGAGAAGTGCGTAGATAGTTTGTGATTACTTTCTGGTGATTAACCCCTTGACACCTTAGTGTTGAGCGAGTGTGTAGATATATTGTGTTTACTCGCTGGGAATTAAATCCGTGAAACCTTGGTGTGGGGCGAGTGCGTAGATAGTTTGTGATTGCTCGCTGTGAATCAGCCCCGTCACACCTTGGTGTGGAGCGAGTGCGTAGATAGTTTGTGATCACTCGCTGGGAATCAAACCCGTGACACCTTGGTGTGGAGTGATTGCGTAGATAGTTGGTGATTACTCGCGAGGAATCAACATGGTTTCACCTTGGTGTGGAGCGAATGCCTAGATATATAACTCGTTAGGAATCAACCCCGTGACACCTTGGTGTGGAGCGATTGCATATAAAGTTTGTGATTACTCGCTGGGAATCAGCCCCGTGACAACTTGTTGTGGTACGAGGAGTGCGTAGATAGTTTGTGATTACTCGCTAAGATCAAACCCGTCACACCTTGGTGTGGAGAGAGTGCGTAGTTAGTTTGTGATTACTCGCTGGGAATTAAACCAGTGAAACCTTGGAATGGAGCGAGGAGTGCGTAGATAGTTTGTGATTACTTTCTGGGGATCAACATTGTGACACCTTAGTGTTTAGCGAGTGCGTAGATAGTTTGTGATTACTCACTGGGAATCAAACCTGTGACACCTTGGTGTGGAGCGAGTGCGTAGATAGTTTTTTATTACTCACTGAAAATCAAACCCGTGACACCTTAGTGTGGAGCGATTGCGTAGATAATTCTTGATTACTCGCTGGAAATCAAACCTGTGACACGTTTGAAGGGAGCGAGTGCGAAGATAGTTTGTGATTACTCGCTGGAAATCAAACCCGTGACATCTTGGTATGGAGCAAGGAGTCCGTAGAACGTTTGTGTTTACTCGCTGGGAATCAACCCCGTGACACCTTAGTGTTGAGCGAGTGCGTAGATAGTTTGTGTTTACTCTCTGGGAATTAACCCCGTGATACCTTGGTGTGGTGCTAGTGCGTAGATAGTTTGCGATTACTAGCTTGAAATCAAACCCGTGACACCTTGGTGTGGAGCGAGTGCCTAGATCGTTTGTGATTACTCGCTGGAAATTTAACCCGTGACACCTTGGTGTGGAGCGAGTGCGTAGATAGTTTGTGATCACTCGCTGGAAATCAAACCCGTGACACATTGGTGTTGAGCGAGTGCGTAGATAGTTTGCGATTTCTCGCTGGGAATCAACCCCATGACACCTAAGTATTGAGCGAGTGCGTAAATTGTTTGTGTTTACTTGCTGAGAATCAACCCCGTGACACCTTGGTGTGGAGCGAGTGCGTAGATAGTTTGCGATTACTCTTTGGGAATCAACCCCGTGACACCTTGGTGTGGAGCGAGTGCGTAGATAGTTTGTGATTACTCGCTGGGATCAACCCCGTGACACCTTGGTGTGGAGCGAGTGCGTAGATAGTTTGTGAGTACTCGCTGGAAATCAAACCCGTGACACCTTGGTATGGAGCGAGAAGTGCGTAGATAGTTTGCGATTACTGGCTTGAAATCAAACCAGTGACACCTTGGTGTGGAGCGAGTGCCTAGATAGTTTGTGATTACTCGCTGGAAATCAAACCAGTGACACCTTGTTGTTGAGCCAGTGCGTAGATAGTTTGCGATTACTCGCTGGAAATCAAACCAGTGCCACCTTGGTGTGGAGCGAGTGCGTAGATAGTTTGCGATTACTCGCTGGAAATCAAACCAGTGACACATTGTTGTGGAGCGAGTGCGTAGATAGTTTGCGATTACTCGCTGGAAATCAAACCTGTGACACCTTTGTGTGGAGCGAGTGCGTAGATAGTTTGTGATTACTCGCTGGGAATTAAACCAGTGAAACCTTGGAATGGAGCGAGGAGTGCGTAGATAGTTTGTGATTACTTTCTGGGGATCAACCTTGTGACACCTTAGTGTTTAGCGAGTGCGTAGATAGTTTGTGATTACTCACTGGGAATCAAACCTGTGACACCTTGGTGTGGAGCGAGTGCGTAGATAGTTTTTTATTACTCACTGAAAATCAAACCCGTGACACCTTAGTGTGGAGCGATTGCGTAGATAATTCTTGATTACTCGCTGGAAATCAAACCTGTGACACGTTTGAAGGGAGCGAATGCGAAGATAGTTTGTGATTACTCGCTGGAAATCAAACCCGTGACATCTTGGTATGGAGCAAGGAGTCCGTAGAACGTTTGTGTTTACTCGCTGGGAATCAACCCCGTGACACCTTAGTGTTGAGCGAGTGCGTAGATAGTTTGTGTTTACTCTCTGGGAATTAACCCCGTGATACCTTGGTGTGGTGCTAGTGCGTAGATAGTTTGCGATTACTAGCTTGAAATCAAACCCGTGACACCTTGGTGTGGAGCGAGTGCCTAGATCGTTTGTGATTACTCGCTGGAAATTTAACCCGTGACACCTTGGTGTGGAGCGAGTGCGTAGATAGTTTGTGATCACTTGCTGGGAATCAACCCCGTGATTCCTTGGTGTGGAGCGAGGAGTGCGTAGATAGTTTGTGATTACTCGCTGAGAATCAGCCCCGTGACCACTTTGTGTGGTGCGAGTGCGTAGATAGTTTGTGATTACTCGCTGAGAATCAGCCCCGTGACACCTTGGTGTGGAGCGAGTGCGTAGATAGTTTGTGATTACTCGCTGGGAATCAACCCCGTGACACCTTAGTGTTGAGCGAGTGCGTAGATAGTTTGTGTTTACTCTCTGGGAATTAACCCCGTGATACCTTGGTGTGGTGCTAGTGCGTAGATAGTTTGCGATTACTAGCTTGAAATCAAACCCGTGACACCTTGGTGTGGAGCGAGTGCCTAGATCGTTTGTGATTACTCGCTGGAAATTTAACCCGTGACACCTTGGTGTGGAGCGAGTGCGTAGATAGTTTGTGATCACTCGCTGGAAATCAAACCCGTGACACATTGGTGTTGAGCGAGTGCGTAGATAGTTGGCGATTTCTCGCTGGGAATCAACCCCAAGACACCTAAGTATTGAGCGAGTGCGTAAATTGTTTGTGTTTACTTGCTGAGAATCAACCCCGTGACACCTTGGTGTGGAGCGAGTGCGTAGATAGTTTGCGATTACTCTTTGGGAATCAACCCCGTGACACCTTGGTGTGGAGCGAGTGCGTAGATAGTTTGTGATTACTCGCTGGGATCAACCCCGTGACACCTTGGTGTGGAGCGAGTGCGTAGATAGTTTGTGAGTACTCGCTGGAAATCAAACCCGTGACACTTTAACTTAAATATGGCTTACGTGACAAATGCAGTTATTTGCGGAATATTGAAATTTCTGTTGTGTACATGTATTTATTCTAAACAATGTGCCGATAATCCCACGGACAGCGACACCTACAAAACGTCAATATGTGTTAAGATTTCATGAAGCAAAGTTCAGAAAGATGTATGTGATATAACCAGAACACTTTTGACCTCATTCAGACATCATGAGTAAATTCGAATATTTTATCTTAAATGTACTCTTGGTGTTCGCACCCAATTGTGGGCCAATGGCAATCGAGGTTTAATCCCTATTACTTTAACTCCATTTTATATAGAGCGAAGTTGACGGTGAATGCTAAACCTTTTTACAGAGCATATTTTGTCGGTCTACGTTATTCGTTAATGCGTCCATTTTTAATAGATCATCCTGCTCTATGCGCATGCGCGAAGTAATTATTAGCCAGGAACGTGATTGACATAAATGACTGTGAACAAAAAACAAAAAGAAATGAGTATAGATGAGTTAACAGCTATCAAATCGTACACAATTAAATTATTGATGTGACAATATTCAGATTCAAATTAAGCATTTATGTTTTTTCATTTAATATGATCTTTATAATATATAACCAATCAAGGAAATTCAGTACCAAACTGTGCAATCTTTTGTAGACTATAACAAATAACAAGGTCATCCCAGGAAATGTCTTGCACCATGCCGGTAATTTTATCAACATAAGCATCAACAATATTTTTCTTTAAAACCTTTAACGTTCATGTTTTGGTACTTTGCCATTATGTGTTTAACATCAATTAAATGTAACAAATACATAAAGCGGCGACAATTTACCATCGCCCGAAACTCATCAATAAAAAATAAACGCCTGGGCGGTTTAACTTTTGTGCAAAAATACCAAGTGACTACTCAAAAGATGGAGCTAGTGGATCAAATACGTGCGAACACCAGATACGTTAGAGTTCATTTTAGCGATGTACAGAAAATGGTGCGATATTTCTCGGAATTCGGCCTCGCTGCGCTCGCTCACTTTTCTGTAATGAACACTAACATTAATTTGGTAAGGTTTCATAGAAATGTGAACAGTTCATGTATAACCTGTCTAAGGAAGCAAGTGCTAATCGTGACCAGGCTTCCATTAGCGAAAGCTGAATCGACAGAAGCTAAATCGTTTCCGTTTTAAACATTATTTACATGTATAGAGATAACACTGCCTGGTTATATAGAGACAAGAAAACACGTAATCTTGTATCTTTGTTGTACAAAATATTTAATATAAACTTGGTATCGTTCAATTTTTGCGGATATTTGGTTCTTGTGTTTAGCGTGTTGTTTCTCAGTTTGCGACGTTAGAGAGAAGTTATCTGAAATGGTTAAAGGGAAATTTTGTTTCATGGATGACTCACAGCAGACAATTGTGCCATTGAAGTCGATCAATATTTGGACGATTTCATTAAGTTTCGGAAGATAACGAATACTGCAATATCCTTTATATGTCATTCACTCAACTTTGGAGTATTTTAGGTTTATTCAAACAAGATCTCATTTTTATCACAAAAGGCTATATTTTATCAGAGAGCAAGTAATTACACTGCGTACATTTGAAATTGAAATAACATTTATAAGACATATGACTTACTGACGTAAGATAAATTGATATTGTTTTAAATATTTATTCATATAAACTTCATTTAAATATCAAGAATGGCATCGAAGTATGTTCAGTGTGAAATAAGCTGCAAGAAACAGGCAGCCGGATGCTGCAATACATGTGGCAACATTGGTGAATCGTGTTTCAGAATTCACAAAACTGAAAAGGCATTCCAAAGCCACAGTCTGGAAAGTTATGGAGCATGTGAAAAGAAATCTAGACGCATTGAAGACTTGAATGATGTTTATCAACCCTGGAAGGAAGTAAATGGAGGCAACGAAGGAAACACATACGACTGTTAGAGTGCGACTCATGAAAAAGTATGTCTTTTTTAACGTTTTTAAGTAGACACAATGCATCGCACAATGAAGATAGTAGTTTAGTTTACAGGTCCATTTACTATAATATATATAGACAAGAAAAGATATACACTCCATATGATATCTTTATTTCTGTATCAATAATAAAATACATGCAATACCGGAGTACGAATTTTCAAACTATATTGGTTTGTCCTAAAGATAAACTTGAACCTATATAGTGTTAACATTGACAAGTGTGCTGTTTATAAATTATATTTATATCTAATCCCCATACTCTGCCCTCCGCTTTGCAATATCTATCCTCATTCACATAACTTAAAGGAAAGTAAACACCCATGAAATAATTTACAGCCAAAGGTCGTCTTCCTAAACTGTATTGTTGGAAATCAAAAGAGATGTTAATGATATATTTTGTGTAGTTCATTGATTATCTAAATGCAATCAAGTTTAAAACTATGAATGTGTAATGATATCATCATACAATTTCAGACGCAAGAAGAACTCACGGAAGCATTAATTCAAGCAATGCAGGACATAGGTAAAGCAGCAACGGTCAGTGTATTTGTAAAGAATGAGCTACGCAAAGACTGAGTTTTAATTCTACTCTTGTTATTGCTTAGCGGCCTAGTTTAATCCTACTATAAGTGACCCCCCCCCCCGAAAAACAAAACTGTGTATTATACACAACCTCTGTGTATTGATCATAGTCTAATTGCCTAATGGTCTTATCATATCTCTGATCTGAATATCCTGCTGTGCAGGTTTGATTATAGAAATGGACCCTAAATGGCCCAGAGCCAGTAAACAAATCAAAAGGAATTTGGCTCATACTGTGACATCAGTGCAATTAGCAGGCAATGCACAAAAGGGGAATGTCATGCCAAACATTTCTTAAACTAGGCCTACTAACTAACACCACTGTTTAAATCTTATTAGGTCATTAAACTAAAATAAGATATTTATCTTAGAGTACATACCACAGTGCGGAAACATTTTTTGATATACGTATTAGGCGATGAACACGTAACACTCAAACACAAAATTAAAATTAATGTATATATTTTATAAATAACGCCCGCTCAATGTTGCATCAACATTACAAGAGCAGGTCTGCAACGAAGCGAAAATGTGTATAAATAAGGCAAATAATGTGTCAGTTGTCGTTTTACATATGCACATTCGGGCCCAAAATATACACTTTATTTACTTGAAATACCTTCACAGCATTTTAACCGATTCATTATTTTAAACAACCGATCCTAGACACAGACAGTGTCTGCTTATTTTTACGTCATTAATAAGTCTATAAATAAAATGGCAATGATACATATATGATATATATTTTGTTTTAAGCATTTCCGACAATGCTCCATGTTTTTAAATATCTGTTTTTAGACACAGAAGGTGTTCGAAAAAGAGTTAATGCAAGCGAGGCAGAGCTTAGCCAAGTCGGACAGAGTAAGAACAGTCGTGTACATTATGAAGTCACTAATAATAGATTATTTGGATCAATACATGCTAGACAACCGAAACCAAGGAATGCCAAGCACGTTCCATCAACTGTTACACTGACTGCAATTGTAGATAACGATTTAATATTACCTTTTATCCAGTAAAATACTTATGCAGATATAATATTATATGACACTTAATCTCTACATTTATCATCAATGCAGTTGTTCCCTTTATTTTGAGACGCTTGTAAACATATAGAACATGAGTAGAGCCGTATGATTTTTATACAATGTATGCTATTCCGGTGTCCAGTTTTATTAGAAGAGAATATTTACACAATACTTCTTTTTGAGTTTTAAAACAAGGCATGAACATAATGACTAGCTGAAACAAGTGAAGAAAACATTGCTTATTTAGTAGATACATTTCACAAACAAATTTATATCTCTGACCGTACACCGTGATGAATAATTAAACTCCTAGTAAAGAGAAAATGCTTGAAGGTGTAGAATCATTAATATTTTTATTAATACATTTGCAACAATGTTAACTAATTGTCTTTGACATCGACATAAAGTTTTAACATTCAATTTCTACCTCTTTTTCAGTAAAAAAATGCATTGGAAAAGGAATTATTTGAAGCAAAACAGGTTTTAGAACAATTTGTAAAGGTAAGTAGAAAATTTAATGCAGTCTTTGCTATTACACAAATGAGTATAGTCGCATTATATGTTATATGACTTCGATACACCATATCACTGTTTTATGTATACCGATGATATTATTAAAACTTAAAACTTAATTATTCGTCTTTATGCTTTCATACAAGCATGGGGTTCGAACAAAAGTTACAAAATGCGAAAAAGGACATAGATAATTCTGAAAAAGTAAGAGCAGGAGTGTTATACAATACAATATTATAATATATATTATTTGTTGTATATTACCTATCTTAACAAATAAATCGCCATTGCCTTTGGTCTTCATAATTTGCCTCTACGCTTTCAGAGTAAGAATGAGATCCAAAAAGAGTTATTGCAAGTGAACTTAGACTTGGAAAACTCTTAAAAGGTAAGAACCTTTAGTAAACATGACTACGCAATATGGCACAACTCTGTAAGCGATAAAAACTTTAGTCTTTAAGACTAATTCAAACTTTTGAAATACTCAAAATCTAACATGTCAATCATCTAAAATGATAGATCACATCATTTCATTATCAAATATGCTTTCATATGATAATTTCAATATAAACTATGAATTGAAATCACATTTTATTTCAATAGCATTTTCTTCACTAAAATTATTTAAATAACATTCTGTCTGGCAAAGCTGCATATTTTAAATGTTCTTAAAATTTAAGAGAAAAGAATACAATACAAACAAATGTTTCGAAAACAATTAATGTTGACCGGAAAACGATTGTTAAACAAAGATTTGTTCACCCGTCATCACATAACACTAATTTTAGTCAACTCAAACTAGACATTCGTTAGTTCTTAACTTGTTGGCTCAAATTGTTCGCCTCTTTATTTACCATCATAACTTCAAAATGTATTGTTATATACTTTCAGACTAGTAATAGGTTCGAACATGAGTTACTAAGAGCAGAAAAGGCCTTAGGCAAATCTGAAAAGGTAAATGCAAAGGTATACACTACGATATACTATGGCTCAAGCAAACGTTCTTTATGTTTATTATAAATCATTTTAAATTGCATTTAAACATTGTTTTTCAATCTCAAATGACACAACCTCTCATGACGTTAATCAATATTATCATGATATTCGTTTTTTTTTTATTGTACAACACGTAGTACAACAATTTACATTTTACTGACCGTTCCAATCCTTTATAAACATACCTAGTTTTTTATATAGTATGTATGCTGTTTGTGGAGTTTTCTGCTGTTTTCCCTGTTTCTTATTTTTGATTAATGTTCTATGTGTTCTATGTCTTTCGCGTTTACCCAGTGCCATTAAACCGGGTTTATGTTTAAACTAGTTACTACTAAGCTTGATTCTATTTTTTACAGTATTAATTCAATTATTGATCTTAACAATCAAGTGAAAAATAAAAAGATATGCATTGTTGACTATATGTTAATTTATTTGGGCATGTCACCGGCAGTTGGTTGGATTTTCCGGACTGTACATTGGTCTTGCATCGTTCGTATTCTTTTATTATGAAAACTTGACACAAAGTTCACTATAAAAAAATCGCATTCAATGTCAGACGTTAAATAGTCATAGAATAGTCATTCGTTAAAATCATTTTTATTTTCTACAAACGTCCAGTATGAGAACCCATAGTAAGTTAATCAAAAGTCAAGGTTACCTTACAGGGTCAATGGTCAAATTTACTTGCAGTTATACTTGTTCGAGCTATTTATTGTCCAAAAATATCTTTTTTTAAATAAAACGGCACAATGTTAACCATAAGAATCCGGTGGTTCACATGCAATACCCATGACAGTAGGTAAAGGGCATACGTAAAGATATTTGTTCAAAACTAAGGACGGTGTAACAAAATTTTACAAAACTGTTCAATCATTTAAATTCAGCACCACGTTTGTCAATCTATTTGCATATCCACCACAAGTCCAATAAGTTCAGTTAGATTGCGCAATTTAAAATGATTGGTTTTCCTCGACTTGCGGCTCGTTAAAAATTGTTTTAGTTTCTTATAACTGCTTCTGATTTGTTTGAAGGCAAGCACTATGGGATAATGCAAGTACATTTCATTGTTTCAAAGCTATTAAATACAAACATCAGGCACTGTTGATTTAAAAACCAAACGTATTAAGGCTTTGTAACAAAAATGGTATATGTTCATGGTTATTTCTGAAAATTAATACGAGCATCTGCTCTCCAAAAACATTGTCGATAACCCATAGCCAATGTGTAAAAACCGAGGATACATATCATTTCTTCTTCATCTATCCAGTATATCACATCCAAATAATATTTTGTGAATAAAAGGACGCCATATTTCAGGCAAACATAATGATAATCCAACAAGGACAGCACTTTATTCGACAGAAAAAACGTTTCTATTCCTAATGAATTAGAAGAAACCTGAATCCACCAGTAACCTGACCTGTCCAAATCCCCCACTGTCATTTTCCTTTTTCCCTTTCTCGTCCTCCTTATGTTTTCAATATGATTACTTCTACTGTACTACTGTTGGCCTCTTATCCCCATCTATATTCTTCATATCTCTTTTTTATATTACAAAACAACCTTTACACAATTAAAAGCAGCTTTTCAAAATAATAAAAGTGAGACATAGTATAACCTTTCAGATTTTCTTCTCTATTCTGTATATGCTTTGTTTTGTGCATATAACACGAGTATTCTTTTCAGGTATTGTCACCCTTGCAAATAAATATTGTTTATGCTCAAACTGTATACACAATGTAATTAGTCTCCTATCGGTTTAACCGGTTAACCCACCGTCCGTCCATCCGTCCGTCCGTTATTCCGTCCACCTAAATCGGAAAAAATATCGGTCCTGGGATACAATAAATCCATGCTAGGTTAGTGAAACTAAGTACGTCGAAAGAAAGCAATATGGTGAATGTGCACAATAGTTCATTTTTTCGTCAGACAAGGTACTGCAGAGATATTGCCCTTGACATAAAAAATAGTTAAACGGGTATGGAGATTTTCTTGAGACACGCTCATCCTTTTAGCAAGGCTTTAAAGCTGCACTCTCACAGATTGAATGTTTTGACAACTTTTTTTTTTATTTTTGTTATAGAACGAGCCAATTCATGCGAATATTGATGTAAACCATTTATATAAGACTGCTGACCAAAAAGTAGATCGCATATTTTTTATATTTAATCTAAACGAATAATGTTTTATGCATTTTTCTTAAACCGTTAGTAACGGTTTAAGCCATAAAACATTAATTATCGAACGTAAATTTGAAAATCTGCGATCTGATCTTTTGTCAGCCATGTTTAATCATTGGTTTGCAGATATTGACGCAAAAATTTGCTCATTCAAAGACAAAAAGTTTTAAAAACGGTATATCTGTGAGAGTGCAGCTTTAAACCGGTAGAAGACCGTTGGCGCCCACTGCACGGCGCTCTTGTTGAAATATTTGAATTCATATTTTTACTCAATCACTTTAAACTTTAGTTTTACTATCATAATTGTTTATTTTTTAATAGAAATACCATTTAACTTGTTCAAATTGCTTTCAATTTATTTTCGCATAAATGCTCCTGGACTGGTATTCCTAAAACATCTTAAGTCATTTCCTAACTTAAGTCATTCTTTGAGGTAAAGTATTTCACTGGGCGTATGATATAAAAACTTGACAATACCAAAAATACTGTATTATCATTAATTGTATGTAATACACATACTTTTATGTTTAAAACTATAGTTTTTTCTTAATTTGGCCATGAGTATTTTATGAACTCGACTTAGTTGAGAAATGATTTAAGATGTTTTATAAATTCGAGCGCAGTAGTTATTATCCTACCCCTTATAAACTGGAAGAGTTTAGAATTTCCCTTATTCACCAAAAGCTTATGTCACACTTAACTCATAGATTTAAGTTAATTATTGTTGGTATAACAGCACCTTCGGATTTTTATGTCCCAAAGTGTGGCATATGATTATCTTACATTCGGAACTAGGTTAAGTCATTACGTTGAACTGCTAAATCGAAATTACTACGTGATCTACTTGCAGCGTAATTAGAGTGTTCAGATTTCTGACATTGAAAATCGTCCATATACATCCGAGGTTGTTTTCGATAAAAAATGACCGAGGAGTTCCGAATGAATTATCTGATCGTCAGTCTGTCAATCCGTCCGTCCTCACGATTTCCTATAACCCTAACTATTTTGACGTCGGTTGGTCAAGAGTCAAGGTCGTGGTGACCTTGAATCTAAAGGTCCTAATTTGTTCAATAACTAAAGAATGCTTATATCCGGGTACCTCAAACTTGGTATGCTGGTGAACTGCATCTGCGTCCTTCAGTCATGTTTCAGAAACATTCGCGGCGTCTTTGATGCTTTGCATCGAAATAAGTCTTTTTCACGTCTTCAACCGGTTGTTAAAAGTCAAATCAATAGTTGAAATCGTACCATCCGTATATATCTGGTAGGACTGTGCGTCTGTAAAACTTAACACTTCATTAACATTACGTGCATTAAGTCTGTAATACACACTTTCTATCGACATCGCCAGGCTTTCGCTTACCTCTTAAACAGTTAAAAAACGGATTTATAAAGCTTTAATGTAAACATACATGTATATTGAAAAACAACCAGCCAGATGGTTTCTCCTATTAGAGAGGTCACTCGTTAAAAAGTCGATATGGTTTATCCTACCTTTAAATCCCTGAGTACAAGATGTGTACAATAGGCACAATAGGTAATTTTTTAATATGATCATTCTTTTGTTTGAATGAAATCCTGTAATTATCCGCTTTGTGATTTTGAAGTACAATCCACAGAGCAGAGTCAAGTATTGCAAACTATAATACAAAAGCATGCAAATATTATACCCAAGATATATATCTATTAATGTCTTGCTTGTTTAGAAAAGAATGATTCTTTTCTTTTATATACAATATAGGTTGGTTGAACCCGGTGTTAAGTAATCATTTTGAATTAATGATTTTACAATCCACGCTATAAAACTTTCTTAATATTTCAAATTTGCAAATATGAATAATAAATATCATATCAACAATTAAAATGGCATCAAAGCTACCAGAATGTGAATTGTGCTGTAAGGAACAGGCAGTTGGATGCTGCAATACGTGTGGAAACATTGGTGAATCGTGTTTTGGAATTCACAACACAGGAAAATTATTCCAAACTCACATTCGAAAGATGTATGAAACTGATGGATACCATCCAAAGCGTATTATGTTTGATATCACAGAAGATATGTGTATACGCCATCCGAATGAAAGAGCGTCATTGTTTTGCAAAAAGGATGATTCTATGATCTGTGGTCGATGTCTTCATTCTGATCATCTTTCATGTGGTAATGAGGTTGTTGATTTGAGTCAAGAATGTAAGCAGTTTGATAACGAACAAACTAATATTATGACCGCAGTATTAAATGAGATAAAGGATGAAAGAAGGAAGGGGTTGACAAGCAGAAAGAAAGAAGTGATACGCATGCGGCTAAATGCAATTCAGAATTGGAGCATTTGGAAATAAAACTGAAACGGAAAGTGGAAGATGCGTTCAATGGTGTCAGACAGGAAGCGCATAAATTTAACGAGGAAAACATAAAATTATTTCCATGCATTTCTTCCGTTTGTGAAGAGAAAGTGTCTTGGGCTATCAATGAGGAAAGTAAACTCATCGAGTTTGTGAACAACTCGTTTACGGGTCGCATTTACTTTATGAGCCGGAATTTTGAGTAGGAAATTTCGGAGGTCAAAAGGCAGATGAAAGAAGCTGTATATAAGAATACCTTTAAAAATGTTTGTTTAAAGGAAAATAAGGTTGCCTTAAAGTGCTTGATTGAAGATTTGAGTGATGTTTGCGAACTTCAGGAGGAAGTTGGTGGAAGCGACGAATGAACCACGTTCTCAATCGGGAATGCAACTGTCGAAAATCAAAAAGTATGTTTTTATCTGTTTAACGTCAACCCAATGCATCCGACAATGACGATAAGTATTAGGCTTAACATTCAATGCTAACAAGCAAACGCATCATTTTACTAGGCCGTTCTCAATAATATAGAGAATAATTACTTAAGAAGTGTTTCAATAAAATAATAAAGGTTATAACCATATAAGAGATACTCTAGGAAATAAATGGTTATTGACAAATGTGCTTACAATTACGGATGTCCTCTTACATTCACAACCCGTCATCCGTTGCGCACTGGCTATCCTCGTTCACATAGCTTTGTTTTGAATGACAAAAACACACAAATATAGCTCCTTCATACAGCAATAAGGCCAAGAAATGTACATGTACCATTAACTCGATTGAATGTACTTGTATAAAGATTTATTTGAAAACTAGACATGTATTTGTAAGAATCAAATTCAGGTGTCCGATGAAAAAATAAGCGTATAATTTCATTCCGCCATTTGCTATTATGTTTATGTGTTTGCTTTTTACCAAATATAATTTCTGTATCGATTAAAGGTTAAAAAGTGCGGAAAAAACAATGAAAATATTAAAGCTTAAGTTAATACAAGTTTTATTCATTCCAATACAAACTGATTGTTTGCTGGCTTATTTCACAATCTTTTAAGCCCACAGAAGTATGTTTTCTAATTATTTGCTTTGGAATTAGTCTAATTTTCGGACGTTTTCAAAGGATACCTATGTGCTATGGGGGGTAGGGGCATAACGCAATCACATAAATGAGCAAAGGATACCTACGTTAAGGTGCTAAAGTGTGCAAAACATTATATTTTGAATAGAGTTGACGGCCTTTCGGCAATTGTTTCTTGAGGCTAAAACAAATATATGTTAGTGTCTGATTTGATAGGATAGGAAGCCCTGAATTTGTTATATTTGTTGTGTTTCATAAAATAACTTTGTGGCGAAATATCATTCTCACATCACAAAACAAAGACACTGAGTCTTGATTAACCCAAGCAATTTCTTCTTTAAAACAATACATTTAGGCGCCTACCAAATCAAAAAGTGTATCCAAAAAGAGGACAAACTACTGGCCAGAAATAAGGATCAGATTGCACGTTAATGCTTTTATTTTACTATATACATTTTATCATATTTAAACTTTTGCATATGTTATTACAAAATTATTTATTTCCAGACGCGTAAGGAGCTTATTGAAGAATTGATTCAAGCGAAACTGGACAAAGATAAAGCAGAAACGGTAATCTTATTAGTTTGTAAATAAAAACATACTAAGGCGATATTTTAATTACACGCCTGTTATTTCTGTATGGTAAAATCTAGTTCGATCATTGAAATAAAAAAGGACATTTACCTTCTTGCACATAGCACAATGTAGACACTTCCTTCATGTACATACTGGGCAATGAGTGAATAATTGCAAAATCGAAAACTAAATATTGTATAAAATTTATGTTTTACGCCTCTTAAAAGTGTTCATCAACATTGGATAATTGTTTAATCAAGTTATGAAACAGTTTTATCATGGTAAGTTTGGTAACAGTTAAAAGTGCTGTCCCTTGTGATTACCTATGGTTTTAGTACTTGGAAGTTTTGTATTACCTATTTTCATATAAGTGTGGATAAAGATTATAATTTAAAAAAATAAGAAAGAAAAAAAAACTAAGATGCATATACAGTAAGGCCTCTGCGTACACACTTATTAAGAAGGCATACTAGGTATGTTAACTGCACGATGTTTTGGCACCATTCAAGTGTGCCGTGCATGGAGTTATTCCTTCACTAGTGACTAGTATCAATACGCGTACTAATCAATATAAAAATGTAAGTGAAAGTGAAATTAAAAAAATGAAAGTGTAAGCAGACACTAAACCGTCAATTTTATAATTGTCATCATGGAGATGGAATTTGATTATTATTTCGTTATCTTCTGCTATCTGATTGTGTGGAATGAGAAATAATACACAATCGAACCTATTCGTTTATCAAATTTAAAAAAACTACTGTGATTTGATTATTATTTCGATATTTAAGAAGCTAAAGGGAATTGAATGAGAAAATAATACACATTCGAAGCTTCATTTGTTTCAATTCAAATGATATATAATATACGAGGATCATCACTCGTACTGATCACTTATTGTGTGACAAGTTTATACAAGTACACCAAGGATTTGTTTATCTTGAAAAGATGCGACCTTATACAAACATGCTTATATTTCATATCGACATTCAAAACCCTTGAAGTGAAACCTATACAACATTTACAACAATCCTGGCAAAAATTAACTGTATGCAGGTTTGTAAACTTAGAATTCAATGCATACATAGAAATAATGTTATTTTTCGTTATTGGCATGTTTATCCAAGGACTCCACTATCAATCAGCTCATATATAACTACCTTCGTTTTCCCATCGGTTAGATGAAGGTTTAAATGTTAGAACAGTATTGCGATATCTTAAAAACCTTTGATCACGTTTCCGTAATTTGTTATGTTAAAGCTTTAGGATAGTGGAATTTTTGGTTCCCTATGATTATCAGGGCTTATTGATACTTTCAGTGAAAGAAAGCAATGCAATGTATTTACTGGTTCTATATCTGATAATTAATAAAGCACCCATTCATCATTTTGCAGATGACTTGAACTTATACATCATTATCGATTAGCCTTTATTTGCTGATCAGCATCTTAATCTTGACATGGATAATACCAATATGCTAAAAGGTGGTTTGTATCATTTTTCCCACAAAAAAATACATTACATCTCGCAAAATACAAAAAGGCTGGCATATCCGCCTATTTCAGTGGATAATGTTTAAATAGTGAAAGTCAAAACTTGAACATATCCAATCAGTCGAAACAAATGCCTGCAACGTATTTACGTCATTCGATCAATACGTCCTAGATCGTAAATATCATTCAACACGACTACAAAAACACACCATATTCTACAAGATGTTTTAATCCCTTACAACAGCCTTACACAAATCTTACAATATTTATATAAAAAAACTATCAATACAAACTCAGGAGCAAAAAGGTTAAACATAAACTCCGTTTAATGACACAGAATAAACAAACAACACAATACATATTTCGAAATTCTTTTAATATTCAGAATATTGCATGTCAAACCAAATTCCTTTCTGTCATCTGCAATATCCTCATGGAATGCACTCATGGAAACAGTTTGTTCTCCATCGTTGCCTTCAAGTATTGTCTTTACAATAACGCAACAAAAAAAAAAAAACATTTTCTCGTTTTGACTATGTGAAGGTAAGGTTAAGGTCAATAATGAATGCACTTAATATTAATGAACATTGTTGAGAACTACCTGTGTCAAACACTACTGGCCTTACTTAAATAGATGAGAACAAACATTATGTTGTCTAGTTTTAATTGTCAGTCATCGTCATTAATACAGATAATTATGCATTATAATGTTCACGTTTTCAGACAAGGGAGAAACTCTGTGATGAGCTGCAACAAGTGAAACAAAAACTTGATCTTTCAGAAAAGGTGAGACATTTAAAAATTGTGTTAATAAATCTTACTTTACATATCTATGAAACGCTATCATTAAGCCTATAGATTCATGATAAAGATTAATCTTGATTAAAGTCGGGTATATGATAACAAAAAAGATTCGCTCAATAAGCTATTTTCCTAAATCATTTTAAAATTATTGCATAACCAGTAGGTATTCGAGTTTCCGACAGTTTGTGGTTCTAAATCATAAAGATATTCTTGAGCTGGATGATTTTTTTTCCATTTTGAAGAGTTAAATTAATTATTGTTTATTACGGTTTTCAAATGTTTCACATCCGTCGTTTTTCATTAGTTTAGATATTGACACAAGTTTAGTGGCGCCTGTTCTAAATCTTGCAGCTTCTTGTTGGATCTCGTTTTCTTGCTGAATGCAGTTATCGAAAATTATGTCACCGTATTCCAAAATTGGCGATATGAACGATATCAAAACTGTTTCAAGAGATTTTCGATCCGAAACGAATTTTAATTTACGCATTATATTTATTCTCTTCCAACATTTTGTTTCAATATAATTGATCTGAGCACCGTATCGAAGATCTTTTGTTTATGAATAGCAACTTGTATAATCTGTTTATCCTGCATAAAGATAGGTGGATGTTGTACTTGGTGTGTCTTTCTCGAGATTCCATGCGAGAGTTCGCGAAGAATCCTTGTTTATACCATCCGGACTATATGCTTTGCCTATTGGTAAGCCCAATAGACAGGTGATACTTTCAAATGTAAAATAACAAAGGAGCTGATACCTAAGAAATTAGAGGTCTGCGAGTTAGTCAGAGCAAGTACGAACGAATCGACAATAAACGTTTGATCTCGAAATACCCGCTTATAGATATTGTATTGTCTTGGTCATAATTGCCGGATCACAACAGAGTTATCGCTTGAGTGGAAAAATACTTGATAAAGCTCTTAAAACAGGGTCACCAGCATTTGGAATAAGTATTTTGAGTTCTTGTATCGGCTTCAGACAGCTTGTGTTTGTGTTTTGCTGATTATATTAGATTAGTTTTTTTTTTTCGGAGCGTTTTAATTTGTCACCACTGCTGTTCTGAGTTGGATCACCATGCTTTGCAATAAGCTCATTTACATAAGCGAATGTTGCTTTCAATCCAGGGATATCCTAATCTCAAATGAGAACTTGTCTGTTCGGTACAGAACTTTTCGAGGAATCTGTTATTACAAGAAGAATGATTTGAACATAATTATCGCAGAGAGAGCCCGGATCATAATTGGCAGCCATACGGCGATGTTTTTTAAGGTCACCCTTGTCAAAAAGCCAGATATGACGATATAATGAGGACTGTTTTGGTTTTGGGACACTGTTTGCCCCATAGACGGGAAATGATATCTAACATTTCGGTCAAGATGTTGATCTGCAACTCCACTAGAATGAATCAATGTTTCCTTTAAAGTAAAGATAAGAGCAATAATGGACTCAGATGATTCAGTGAAATAAGTAGAAAATTCTGCATTTGTATTTACAATACGCAAATAATGACCTGATCATCAAAACGATCATGTTTGTCTTGATCGTGTGACTTGTTGAATAAAGTAGTACAAAAATAAGAACGATTGCGATCCATTTTCACATACTTTAGTATGTTTTTCATCGGTAACTTCCATCACATTAGGGGTACCATTAACGCGTTTAATTACACAGGGAAAACCAGCAACATCATTGTATGCAGATTATGTCTGATCTCGCTCAGCTTGTTGAGGCCATTTGGTGTATACTTTGTAGTTTTTACAATATTACAATTAACATATATAACACAACAACTCATCATTTTACGTTTTCAGACCAGGCAGAAACTGTGTGATGAGTTAAAAGAAGTTAAACAAGACCGTGATAATTCAGAAAAGGTGACACATTTAACAAACATGCTTCTAAAATTTATAGCACAGGTATACATGGATAACACTTGTAGTAAAACACCAATTATACAACAAATGTACAGGGCAACATATAATTGTACTTATGGATTTTCAATATTCACATTGCCGTTTGTTTATTTAAAATTATAATATAATTTTTAGTTTCTGACTTGATATTTTGCCTCATTGCTTTCGGACACGGAAAGGATTCGAACAATATTTACAGAAAGCGAAACAGGGCATAAAGAAGTCTGAAAAGGTATGGTATAAATTGTTGTACAATACCTGTGTAAGTGTACTTTGAAAAAGAATAACTTTAATTAAAAAAAATTGTCAACCATTTGAACTGATCATTTCTAGTAATTTAAGTTATATAAACATGTACATGTAGTACATACTTCATTTAATGTATCGGATGTGCAAATTTCCATACTTTTCAAATATTGGCGATAATGTGACAGTTTGCTGCCTTCTGATCCCATACAATTTTAAAATGGTTTATTACTAACAAAGTGACATAAAACACATTTACAACAAGAAAACTTCAGGAAAATGCCAAGTTTACGAAATTCAAGTATAAGAGATTTTAGATATAAGAAAATCGAACGTACAGGGGTTTGAAACTAGTCTAGCGAATAACCACACACACCTCCTAACAATTATCAATAAGCACAATTAGCCAACAACTTTAAGCCTCGCCGTAACAAGTATGAACCAGAAAACAATGAATAATACAGTAAAACTGACATATATACAGATACACTAATTATAAGTACTCAACGACTGGATACTGACATCACATGCAATCTTTCACGGTACAACATTCTTAATGTAAATTATTCTGGTACAATATTTACATATGATTTCTCTTTTTACATGACACTTTTATAAAATTGTGTCACGATGCACCCAGAATGCACATAATTGTGAAATTCATTTCTTAATATTTTTGGTATTTCCGTTGATTATGACGCTAAAGGTTCTTAGGTAGAACGGGTAGAACTTAATTCAGGCCGTTGGGAAAGTCTAGTTTTGATTGTAAAGACTATTACAGTAAGGAAAAAAGTAGTTATTTTGTTTTTATTTATTTATAGCAAACATTATAATTTTATGGTCATTGCCTTTGGACTATATCTTTAAATTTTAACCTTTTTTTCTATTCACCTTCAGATTAAGAAAGGGATCGAGGAAGAGCTACTGCGCGTGAATCAGGGATTGGACAATTTTGAAAGGGTAAAAGCAATAGTAAACATTACCACGGACTTTGGCAAAAGATGGTCTCCTATGAAAACTAGTCTGTTGGGTATACAACATTTTCGAGGTTTCTGTTATTATCAAAAAGTAAATGTCAACATCATTATCGTGTTATATAATAAACAGCCATATAGCGATGCTGTTTAAGGTGATACTTGTCGAAAAGCAAGATATGACGATAAAATGAGGAACGTTTTGGCTTTTGGAAAATGATAGGAAAGTACTTGGACAATATAAACAAAATCAAACTGACAAAACAGAGAGGCCCGTTCAAGGAATCTGACTCAAGCTTTCTTGTCAGTGACATGAAGGATGCAAACGATTCTGTGTATAAGGGGGCTGCTTAAGAATTAATCAACATAGCTAATGTGTCGGATACAGGCAAAATCAAAAGATGGTGGTAGCGAACCACTAACAAAGAGTTGCTCAACCGTATGAAGGCACCGGATGAAAAATTAACAGTCATGGAAAATAATTGTAATTTAATTGGAACCCTTGGACGCAAGAACGATGTTAATTGTACGAACACGTTAACAAGTTTGAGGACAAGGTTGAGTCGGTTGACGTAGAGGCAAGGATTAAGGCGGAATGGGGTGATCGAGTACGGAAAAAACGGGAGCCTCGGGACGACGTTTCGTACTTAAAGTCGCATTCAATGAGAAATAATTTAGTGTTCACAAAAATTCCCGAGAAACCGAGCCAGCCGACGTCACCAAACCAAACTTCGTATGCACATGCAGGGACCCTCAAGCTCGCGAAAGAGACGGCTGAATCTATTCGCTTTGAGCGGGTCTATCACTCCCCGGGGCAACCAAGACAGGACAGAGTACGAAATATCTTTGCAAATTAACGTTTTTCAAGGACATGGAGTTGGTTTGGCAGGATAGGAAACAGTTTTGTCAAATGTACAAACTTATCCCAGCCGAAGTGCTGGATAAATGCCGCAGGCTGGTTCTCATGAAAAAGGATGCCAGGAAAGAAGGCAAGCGGGCATTGATTGCGTATGGCACCTTGTACGTTGACGGCAAGCAGGTGCGGATGTAGGTGCACGTTGGGGGTGAACTACCCGTCCTCTCGTAGAAGATACATGGACTCACGAGGGAGAAGAAGGAGAGCCTTGATTTTGTTAATATTTTACAAAAACACGATATCTGTTTCCATGGTTTCAAAAAAGGTAATCTTATATCAAGGATTGATATGTTAAAATATTACAAGGTCTGTAAATATTCAAAGTTAACACAAAATTACTAGATCTTACAAATAAATTGATCAAATACTTCCTAAAAATACTGAACAACAGAAACATGATTCAAAATTGTGTCTATGGATATTGGTAACGTGATAAGGCGTGAAGTGGACGCGTTTCAGATCGGGGATAAATATATGTTTTTTTAGCATTTATTAAAGTCTAGTTTCATTCTTTAACATGTGGAATAATTGGCATTTCCGTACAGTTTACGTGACTCAGTAATCATGACTAAAACGGAAAAGACAGAAAAGGTAGTGGAAGTTTTCGGACAATATAAACAAAAGCAAACTGACAAAACAGAGGCCCGTCCGAGGAATCTGACACAAGGTTTCTTGTCAGTGATATTATCGGTAATGCTTGTGCTGTGTTGTTTCACGATGCAAACGATTCCGTGCATTAGGGGACAAAAGCAGTGAGAAGATGATGGATGGCGACAGCGAACCCGCAAATAAAGAGTTGCTTGGCTGTATGAAGGAAAAGGGCGAATAATTAATACTAAATTTATTTCAATTGAAACCCTTGAACGTAATGTTACGGAATTTGATAAGGCCTAAAGGGAAATATAGACTGCCATCGAGGACCATGTAAAGCGTACGGACGAACGGGTTAACAAGCTGTTGACGTGGAGGCGGGGAATGTGGCGGACAACGCGATGGGTTGGAAAGATAACGAGAGGAACTTCGGGGCGACGTCGCTTAAAGACCTAGTTTGGTGCTCGCAAATGTTCCCGATGATAACTCTTTAGAAAGCGAGGTAGCCGACGTCACCGAGAGCAATATTCGTATGCAGATGTAGAAGACCATCAAGATCGAGCTGGGTAAATTATGAAATATCGTTGCAAAGTTTACGGTTTTCAAGGACAGTGGGTAAGTTTGGCGGGAGCAGAAGCATTTGGGCGGAGTATTAAATGTACGAACTGTTCCCACCGGACCGCAGTTCTCATGATGAAGGAAGCCAGAAAAGAGGGCAAGCGGGCATGGATTGCGTATGGCACCCTGTACTTTGTACGGCAAGCAGGTGCGGATGTAGTTGCATGTTTGGGGTGAACTATTCGTCCTCCAGTGGAACTGGACTCACGATGAAGAAGGAGAGCCTTGAGATTGTAAATATTTTACAAAATCACGACATTTGTTTTCTATACAAGTCATGGTTTTATTCTACTAGTAATATTGATATAAACGGTAATAAATCACATATTTTTTCGTATATTTCAACATTGGGACGCTTAGCGAAATAATGTTTGAGTAGTTTTATAATTAAAAAAAAATGAAAATTAATAGAATTGAAATATTAATTAAAATCTATTTTGATCAAATTATTTGGCTTACACTTGGTCGCATCCTTTTTAACATCCCCGAAAGTATTTATTTATTTGGTACCTACATTTGGGGTTAGGACTCGCCTATATACAATACTTTTAATGTTCATTTATTTGACATAGTTATTAGAAAGTAATCTGTATTATACTAGTACTGGCTGTGTATTTGTATGCGATGATTTAAAATGTTGGGTTGGAAAATAGAGTTCGTAGCGTTACACCGTAAAAGCGGAGAACAAAATAGCCGGTCAAAAAACTGGTTTTGTCAGTTTTGTAATGACGTAGTTTGGCAGGTAAATTATGTTTCGGTTATTCTTACAGAGACTGCTGTCCGGGCAACATCGAACTTTAATTATATTTTCGTGATAACTATGTAATTTGTGGAAATATATACTTTACAATATAAGCACAATGAGATTGTATATACAATCATATTTGAATTTGTAGACTGGAACACATTGAGATATATTCGTTGTCTCATATTTGGAGAGTTAGTCTGAGGAACACTAAAAAGTATTTCGGTCATTGCTTCGAATACTGGTTTCCTTGGACATTTATACAAAGATAAGCGATTTTTTTCCTGGACGGCCAGTATCCAAGTGAATAATAATCGAACTGGTCGTTTTACATGTGTTACTGATTCAGAAACACATGCTTTTCTATATGATTGTGACATGCTCAGTGTGGGGGGTGATGTATGTATACTTATGTTCAGGTAATAAGAAGATAATTTTATGGCCCGGGCCGATTAATGATTATCATTTTGCAGCCTATAGAACGTTCGCACGTGAATTCATTTTTCGCCTTAAAATGAATTTTGGCGACTGTGAAATAATGTCTTGACTAAATAATCAACATTTATTGATCTTCCTGAACATATTTATTGTTAAAATCTTACAGGGAGGCAAACGCGAACGCAGTTTAGGAAGATATACTAGTGTTTGATGAAGTGAAAATTGGCCCTCGTGCTCATACTGTCCCTCGACTACGTCTCGGGCCATTATGAGTCACTCTAGCCATTTATAACTCAACGGCCCGTCTACGCCGTGTATTAACCTCTAAATAATCACTGGAAAATCGTTTTAATAATATGTAAAGGGTCAAGTTTTCGAATTATAAACGGTCTTATTGGTAATACCAATTAACATACATTTATGTCACTTAACGTCTGTTCTATGATTTACTATTTGTTCCCGAGCTAGCGTAATTCAGATTAAATATTTTACTATAAAATCATTTATTGATAGGAGTGATCACGCTCCGCTTAATATATCATTGCTATGTATTAGTATTATACCTTATACTTAAAACTACTCAGTAATTTAATATAAATGAAATGCATTTTTATGGGAGCAGTTTCTTTTTGAAATCAGTTTTGTTCCAGGTTTTTTTGCAAATTTTCTTGCAAAGACTCTTGTATATGTTGTTTATGTTTATAAACACAATATGGAGTGTAGCCGACCCATTGTTTTCTAAAGAATGTTTTGTATAACGATGAAGTATATTTTACAAATAATACATTTTACTGTACACTATTTTTATTGAAATAGTGTTTTTGCTTCAGTAGTTTAAACGACTGTTAACATGATATGACAACAAACACATTCTTTTTAAAATAGTGATATTAGTACTCGTGCAATGTAAAATAATTAGACAAAATGTTTAACTCTTAGCTACTATCTTGTCTGTGTACGTAGTCTGTAAAAAATCGTTAAATGTTTAATAATATTAAATAAAGCCAAATCACATTGAACACTACCACTTGATTTAATTCAACAATATCAATATCATTGTGTCATCTACATTGTAAGCTGTACAAATGTCTGTCATTAAATATGTACTTCTGCTAATGTTTGGAGAAGAACTTTTTAAGAACTGTTGATCCACAGATTAGGTTTTTTCTACAACCAAATCAGTACTGGACTTCATCCGGCATTTGGTCTAATAACACTCCAATGGGTAAAGATTCTTTGGGATCTATCGCAAGAAACCTGAGTGAAAAGGCCGGCTTTGAGAGGAAACATACAAACCATTCAGGAAGAAAAACATTCATCTCTAACTTGCTGGATAAAGGGGTCCCACCAAGTGAAGTAGCCCAAATGTCAGGACAAAAATTTACGTTCATTAAATCATTACCACACATTAAGTTGATACATGCCCCAATCAAAACAAAGGAATGAATTACCACAAGTAGCGCTACTGAAGCATTTGAAAGTACTGGAAATGCAGATGAGGAAATTATACATGGATCACAACAGATTGAAAACACACTGCAGAACATAGAAAGTTATGAAGAAGTTCCATTGAGAGAAAATGTTGTTGATATTCCAGTTGCACAAAGTCCAGGAGGAACTTTTAGTGTCTCTAATGTACTGTCAAAATCTCAGACACTTTTCAGTGGATGTACATTCAATCACCCTATGAACATTGTTATCAGACATTGAGAAGAGAAGGAACTTCTGCTGAATGTTGACACTGTTTGAAAACCTGATGTGTATATATTTAATTTAGTAATACAAGGTGATGAATTATAAAGGAACAATAAACAGAACTAATTAAATGGCATATCCCAAAGCATTACAATTTTAAGTTTTAAACTATGTTTTTGTTTGTGTACCGTACTGGTATATGTGTTTTATGCAAAAGAGTAATAATATGTGTTTTCGTTCGGGATAGAAAGATCTGTTGAAATCTCATAATTATGATTACATAAAGTGTTTAATAGAATAAATAGAAAGTATAACGTCACAGCACGTGACTCATCTGGCATAGGGGGTGCCAGGATGGAGTTTTCCAGCACGGCTAAATTCACCGGAAAAGCATATCCGGTGTGCTAGAATATTTCTTCCCTGTCCAACGCAGTTTTAAATTACAACTGAACAAGCTACTAATTAGCCGCAGTTTTAGTTTTCACTTAAAAAACACACCAAAAAGTGAAATAGTGGTACAGGCATTATGATGAGGTTGATGTGGAATACACTTTGGTACATTGACAAAAACATTCCAAACATTAAAAAGGAAAAGTTTCTACAAAATAATTATATTCCGTCTTGTTATTTGTTGTACGAATCGTTAAAATTCAACATAGAATTAAAGAAGACACTTGGATTTCTCTTCAAGCTGTCAAAATTAATGTTTTAAGCCTTGTAAAATTAGCAAACAGATTTAGTCAAAAAAGGTAACTTCTAAAATGGTAATCTAAGTACGCTTAAAATGAAGTTGACACATACGTATTAAAGACGTTAATGATTGCTTGCTGCTCGCCATTATGCGATAGTCGCCCTCAGGCCATTATGGAAATCTTAACAAGCAATCAATAACCTCTAAATAATTACAGTAGAAAGTGTTTCTTTTGTGATTTTAAAGAAGATCAGTTCTGAGTGTGCTCATTAACTCGTGTTTTAGGTGATTTGTATGACACACTTATTAATAACAGGTGAAAATAATTTTGATAAACAGCTTACTAAAGTAATATCCCTGTAATTATTATCATCAGATTTTGAACCCTGTTTATGACAGGTGGGGGGTAATAATACCTTCAGTCCATTGTTAGGAAAAATAAACACGAAATTAACATATTGTTAAGCAAATCGCATAAATGCAAAGATACTATTTCAGTCTATAGTTTCGAAAAAATATTCATTCAACATATTATCACTGTCGTATGCTCAACATCGTTTCAATGACTTAACAACATTTATCATTTCGTTTTCAGTTATAGGTAGCAATAACAACGTGACGTCGTTTTTTACACTTCCCTATTCTGCACAATGCTAATACCACTCCTCACTCCAATGGATATTACTCCTGCAAACATTGATACTTACTGCCGAAAATGGTACCAAAATAATCATGAATAAATTATCTATCAACTGTAGTACGGGTTTTATCTAATTATGTGAAACAAAATAAAACGAGCAAAAGGTTTCACAAGCATTTTTTGTAATATGTCGTTTTTCTGCCGGTCTTGGGACGTTTTGACTGACATTTTATACTTCCGATTTCGGATGTTTGAAGAATGGTTTTGATTGTCAATGACTTTGGAAGGATACATTGACGTCTCCTGCATCGGTGAGTATAACTTTTATGAATTATTATGTATTTTTATGCTTTTATTTTGACAAAAACTGAAACATGGGATAAAACATGCTGAATTACAGTTGCAAATCGAAAGAGAACAACAATGCATCATCGAATTTCTGAAAATTCATTCATTTATCTAGCCAGTGATACTATCCATTTGATTCAGTAATCTGTCGCATTTTTCCGCAAGGGCTTTTTATAAACACATCGTTTCTGAGAGTGGCCAAAAACAAGAACAATTTGATGACTCATAAGGAATGCAACCTTAAAAGTCGAGAGTATCCGAATTAACCATGAAGTAATTTTTGTTTACTTTTAAAATGCCAACCTCTGTAAATAGTAATTTATTTTGAGTAAACATTGAGGTAGGTTTATGCATACTATTGTTTTATTATATTTAGAATGCTATTTATTAGGGATTGCCATTTCTTTTGCATGAAAATTGGTCAAATGTTTTATAATTCAAATAAATAAGACATTTGCAATTGTTTTTATTTTGGATATTGTGATTGGTTTTAATGAAATCAACAGACCGGGTTCTTTAGGGATCTGGTCACTTTCGGTTTTAAATATGTAAATAAACTAATGGAGAATTGGCAGTTATTTTTTATTAAAGCCATTCTAAATTATTAATTAAGAATCTGTCAAGCTGAAGTTTGTTATCGTTTATGGGCATGTTTCTGCCAATGGCATTGCCCGACAAATTCATATAAAATAACTTAAAGGAGCTCGACAACCAAAACTCAATTATTCAAATTACAACACCAAGTTTCCATTTAGTGTTTTATTGGTTAATACGAAAAATGCAGGCTGGCTTATATATAGACATTTCACAATTGAAACTAAGAAAGTAAGCATTTTTTAATCTTTTAAACTGTTTTAAATTGGATGCCTACAAATTTTAATTGTATATAGATAAGCTAGTAACTAATACTTAAAAAATAATGGGAAAATTTCAAATTTCAACATATCAATGTTTTAAGGTGTAAATTTCAGGAAACATTTTTATGTTCTGTATAGTTACTTGGATTATAAAATCACTCTCTGTTAAAATTATTCAACTTTTCAAACATTATTAGTCTTCAAATTCATTGGAATTCCTGTTATGATAGGATTTCGATTGCTGTCAATTATTTTCAACTCAATGTTGTGATTATTCATTTGAAATTATTTTAAACTTCACATTCCATAAATGGCTGTTCTTACTTTTTGACTAAATATTGTGAGTATTTTTACACAGTAGTAAGGCTGCCAATTCATGGATGGTCAGTTTTTTCATTTATTGGTCTTTTTTCCCTCTTTTATTTAATCTTTTCTTCCTTTCAGTGAGATATAAAGCCTTAGAATACATTCATGCCACTCAAATTCAGCCACTCAGAATGATGGGAAGGATTGCAGAACTGAGGTAACTTAGAACTATGATGCATATTTACCAGAGAATATCTCATGAACATGCCATTTTATTATTGTTTTGGGAATTATACCTTAAGTTATTGAAAACTCTTTATAAATTGTGACATTTTGTATGATGACATATTTTATTATTTGTAAAATAAATGCTTTTGACATTTTTCTGAGCTGTAAAGTTGAATTGAGTCTTAAATTGCTTCTGATTATTACCCAACTGTGTATAGACATCAAACCTCATTACATATATATACATAGTTGTCCCTCTCTGAATTAAACATAATTATCTTTAATATGTTTCTTTTTACTTTCAGTTTCACTCTCACCTGACTGATGCAGATTCAGTAGCCTAATTGTATTTTTTTGCTCTATTAAAAATGTAATGTCGACCTTTTTGAGGAATAATTTTGAAAGGAAAAATAAATTATTATAAAGAAAAAGTAATTTGCTATGTACAAAAAGTGGACAAAAATGTTGAAAAATATGAAGTTTTGATATGAAATCCTTATTTCTCTCTGTATATATGTCAACTTCATTAAGATAATATCTGGTAATATCATGTATTCCCTTAATTAATTGTGATAAAACCTGTTTACACTGTATGTATACATCTGTTTATATATGTTGCCATATAAACTGAATGCATGCAGTTTCTTTTGTGAACATGTGTATTGAAATCAACACATTTCTTTGTTATATTTTCAGGCTCATGATGGTTTCTGAGAAAAAAACAGCTTGGTGTGGTTTGACAGTATTTTTCAGTATTTGACAGTGGTTCTATCACGCCAGTAATACCATGAAGTGTCTCACAGATTCTCTCTCAATTCGTGCAATATTCAAGATTACAGTGTAGTGCAAAGAGGATTAATTTTCTTGCAATAAGAGGTATCTGCACTTTCAAATACCCCTGTACAGCATGAGCAGTTCTTTCTTTTTTTGAGTGATTATAGAGTGAAAATGTTTCCATATAAAATGTTGTCTTTTTATGTGTAAAACTTGTTATGAATGGTTACAAATACATGCATGGACATTATGATTCCAAATCTATGCACATTTTGATTCCAATAATTAATCACAAAAGTATTTTAAATTTGGTTTGAAATATTGTCCTTTTGTTTGTTTCTAAACAGTAACTGGTATTATTCGTGTTTATTGTTTCCATCTCAATTTAAAAAAGTCAGTTTTTTAAAGATGCACTCTTACTCACACATACGTTTTACCACAACTAATACTTTTGTTTTATTATTCCAAAAAGGATGAATAAATGTTGAAAACAATGGTTCTAATGAAGGATACCTATTGTTACTTGAAGGAAATGTGCATAGAAGACAGTATTTCTACCATTTGAGATCATAGTAGATCACAGTAAATCTATAAGGATTCACCAATCATTTAATATTTTTGCGTTTTCAGCTATTAAATTCACGGTTACAATCTTGTTATCAGTACTAATTTTTTTCCATAGATAAATTATTAAGTAAGTTGTTAAAGGGTTTACAGTCAAAGTATATGTTTGTTATACATGTGTATGCATTGATATTGAATAAGAGTGTCACTTTAAACAGTTGCCATGGTAACTAGAGTCTAGTTTTCTTAGGAAACTGTAATTGTTGTCTGAAAACCTTAGTATTTTCAATGTGATACCTTTTTAGCATGTCCGCTTCAGTCAATGAAATATTTCTGTTATTTTTTCATTCATTTGGTCATACTTTGAATACAATTATATCTATAATTTACCTTGAAAATTGTTGACAATCTCATACTTATATTGAAATATTTAGAATTGTTAGATGGGTTGAAGTTCACTTTTTTACAATTGTCAGGCAAATCAATGCAAGATATGCATAATTCTCCTTATTAACAAAAAGCGATGTTTAAAGCATTTTTTTGTATTTTTATTGAATGGTTACCATGGCAACTAATTTTTTGTTTGCCTTTTATCTTCCTATTTATAATACTATTTATAGTAAAAATGCAACAGGCAAGCAGTGAATGGAAGAATGTAAATGTTCTTAGACTTTTACCTTTTTGCTAGCTCATTCTTCAAAATATACGGCATTTTTAAAATTTCTTAAAAATGGACGTTTTTGCATCATTTTTTTAACGTGAAATAATTTGCTTAAAACATTGTTTAAGTTCTGATATTTAGGAATGTGTATTAAATTTATAGAAAATTAACAAAATGTGTTGTTTTACATTATTTATTTCATTTAAATTTCGAAGTTTTGAATTTGACCTATTTTGGCAGAAAATTTGATAAAAATGTAAAATTAAAAGGGCCATAAATCTGTCAAAAATCGGTGGATTTTTTTTTTTTTCATATTTGAGTTTGTAATGACGTAACCTTTAAAATGATATATAACTTTCATATACCGCATGAAATTATTTTTTTTACGTTGTTATTGCTATTTTAGGTTCATCTTGTATTAGACAATTATTATTTGGTTCATCAAACTCATTGTTATCATTATTAAAATATTCTGCATTTTGATTAATACCGCCAAAAATGTTATTACGGAGGGTTTCAAAGTATTCACGAAATTTATTTAGTTGTTCTTTGTTTGATTTTTTACATAAGTAGGATTTAAACTGTTTCCAAACCTCTCTAGGTTTGCTCTTTCTTAAGTTTTTAACATCACTCATTCTCTTTGTATAATCGATATTCTTCGTTGTACAGGCAATATTCTTACAATAAGTTTTCCGATCACATAAAATCAATGCATTAGAATTTGATTATTCATTATTGAAAATTCTTAGTGCTTCTAAATACTTGTTTCGTTCAACAATACGATCTTGGTCAATACAATACAATACAATTTTTATTACTATTTGTAAAACTGTAAAATATACATCATCTTTATAGGAAACATTTTTTAGAAAACAATGGGTCAGCTACACTTCGTATTGTGTCTGTAAACATAAACAACTCCTCGAGTGAAACTGATTCCGAAAAGAAACTGCTCCCGAAAGGATGCATTCCTTTTATATTAAACTTCTAAGTAGTTGGTAGTAACAGGTTCAATATTATTACATAGCAATGAAATAGAACAGCCGTTATGTGAGATCAATGTATGTTGATTGGTGTTACCAATAAAACCGTTTATAATGCGAAATCTTTACACTTTACATATATCTAAAAAGTTGTATCCAAATGTTTTTGTAATATAAACAACTTTATTTCGATAAACGTTCCTATGCTGAAATTTACGATAGCAATTATGTGATCAATTACGGTTTAGATAAATATTACAGGTATAATCAAGGTATGACTTGTATAGAAAACAAATAGCGTGTTTTTGTAAACTATTTATAAACTCAAGGTTCCGTTTTCTCCCTCGTGAGTCCATGTATCTTCAACGAGAGGACGGATAGTTAACCCCCAACGTGCACCTACATCCGCACCTGCTTGTCGTCTAAGTACAGGGTGCCATACGCACACTATGCCCGCCTGCCCTCTTTTCTGGCATCCTTCATCATTGGATCCAGCCTGCGGGGTTTATCAAGCACATCCGGTGGGAACAGTTTGTACATTTGATACCCCGCCCAAGCCAGATGCTTCTGCTTCCGCCAAACTTACTCCCTATCCTTGAAAACAATAAACTTTGAAACGATATATCGTACTTAACCCTGCCTTTGTTGCCCCGGGGAGCGATGGACGCGCTAAAAAACGAATAGACTCAGCGGTCTCTTTCGTGATCTTGATTGTCTCCAACATATTTGGGTATATCAAAGTTATCATAGCCATACTTGAGTTGAACATGGAACTACCTATACCGGTGTTAATTGTTTTGACATAGAGCAGAACAAGTCTTGTCTTGTCATTATTGAACAAACTTGATCTGATGTTACAAATCAGATGATTTTTAGCTCCCTTGTTTGAGACCCAGTATCGGTCAAGTCGACCAATGACCATGATGTTGAGATCGGTCCTTATCAGTCTATTACTTTGCACGGGCTAGCTCGAGGTCATAGCCACAGCGTCAAGTAAGAAGTTCCGAAGGCTCTAGTGAAAACAACGTACTGAAAAGTTGCAGCTAAGCGAGGGTTTTTAATAAATATTTGAAGTAATCTACTAGAAAATTGTTTTATCATTGTTTGCAATTTAGTGTCATGTCACGCAAGTACGAGGAATTAACAATCGATTGCACTTATTTTACAATAAATGTTTATGATTTAAATTACTTCTTATTTATAGCAATTGCTTAGCATATAGAAGGTACTCTCAGTACTTCTTCGCAGCAAGAGTTACATGTAACCTTATAGCCATAACTGTTAAGTATACAACTGTTGCGAATTGTCGCAAGAGTGACTATATGCATAACTGTTCTACTTGTTTAGTCATATTTTTTATTTGCCATATACTTGCTAATTTTCATAATGTGAGTAGTAAAAAGAAAAAAAAGTAAAAGAGTGTGCATGCAACTCTTACAAAGGTTTACTTGCTTCATGTACTATATTTTTTACATGTTATTTATGTACTTTACGTCATTGCACCGCTAAAGTTAATTAATGGATTAGCTAGGCCGGTGTGTTTTAATGGTGCTTTTGCTCCGCCGGAGTCTGCTCCGTTGAAACGAGATATCAGGTATCTCGGAATTCTCGTGCATTTCAAGTCTTATACTATGTTTATAAAGCCGTGCGATTTATTTACGCCAGAGATAAATTGAAGTCTTTCTGGACTTACATTATATCAGTTTATTTTAGAGATAACATTTGCGAATAATCTTTATTTAATATAAAACTAAATTGGATTATTGCTTCCTATTTTGATTTGTGAATAAATTTAAATCATACCTTTGTGGTGACTTTGTATTAATGAAAGAATTACTTAAAAACTTGAAGAAAAATATGTCTTTATATCGCTCAACTCCAGTGTGGCGAAGTTTCTTTTTAGTTATTCATTTGGCCCCACACTCGCCACACTGAAGTTGAGAGGTACAAAGATAATTTTTCTTCAAGTACTCCAGCCGTGAAGCTAAATGTATTTGACTACAATACAGCAACATCTGTAGCTATATTAAGAGCTGCAAATATATCACCGAAGTAGGTATTGATAAATGAATTCAACGCACAGCTCAATATATGCGTATTTTCTTATATTGTGTTTGTTTTCTGCTTTCGCTTATTAGTCTATACCAGTCTTAACAACTGAACAACACCATAAGATCCAAACATATGTCGGCTGTAAAGATTTATTCATTCGATGTCAAACCTTATAAAAAACAGTACATGGTACATATTTAATAAAATGAATATCACATATTACAGTTGAATAATACTTATAACCAATAATGATATTACTGAAAGTTTCCCATAAATCAATAATATTGTTTGAATTCATATATTACTTCTTAAACAGAGGATACTTATTTCATTAACAAGGTTATGTTGTTAATTACACAGGATAGCCTCTAAACAAGTTTCAATACTAATTTAAACGAGATAATGCCTATTTATCACTATTTAGGTATTAACAGACGGAATAAATCATGAACAAATTTCTACCAGAATCACATCATGGAATTATATTTACAACATGCACATAGTATTAAAACCTGTATTAATGTTTTATGGACAACTAAAAATCTATGTCACTTACAGAAACCAATGAAAAGTACAGAGATAATCCAGTAGTCAAACAATCAAATACAAGCACTGTTGACATGTTCTCTAAAAACACGCTAATATAGGGCATAATATTCAGAAGATTATAGACCCAAGCGGCCGAATATCAAACAAAAATGGCGACAAGTACAAATCAAGAGTAAATATTCATGCATATATATATATGCACTTCCGTGCACTTAAGACACCATACAAAATACCAGAACATACAATAATCAAAATTATAACAATACAATGAATGGAATATAGGTGATTATATTTTTCATATGCATATACATATTCATAGACATACACACAAATATGTACACATATAAATATATGACTGGATATCACTACATTTGGTAATATTTTCCTTCATATTACTTAGAAATGTGTAATGACACGTTTGATGGTCATGATTGTCTGAGTTGTCTAGATCAATGAAGATCGTGAAAAGATCGAAACAAATGTGTTGTTCATCTGGAGTTTTTGTTTAAACTTATTCGTGATACCAAAGTACCCAGATCAGGAAGCGTACTCAAGATGGCATTGTGTTAATGCGTTATAAATTTTTTTTAAGAGGTTTGTTTAAAACATAACGTTGTCTTTAAAACAAATTGTAAAGCGTTAATGTTTCGAATAAAACATTATTACGTAATACATTTAAAGAGCATTACCTTCAACTAATAAGTTGCTTTTTTGATAAAATAAAAAAAGGTTGTCGTTGCCATATTTAAACCCATATACCTATATTAATGTTTCTAGCTGTTTTTTAATGCTTAATTGCTGATTCAACTTAAGTTTTGTTTAAATTAAAACAGCTACAGCAAAGCAATAACTCAACAAAGCGTTCACATTGAGCTGGCATATTAAGGTATTTTACCTGACTTCGTGATTTGAATCTTGAGAAGCAATAACTACAACATCTGTCTGAGCTATTGAAGAAATTAGTATGTGGCTGAGATAACTGCTTCAAGGACAAAGAAATCTTATGATAAAAGGGTGCGTAAAATGAATATCGTTTATATTTATAGGCACGATACCTTTTGCACGGATATTCTACGCATCCATGGGTATCGCATTTGTCTTTATTGTCCGATTCATATATATGCTAAATTTCAATACAATCATAATATCAAGGAAACAAAACACAATTCACATCAATTTTTCAAACTATGTATGATAATAACTTCAATTAAGGAATATAAAATGACAAACTCTGAATACATTGAATTATATATTGCAATTATGGCGTGGATGCATGATTAGACGTGTACGGGTAGCTATGATATTTTAACTTTAATGTTTTTGAGACACTCCGATACTCGCATCAGTAGTTTCCTCGCGTTATCATGCATGTCGTTCTACAATTGCATTTACCTTGGCGACATATTACACAAACAAGCCCACAATTACAGGTTTCCGTACAAATCGGCTTTCAAAACCTCGCCAATGTTATGAATGCAATGGACCCTAAGCTTGCAGCGCTTACCAAAACAAAAAAAACGACAACACATTTATCTGACGAAATATAAAGTATGTCGTAGACATAAATGTGTGTTGTTATCATTTCTTCTGTCTTCAGGACAATTGATCTCAGTGCTATATAAGTACATCGCAGTACGTTATTTCTTACATATCTTGTCCCCATACTTTTACGTTTGCAATATAAATGCACACATCGGCTTTTAAAACCTCGCTTATGTTTTGAATGTAATGAACCGAATACTTGCAGCGCTTACTAAACAAAACAAATCCAAACAAGATAAAATACTTATTATTTAATATTTGTTTGTTGTTTTCATTTCATATGTCTTCTTGTCAATTGATCCCAATGCTATATAACTATATAGCAGTATGTTATTTGTAAGATAGCTTGTCCCCATATATTTACATTTGCCATATCTAAGCATCATATAACGTTATCGTATATTACAGTTCTTTCACATGACTAAATAAGTCTTTAGCTATTAAAACTCATCTGACTAAATTACTAACGACAACAGAAGTCCATTGAAGTCATGGACCATCGACAGTGAACGTCTCTTCCAGCTTCTCCGTTAGATCTATGTTATTCTCTGTCATGCCCTTGGCTGCAAGCTCCGCTTTCACCGTCTGTATGTATCTACCATAGCCCATTGGTATATACAACTTCCACCTAAAACAACGGTATAACTTCAGTTACAGTGTAAATTTGCATGTAATTGTATGGAACCTTATTGTCATGTAAACAGTTTAACAAAACACAAATTAAAACAGTTTGTCTTTAAAATTGAATTAATTGTTTGGTAATTGTACTCCTGTTTTGAAAACATATATAGTTAACATTTATAATTAAAATAATATACATATGTCCTGTATAATATGGAGTTATTACAGTGATTTACTATATACACGATTGAGTGTATCTTTTAATCATTAAATTTGATTTCATCTGAACCATTATCAATACAAAAATGAAATAGGATTACGTTATCGAAAGGATAATACGATATTAACACTTGAAATGCGGAAGTAATGAGTAACAGCGCATTAAGAGTTCAAAACAAGTGATACATAGAAGTTATTTCATATTTCAGAAAAGTTATTGTACGTTTTGCCATATCTGTAATAATCCAACTAATCATAGAAAGTACTGTCATTCAATAATGAGACACCAACCAGAACGACACTCCGTCTCCCAAACAGTAAAAAATGCGTCCGTTATAACAGCTGGTACAAACTACACCATAAACATGACATTTTTGTATTCTTTGCTTCAATATTGATACATCTTGGAAATAACCTTATGAATGTTGAACACCTCCACAAGACGACACAACACTCGTTCTCATTAACAGTAAACATCAGTCCTTTCCTAAACGTCGCCTTCAACATCCTACAAACCAGCTGACCCTCATTGTCGTTCTTCAAAAATCCTGTAAACATCCTGCCTTTATACGGTTTCCCCGGGCTCGGATGGTTTTGCTACAAGGATATTAAGGGCATATAAACGCTAGTATTATACGAGAGGTTATTAATATAATCAAATAGTATAGCATTACACTATATATTTTAATTTTCATCCTAAATGTCTATTATATTTATTATGTTTAATACCGTTTGGCCTTTTGCAACAGTTTATAAATGTAGATTATTTAAGACCAATTTGAAATACGTCTTAAACAATTACGGACTAATGCCTGATTTTTTCTTAACACATGGCAGGCTTTCGTTACATATGTATGATGAAACTTGATTTGACTGTGATAATAGGAAATTAAAACAGATTAATTACCTCCAAAATAAACGTTTGTTTTTGCTACTCATCTATTTAAAGACTCAAAGTTGTATTAAAACAATAACATGTATGAGAAGACTGCACAAACAATCACTTACACTTATATAGTCATATTGTATTAATCATATTGAAAAACCATAGCCATTAGACAGCGAGGGCACATCTTGAAAACATTAAAGTACATGGCATACAGATGATGCTGTTTTCTATGAAGTAATTATCACAAGTATGTATTTGGATCTGGATATTAAACCTGTAAATTTACGGCATACTAGTGATGCTCCGTATTTGGTTTGAGTATTGTAATATTGAAAGAAACATACATAGTATGCAAGGTCATATATACAACATCAAAATATAAGATTGGGCTGGATGATGGTAAACAACTTATGAAAGCCGTTTCCACCAGGTTAAGTAAGCACAGTAGTTAAGCGCATCATGGCATTTCGGTTAATATTTACAGTTGAATGAACAAATAAATAATATACACATACTTTTGCTTTAGAAAAAATGATTAAGAATGTAGGTAAATATAAAAAAAATGAAATGACTAGTATAGGCAATAAACATATAAAGAGCGATAAAGGGGAAAAACAGTTTATAGTAGAGTGGATTGAGAGGGCAAACTAGAAAGTCTTTCTTCTCAGTAGGTTTAAACGTATTTGAACATGGACCTGTTAGATTAAGCACTGAATGTCTGGTCACAAAAACATAATGGGTTTCAGCGTGGGGATGCACATTTCATGTTCTCAAGTATCTCTAATCGGGAAGATGAGAAGCATGTACATTTAAAACAGAAGTGATGACAGTATTCTACCTTGCCAAAAATAATACAGTACGGACTTTTAACACTGTCTAGCAATGCATAAGGGTTAGCAGCTAGAACGCTACAGTTTTTGCGAGGTCGCGTATGAAGCACTTGAAGTTGTTTTTTGCCGTGATAGAAATAAGAAGCAACATGCGAGTATTATCATTAAGCTTCTTGAATTATGAAATCGAGTCGGCTGTTTGAGAGCATTAAAACTCCGAACTACAGTCCGACGAAATTTGTTAAAGAGATAAGACATGCGAACGGGATCTTCGTTGCATAACCAATATTAGAGAATCCGACTGTTTGTGGTGCTTAATCACAAACATGTTCTGGGAAGAGTGTTTTTATTTTGAAAAATCAAAAAAAGAAATATGTTTATTACGACGATTGTACAATGTGTCTCATCAAACACTTTTCATTAGAATAATGATTGATACAAGTTTAGTTGCGCCTCTCCTGATTATTTAAGGTTCTTGTTGGATCCTTAAAGAAGTTGTTTTTATGATTGTTATGTGCGTATACCAGAATAGGCCGTATGATCGAAACAAAAGGTGTCTCAAGTGACTTTTGATCAAAACAAATTTTCATTTAAGCATTATATTTATTCTCTTCCATCTTTTTGTTTTAATATTGTTAATTTGAGCACCTCATCGAAGATCTTTTATAACAAATATTTCCCAATACGCATGATTGTCATCAGCATGGAGAACCTGTTCATCCTGCAAATATATATAGGTGAATGCTATACTTGTTGCATCTTTCTCGAGATTGTAGATGTCTCTGTATATGTATTTTTAGGAATTCATTTAACAAGAAAATCGGACGACCAAGAAAACATCTTATTCAAATCAACGTTGAGGAAGGTTGCCGCCTCACCTGGACTACCAACACAATAAAGGGGCAGGTATCGGCCAAGAGCTAAATAGAAACGTTGATATCGGAAACAATAACAGTTATATGAACAAATGACTTAGAATATAAATTTCTAGGTACATCTGCACTTATATCATTTTACGCTGATTGCAGACCTGGAAGAGCAACGTTTTACTCTATTCGACTGTGTAGTTCAAACACACTAACGCCTTCACTAATACGTTTTAAGTTAAAATGTTTGTTTCAAAACGATCGTAGGATAAAAGAAACAAATCGTAATCAGATTTAAAATTACTCCATGTTTTTAATCACCCATTAATATCAAGGTTCTTTTAATATTCATTGATATGCATGTCATATTTATGTTTAGATAATCCGTTAACATTGCAGCATAATATTTAAGAGTTGTTTCATCAACATTAGCAAGCGGTTGTCGTGAATATACTGAGCCTTGACCACAGTTGTAGTCATTACTCACCTCGTTTGTCACTCCGCTATGTTCATGAACCGCTCAGTGAAATGTACTGAATAGTGAGTGTTATAAAGTCACTTAGGAAACGAAAGATATACAATAATGGCACATTTTTTGGTGATTTTTTGTTTTAAGCATATGCGGGTGTTCACCATCAACGTCCTGCACAATTAATTCCTCTCGAATAAATAAACGTACTTTCTGCTCAGTAATTTCCTATCGTTCGTCATGAGCACCATCAACCTCATTATTTTCAAGTAAATTCTTCGAGCATGTGATTCTTATCTATCTACTTTGGATATAATACACCTAATTTCCAGGCATTTTGAAAAATGTACGCACTTTCTGCTCAGTAATACTCTATATTTTCGTCATGATCCTTTACTTTATTCAAAGAGTTATTTACATACTCATTTTCTATTGGTACCTGAAATATCATTCCTAACTTTACGGATCTCATTCCTGTGAATATGCAAGCACATCCGCATTACTGTACCGTTTGTAAGATTTTCAGCCCCAGCTTTCGGTTAGGGGTCTTACGGAGGTGAAACTGTAACCTTAACGAATCAAAATTATCTTTGGCGTGCAGTCTTAAGCCTAAGCAGGGATGATGCCAAACTCTGTCCATGTCCCAGGTTGACCCCACTGAGCCCAACGAGGAAACACAACGCAACGAGGAGCATTGCAGTTCCCGAACTAAACTTGTCTTAAATGGCATAAGAAAGAAAACACTTCCTATCCTAGGCAATTATGTACTAATATTCACTCCCATTTTCAATATTGCCAAATACTTCGTTAACACAGTAAACGGCGTGTCGCCATTACAAGGGGACAAACCACAGTTAGCATACTTATGCTGAATCCGGAGTTAGATTACTTGAGGTGTACATATATTTCTAAATATTTTCTAAATACAATTATATGTTGGAAGAAATGTATTTTTTTACGTTTCAGAGTAGTCTGTCTTTATAAGTAAGTTATTAAATCACAAATATTTCAGCAAGTGAAAGTGGCTTTGGAAAACGATTACGTGGTACAATACATCAGTGCATTTTTTATTATTTCAATCAACAATATGGTATAAGGAATATCAAAATAATGTTACTTGCGAAGATTCGTCAGCTAGAAACTCGTCATTGACAAAGAAATTATATTGACACAAAATGATTACCGTCTGAATGCCATCCGGGAATGTAAATACACACTTAATAGGATATGGTGATTCCTCGGTTATCGTGACCTCAACTGTTCCAGTGGGCTGAGTCCCTTAAACAAACATACTAATTATTAATATTGTAAGATCATTTATTGATCATGCATAAACACACATTTTAGTTGTTATTTTGTTTTGCTTGCTAAATTCAAAACAGCCGTAACGATCAATAACATGTATCACTTCTCCTACATTGGTATTGTAATACATGTAAATACAACTTGTGTTTACTTACACTTACTTAAACAACAGTATTCTTTTACCACCAACTGAAGCATTAATATATAATATAATTAACCTAATATAATTCGTCGCCAAAGTAATGCTCTATTTAAGTGTATAATTTGCAAATGTGTCAAGGTAACATACATTTAATGCATTCCTTGAATTGTGTAAACTTTGCCTTGACTGGTAGATATTCCTTTAAAACAATATAACATAATAATGAGAGAGGGTATGGTTGGTATACAGAACTTATGTCGAAGAACGACACGCTACATATAAAACAGAATATACATTTTTCATATATTTTATCGAAATTCGCTGTTTTGTCTTTGCTTAGGCTCTAGTAAATCTTTAACTAACACTGTTATTTTTGACACAATGGGTTTCAATTAAAGACAACCAAGTATTCATACCATTATAATCTGACGCAAGACGACTTTCGTACTTCTTAACACCTTCTCGACGTTGTCTCGTGCCTACAAAAATACTGGGAAGTTTCGATATATTGTTTATTTTCAGAAAAAATCAAATCATACACCATTTGTGTTGGAAAAACTATATGTACGTTTGTAAAGTAAACGGTGTATTGCATGATTAATCGCCCTGGAACTAAGAAATTATTATTTTTGGCATAAGTTTTGGCATGGTCACAATATGCATCAAACCATTCAGTAACAAGTAAAAACAATGAAAATACAAGTCATGCCGTAAAGCGACGAAACCAGGAATCACATATACGCAATCTGAAGATTGGGACAGACTAAACTAGTGATAGGAAGTCAAACAAATGGGCAAGAGAAATGCCTGCTCCTGAATATGAAAAATTCAACAGTTCCGTGAAAGGTTGTTAAACATGTTTTATGAATATGCTTTGAAACATCGTCTTTAAATGTTGACCAAAGTTCTTGATGTGTGCTCTTGGCCTACTGATATTGTGCCAAGTAATTTTAAAATTTTAAAAGTGTCTATTAGGATCAAGTTCCTGTCCGGACAAGCCGAACTACAAGCCATTGTTACCAATAACCATGTATTGTGACTCTGACTTATAAGCATGGATACTGGATGCTTCTCGCCACTTTCTCTTAAAATCCGCCAAAACATGGACAAGTTAAAGCCTAAACAAGCCAAACTACAATGAATTTTGACCATTGACCATAACGTGTTACCTTGCATGTTATATACAAAGTATTGTTATACAACCCGGACAAACTAAAATACAATGACATTTGTTAAATGACATTTAAACGTGATTTTGACATTAAAAAGCAATACGCTTAAAACATTCTGCCAAATAATTAAAAAAACAAACAATAAAGCTACAGACTAAACATGAACTTTAGACTCCTGTCACGTAACCGTCGTTACGTATCAACTTTAAAGTGTTACGTAACATAAAAGTTACGTATGAAACACTTTAAAGTAATTACCAAAAATCAATAATAGAATTCAAAATTTATTTGTATCAAAAAGTAAATACTCCATATTTGTATCAAAAAGCAAATACTCCATCATGGGATCAAATGTAGATACACTTAGATGCTGACAGTTCGTGATAGCCGCTGGCTATTAGACCAATTAGCGTGACAGTTCATGACTATAGAATACATCCCTTCGTCTGTAATAAGATATTAGATATGCATACCTGTCACAAACTGGACGAGATCAGCAGTATATATGAACGCATGTTACTCATGTTAGTTGGATTAGGTTTTTGGGCGTGGACTAGACATATGGCCCGTATGATTCTTTATTATATACTGATTATTATACTTAGAAAGAACGTGGAACAATAAAGACTTAGAACACTTGAACAGTTGTTGGTCGGTTACTGAACGAACTATCACGAAAGTTAAGTGAACAGTAGCGTTACGTGACACGTAAAAGTTTGGCGCCTGCTGACCAAGGATTCGAACAGGGTTGACGTGGAACATAACGGCGAAGTACTAAACCACCTGAAACGAAAAAGGGGTGAGTGACAATTTCGGTTTTATTGGATAACATAGAGAAATGGCAGAACCAGATATTAGTAGAATTTTTCAAAATTTAGGGGAACAATTACAAAATGTATCGGCTGTAGTAGGCACTCAGAGTATAGCACAAGTAGTACCATATTTTGACGGGGATACGAAACAATTCAAATATTGGATAAAAAATATTGAAAAATACGGCGTTCTTACGGGTCTAGATAGCGAAAGGTTAAAAATGGTAGCTTATCAGTCTAGCAAAAATGCAGTTAGTGATTTTATACAAAGATATCTAAAAAGTAACCCTGATGATAACTGGGATACACTAAAAGGGGAATTAAAATCAAGATTTTCGGAAGTACAAGATCCACAACATGCTTTCTGTCTATTAAGGGCAATAAAACAGACACCAGGGGAAAATGTTCAAATATATGCAGAACGACTTTTAACGATGGCGGAAGAAGCTTTTGTAGGTCATAACGGCGACCTAATAGTTATTGAAAGGCAACTAATAGGGTTCTTTATTGATGGTTTGGCACATGATTTCCTAAAAATGAAAGTAATGCGAGAAAATCCAGATACTCTTCAAGCCGCGGTGCGTAGTGCAACAAATGAACAAAATCTTAGAACTAGATTTAATCTTCGAATAGGTAATGCGCCGAGTCAAAATAGCAGGCATGATATTAGCATCAATGATAGGCATGAACCTATGGAAATTGATCATTTAAGACCAAATAAATACTGCATATACTGTAGACGGCCCGGTCATAACATAAAAGATTGTAAATCAAGAAAACGCGAAATAAATGCCCTAGGTAAAGAATTTCAAGTTCAAAATAACCAAATTAGTGATAGGCCAAATAACGATTGGAAATCAAAGATTGAATGTTGGAATTGTGGGAAAATGGGTCATTTTCAAAGGGAATGTCGAAATGGCAGGAGACCATATTACGCCTCACGTAATCAAAAAAACTAGGAGTCTCTTATCATAAAGAAGTCGGTGATAGGAGAAAACATATGTCAACATTCACTATAGCAATTTGTGGGAATCCAAATTCATGTCTGATAAAAATAGGAAACATTTCTTTTAGAAGTTTAGTAGACACAGGTGCTGAAGTTAGTTTAATTAGTCGAAAGGCCCTTAGGTTATTGCAAAACAAACCTAAACTCTCAAATAAACGCGCTCATTTACAATCAGTTAACGGCAATTCGCTACAAGTTGACTGGCTCAGTACAATTAAAATTTAAAATCGGCCGAGTTCACAAAGTGCACGAATTTTATGTTGTCCCAAACATAAATAGAAATATCATTTTAGGCAGGGATTTTTTATCAAAAAATGGGGTAAGACTCTATTTTGATTTAGAATGTATGCGCATAGATGACAGTTATGTACCTTTGGAAGAAGATTTACATATTGCATCAATTGTGAGACTTCAAAAATGTACTGTCTTGAAACCACAAACACGGTATTTATTAAATGGTAAAGTAAAATCAAATCCCAATATAGATACAAAAAAATGTTATGAGATTAAAAACATAAACAATTCATTTTTAGATTCTGAACCAGGCCTTGTAATTGTTAATTCCGTGGTTAAATTTCAAAGCAAACGTACATTTCCAATTGCAATTATAAATAACACTCATAAAACAATTAAGTTAAGGAAAGGCAGTGCTATAGGCAAAATTGAAAAATTAGAGGCTCAAGAGATTGCTTCTGTTCAAAATACTTCGGTTAAAGGTAATCCAATGACTGATGATGAAATTTTGACAGACTTACGAGTACCCAAAGATCATGCTGAAACGATCTTACCAATTATAATGCAAAATCGAAAACGTTTCGCTAAAAACGACTCCGATCTTACTCAAACTGACACCGTTACCATGACAATCGAGACAGGAGATCACCCCCCAATTAAATTACGACCATACCGCACACCTTTGAATAATAGGAAAATTATTGACAATGCAATTGACGAAATGCTTGAGGCAAATGTAATTAGGAAGTCACATAGTCCTTGGAGTTTTCCCATTGTAATAGTAGATAAAAAAGATGGCACTAAACGATTTTGCGTAGATTTCAGACAATTAAACAAAATTACAAAACCCACATCTTATCCTTTACCTCTCATAGATGACATATTGGCTATTTTAGGTAAAAGTTCATGGTTTAGTTCGCTTGATCTTAAATCAGGGTATTTCCAAATGAAACTTGCAGAACAAGATAAAGAAAAGACTGCTTTTACGACCGGATTCCGAGGTCTTTATGAGTTTAATTCCTGTCCTTTCGGACTCTCTGGAACTCCTGGACGATTCCAAGAATTACTTAACCAAGTATTAGAAGGCTGTGAAAGTTTTGCCATTGCGTATTTAGACGATATCTTAATATTTTCAAAAACAAAGGAAGAACATTTGGTACATCTCCAAAAAGTATTCCAACAACTTGAAAAACATAAACTCAAATTAAAACTAAAGAAATGTCAATTCATGCAAGAAGGAAACGCAGTACTTAGGTTTTGTTATTGATAAATTAGGAATCAGACCAGACCCTAAGAAAGTAGAAGCAATTAGACAAATTCCAACTCCTAAATGTGTAAGAGATGTTAGGTCAGTCTTGGGAGCTGCCGGCTTTTACCGCCGATTTTGTCCAAAGTATTCCGAAATGGTTGAGCCATTGATTAACTTAACTAGGAAAACAGTCAAATTCTTTTGGTCACCCGACTGTGAACGAAGTTTTCAACTACTTAAAGACAATCTGACGAAAATTCCCTACTTATCTTATCCGGACATAAACAAGCCTTACATTTTATATACAGACGCTTCAGATAAAAATATCGGAGCATGCCTCACACAAAAATGTGAAGAAAATGAGATTGGGGATTATGCTAATGAAAAACCAATTTATCTGCTTTCACATAAATTGTCCGATACACAAACTCGGTGGAGTACCGTGGAAAAGGAAGCATTTGCCATACATTACGCATTACAAAAATTAGACCATTATTTACACAATGCTGAATTTGTTATTAGGACCGATCATAAACCCTTAAAATATCTTTTAGAGTCTCCCATGCAAAACAAGAAAATTACAACTTTGGGCGTTAGGCATAGCTGGTTATAATTGTAAAATCGAATATATACCCGGAAAAACTAATATCATAGCAGATTTCTTGAGTCGCCCCCCATCGTCCGATACTATCCAAATTGACCCACCCACGGATTACGAACCGGATATAAGTGATAACACCTTTCAAATTTCCGAAAATTATAGTTCCAGAGAATATTAAGCAAGTCAACGCCATTAATTCCCATTATCTAAATAAAAAACAGGTTGTTGATAAAGAATATGAGGAACAAGATTCTTTCGTAGAACCAGTGAAACAATTTGAAAGTATGTCAATGGCTAATGAACAAGATCTTGATGCCAATATTTTACAATTAAAGATGAAACTGCGACATGGTCAGCCTAGCAAAACGGAGCAGAATAAATATATTGAAATAGACCGCATTCTGTATTACTTATCAAACGCCGATGAGGAGCCAAATTTAAGATTAGTAATTCCCAGCCATTTAACACCTTTAGTCATTACGCAATATCATGATAATAACGGGCACCCGGGTAGCCAAAGGTTATTTGCAACCATTAAACAAAAATACTTTTGGACTGGACTGTTTAAAGAATTACACGCATATGTTGAAAAATGCGTTACCTGTCAAAGTCGGAATTTAACCAAAATAAAAGCTCCCATGCAAGACCGTCTCAACATGGCACCATACCCATTCTCAGTAGTGTCTGTGGATGTCCAGGGACCATTACCCATGACCAGTTCGAGGAATTGCTTTATTATTTGCTTCTTAGATATGTATTCCGGCTTTGTAGAGGCTTTTCCAGCACCTGACAAAAGTTCAGATACCTTAATACACTTACTGGTAGAAGAAATCTGTTGTAGATACTCAACTCCCCTTCGTTTAATCTCCGACAATGGTAGCGAAGTAACTAGCGGTGCTTTCCAGGCCGTTCTGAAAGAATTAAACATAGATCATGTAAAAACTTCCACCTACCACCCTCAGGCGAACGGTCAAAATGAAAGATCTCATGCAACTATCAATAACATTTTATCAAAACTAGTAGAGGGTAATGTCCGACAATGGGATGTACATCTTAACATGACCTTGGCCGCAATGAGATTTTCAACATCAGAGAGCTCTAAACATTCACCCTATTTCCTTCTTTTTAATCGAGACCCGGTTCTTCCAATCGATAATCTACTTAAGCCCAGAATGAAATACCATGGAGAACAGTACTATCAAATTATGCTTAATGCGCAACATAAAGCATTTGTAGAAGTCCGCAGACAGCTTAAAAAATCTAAACGAAAACGAGCAGAGTATGCAAATAGGAATGCCAAAGACATACGCTTTAATTTAAATGACCCTGTCTATTATAAGAACTTTCAAAGACATAATAAATTGGATGCTAAATGGAAACCGTATTATCGGATAATCGAACAGAAATCACCACTAACCTACCTAATAAAAAACCAACTTGATAACTCTATTGTTAAAGTGCACGCTGAACAAATACGACATGCAAAAATTGACGAATGGCCAATTCCCAAAACAACTAATAAACGACCTATACGAAGAGCAAACTATGTTGTCCCACCAAGTGATTTATCAAGTTCTGATTCAAATGATTCTGAGCCCATTGATTCAGAACCCCATCAAGTTAATTTACCTCCTATAACAAAAAGAGTTAAGCAAGAACTTGGCACCGATTCTGATAGTGAAAATGAAATACCCCTCGCAGAACTCCAAAAGATTCTACGAAATAAATCTAAAGTCACAGAGATGCCAACAGAGGTGACAAATGATACTCTAAGCAGTTCTGATTCTGAATCTCTTATGAGCGGCATCAATCTAAATAACCCACCCTTCAGATACAAATCATATTGATTCTGATAATCTGATAACCCCTGAGTCTAGCGACGATGAAGCAATGAATATTGAGGCTGTTTCAGCTCCCCCACTTAACGTCAAAAAACATAAGAAGGATTCGAGGCATAAAAAGAACGCGATAAAAACAATGTTAAAATGTTTGTCCGTTATGCTGTAATCACAATACCTTTCTTATGAATACGATGTGCTAAACATCAGACACCTACACCTTGCGACTACGAGTTGCTTTAAGAATGTTGACATATGTAGAAGACTTCACACTATATAAGTGCATTGTGTGAAAATACAGTAATCGTGTGAAAATACTGTAATGGTGCGAAAATACTGTAATTGTTGAAAATACTGTAATTGTTTGTAAATACTGTAAATACCTACACTTCGATTATTAATGATTGATGGTTATCAATTATATTAATCATCTATTTTCAGAAACAAGGATGAATTACCTTAATTACCTTGTACTGTGGTACGCGATTGGCATGAGTGAAACTTTCGAGATATACGATAATGTCATATTTCAAAAACTTAAAGATATCTCAATTACTAAGTCACACTGGCAATTAGCACTGGTAATTGACACTCAGGTATTTGCAAACTTTCTTGATCAAGTTGATCAAAGATTAATGAATTCTACCAAAATGGCTAATCAGGTTATTATGCATTTTACGGAAAATGATAAGTACACTGATAAAGACGCATTTATTGAAACAATTAGGAACATTCAATTAGATTTGGGAAATGTACAGAACACTTACGCGAAAATATTAAATAGTTATACAGATTTACAAACTTTAGGACAACGATCTGAACGGTCTTTATTACCTTTGGGAGGCATATTCAAATTTCTATTTGGGGTAGGAGACGATTCCGACGTTCAAGCTTTGAGACATAACGTTGCTAAGATCGCGCGTACACAACAAACGGTGATACATATTCTTGAAAGTAGTTTAACAGTCTTAAACGTATCACAATCCCATATATCAGAAAACAGGCAATCAATCAATAAATTAATCGAGGCATTAAAAATGGTTAATATAAAAATGGCTCGTTGGCAGGGTAGGATCGAAAAACAACTGGAAATGGTGCAAGGATACGCGATTAACTACAATAATTTAAAACTCATTGTTGAAGAAATAAAACAATTAGTAATGCACGCGACGATGTATTTGGATGAATTTAGATCTAAGTTAGATATGCTTAGTACACGCAAAATATTCCCGAGCCTGATATCACCATTACATTTGAGAGAAATACTTTTAGACATAGTCTCGAATTTACCGCAACAATATACCCTTCCTGCCGACCCTCAAACACAACTTTGGAAATTCTATCAAATCCTCTCATGTAACACAATAATGTATAACGACCATATAATTGTAACGGTCAAGATTCCACTTTCTGAACTTAATAATCAATATGAATTATATCAAGCCTACAATTTGGATGTACCTTTCATTAGTAGAAACCACAGTCTTACGCAATCAGACAATATCAGTATGACAGCTCGTTATGATTTAGATTCTACGCGTATGATTACTAATAAAGAACGCACTCAGTTCTCCATTCTAACTGAATTTGAATTACAATCTTGTGTACAAAGCATTAGTCCATTCTGCGAAGTTCGCTCGGCGCTTTATCAAATGAGTTTATCCCAGTTCTGTATTACAGCCTTATTTATGAAACAAGACAATAAAGTCAAAAGTCAATGCTCTACCATAACAAGACCAAATAAACGCCTACCAGCCGCGGAATATCTATATGATGGTATTTGGATGATCGCTTCCAAATCGGACTTAACATTTGTAATCATATGCCAAAACTCCATTCAAACTCATAGCAAAAAGACAGTAGAAGCTCCTTTAAGTTTGCTATCGTTGCAAATGAACTGCAAAGCGTATAATGAACATTTTACACTGGGGTCATGGTTTACAAATAGTTCAAGACTGCTATTAAATAATTATGAACATTATCAAGTACTTCCCAATTTCACATCACTTCAAATCTGGGAACCTCTCCATAAGATTCTTACTAACGTCTCAAAAATTGAAATGCCTGATGAATTGAAACAGATACACGAACTTCCCTTAAGAGCTTTAATGAATAAATTAATTTACTTACCCAATTCTGTCCTTGACGTATCCTCTGGGTGGCCACTATGGAAAATAATTACAATCATAGCAGCTGGTGTTCTGCTTGTCAGGGTGACCGTTCTCATTCTTTGTAAATATCATTCTGCCTTCCTCAAATGTATTCCTAACCGATCGCGTCCCAAACCACACCCACAATACAGTCAGGTGGTCTACAAGGCCAGTGAGGAATCTACTCTCGCCCAATCAGAGGCGGGGCCTGAAAAACCGGGTATCTGCAACCAATCAACGTCGTCTGCGAACCCGATGTCCGAAGCCATCCAACGACTTTATCCTTGCTTGGATCGGATGGATTTAAACCCTGAGGGCCACAATTAAAATTGTTGACAGCCACCGGGACTTCTGATATGTCACTAAAAAGATCGTCAGCCGACGATACCACAATAGTGATGGACATCATTAATAGACTTGTACATAAGAATCGTTTATCTATTTATGGACTTATTCACTGAAGTACATGAGAAAATTCACCGTGTAGCAGCCCAACGCCAACTCCATGTCTGCATCTGTTGCTGCGAGGCCACGGTTTCTCGCAGGTCGGTGAGAGCCCTCACCAGGAGGTCGGCCGTGTTCCAAAGCGTTTGGACACGTGCCACAGCGCATCTAGAGCTGCCGCCTCAAGGACCAGCCGCGTCACCCCTCCTCCCGATGTTGCCACTTACATGGACGTGCTCCAGCTGCTCGAGTGACCGCCCACGGTCACCAACCACGAACAATAACCTAGACGTCAATAGTGTTGACTAGAGACATCTTCAGTGACTTTTCAGAAGTGTTTAAATATTATTATTTCAGTTTAGTGTATTGTGTTTGTTTCTGTTGATTATTTTTTTTTCTTATTTGGTTTCGGGTATAATTTATGTGCATGTATTCTTGTTTTCTTCCTATTTCATATAAAAACCAAAACAACACCGTACCTTCATATTCACCAACTCCTTTTAAATTTTTGTTACCAATCATCTACTTTATCATTAATCAATTATAATTGACAGAGTTTTTCTCAAGTTTAAATACCGCAGAGTATTTCTCTCCGATTAAAAGTCTACATTAACACCATTCCTGTTGACACCTCATCATTAGCAAGTGTCATCATTCTCGCGAGCAATTCACTTTGACACCAATTAACCCTGCGGGTTTAAGTAATGATAGTTTCTCCGATCTTTACCGAAATAATTATCACCTCTTTATGACACTTCCTAAAAATAAGATTAGGGCGGAAACGCGTTGCTTGCGCCGCTTGTTAGATTTAAATTGGCGCTTGGTAAATTGATAAAAATTATTGGAAAAAATTATTGGGATAAAAGGTATAACGCAAGGATTATTGGTGGCAAAACGAAACATTAAATTTTTTTTTCTCTGGTTTCAGATATCGAAACGAAATTAAATTAAAATATATTAAGTAAGATGAAATAATTCCCATGATGAAATATTTCTTTTAAGAAAAATCGGACGAATGTCACGTAACCGTCGTTACGTATCAACTTTAAAGTGTTACGTAACATAAAAGTTACGTATGAAACACTTTAAAGTAATTACCAAAAATCAATAATAGAATTCAAAATTTATTTGTATCAAAAAGTAAATACTCCATATTTGTATCAAAAAGCAAATACTCCATCATGGGATCAAATGTAGATACACTTAGATGCTGACAGTTCGTGATAGCCGCTGGCTATTAGACCAATTAGCGTGACAGTTCATGACTATAGAATACATCCCTTCGTCTGTAATAAGATATTAGATATGCATACCTGTCACAAACTGGACGAGATCAGCAGTATATATGAACGCATGTTACTCATGTTAGTTGGATTAGGTTTTTGGGCGTGGACTAGACATATGGCCCGTATGATTCTTTATTATATACTGATTATTATACTTAGAAAGAACGTGGAACAATAAAGACTTAGAACACTTGAACAGTTGTTGGTCGGTTACTGAACGAACTATCACGAAAGTTAAGTGAACAGTAGCGTTACGTGACACTCCTTCCCGTCCAAAAAGCCGATTGCTCTTTGATCTGTAAACTTAAATCTTGATAATATAGCTATAGTATTGTAATAAATTAACGACTAGTTCTATAAAAAAATCTTATGATACTATTTATTAAATGCATGACAATAAATAAATAAAAACAAAATAATTAATATTTGCCATTAGCGTTTCACCACGCTCAGTTATTAAGACTAAGCCTTGTTCGGATCTTTTAAACATATGTGATAAGTAAAACGCTACTATTTTATACTATGCAATTAAAACTACGATTACAGAATGGCTGGGATTGAGTTAATTTAACCCATTTTACCTAAGTATCTTAAGCATCATATACGACGGAAAATAACGAAACTATTCTGAAACGAAATTCACAATTAAGTGCATTCTGCATGCATCGACACACTCTAATATTTACTTATAGTGTGTAACAGAGTAGAGAAATGATAAATAAATTTTGTACCGGAATAATTATTCAAAGTAAGTAATGTTTAACCGTATAAGTAAGACGTGATGTATGTATCCAATTGTTGGGTACCTAAACTTATATATACGTATAGTTGTTCGTTTTACTTTATTCTTTATTGCTTTTAGGTCGAAACTGGCTAAGACGAGGCTTAAAGTTATTGAGGTTTTTCCTTGTGCACTTATTTCAACCCCTAGTACAATCGTGTTTTGGTGAACCCATGTTTCACTGACCGTTCCAAGGCAGTCAACACATCATTCATTGACAAAACTATGTTGATAGATGTGTGGTCTGTTTGTGATGTTTATAAATCTAATTTGGACACTTACATTGTTCCTCTAATAAGGTCTTATATTTGACCTTTTGAATAATGGGTCTGTCTCTTAAGTTCCATTTTTCTAATGTTTTTTAGATTATTTTGTAAGTAATCAGCAAGCAACACCCTGTCAAACTATACAAAAATTGTATGTGATCAAAAGGCATCCACATATAAAATTATCGCCAATATATGAAAAGAATGACAAATGTATTTCTACATCGGATACATAAATGTAGTATGTACTCCATGTTAACATTTATAGAACTTAAATTATTATAAATCAGTTCAAATGGTTGACATTTTTTTTTCCTTTATTTAAGTTACACTTTAAAAAAACAACATGTATACAGGTATTGTACAGCATGGTTTACCTTACCTTTTCAGATTTCTCTATCCTGTTTTGCTTTCTGTACAATTTCAAACGACAAAGCGGCAATACGTATATTGAAAAGCCAGATTAATTGACTTAATACTTTGTTGCCCTATACATTTGTTGTCATAGTAATGACTACTGTTAGTGTTTTACCAAAAGTGTTACCCATGTTTATCTTAACTATAAACTTTAGAAACATGTTTGTTAAAGATGTCACCTTTTCTGAATTATCACGGTCTTGTTTAACTTCTTTCAACTCATTACACAGTTCCAGCCTGCTCTGAAATCGTAAAAGGATTGGTTAATGTGTTACATACGTTTTCAGTATGAATCAAGTTAACTGTAGTATTCTATCCAATAAAAACTATACACCAGAAAAGTGTAGAATATGTTTTATTTAGCCTGTTCTTCTCGATTCTACAGGCTTCCTGCATAACAGGTACAACGGTAATGTTTGAAAATGATTTCTTATTTTTTTATCATCAATGACATAAACTACACTTATAATTCATTATTATGTTCTTATATGAAGCTATTTCAATTCAACGTACTGTCATGATAAACTTTGATTTATCACTCATGGTAATATACACGTCTATAAATATTAAAGTAGTTGATACTTCAAATCAATACATCTGTTAGATATAACTACATGAGTTAAAAATAAATTGTTTCTGCTTGGACACGGAATAACATTTATAAATTAAAACTCGCAATATTGGCCTGTGTGTACATAGAAATTTGAATTTTCTAAGACTTAAGGATTTCCAATAAATTTATTTAGTTCTTTATATAACCAGAACAATATTTCTGACGCGGTACCCTATCAAATTTCTCAATCCCCAGAAACATACAATGTAGTTTGTTTTGTTTTTAATTATATAAATTGTGTTTGGTAAAAGACACTTCACACGTTTTAGGTATTTTCGCAAAACATATAGCCTTCGAAGGTCATCGCTATTTTTACGATCATCTAGAAGTTTCACTTAATCTCTAGCTCTATTTTGAGAACTACTGGTACATAAATCGATAAACAATCGATATATCTGAAGTTTTGTAACGAAAACTATATGAAGCGATCATATGTTCACCTTTATGCCGAGTCTTAAATTCATAGACTGATTTCGCAAACGAGTTAGACCGATAATTTCATCAAAAGGCTTAACCAAGCAGAGCGGGATCAGACAAAAACTGCATACAAGAATCTTGCTGGTTTTCCCTGTGTTATTGCACGCGTTAATGGTACTCATGTGTGTGTCATCAAATCGGCTTTAGACCAGAAGAGGGGATTTATTAACCAAAGAAAAATTCCATTAATGTGATGGAAGTTACCGATAAAAAAGGTACTGTCACTATGTGGAAATAGATCACAATTGGTCTTACTTTTGTACCATTTTTGCCTTTAAGTCAACAGGTCAAATCAATCCTGTTTAATGATCAGATCATTATTCGCGAATTGTTAATACAAATGCAGGACTTTTGCAGCCAACAAATGAGCTATATGTTTCCCGATCACAATCAATTGATTCCTGTCTAATTCCACTGAATCGTCCGACTAAATTATTGCACTTATCTTTATTTTAAAGGAAACATCGATTCATTCTAATTTAGTTGCAGATCTTTTTCGTGACCAACAAAAATATGTCATTGTCCCGTCTATGGAGCTATCAGTTTCCAAAAATAAAAACATTCCTCACTGTATCGTCATATCTGACTTTTCGACAAGTGTCACCTCAAACAACATCGCCATAAGGCTGCAAAGTACAAGTGGGCATCTTACTGCGATAATGATGTTGACATTAACCTTTTTGGTAATAACAGAAATCTCGAAAAATGGAATACCGAACAGTATTAATGCATTATTAAGAAAGTAATTAAAGGTTTGTATGTATTGATTTTGGATAAGAGTGTCATTTTAAAGTTGTTGTTTTATTGTACGTATTGATACATTTTGGAGTTTATACAAGGTTTTTCGATTAGAGACTAGTTTAAGCCCCCAGTACAATCTACAATCGTGTTTCAGTGAACCCGTGTTACACGGACCGTTCCAAGGCAGTCAACACATCATTCATTGACACAACTATGTTGATGCGTACCTGGGTCCGTATTACAGAAGCATCTTAATATTTCTTTTAAGTAATATTTTATCCTTGAATAATTTCCTTAGGTTAGGAAAAAAATAAAGATTTTCTTAAGTAGTATTCGTAAAAAATATTCAGGAAATCTTTCGTAAAATATTCCTTATCTTTACTTTTAACCTTAAAAAATATATATCCGCGTTTCTAAGGAACTTCGGTAATTCCGTGTCTAAATATAGAACGGATTTTGAAATTCCAATAGTTCGCCAACTAAATATAGAACCAGAAGCTGGAATTCCGGTATTTTCCAGCACAAAGGAAGGAATAAGGAAGTGCGCACTAAATATATCGTGCAGACGGCATTTGTCTTTGTTTACCTTTGTAAATACGGAGAAACAAGACGTCAAGAAACGTTCTCCCAATTTTTCTCTGCATGATTGTATGCTGTTGGCAGAGGTTATGGGAGGACCAAGCGGGACACAAAATCTAACCCGTTACCAATACGTGCATAACAAGCACACACCCTGTGAGTATATTTGTACAACTAAAATATATCAAAGCAGTAGTCAGTGCCAACTGACGGCAACTGTTACAATATTGCATCCTGAAGGTACGAAAAAGAACGAATGAATACTAAAGGACTAGTGATAAATCATCGCAAAATTATAACTAACTTCCAAATTGCATGTATACATGTTTGTATCACAGAGGCAGCAGAGTGCGTTGTTGTTTTGACACACCCCATTGACCACGTCCCTCCCCCCATTTTTTTTAAATACAAGTCTCATTTATAATGATGGTGTACTTGTTACAATTGATAACTTACAAAAACAATGTTTTTTTTGGAATTTAAATTATGTTATCTTTGTAATATACAAAGTTAAGATAATAAAAATTCCAACTACACACCCTGCCCCTGTGGTTTGTACAATAGTGTGACAGAACAGTCGAAATATTGAGACTAGTGTGATCTTATGTGTGTATCAAAACTTTTTCACATACAATTTGTTTAGCGTTGTATTAGAAAGTTTTGAATTTAGACACATTAAGTGCATTTTGAAGAGCTACAGACTCACCTTTTCTTGTTTTTTGTTTTGTTTTTTGTTTAAGCTATTACAACAAAAACCAAGCGGCACATGTTGGAGGAGGACATACCAAAGATGTATAAAGCTAGGTCAGAGTTCCCACGCTCATCCATTGATCTTCTGAAGAAGTGGGACAACTTGGTGCAGCGGCATAAATACCAAGATTACATCCAAAATCAACAAAAACTGGTATAATTCATTAAATTCATTAAATATATTTTTGTTGCTATTCATATTCTATGGTCAGTACACAACAGTAATGCACTTTATGGATAAAATTGCTGTCAAAATGACTTTTCTTTATATCAACTTTTATTCTTCATATTGTGTGTCATATAATAAAAGTGACAATCTTACTCAAAATCAATACATTCACATGTAAAACATACATCACTTTTGACTGAAAAACCTTTAACTTCTTACTAAATAATGAATTTATGGAAAAAATTAAATACTGATAACAATATTTTAACCGTATATTTAATAGCTGAAAGCGCAAAAAAATATTAATGAGTGGTGAACGCTTCAAGATTTACTATGGTCTACTTAAGTCTCATAAAGAAGAAATACCGTGTTTTATGCTTATTTCTTTCAAATTTAACTCAGTACCCTTTATAAGAACCTTTGTTTTCGATTTTTTTTATACATGTATGACACTAGTAAGGAAAAGCATATGTCGTGTGTTTGCAAATTATTCATTTTAATATTGCAACAGTTGATCATGTATCAAAAAATCTTAATACAAGGAATTACTATTGTTTATCCATTTTTTCGATTATGTTCCACAATGATAATCATTTACACTGCACTTATTCCAGGTGGTGGACCTAATGCTGGGACCATTGGTCTATTGAAAGATGCTGTAATATCTGTGATTGGAAAAAAAGCATGCGGCCTAATTGGAATCTCCGGCCAGGCTGGAATGCCAATGAACTCGGGATTTCTACAGCTGCCCTCCAACAAGTAAACTCATTAATCGTTGCATGTATAGCTGTAATAGTTACCTCCCACCCGTATTGAGTGTAATAGATGCTGCTTTTGTTGCCATTAAACAGCTAAATACTGGAATGTCTTGCTACCCATTTCTAATGTAAATGCAGGGTTGGTTTCCGTTGCGATCAGATATGAGATTTTTCACCATGTTGATTCCTAGCCTCTTACATTGTAAGCGAGTTGCAGACACCTTAACTTTAGAACCACTCTTCTTATCCATGTTTCCTTAGTGCATCAGACTAAGATTTTCATAGTATCATTCATATATAGAAAGACAACACTTCGATAAATAAAAAAAATGCATTCATTCATGTGCTTGTTATTGCTTACAAAATTGTAAAGATTAAATAAATAAAGCTAATGACATGTAATAACTAATGGGGTTATCATGTTTTATTTGTTCACCTGAAACATATATAAGCACTCCATTCTTCCAGGAGTGGGTGCATTAATAAGTATTAACACTGTACATACAAAGAACTTTTATAAAAAAAATGAAGTTACATATCTTTAACAAATTGTTCTGGTAGTGAATGTATCTTGATTGATTAAACTGTTTTCATAAATGTGTTATGTATCACAAACTGAACATTTTAATTACATTGCAATCATAAACCATAAAACTGTTTATATCTGTTCAGTGTGTCCACAGGTATTTCCACAACTAATGGGAGTGATCTTAACAGGTAAAAGTATGGCTATAATAAAAGCAACTTTTAAAATAAATGTTAGGATTAAGAAACAATATCAATTTGCAGATATACTGACAGTAAACTGGTTATACATATTATCAGTTATCTCATACTGATACATTTCTGTTTAGATTGTAATGAAAGCTATCACTATATATAATACATAGAAAATTTGTATCTAGTTCAAGTGAACAAAGGAAGAGGCCACAAGAACAACAACAACAGGGTTATGTGAAAAGCTGAGAATGCAAATTCAAAATTCAAAATGCAATATTTTTATTGTGTGTTACTTTTTACAAATACTTTAATTGTAAATGATATCTTTATTTTATTATTTGTACCAAGTATTTATATCTCCTAAAACCATTACAGCGCATCAACATGGGGAATAAGTGCCAGTTTCAATGCAAGTCTTAGTGCCAGGGAAGACTTGGTTACAACTTACAGGTAACTTTTCAGGACTGTATCATTTATCATTATTATAAGGAGTTGCCAAAACGGTCAATTTTTGAGAGTGCATGTTAATGCTGAAATTCACTTGTGTGTGTATATATATTGGTCCAGGGCTGGTCATATTTTTCAATATTGGGTCAGCAAATATATATACATGTAGTACCATTTCCGGGTTTGCTCTCACCAGATATGGTTTCCTTTCACCTGTATATCCCATAATGGGTCACCTTCTAATCTCTGCATATTATATCATACAATGAAGTACAATTCTATTTCAGATGTGGTTAAAACTTGCAGCTGTTATGTTCTTCATACATCAATATATTATCAGTCATTTTTCTAAAGCTATTCATTTTTAATGTAATGAAATCTTTTTTTTTATTCTTTCAGCCCAGTTCAGATATTGTGACAGACCTTAATGTGACCAGTGAGACATACAAAATGTAAGTCACACATTCATGCCAATTTTGTTACTGCAAACTGTGTAAGTAATGTCTATTCATAAAATGAAGTTGCAAACTTTTCATCAGCACATCATCCAATGATTTCAGGCCATGGCACAATCTAAAACAAAGGATAAAAGTTGTCACTGTTAATAAATGAACTGTATATGTCAGTACAAAGTAGATGAAAGTCTCACAATCAATTATTGTACTGTATTTATCAGTACCAAGTTAACTTATAATATGCTATTGAATGAAACTTTATACAAAATGCTTTTACTTATATGGCAAACCTGTTTCTGTGGTAACTTTGTTTGGGGTGCTAAAATCACCTTAAGTGATAGCTCAAGTTTCTTTTTATGCTTGTAATTAAAACTGACTTATTGTTTGCAGCAGTGACTCAGTGATCTGTACCTGTTCCTGCCATACTGTGATGAAAGCTTTGCGGGAAGAGAAGCTACGGCTCCAGATCAGGAGGCTCAAAAAACAGCTTGGCGAAGAATGATTATAGCCTCGGATTCATTTGTATTTTTTTGTTTAGGTATAAGATCATAATATATTTCACGGAGTGACCACCAAAATCTCTATTTCACAAGTGGTGTAGCTCATCTGTGAAATATTGGCTTCTGGGTTCACAATGTGAAATATTTTGCTATCTTACACTGAAATAAACACTTCTTTTATTATATGCATAAATATATGTGATAAAATAATTAAAATTTATTGGAAGTTTTTCAGGCAACCGGCCACAATTTAGGCCAATGTAATGGCATTTCAGAATTGACATCATAAAAATTGTGTACCAGCACGTTCATTTTGTATATGCATTTCCTTTCAGTAGGAGCTTGCTAAAATTAAAAAAAAAAAGAATGGTATCAAAATGTTATTTCACCTATTGAAATATCCTTTTCAATTCATCGGTTAATCTCTATATATCATTATAGAGGATATAATAAAAAAAACAACTTACATGTACTGCTTAAAAGTAGGTGTTGGCAAAGTAATCTCTGTACTGCATACCATGTTGAAGAGCAATGTTGTTGTCCATGTTGTTAGCATTGTCGCCGTCATCAATCACGTCTGGCATTGGTATGTTCCGCGCTTTACAGATATTGTGCAAATCAGCGCAGGTCAGAACAATTCTGTAATTTAGAGAAACAATGGAATGTTCTTATTTAGAAATTTAAGAATACTACTGTTCAATTTCAGAATAATTATGTTAACACTGCAAATAACTTGTTTCTTTAATGTTTTTGAATTAATGAATTGATACATTTTAATAGTATAGTATTTTCAGTGATTTTTGGGGAGATTTTTTTTTCAGCCTGTGCCTTGCAATTTGGAAAAAAGGTTCACTTTAGGAAAAATAAACAGGTCACATTGGCTTAAGTAATGGCAAACATACATGTTTTTACCTTTTTATGAATACATTATCCTGTGAAAGAGTAAGTATTGTAGAGATTTTGTTCATTTTCAAGAAATTCATTGTTTTTTTATTTATCAATGTAGCCTTTATTAATCAAATTGGAATCTATTGAATCTAATAACATTAAATGTATTAAAAACATAACATGAAAAAAATCAGCTGTATATTCAGATATTGTTTCAGAAAATGTCTGTTAATCCAGTATGTAAGTAAACATTGAAATCAACAAACCACACTGACCAAAAATAATACTACTACCATAAATGTGTTTTTTAAATGGATTGAATTTACAAATATTTATTTCAATTAAATTTTGTAAATTTGAAAGGGTTCTTTCAAAAACATTAAACAAAAAGCCTCCATACATTGTCTTAACACAGTATTAAGTGCTTTTTGGTTATTTCAATGTATTAGGATTTGATTAACAGCAGCCAATTGTATAAACGTGGATAAGTCCTAACCAGCGGTTATCTTTTGGTTATCTCCCTGGTTTGGTCAAGTTATCCGTAAACCGATTGTATAAAAATTAAGTTATCCTAACCAGCGCGTGATTCGGCTAACTTTTGGACAAAATTTAACCGACCTCTGGGAGTATGGTTAACTGACTTATCCAAACAAAGATGGCGGACCAGACATAAACAAAGCTCGATTCCCAACTTATTTTGACGATTTTACATACACATGGACTCTGCCTAAATAGAAAACAAATGTCATAACATCGATATCCATGATAGTCATGAATTTTGAGGTAAGAAAAAATCAATTTCTAATTTGTGACCCAATTTATGCATGAAACTTATCCATGGAACCTTGAAACAAAAACAGTGACAACAAGCTGCAATTTGAGAACGATATTTACCTTGTTATTGTGTGCATATTATTCCATAATTTTACACAAGTCACGACTCTGGGTCGAGACCAACAATTGCTTGCAGGTCTTGCCCTTACTGTGTATAGATATACCCTCGCTTTAAACATGTTTTATTTCATTTGCACATATTTACAATCAAAATAAACCGCGTGTAAACATTGAGAAAAGTTGACAGCAATGACGTCATTTTCAAGGAATCTTACCCATTCTAAAGTCTATTTCTACAACTTTCTCTTATTACACCCTGGTAGAGGCACCCAGGAGGATAATTGCTACTGTTCAGTAGTATTTAATTATATTATTGAAAACACAAAAAGAGGTGTGTGCATGCTTGCGTGCGTGCGTGCGTGCGTGCGTGATATAAATGAGTAAATGTAAGCATAATTGTGATTTGAGACCTCAATTGTATCCTTCAAATAACATGTCATAGATAAAAAGATAGATATATTATTTAGCTCATATTGTATATATTAAATTTATGTTTCAGTTGAGTGGTTTTACCAGCCAAAGTCGGAAGAACTAGTGTTGATTAGTTCTACACTTGTCCGCTACAGTAGGGAATGGAACCAACACCAGATCTTATACATCAAGAGCAGGGAGGATATACATATATATTTAAATGGAGTTTTACAGGAACATTCAAATGTAAAGCATTGATTTCGATTATTCTGCTTTATTGCTTATTAAATAGTTTAAAATTGAACATTGGAGTACTTTAGAGACCAAATTGCATTCTGTTGCATTAAAATCATGTTTTGACATTCCAGTTCTTGTAACTTATATAGGATATGCACCAGTCAATTGTAACCACGGCCCCCAGGTCCGGGGGATAGCCGGGTAAATGGGCCGTATTTTTACCTTCCAGGTGGCCCCGCAGTGCCGAGTGAATGCGGTGGTTTTGTCTTCGCAAAAATATAGCGGGGAATGGGCCTTACCTAGGGTCTCTGGGGTGCGGGGGCATTTTGCGGGGATTTTTACCAGCTGTTCGTCCCCGCAAGGTGGGGATTTTACCCGGGGTTTGCTTGACCGAAAGTCATAGTCCCCACTATTCCCCGGACCTGGGGGGGGGGGACGTAGTTGCAACTGACTAGTGCATTTATTTAGTTTTCATGGTGTTTTAAAGAGGCTTTCCCTTCATTGGCAATACTATCATTCATCTACCTTTAAAATATGTTTAAATCCATAAACGCACATACATGATTGTTATGATTTAAAATATTCATTTTACTATTCTTCAGATTGTAGCCACTGGATGATCAAGTTCATTTGACAGACTGCTGTTTTAAGAAACACCACAAAGTGGAAATTAAAAGTTCATGAGAGGAATAGGAAACGTTTCAAATTGCTGCTCCCAGAGTGCTTACTTGTCAACGTCCTATCTTGTATTGACAGGGTTAAATAATAAATGTTTATTGTAATTAAATTATTATATTTTTCATTAGATGTGTTTTCTTAGATCTTTTTCTGGCTATTCAAATGATCATACTTATGGGTAGTACCAACAGTGTGATATAAAAGAAATAACAAATAGCACTTGTCATGTTGAAACAATGTTTAGTTTGATTATTGTTTTTAATTGGAATGTACCAAAAAAGTCATTTTATATTTGAATTTCACTAAGTAATAGTTTTCTTTGTAAACTATTCATTTGACAGTTAATTGGATTGGTTTTGGATTCCAGTTGGATTTGAAAATAAACAATATAATGTTTGACATTTTCTGATATTACACAGGACTGCATTTACTGTAAAAATGGTTTTAAGAACATTTTGTCTAAATGATAAAGGTTGGTTTAAAAAAAATATTATAACAAATATGATAAAATAAATACATTATTACCACAGTGTGTTGTTATTTTAATAAATGTGCATGTCTCTTCAACACTAACATTAAAGATTTGATTAATCTTAAATATATATGTGTATGTTGTTACACATTGACTTTGAATTTATTTACATAATTTTATGGAAATAAAGACAAAAAATATATTCCATGTCTGTTGATTTTGTGGTCCTGGTAAGTGGAAATGGAATTACGTTATGGTTTATCTAAGGCTATATAGTCAATAAGTTAAGTGCAATATAATATTATGCTGAGAGAGTTATATTGTAAACTAATGATGTCTCTGTATTGATACTGATACCAAAAGTCACCTATGATATAACTGTGTTTAAATTTGAATAAAAATACCCATATACTATTACAGTCACAGCTACTATTTTGAATAACATATAAAACTAAACGTTTTAATGTCAACATTTAAAAAACATGATAATTATATTAAATTAGTAGCAAAAGGAATGGCCCCATACAAAACTCATTTGATTTTTTCAAGGACAAAGTTGAAACTGACTATACATTCCTTAGATGGCATCTTCCACAAAACACACACACTTGAATAGACGAAGCCATTGCATTTTAATGAAAGTGATACTTTTTATTTCGGGTTAAGAAATACAATTTATTAGCAGCTGGTATTCGCTTAAAACTTGTAACGGTATATTGAAGAAGATTATATGAATGATGTTTGCATGCTCATGCATTTTTAGTTGCTGCAATATCAACCATATTGTGCAAAGTAAAACTGCATCACCCCTTCCATTCTGGAATGAGCTAATCCCTGCAGATGTTGCATGTGTAATATTTGTCAAACTATTTTTGACAGAAGGAGCGTCTACATTGTTGACACGTTTTTTTCAGGTATTTGGTTGAATCTTTACCATTTTAATATGCTGGGCAGATTGAATGAAGTTTGTCATTAAATCTGCCGATGCACAGAATTCTATAAAGAGGAAATATGCACTTGAAACAGGTAAGTGCGATTTTATTAAATTGGTACTACTGTACCATGATATATTATATTTTCATTTTCAAAGGTACACCATTAGCCCTATATATTGATGTATATTAAAATAGTAGGTACTTGTATACGCTACTGTGGTGTTAAACGCGGTACTGTAATGGATTTGATCGGGGGGTTTTTTCATTAAAGTTCAACGACCTTTTCGTAATGTCGTGGTAGGGCTATATGCCGAAAAAGTCAACTATGTTAACAGAAAAATGCGCTAAACACGCACTGACCGGAACCATGTTTATCAGTGCATTGTGGGTATATTCATGAAGTTTTGGTTAGGTTAAAGTTGTCCAAGTTGGTTAACTTAGCCGCCGCATTTTCTGTCTTTATACAAACGGATAAACGGTTTGGATAAAATGGCCAACTTGATTAAAGTTAACCGCTGGACAACTTTAACCAGCGGTTAAATCTAACCAACTTTTATACAATTGGCTGCAGAGTGTTAAATATGTTAAATAGTAAATACATGTCAGTATTATTTTTAACTGAATCTTTAATCATATTAAGAGGGTTAATGCACCCGATGAAAGGTTGTTTTCATTTTCTAATTTAACATATGTTTACCTATATAAAACTGGAACAGTGAGCTCATGAGTTGTATGTTTGACATGTTATGCTGTAACTTTGCTGGACATAACAAATGCAGGAATGAGTTGAATAAAACAGTATGTCTTCAGAAAATTTGCTGTGTCATGCTTATGTTTGTACCAATAATGCTCCTTTAATTAAGCTTACACCAATACTTGCTCGTTTTTTAACTAAAAACTTTCCTGAAAGGTTTTATAGTTTTGGCCTATGTATTTTGTCTAGGACACAATAGCTTAAATGTTCAGCTCAATGTCACCATAAAACGTTTGACATATAAACCTCCAAATCAATAGGGTCATCTACCCATGATCAACATGTCTATCAAGTTCCTGGGCCAAACATGTTCATTGTTTCATAAGGAACTACTCTTCTGACAATGGCCACATGCCCATAAATCAATTTTGTTTTTGTTTGAAAAAGTGCATGAAACTTAAAAAGTATATTTTTTATGCAATTTTTGTATTGCATATTACTAATACCTGCAAGCTTTTTCTGGCTGCACCCTAATTTCACCATGGAGAACACCAAATCGTCTTTTAAGTTGGCCTATGCCTCTCTCCACCTTGGCTCTGGTAATTTTATGGGATCTAAAATAAAAACAAAAAAAAATATATTATTACATATACATTGACGAGTGTAAATAAGATTATTCTCTTACCACTGCCATATCAAAGCAAATGCACCGTGATAACATGTATGCATCAGTGTATTCAAAGGAGTTCAGAAAGAACATAATAAAGAGAGCATAGTTGTTTTTCGTTACATTGACGAAGAAATAGAAGGTTTAGTTATGTCTCGTGAAAGCTTCTAGTGTTACAGATCACCTTATTACATGATTAGATTTTACAATTTTATTTCAGTGTTGACAAATGTTTCAATAATTGTACACGTTGTTTACTATATCAATGTCATGCAGAATAATTACATTTACCTGTTGTATGCTGATTGGCTACCAAGTTGGGGATTGAGGTATTGGGTAAGTAGCCACCTTCGCCCAGCATATCCGCTGTCCCCAAGAAGATGGTATTGACCATTAGGTACGTGACCTTCATCAAATAGGTTCCTAAGGCCACTCTGCTGAAGAATTCTGCTGTTATGTGCAGACCCTGGCCATCGGGCAACCACATCTGTCAAAACCATCAAACACAACTTGTACGTCAAAAGAATGGAAACCCTTCATATTGGCAAAAGACGGCTCATCCTCCGAAGGGGCCTGAATACTTCTATGTGGGTACCATCTATGACACCCACCACCTTTGGATACTGAGCCAGTCCATAAATCTGTGCATCAAGCTCCTCACTGTTAGTGGGAAACGCACAAACCTTCCCAAAATATCAGCAGATGACAGATGATTTGTCACTTCAGTCAATATGTTTGATACTGCTGGCTGTGAGACATTGTGCATGTCAGCATCGTTTGCTGAATTCCCCCTGTTGCTATGTATCTTAGAGTAATAAGGAGTTTGTCCATAGCCGACAAACTCTTATGTCTCATTGTAGCTGGCTCCAGTGCTGGTCCAAACACAGTTTCAATGTAATTGAGGCCTGCCCTGTTGAAGCGATACCTATCAACAAGTTGCTGGTTGGTAAGTTCATCTAGGATATTGCCCCTATCTGCCATACTGGAAGGATGGAACTAGCCGCTGAAAGTGTCTCGCCTAACTAGTCGCTAGACTTGTCAGCCAAAACCGGTCGCTGAAAGTGTCCAGCAGACTAGAACTAGCCGCTAGACTTGTCAGCCCCCACCAGTCGCTGAAAGTGTCTAGCCGCACTAGCCACTAGACTCGTCAGCCCAAACGGGTCGCTGAAAGTGTCCAGCAGGCTAGAACCAGCCGCTGGACTTGTCAGCCCAAATCAACTACTGAAAGTGTCTAGCCGCACTAGCCGATAGACTTGTCAGCCCAAACCGGTCGATGAAGGTGTCCAGCAGGCTAGAACCAGCCGCTAGACTTGTCAGCCTCTATCAGTCGTTGAAATTGTGTAGCTGCACTAGCCGCTAGACTTGTCAGCCCCCACCAGTCGCTGAAAGTGTCCAACCACAACTACTGCAAGACTTGTCAGCCCCCACCGATCACTGAAAGTGTCCAGCTGGCTAGAACTAGCCGCTAGACTTGTTAGCCTCCATCGGTCACTGAAAGTGTCTTGCAGAAAGAGATGCTGGACTTGTCAGCCCTACAAGCCTGTGAAAAAGCAGAAACATAATTAAAAATAATACAAACCAAACTTTGCGATGTTAAATGCCAATACTACTCGCTTTTATCAAAGCTGCCTATTTACAATCACAAGGCAGACAATACATAAAGATGCAAACATGTGGCTTACAATTAAATCACTTATCGTTACATAAACAATTAAATCCGAAACCGAGCCTCATCCGAATACGTATTTATACTAATCAACTAGTATTTATACGACTATTAAATATTTTGCCACTTGAAGCTTCACATCTCTGGCGATAAAAAACGATGTAATGACAGCAAAAAGAGTAGTATCCTTTTGTTTTAAACAAGAAAGTGCACCACTCTTTTAAAGAATAATCGTGAGAGGATGTTTTCTTTCTTTACTTCCGCTGACGCAATTCGCTTTTCAAGTCATAATGGAAACCATTAATACGGTATAATCGGTATCTAAATATGAATACATACCTTGGTAAACCGCCGATTGTATTATTGTCTGCAAACGATAGTTTTCGACAAAAACAGGATCAGCGTTCCTCGGTCTTGTAATTTCCTCAACTTCTAAGAATTTTTTCTCAACTTCTAAGGAAGGTTCGGACCTTCCTTATAATTTAAGGAAGAAATCGCTCCATTTAAGGAATATTTTAAGATAAAAAGTTTCTGTAACATCACTTAAAATATTTCGCTTTTTGCATGAATTAAGGATAAAGTTAAAGATAAGATGCTTCTGTAATACGGACCCTGGTCTCTTTGTGATGTTTATGTATCTCATTCAGTTTTGTTTGGACCCTTACATTGTGCCTCTAAATATGTCATATATATATGAGGTTTTTTTTTATAATGGGCCTGTCTCCATTCAAGTTCCATTGTGTAAATGCATTTTATGTCTTTTTCTTTTTAATCAGCAGGCAACACACTTTCAAACAATACCAAAATTGTATGGGTATTTCTACACCCGATACATAAAATGAAGTATGTACTATCTGAATATATTTATATAACTTGACAAACTATGAATTATCGGCTGTAATCAGTTCAAATGGTTGACAAGTTTTTTTTTTCTTTTATTTTCTTTATTTCAGTTATTCGTGTTTCAAATAACATGTTTACAGGTATTGTACAACATTGTATACCTTACCATTTCAGATTTATCTATGTTCTGTTTCGCTTTCTGTAAATCTTGTTCGAATCCTTTCCGTGCCTGAAAGCAAAGAGGCGAAAGATCAAGTTAGAACTTGAACAAATGGCAATGCGTATATTAAACAGCCATATTCATTGACACAAAACTAAGTGTTATACATGTATAAGTGTACTATACAATTCATAAACATGTTTGTGAAAGGTGTCAACTTTTCTGAATTATCACGGTCTTGTTTAATTTCTTTCAGCTCATCACACAGTTCCTGCCTGGTCTGAAAACATATAATGAGTTGTTATTGTGTTACATATATTAACTGTAATATCGTATGAAATAAAAACTCTACACCAATGGCCTAACCAAGCTGAGAGAGATCAGGCAAAATCTGCATACAATGAAGCTAGTTTTTCCTGTGTAATTAAACGAGTTAGTGATGGAAGTTGCTGCTGAAAAAGGTACCGTAACTATGTTAAAATGGATCACAATCGTTCTTACTTTTGTACCACTTTTGCATCTATTAAAACAGGTCAAGACAATCATGACCTGTTTGATGATCAGATCATTATTCGCGTATTGTAAAAACAAATGCAGGATTTTTGTAGTCAGTTCTGCAAAAGAATGAGCTATATGTGTGCAGTTTTTCCTGTCACACATAAATGATCTTCCTACTAATTCCTCTGAATCATCCGAGTCCATTATTGCTCTTATCATTATTTCTAAGGAAACATTGATTCATTCTAGTGGCGATGCAGATCCATTTCGTGACCAAAATGTAAGATATCATTGCCCCGTCTATGGAGCTATCAATTTCCAAAAACCAAAACATTCCTCATTTTATTGTCATATCTGGCTTTTCGACAAGGGTTACCTCGAACAACATCGCCGTATAGGTTTATAATTGTAATTGGGAATCAATCTGCGAAATTGATGATGATATTAATCTTCTTGTTATAAGAGTTTCCTCGAAAAGAGGTATACCGAACAGACAAGTTTTTATTTGAGATTAGGAGATCCCTGGATTGAAAACAACATACGTTGACGTAAACGAGCTCGTCGCAAAGCATGAGTATCCAACTCACAACAACGGTTGTGCAAGTTAAGAACGATCCGAAATGAGAAAACTAATTTAATTAAATTACCAAAACATAAAAACAAGCTGTTCGAAGCCGATAAAAGAACTCAAAATACTTCTTCCAAGTGCTTCTGACCCAGTCTTAAGAGCTTTAAGTCGACCTACACTCAAGCGATACCCCAGTTATGATCCTGTAATTATGTCGTTGACGGTACAAAATCGTTGGTTCTTGTAATAGCATATTCCACATTTATACTGAATATTAGCGTATATTATTTTTACCACTTACATCCAATGTCATCCATACATTTGTTACATTGCGTAGTGTTGATCACTGAAAAAAACATACTACGACGTTTTAATGTTATAGAACTCTATTCATGGCGATATAAACTATTTTTAGGAATGATTTTCACTTCTTGCAGCTCATCACAGAGATTCACCCTCGTCTGAAAACGTAGAACATTATGATGCATTATTATCTATATGAATGACTATGACTGTAGCAATTAAAACTAGACAACAGAATATCAGGTAGTAGTAAAACCAAGTTTGCCATCATTTATGTAAAGAAGGCCAGAAGTGTTTGACAAAGGTATTCTTTTTTGTATTCTTGTATATACTTGAAGGCAACGATGGAAAACTAACCGTTTCCGGGAGTGCATTCCATGGGGATATTGAAGATGACAGAAAGGATTTTGGTTTGACATGCAATATTGCGAATATTAACAGAATTCGATATATGCACCGTGTTGTTTGTGGAGTATTGTGCTGTTGTTCTATTTTCTTGTTTTTTGTGTTGCATGTAATTGGCGTTTACCCTGTGCCATTAAACGGGGGTTAATGTTTAAACTTTAGACTACTGAACTTGTTTCTGTAGTTCTTTCATAAATATTGCTTTCTTCTTGCCCCTCAGTTTGTTCAAATCTTATCCTGTAACACTCGACCACGTACATGCGCGCGCGCACACACACACACACGCACCCACGCACACACGCACACACGTGCGCGCGCATGAACGAACATTTACTATATGAGTAGAAAGTCACGCGGCATGTTTTAACATTTTATTTAGTTATCCATTTCGGAAAAAAGATCATTGATCAAATCTGTTTTGTTTTTATTTACCCGACTTAAAATTAAGATTATTCTTTATCTTGAGAAAATAATGCATATATATATATATATATATATATATATATATATATATATATATATATATATATATATATATATATATATATATATATATATAACGTTTTGATTTAACATTATGCACTCCTATACGAGTGTAACTCATGTATTTGTTTAACAAGGATTAATGAAACATTTTACTGCACGTGCCATCCTTGAACAGATGTAAGATAAGATTCATTAACACAACTTTTAAATATATATCCTTTTCTGAATTATCAACTTTCTGTTTCACTTGTTGCACCTTATCACAAAGTTTTTACCTTTTCTGAAAACGTAGAACTTTATGATGCATAAATATCTGCATGAATAACGATGACTGTAATATTTTACACAAAACTAAGCAACAGAATGTCAGGCAGCGGTTAAATCAGGTATGCTCTAATTTATATAAAGAAGTCCAGGGGCCGGTTGCTCAAAACCTCAGTTAAATTTAACTGCTCGTTAAACCTTTAACGGTCCGTTTAATTTTAACTATTATTGGCATGAGGTTGCTCAAAATAAAGTTAGAATTTAACGGCGGGTTTAACGGTTGAACCAGCCGTTAAATGTAACGGAGGAATAGACCTACGTTAAAACATTAACGGAAGGTTTCCAAGATGGCGGCTCTATTTGTAAATCATAAAAAAGTGAAAGAATTTCGGCACACTGCACATGTACTATATTACTATGAAATATAAACTAGGCTTGATCAACCCCAGCTGTGCTCACATATTGAAATGAACGTCAAGATCAGTCGATGTAAAAACTGTTTGAAGAATGGAAATGTTTACCGTCCAACTCCGAAAATACGTGAGAATTTTTTTTTTTTTTTTTTAATTTCCAAGTACTCGTTATTTTTAATAGCTAATGCCATCCAAAACCAATGTGTTATGTCTCATTTTTTTCAATTTAATTTTCACTGTTATGACACAAATTAAAGTATCAATAAAGAGTTTGAATAAACAAATTTAATGTTCCTGGCCAAATTTTAAGCTTTACTCTGAATCAAAAATAACCTTTTCATTTAAACATGTATATTAAGTTGTTTTATGAATAAAAAATGCATTTAATTCAGTACATCTGTCATGCTGAATATATTTCAAAATATTAACAAAAACACTTTTAAATATAATATCAGACTACCTTGTTATCTCAGCCTTGGCATTTTTCGCATGTTCTGCCATTTAACACTGATTTCATCGCCAGTCCGAACAGCACACCCCAGGGCAGAATAAATTGTATCTGTAAATTTGTTAGTCAGCATTTCCCTCGTCTCGAAGTCTCCCATACATTCCTCTATAATCAAAGCTTCACTAGCTGTGAAAAAAGGTTTTTTTTTCTCCTTTTTTGTTTTTCAGTATCATAAGCAGAAGACTTTGGGATGTCGGCCATCTTGGATGCTGAATGATGGTGACAGATGAATTATGGGACAGGAAGTTAATTGACTGTTAAGCATTTAACGCTAGCGTTACTAAACGGCAGCGTTAAATAGCTATGAGCAACATTAATTAAACTGACCGTTAAGTAACAGTCAGTTATGGATTTAACGGATGGTTAAGGTAACGTACTGTTAAATTTAATTGAGGTTTTGAGCAACCGGCCCCAGAAGTATTATGTTTGAAAAAGGTAGTGCTCAACAATGTTAATAAGTTTACGTGTACCACAGCCTCTTATTATTGTTATCTGAAGATTGGGGCAAACTGAACTAGTGATGGCTACATATCAAACAGAACATACATTTTATTTTATCGAAATTCATTGTTTTGTCTTTGTTTAGGCATTAGTTAATATTTAACTAACGCTGATATTTTTCACACAATGTGTTTCAACAAAAGACAGCCTCCTACCAGGAGTAAGAAGGCATTCAAGTTCCATTGCATAAGAAAGATGATAAGAATAATGCTAATAACTGTGTTACAATCTCTCGGATTCCATTATGCTTGGTTGAATCAGTATTGTGATGAAAATATATGTATGTCCTTGTTGACGTCTAGACTTAATGATCGCTTATCCAAAACTTGAGGTCAGAACTTGCATGAACTAATATAATGTATTGGAAAATGAATTTCATTTTATTTATGAATGTCCACAGTATAACGAATTAAGAAAGTCACATATTACTATGTATTATCAAAAAAGACCAACGTAGCAAAATTTGTTGAATCAATGCAATCCGAAAATGTAAAAGTAAATAGTAATTTAGCCCTGTATGTTAATTTTGCATTAAGTTTAAGAAACAAGTATCATTGTTATAATGTCTAGTGATAACTTTTATAAACGTTGTTTCATACAGATCTCTTGCTTTCATATACTGTCATGTATTGATTGTATTCTATGTTTTTTCTATGCGATGTCATACATGTTCTGTATAATAATTATAATAAATATTGCATTGATCTCTTGACAACTTACATATGTAAAAAAATATATCAAATGTATGGACATGGACAATATGTCTACATGTATTTATGAATAAACGAAACACAATAAAACAAAGCGTTTCTTGTCTTGTTCCGATCTTGTTAAGATATGTGATTTGTAAAAGTTTCTATAATAGTCTATACAATTAACACTAGACTTTCAGAATGGCTTGGAATTAGATAATGCTACCCGTTCTACTTAGGTATCTTAAGTGTCATAAACGGCGGAAAATAACGAAACTATTTAACAACACATTTCACAATTATGTGCATTCTGGATGCATCGAGACAAAATAATAATATAAGTCTAATAATATTAGAGAAATAATATAAAATAATTATACCGTGTTATTAATTCACAGTTAGAATGTTGTAGCGCGAAATAGTGCACGTGTTGTCTGTATCCAGTCGTTAAGCGCTTGAAATTGGTTGATACCGGCTTCGGCGAGGCTTAATGTTGTGGTTTTATTGGACTAATTGATACATGCAGGAATTTTTCTGAGGTTATTCGTATATAAACTAGTTTCGTTATGTCTGTATCCACTTGAAATTAGTTTATCTGTATATATGTTAGTTTAACTTTATTCTTCATGGTTTTTCAAGTTGAAAATGGCTACGACGAGGCTTAAAGTTGTGGCTTCATTGTACTGATATATGTTGGAATATATTTGTTATTCCAATATAGACTAGTTTTAACCCCCAGTGCATTCGTGTTTTAGTGAACCCGTGTTTCACTGACCGTTCCAAGGCAGTCAACACAACATTCATTGAACAAGAGTTGTTTGTCAAACATTATGCCCCCTATGGTAGCCATATGTTGTCAGGGCTATTTGGACAAATGAATGAAATGAATGAAATATGCATGGACCAAAATTGCAGCTGATTTGTCATTTACATTGGTTGCATTTGATGCAGTTTTAAGATTATGACCATTCAAAGTGTGAGGATATTAGGTACAGTGTTTATTCATATTCAGATGATGACTGATATTTGCAAATAATCATGTACTTTCCTCTTCCAGCAGGGAATAAGTAAATATGACGAAATTTTAATGATAAATATGAGTTATGGCCATGACCTTTGATCTCAAAATCCATTGGAGTCATCAACAGGTCACCCAAAGTCTAAATGTCAAGTTTTAGGGTCATGGGTGCAGGCGTTGTCACGTTATCACAAAGACAAGCCATTGTGTTCACCGAAACTGTGATCTTTGACCCAATCAAGGTCAAGTGTTATTGCCATGGTTGCAGGCGTTGTTGAGTTATCTCTAAGACAACCTTTTATCATTCAATGTTACTGTGACATTGACCTTTGGCCCAAGAACCTAAATAATCAATAAGGGTCATCTACTAGTCAGTTCCAACCTACAAGTCAGGTTTTAGGGCCATGGGTGCAGGCATTGTCGAGTTATCTCTCTAAGACAACCTTTAATCATTCAAGGTCACTATGACCTTGACCCTTGACCCGATGACCCCTAAAATCAATCGGGGTCATCGACTGGTCATGCCCAGACTCCAAGTCAAGTTTAAGGGCTATGGGTGCAGGCGTTGTTGAGTTATAACTAGGACAACCTTTTATCATTCAAGGTCACTGTGACCTTGACCTTTAGCCCGATGACCCACAACATCAATAGAGGTTATTTACTGGACAGGCCCTCCCTCCAAATCAAGTTTGAGGGCAGTGAGTGAAAGCGTTGTCACGGTAACACTAAGACAAACATTTTATCATTCAAGGTCACTGTGACCTTGATCAGATGACCCCTAAAATAAATAGGGATCATCTACTGGTCAGGCTCATGTCAAGTTTGGTTACCATACATCCAGGGATTGTTAAGTTATCACCGGGACACGCTTTGGTCTACCAACGGACCGACCGACCCACCGACCGATATACAAAGCAATATACCCCTCTTCTTCGAGGTGATGGATGGGGCATAATAAATTATGTTGATGCGTGTGGTCTGTTTGTGATGTTAATGTTTCTCATATAGACTCGTTTTGACTATTAATGTTTGCCTCTAGCTAGGTCTTATATTAGATTTTTTTTAATAATGGGTGTTTTTAGATAGATTGTGTAAATGCATTTAGGTCATTTTGTTTGTAAATAGCACGCAACACCCTTTCAAACTATACCAAATTTGAATGGGATCAGACGGCATCAAAGTATACCATTATTGCCAAAATATGAAAGGAATGACATATGTATTTCTACACCTGATACATAAAATGAAGTATGTATTATATGTTCATTTTTCTAGAACTTAAATTACTGAAATGATCAATTCAGTTTGCTACTTTTTTTCATTATTGATTTTTTTCAATTAACATGTATACAGGTATTGTACAACATTGTATACCTTACCTTTTCAGATTTATCTATGTCCTGTTTCGCTTTCCGTAAATCCTGTTCGAATCCTTTCCTTGCCTGAAAGAAAACAGGCGAAATATCAAGTCAGACCTTGAAATTATATTATTTTTTATAATAACTTGAAAAAACAAATGCGTACATTGACAATCCATATTTAATTACTCCATACTATGTTGCCATTTTACATTTGTTGTCTGGTTATGACTACTACAATTGTTCTCCTCTCTTCAGCCGTACTAAAAATCAGATGCAGGTTTGTGATAGATGTCACCTTTTCAGAATTATCACGGTATTTTTAACCTATGACAATCACGAATTATCACATTTCCATACGCATTTATTTTCACAACGCACCAAAAAGTTCCAACAAAAAAATACATGTTTACTTTATATTGCTTAACTGAGGTGGGAGAAAAAGCATCTACTATAGCCGCTCATGTTAGATAGGTTCATCCTAACCCTTGCGCAGGGTGTTAAGCGGACACACCCTACGCTGGGGTCAGGATGCACCTATCTTACACTGTCGGCCATGCAAGATACTTATAATCCCGTCTATGGGGCTATCAGTTTAAAAAACAAAAACATTCCTTATTGTATCGTCATATCTGGTTATTCGACAAGTATCACCTCAAACAACATCGCTATATGGCTGCCACTTATCATTGGGAACCTTACTGCAGTAATGATGTTGACATTTATTTTTTGGTAATAACAGACACCTCAAAATGTTGTATACCGAACAGACTAGTTTTAATTTCAGATAATATTTTGCCATAGTCCGTGCTAATGTTTGCTTTTGCTTTTACCCTTTCAAAATAGACCAATCCCTGTTGCACTTGCAGTAGCCTGTGCTCCAACCCCTTCTTAATCTTACGGCGTATAGAAAAAAACATGAAACTTGAAGAAGGCCCATAGGCAATGACAATATAATTGTAATTTATTTAGTTATGCAGTAAATAAATACAAACAAAATAACTAGTTTATTCCATTAGTGTTTAACCAAGCTCAGTTTATAACACGGGTGTATGATGAAGGGATAAAGACGTGAAAACAAAGTTGAGGCTAAAGAGTTTAAAAATATATACTAATAAAGGTGATTTCTAGGACATTTTTTTCCAAAACATGGCTAGTGGTGGTGAGGATTGTTATTGTGCTAGAAGTGATGATGATGAAGAATCGGAATAAAGTGAGAAAATACCAGTGAGAAAACATTTCACGCTTTTGGACATTGGCGGGAATTGCAGGAAATTCATCCAGGTGAAAAGATAAGAAAAAAAGCAATAAAAACAGCAGCATTGATAGGTTACACGTTTGTCTACTGATATGAAATTAAATAGCATATTTGGACAATTGAACTTGACCTCTGCAGTGACCTCGAATCGCGTACTGAATACCTAGAATTCTAGATGCGTCGATACATAGTATATAAGTATAATTTAAACAGAAAAATAAAATATAAATAATGTACCGGAAAAATTACTAACAGTAAGAACGTTGTACTGTGAAAGATTGCACGTGATAGCTGTATCCAGTCGTGATTAATTGAACTTACTTTATCAGTTGTACTTATTGATACATGTTGGAATATGTGTGAGGTTATTCGCATATAGACTAGGTTCAACCCCCATTGCATTTGTGTTTAAGTGAACTCGCGTTTCTTATATCTGAAATTTCTTGAGCTTTGATTTTTTTTTAATTATTGTCCGGTCCCTGAAGTTTCGATTTGTAAATGTATTTTAGGTCATGTTGTCAGTAATTAGCCCTTTTAAACTATACCAAAATTTTATCGGATTAAAAGGCAGCAATGTGTTACATTATCGCCAATATATGAAAAGTATCACACATGTATTTGTACACCCAATATAATGTAGTATGCACACCCTTTCCATTTGTAAAAAAACTTATATAACTATAAATGATGCGTTCAAATGGTAGAGAACTGTATTATTTTTTAGGTTATTCTTTTTCAAAGTGTTATAATACAGGTGTTGTACAACATTTTATACCATACCATTTCAGATTTCTGTATGTCCTTTTTCGCTTTCTGTAGATCTTGTTGGAATCCTTTTCTTGTCTGAAAGCAAACAACGCTCCAGAATGAGAAAACTAATCTAATTCAATCAGCAAAACACAAACACAAGCTGTCCGAAGCCGATACAAGAACTCAAAATACTTACTCCAAATGCTGATGACCCTGTAGTAAGAGCTTTATCAAGTATGCTTCCATTCAAGCGATACCCCCGCTATGATCCGGTTATTATGTCTTACACGATACAAAAGCTTAAGCGTATGTCCTGAACATTTGTTTCCAGATCAAACATTTATTGTCGATTCGTTCGTACCCGTTTTGACTAACCGGCAGTACTCTTATTCCAGTGTATCAGCTCCTTTGTTTTTTCATCCTTGGAAGTATCGTCTGTTTTAAAGGGCTTACCAATGGGCAAAACATATGGTCCGGATTGTATATATAATAGGATTCTTCTCAAACTCTAAGTTAAAACATGAAATTTCCTACCCATTGTCCACATTATTTAACCAGTCCTTATCAAATGGTGTTTTCCAGTCGGCTTGGAAAGAAGCTTTAGTGTTATATATCCTCAAATACGGCGCCCCATACCTATCTAACACTATCGTTCAATTTTTCTCATGAGTGCTGAAGGTAAAGTGTTTGAAAGAGCAATATTCAAACATACTAACAACTATCTTCATGATAATAATATTTATCCGATCTCCAGTCAGGATTTACCAAAGGAGACGCGACCACTAATCAACTACCTAAACTACTCACGATGATTTATTAAGTGGTTGTTCGTCGCAAGTTAATCAAAGCAGTCTTCTTTGATATTAGTAAGGCCTTCGATAGAGAATGACATACAGGATTGATTCATAAACAAAAATCGGTTTATCTGGTAAACTTTTATCCTGGTTCGATTCATATCTCTTGGATCGTAAGCAAATATTTTTTGTTTCGGATGTGCAATCAGACATGGAATAATACAAGTGCAGGTGTATCTCAAGGTTCTTTTCTAGGTCCTTCGCTATTTCTTATTTGTATAATGAAATTCTTTCTGAAATCAACGCTGATACTTGACTCTTCGCTGACGATACCAGCCTGTTTATTTTCGTTTATGATCCAAGTGATGCAGCAACTATCCTCATTCGTAATGTAAATAAGATATTTTCTTGGGCATTCAATTGACTTGTAAATTTAAACCCTAGAAAAACAGAGACATTAGCCATCTCGACAAAGACACATCAAGTACAACATCAACCTATCTATATGCAGGATAAACAGATATTCCAAGTTGACAGTCATAAACAAAAGATCTTCGAAACGGTGCTCAGATCAACTATAATAAAACAATATGTTGGAAGAGATAAATATAATGCGTAAACTAATATTCGTTTGGGATCGAAAATCAATAAAACAATTTTAATATCGTTCATAACGCCAATTTTGGACCACGGTGACATACTTTTCGACAACTGCATTCAGCAAGAAAAACAAAATCCAACAAGAAGCTACAAGAATTAGAACAGACGCCACTAAACTTGTATCAATCTCTAAACTAATGTAAAACGACGGATGGATAACAAAAAATCGTTATGAATATAAATTTATTGAACTCTTCAAAGTGAAAAAAAAAACAACATCTAAACAAACAAGTTCTAGTTCGCCCACTTTACTATACTTTTCCTTTCTTTCCTATTGTTTGCACATGTATTTTGGTTCTTATTCTCGTCATATTTCCACAACTTGTTTTCAACTTTAATACAATAACCGTGTCAAACAATCATTATTTGTATATTTTCTATTTTTTTTAATTTAAAAATTGGTTCATTTACAAATTAGCTCAGACGCCATGACACGCTCGTACAATTATATTTTTCGATAGTGTTTATATGACCTTGCAAATGTTGTATGTTTCTTTCAATAAAAGAAAATGTTTAAACCAAGCCCAGACTAATTGAATTCATGATTATTCTATCAAAAGGTGTCGGAATAATAATGTTTGTATATTTCAAAAAGGAAGCTGATGATCCTTTAAAGTGCTTAGATTCGATTTCGACTCAATATTATTTCAAAGCATTTACACTCTTGCGCACAGTGGTCAGAAATTGGCTCAGTGTGAGCATTATTTGATAAGCTTATAGAGAGCTGAATCTTTTACCTTCTGTACCCTGTGCGTAGGAGTGTTTTATGGTGAATTTGGAAATATTCCATTGTCTATCATTTGCAAGGAAATAGTAATCGAATTATTTTAAACTTTATGAAAGACTGTGACTCTCCAATGAATAATCTGTATCTCGATCAGTGTAATATTATTAATGGCCATTGCTAGGCTACTAAGATGAGATCTATTATAAATCATTCAAGATTATTTTTTATTGATAACTTTGATGTAACTGACTGTAATACTTTCCGATGTTAAAAGCTGGGCTCTAGGACCAGGCGGTATGACTGAATTGGATACATATTGTTTAATGAAAACAATTTTGAATACGAATAAAATCTTACAAAGATAATAGACTAAAGATAAAAATTGAAAATTGAAAATGATTATTTACGCAAACATTTTCCTACCAAGTTAGAAATAGAAGTATGAAGATAAACTGGTATTTCGATAGAAAAACAGATTAAACAGACACTTACGCTTAAAATACATAGGTAACATATCATGGCCGTGCAGATATTTTAAACGACTAATATTAAGAAAAGAACAAATAAGATGGCAAACCACATTAAGAAACCATTCATTAAAGACATACGTTCCTTGTGCAAAAGTAATGCTCTTTTTATGTTAAATGTGTTGTACTTTCTAAATGTTTAACAACTTAAATTTGTAAGCAATTAAATCAACGAATTCGATGATGATGATCATGATCATCATCATCACCATCACCATCATCATCATAATCATCATTATCGTCGTGGTGCTGGTGGTGGTGGTGGTTTTGACAACGACGACGATGATGTTAATGATGATAATGATGATGATGATGAATGATGAATGATGATGATGATGATGATGATGATGTTCGTGCTTGAGGTGATGATGTTAGACAACTGTACAGCGACTGGTTTCTACACAAGAGAATACATTGCGCCTCAATTGTTTAATGGTAAAATGGATCTTCTGAAATTTTCTTTGATATGTTGACGGTGTTGATAATTTGATAATATTTACTTATGCTGAAAAACGGGCTGAAATAAATACCTTAAGCATCACTGAGGAATTTGAACATGACTCTTAGGTCTTTGTCAACACTGAAGGTTCATCAATAGACAATAGTTATATAAAAAAATATTTGAGTAAAGTCTCTGTTGACAGCGTTCCCTTCGGTTGATAAGATGAAGTGTCGCCTGATGGTCGACAGTGTTTATCAATACCATGTTCCAGAAAAATTATTATTGTTAATTATTCTCCGTTCAAGCATACCTCATGCCTAAATATTATCTCAGTTCATCTGTCTATAAACTAAATGTCAACAATTTAAAGTGCCATTACAAAATGTTTGGATACAGGTTGCTTATCTTCTTTAATTATGTTTTAATTAAATAGCATAATTTGTCAATGAGTGACGAACCATGTGGTACACATGAAGATGTCAAAACTTAACTATTTTTATATTAAGTCTATTTTAACATATTTTTGTTTTTAAACATATTTATAGATATGAAACGATCCTAACTATTTCATCAGATTTACATTAAAGGACTCTTATATTATCAAGTACCTCATAACAGGTACCTTATCACAGTCATTCTTTCCTGAACAAATCTTTGTTTAAATTCCTCCCGTTCTGGCAAAGATTAACAACAACCTGATGTAATCCATTCACAACCACCTGTTCCCTTATGATGGATCTCAGACCCCCCTAATTTTTTTCCAAATCTTATGCTTAATTGTCCCATATATTGTGTATACTTGCAGTTTCGGCTGCATGCCCTCCAAAATCTGTTTTTGGATCTTGGCTTGTTTTGCTGCCTCTGAGTTTTCAGAGTTGTTCATATCATGCAAGAGCAATGTTTAATCCATCACCTCAACATCATGAACAATAACACAACAAACTCATGGATATTATTCATCATGCATCCTCTATTCTCGATGGTGCATTTTATATCCCTAAAATGCACGTTTCTGCCTACATTAATATTATCTTTGAACAACGTTACAAATCGGTGGACAATGAGATGGCAGCTAAAACCTCCAAGGAATTCTTTTTACCTAAAGAAACAATATGTCTAAAAGGTTTCATGTCACTGTCCAAAACAGGACTTTTGTAAGGGTTCTCATACTCTTTACAAAACAAATGATATCATGCATTATCATGTGTTAAAAATGATAAACGTAAAAGCTATGCAATATGCTGTTGATATGGACCGCAAAATCATTGTTCGTTGGTCAATGTAATCGTATATTTCACATATATACTGTATATAAGTGTATATTATTTATGTCATTTATATCCACATCAACCACACATTTGTCATATTGCGTAGTGCTGATTGCTGAAGTTGTAAAAATCGTTTATAACCCTTGTATTTCTAAAAGCGATGAGATGATTCATGACGATAGAAAATATTTTAAGGAATGATTGATATCATTATCAGGGTAATATGAACTAAGGCGCTGCCTCTACGGGCTTGAAGTGTTATTGCCTGACACTTTAAGTTTACTTTATGACTATGTGAAACATACTAGGAGTAAAAGGGAACGTTTTTTTTGTATATGTCAATAAAACATTTTAAATAAAAAGCAGTTCTGTTGCTGTTAGCAATTTATTTAGTGTATACGCAACAATCTTCAATAATAGTGTATACATTATATATAATGCATTTCTTTATATTTTATATGAAGTTTAGAGTTACTCTTCTTAATTAACTGAAATAAAGCTACTATGCATTTGAGATCAAGTACACAAACGCATTTGCGGAATATTTTACGAACAGAAAATAAATAAAAACAAGAGCTGTCACAGAGACAGCGCGCTCGACTATTCCGCCGCTTTTCGGTGTATGGACTGAAATGTTTTGGCGAAACATGCATTGAATACTGTTACATTTGATTTCAATGCAATACATGATGTGCTCAGATATTTACATAAATTGAATTGGAAAATATTTGAGGTGATACGCAAGCTTACACGTAAATTCTAAGTAAAAAAGGGGCATAATTCTGTCAAAATGCTCGATACAGTGACCTCCTCCTGTGTACAGGCTGGGGGCATGCTGGTGAACAAGCGTGCAAAGTTTCAAAACAGTATGTCAATGGACTTTGAAAATATTTGAGGTGGTACGCAAACTTTAACATAAGTGGTAATGCTGACGCTGACACTAGGGTGACTCGGATAGTTCTCTTTATTCTTCGAATAGTCAAGCTAAAAATGATCACATATCAATAATGTTGCACTGAAGTATATTACAAGCAGGGGTAATAATAATTTTAACTAGAATTGAATGGGCAAAATTTATTTAAACATGATGGTAAAACATGGCAAAAATTTAATCAATGACTAATTATTATGATTGTATATGAACAATATGTAGCCAAGCAGCTCTGGCAAATTGTCTGCAAAATATCTCAGTGAGAATACAAAATATATTCTTATTTGTTTGTTACAAAAACACACACCCCATCCCCGCCAAAAAAAATGCAAATTGTTAATTATGAACAAATGTGTTGTTAAGATTTTAAGGGCAAATACAATTTTGCTGTAATTACAGAATTATCTAAACGATGCTTTAAATAAACTTTAAAATAATTTGTGTTTTGCAATGACAAATCTGAAAAACATCATGTCTAATGATCAAAATTATCCAAATTTCAATTAATGAATATTGTAAACAGCTTTGCTAAAATCAGGTATAAACTAAAAGACCTGTGACAGTTAAATATGCAGCAACACATGCATTTTTTACAGATCACCAACAGCGACCTTTTTGTCTTGCTATTTGAAAAAAAGGTTGTTGTTTTTACATCCGGTGGGAAATAAAATTGTATGAATAAATTAATGTTAAACTTTTCAAACTTTTAAAGGCCCAATATGTTATGACCTCTTATGAGGTTTATTCTAAATGAAGCATGAATATAGTCAAAACCAATTGTTTATATCATGGGACTTTCAAGACCCAGTATATTAAAGCTTAAACTTATCAAGGTGTAATTACAAACAAATGACTTCTAACCCTCACATAATGTTTAACCCACAGTGTGATCTAGAAAGAAATGATAAATTGCAATTACAATCAACATTCAGAACAGCTGTAAATATATTCTAAAATTAGCACCTATATAAAATATACAATAAAAGTAATCAAGTCAGTGATATTGTTGGAACACACCCAAATAAGAACTCAGAAAAAAAACTGTCAGCTGAGCTCACTAAGCACTATTTCATATATTTTTTTTATATTTAGTTTAAACATATTTTATTCATCAATACATGTCAAATACAATGTAAATCAAATACAAGTACAAATGTTATGAAACGGATGAGAACGAAAGATAAATAAATCTTATAATGTTCTTTTCCAAACAATTTGTAGAGTGCTTTTTTAAGTGACGGACATTATATAACCTCTATATAGATGACAAAATGAAAATCATAACGATGAATATAAAGTAATAGAATGTTGAACTATATCTGGGACATATGATAACACGGTTACTTAATTACTAGTATCACACCATATCGTTAATTGAATTCAAACGGAGAAATATAGAGTTGAAGAAGGAAAGGTTAGGTGGTTGGTTTAGGTAATACACTTCAAGTGTCAAGCAATCTACTTAGCTTAGTACTATGAATGACATTACAAAATTTAGTCTGAATTCGATACAAATGTTGGATAACTAGTCAAATCGTTTGGACAATTGAATAAACAGATGAACAGCATCAAACACTATCTTATTTTGATCTTCTGAAAGAGTTTCATCACCATAAAGTAGGTTATGAAGAGTTACTTCAGTCAGCTCTTCTACAGAAGACAGCATTATTCGCCTTTGATCTGTATAAAGAGGACAAATTAGGAGAAAATGATAAGATGTTTCCTGAATTCCACACGAGCAGAGGGGAGACGGCACGATATTTCTAACAAACAGGTGATGATTCAGTGAGCTGCAATCATTGCGAAGACGTGTGTACAAGACTTGTAATCGGCGCTTACCATAATAAAAAAGATCATTCGTTTTTGGGACATCCGACTTTAGATAAGTTTTAAATCCAGAAACACTGTCAATCAATTTTACTTCGCCTAGGAGATTATTCCATGCAGATATGGTAGAAGGTAGGAAATAATTCATATAAAGTGAAGTATTTGTACGAATGCTAGATATGTGTGATGAGTTTCTTAACAATCTTGACGAGGCTTGGCCTACTGTTTGTGGAACGAGGTCAGAAAGGTAATCTGGTGCAAGACCATTTTTCATTTTGAAAAAAAGAAGAAGCTTGTGTTTTTCTCGCCGAGAACTTAAATCCTCCCAACCAGATTCGATCTTAAGAAGTCGCAGGGAAACAAGTCGAGTACAACCAGTAACAATACGTGCACACTCAGTTTGAATTTTATCAAGTTCATCCTTGTCATATTGAGTAAAATTACTCCAAACAACATCAGCGTATGGCCGTATGAATGATAGATAGGTGACCTCAAGAGACCTCCTATCAAGTTGATAACGGAGTCGTTTCATGATATTGACCCTAGACCAAGCCTTTCCAATAATATAGTTAATATGAGAATGCCAATTTCCTCCATCAGAAAAGAAAATACCAAGGTGCTTGTGTGATTCCACTACAGGGATAGCGATATCAAACATGTACAGAGAGGGATGTATTGGTTTGTTCCTCTTTCGATAAATAACCATTGATTCTGATTTGTTTGGATAAAACTTGACCAGCCACTTTTCAGCCCAAAGACTTATTTTATCAATATCTCTCTGTAATTGAACAGCCCCCGTCTGTGGGGAATCCACTATAACAAATAGACTGGTATCGTCAGCAAAAAGGTTAATAGACGAATCAATTTCGCTAACTATATCATTAATATAAACAAGGAATAAAAGAGGGCCCAGAATTGATCCTTGTGGAACACCTGCTTTAATTGATTTTAAGTCAGATGATGCTCCAGGAATAACAACGCGTTGTCGTCTGTTTCCTAAGTAGTTGGCGAACCAAGATAATAAACTACCACACACGCCAGCTCTTTCGAGTTTAAAGAGAAGACCACGATGCCAAACTTTATCAAATGCTTTACTTATATCAAAACAAACAACTATTATTTCGAGACCAGAGTCGAGAGCTTGACAAAAGCTATTATATAAGTAGGTAAGTTGGTTTACGGTAGAATCCCCTGGCAGGAAACCAGATTGATATCGGGTAAAGAAATGTGTGTCTCGAAGGAAGTTAAATACATGTTTAAATACAACTCTTTCGAAAACCTTCTCCATTGTATTTAAAAGAGATATTGGTCGATAATTAGAAGGGTCCGAAGGATCTCCCTTTTTGAACACAGCACAAACATTTGAACATTTCCAATTTGTAGGAACAACACAAGAACAGAGCGAAGCGTTAAATAAATCACATAAAGGTTGACTAAGTGCTGTACAAGCTTCTCGCAAAACACGATTATCAAAGCCATCGGGTCCAGATGCTTTTCCAATTGATAGACTAGAACATCTTTTACCTCTGAAGGCATGATAACAATTAAATCAAGGTTTCTATCATTGAAAGCTAAATCAACCCGAGGTAATACATGTGATGAGTCGTCAACATAAGTCTGAAGAACGAAATAATCATTTAGAATGTCAGCCTTGCCTTTATTGTCTGCAACACACTCATCATTAAGCGGGTTAATTAGCGGGGGGATTCCCCGTGATGTCTGCGGAGAGATAAATGATTTAAGGGTCTTCCACCAATCTTTCGAAGTGAGTTGATCAGATTTAAGTTTCGAAGCAAGTGAATCAAAATATTTCAATTTTGAGCTCCGGATTAGAGAGACGACTTCATTTCTCAAGCCACGAAATCTGGCCCAGTGCATTGGATTATTAGTGAGCTTGACCCATTTATAAGCGCGTTTCCGCTGTCGTATTTTTAGTTTAATATCTGCATTTATCCAGGGAGGTTCAAAGGGATGGATATATATTTCTTTATTAGGAATACACTCCTGAGCATGATCAACAACAGTCTTAGTAAGAGAAGATTTGAAACAATCAATGCTTGGAATACGAACTAATGACCAATCAGTATCTGAAAGCCTTTGACAAAGTTGAATATAATTCCCATTATCATATTTCCGTATACGACGACGAATAGTCTTTTTGATTGGTTTTTGGAATTTAAATATACCAAAAAATAGGACAGTGGAAGCGAGTGTTTTGCTCAAGAAATGGCTCACCAACGCCGCTATGGACTAAGTCGTTGAAATTCGAAACAAATAAAAGATCGATAATCGACGAAGTATTTTCTGTGAAGTGAGTTGGATCTTTGATACATTGTTCGATGGCAAACTGTTGCGATAAAGACAGTATTTTCCTCCCTGATTTTTCAACTAGGGTGTTGAGGTTAAAATCACCTGTAATTATAACATCATCAACACCACTTTCTCTTGCTAGACCAATAGAATCTTCAATGAGGTTATAGTAATTATTATCAGAATTAGGTGGACGATAGAAAACACCAACTAATACTCGTTTATTGGTGTGAAATTTTAGTTCAAGCCACAGACATTCAAGATAATTTAATTCCAAATCACTTCGACGTTTAAAGCTTATACCTTCTTTAACGTAAGCAGCAACTCCAACATAACAATTATCGCTGCGATCACGACGAATTGGATTAGAAAATCCAGGAATAAGAATTTGACCATCTAAAGTTGCATCCCCTAACCAAGTTTCGGAAAAAGTAAGAATATCGAAAGAGCGAAGTTCAGATGTCAATATCTCTAATTTTGGTAGTAAACTCTGGACATTATAATGAACAAGCAAAAGGTAATTAGGACAAGACAAGAAGTTTGACAAGTTATTTGAAAAGTCAAAATGAGAACTACTGACAGATGAGTCTTGACTTGAAGTAGGACCTGAGTTTGGGTGAAAATCACCAGACAATAAAAGAAATATAGATAACCAAGTGAATAGTACAGTGAAAAACAATACACTTAAGCAGTGACTTGTAAATTCAGAATTAGATTGGAAAGCTACACGTGCTGCGTGACGTAATGCCGAACAATGATTCAGTTTTATATCGTGGTGCTGACGTGCTAGCAAGCCTAAATTTGATGTGACCTTAAAATTAAGGCACAAAGCATAAATGCCACCTGTATCGTTTACTAAGCCAAGTAAAAACACCAAATAAACAAAACATTTGAAATGGCCGATGTACTTATATTTTTGAAGCGCGTACACGTTCATGTGAGCTTTCATGAGATTAACCAACCAATAAAATATACAATAACATAATCAGTGTCATACAGCTACTTCTATGTTTAGGCCAAACAGTGACACGAGGATGTGAATTATCCAGATACCAACCACCATAGACAGAAAGAAAGAACTTGAAAAGAGGGCAAAAAAGATAGGTAAATGTAACCATATGTTGATAGTTTAAGGAGGATATAAGTTATATCATGCGTAGTACCATTAAGGAAATACTTATTGGTTTAAGTCAAAACAAAAATAATATTATTTAACTGATGATGACAGTACTATTGGACACATAAGAGTCTCTTTGAAAATGTAGACTGTATAATTGTTAGTGCAGTAGCTATACCAAGAAAGATATTTTAAACATGTAATTATTTGTACATCTAAGAAAAATTATAGCACAACTAAGTTTATCGAAGCTATTGAACGTAGGTGAGTAGTTTCTTCATTGGACCATGGTTAAGAAATGAACATATATTGCATACATTGTATAAGAACAGGTAATACATAGTTTGGTCAAAATGTAAAATGTATTAGTTGTATAAGTGATTTAATTTCAAACCATATGCATATTTTGCAGTAGTTAACAATCAAAATCTTAAGATTTGAGTATTAGCACTCCAGTCATAATGCTTATCTTACGAATGAATATCTAGTTTGAGCTTAGTTAGAACTAAGGTAAGGATAATAGATTATCTATCTTAAATAGCTATTGTGTCCGTATGCTGAAACACCTTAACAAAACGAAAGGGAAGGTGTTTCAATTGGAAAACACGTATTAGGTAGCACTGGTAGATTCAGTAAGATGAATAATATGTATTCAAGCAAATAAATCTAAATAGTGGTAGAAATAAAATATCGATGTGAGTATATACATAACACATTGTATTACGGTAATACTTAGTCAAATAGCTATTACTAATTATTAGTCAATGTTAGAAATACCTTTACTAACCTAAATATTAATGGTATATTGATTGACCACAGTATTGGAATAACAAGCAACACTATACTCCATGATTAAAACTGCTACAATAATGCTATTAGAGTTTATAAAAGGAAAATAAAACGTCCAAGTAATTATGAAGGTTTAACAGCCGTAAGTTGGTTAAACATTCAAAGTATAACATATATAATTAAAATAAATCAAACAATTGAATTCCATCTATATAGTCATAAGAAATAATTGCCAAATAGTTATTAGATTTTACCCGAAATGCCAATACCTTTTTATTATCAAAACAAAATTTAAAAGTTAGGGACATAATAAGGCAATTCATGTGATCAATGCTGGTAGTGCAATTTTGAAGATAATCACTGTTCGATACATTAACACATGTTTATACTTATAACGATAGGTTAATTGGTTTTGACCACTTTCATATTTTTAAGAGATGTATATCCAATATTGATAACTAGGTCAATAGCACAAAGTAAAAAACAACATTAAATAGACTTTGTAACTAAAGACAAAACTTGATTGGAACAGAAGAAAAATAATAAGAAAACAAATATTGACTACCTAATTGCATTAATATATAAAGGTGACTTTTCAGAAACAATAACATAATTTAGCCTATCAGTCAAAATCGCTACAAATTGTTATGTTGGCATTCAATTATATGGTCGTTTTAGTACGCGCAACATCTAAACATTAACCTTTTATATTGTATACATAAATACTGTACAGTCATATACAAACAGGTGAGAATAATATTTTTTTTTATATTTGTTGAGTGTACCAGCCAATAGAGCAAGAAAATTTTCAGTTCCAAAACCATTTATATATGAACACAATTGAAACAATTAAAATGATTATATTATATAATTTATACAGAATGACATCATGAGGCTATTAAACTATTCACATATGTTAATATGCACAAATTAAGGCTACAGTTATCTACTATTAATTTATATAGATTTATCTGAAAAAATGATTGCAATATGTACAGTGTCAAATTATGTTGATAAAATTCAGTGTTCTCAAAAGCACAATCAATGTTTTCTGTACTGACAGCTGGATCTTAAATGTTTAACATATATATATCAGTTCAACAACATACAGTGATCTTGGATTCATTGACAGTTAAAACACCATAACTACTATACACCGGTTGTCCGGTTAGCGCAGTGGTTAGCGCACTCGCTTCTCACCTAGGCGACCCGGGTTCGATTCCCGGCCTGGGCGCATGTGAGTTTGGTTTGTGGTCACCAAGCCGGACAAGTGGGTTTCCTCCGGGTTCTCCGGTTTCCCCCACAACACAAGACCACACTCTCGCGTAAAATCGTGCCAACGAGAGTGATTCATATAATGTTGTAATAACTTGTTTCACAATCGTTGTAAAATAAATATGTTTAAACTAACTACTATACACCGAACTGATTTCTTCTTGAAAAAATCATGAATAAAAGAAACCGAACAAACCAACAAAAACTGAAAGTATTTGGTTTTAAATGCTAAATATGGCACAAAATAACAGAACAGAGTTTTGCAATTGTCTATTCGTTGCTCAATTATTACATATTTGCTGTAAATGTCACAATTTGTATTATTTACACACAAACAAGTTTGACAGGGGTGCCTAACATCTGCATTCTCTTGAAATATGGGATTCTGTGCTGCATCCAGTTTCAGATTGTTTGACCACTTCAGACTGCTGGCACATCAGAATCTGCAAATAACATAAATGCAATGTTTTTAACAGAATAAAAGTATTTACTACTACTGTGAATGTAAACCAGTTAACAATCATTTGAGACATACACAATTCTTTATGTCGTCATAAATTTAATAAAGTCACATATGGTGATAGTTAAAGAAGTCCAACTTCAACACTAATTATTTATTTATGAAACAACGTTTCGGCCATTCGGACTTCATCAGGTTGTATGTATATAATGAACAGGAAATTACGTCAACATCAAATGACGTCAACGTTGATAACGTTAATATAGTCACATAATGATAGTCATAGTGTAATTTGACGGATTCAAAGATCAAGACAAAATAGATGAAATATATTATGTTTGAATATTTTGCAAAGAGTATTAAACAACTCCAAGGTAATTGACTACAAAGAAGCATTTTGGAGGAGTCAGAAATGCACTTGCTTAGAATCTCTTCTTACTTGAAGACATTTTCCATTCTCTGGACGTGGTATGGAATTCCAGAGAGAACTATCTTGAACATGATTGTTTGTCCATAAAGGTCCTCTCGAGCTTCAGCAACCAGGTGGCTATAAAAAAGAACCAATACATTTGTGCTTTTACAGAATGCTGAAATGTATTAAGAAGTATTGAGGGATAAGTCAAAAACCTGAAAATTATAAAAAAGCAAACAAAATAGTTTCACAAAATTGACAAACACGCAGAGGTTGTTGTTTCATTAGAAAATGATGTAATCTCAAGGCCGTGACCGGAAATAATCTGCAACCAGCATGAAACAATGTTATTTAGGAATGAAACAAACAGAAAAGATAAACTTAAAAGATTCAAACCCGCTACTGTTTGGCTACATTTTCATAAAGTGATTGTGAAATACTAATAAATTACCGCATGATGTCTTCTCCAATTTAAGTTCGGCTGCTGGTCTGTCATCATCTCCATCTCTAACCTGTTGCAAACAATAACAAATTAATAATTAGTTATTAAGGAATTGGATTACTAAAAAATGTCCACTATACCTGTTTGACGTAATTACTAAAAATCGTATTTTCATAAGGAAATTCACTAAAGGCTTCGAGTTGGGTTGGTGAAGTTGGCATTTATGCACCAGTCAATTGTAACCACGCCCCCACCCGGTCCGGGGAATAGCAGGGACTTTGACTTCCAGTCAAGCCAACCCCGGCTAAAATTTCTGCCATGCGGGGACAAACAAATGGTAAAATCCCTGCCAAATGCCCCCGCACCCCAGGGATGTAATGATAATGTACACTGAACTCCTTCTCATTGTGCTGTACTATATAAAGTCTTATTACATTCCATCCGGTAGATTTCAAGTTACTCCGGACAAGAATAAAGTAACAAAAAAACTGTGTAATTGGGTGAAATAGAATTGCGGTTCCTATACACTGCACTTCCTATCATTATGATCTATCACTGTATGAAATTTTATTAAATTCCATCCAATAGTTTTCAAGTTATGCTCGGGACAAGAAAAAAGTATTAAAGGCCATAACTCTGTAATAAGCTAAATTAGAGTTATGGTTCTTGTGCACTCTCATTGTGTTTTACCATTGTATGAAGTTTCAATAAATTCCATATAGAAATTTGCAAGTTAATGTCTGGAAAAACTTGACAGCAAAAAAATAAATAAAGGGCAATAACTCAGTAATTAGCAAAAGTAGAGTTATGGATCTTGAACACTGCACTTCCTCTCATTGTGCTTCACCATTGTTTGAAGTTACAATGTATTCCATCCAGTAATTTTCAAGTTACACTCCAGACAAAAAAAGGAACAAAGGGCAATAAATCAGTTATAAGGAAGAATAGAGTTATGGTTATTGTACACGGCACTTCCTCCCATTATGCTCTACCATTGTATGAAGTTTATTCCAATTATATCCAGTAGTTTTTAAGTTATGCGCTGGACAAAGTTGCAACGGACCGACCGACAAACCGACCGACCACAGGGAATAAATATAATTAAAAGTTAGAAAAAACAACAACATGATAGTATTTAACAGTTTTTTCCATTGACTTTTTAATTGAATTGTCCCTGACATGAGGAAATAGTAACTAGAATATTTTTTACTTCTTATGCACCAGTCAATTGTAACCACGCCCCCCCCCCCTCTATTCCCAGAGGAATAGCCGGGACTTTGACTTTCGGTCCAGCCAACCCCGGGTAAAATCCCCGCCCTGCGGGGACGTACTGATGGTTTAACCCCGGCCAAATGCCCCCGCACCCCAGAGACTCTATATAACCCAATCTCGGCTTAATTTGGCGCTATGACAAAACCACCGCGGTCACCCGGCCCTGCGGGGCCACCTGGAAATTAAAAACACGGCCTGCGGGGGGCCGTGGTTACAATTGACTGGAGCATTATATTGATACTATTGTTCTGGGTGGTGAAAGTTATATTCACAGATTTTCTAAACAAAGACGAAGTTTACAGATGCAACCTCACATTTGACAGTTTAGACATTATTTAGTTTTTGTATTAGATGAAAGAATCAGCTTATTTTTGTATCATTACAAAAACAGATCTCAATTGTATGAAAATGTCCCTTGAATTTCATTTTTTCTAAAACATTATTAAGTACTCGGCCCAATTTAGGAAAAAGATCCTAGACATATTGAATAATTTTGTGTCGTGAAAATGCTGAAATTGGGAAATTTAACTGTTAAAAGAAAAAGCTCTCAAGTCTCCTGCAAATTAGGAAATGATTTTATATAAGTTTAATTCCTTTTAATAGAACCAAAATGCCTTAAATATCAATCCTTGGGTGTAAATACCTATTGTAATAAATCAATCATGACAGATAATATTTCATGCAGATATATCTGAATGTGATGGAAATCAATGATTTCCGAGTACAATTATCAAACAAACTTTACATCACATAATTTATAAGGATGTTGAAAATGAACCAGTACATCTTAAAAAACTTTTTTTTTTTTTTTTTTTTTTATACTTTTGATTGGGATTTTTTTCTGAAGATTGGGAAAAACATCTTATATTTCGCTTTTGGAATGGGTCCGAAAGTTGAACCCGTGGGCACTAAAGATAAAGCCTTTAGTAAGTACTTCGCTTTTAGCCATGAAACATAATTTTTTTTACTAAATAAATTCCAATGAAGCTGTCCAATATCTAAAACTCATATTGGCAGCTAGATGGTTTATAAAAAGGCTAGACACCAGATGGTCCAAAAATCAGCAACAGCAAATATATTATATCCCAGTTCATATTGTGAATATTTAGCATGTAAAAGTGACTTGATAAGAACAGACTCATATACTGACAATATTTTTAAATCAACAGTTAACACAGTTAATTTTAAAAACACAAAAAAACAGCGGAAGAAGCATTGCGCCATTAGCAAAGGTTTTCACTATTTCTTTTTTTCTTGCCACTGTACAATTTGGTGTCCCTTAAAGTTGCACTCCCACAGATTTAAAGTTTTGACAACTTTCTTATTTTTGTCTTTTAACGAGCCAATTTTTGTGTGAATGCATGGAAACAAGTTATATAGGACTGCTGAAAAAAAAATGATCGCAGAATTTTATATCTTATTTAAAAAAAAAATATTCATTTTTCTTGAACCGTTAGTAACGGTTTAAAAACATAAAACATTAATGAACCCGTCCATTGTAACCACTGTCCCCCCAGGTCCGGGGAATAGCGGGGACTTTGACTTTCGGTCCAGCTAACCCCGGGTAAAATCCCCGCCTTGGGGGAACGAACTGGTGGTAAAACCCCGGCCAAATACCCCCGCACCCCAGAGACGCAATATAAGGCCCAATCTCCGCTCAATTTAGCGCTAAGACAAAACCACCACGGTCACCCAGCCCTGCAGGGCCACCTGGTAAGTAAAAACACGGTCCATTTTCCCGGCTATCCCCGGTATACCCCCGGACCTGGCGGGGGATGTGGTTACAATTGACTGGTGCATAATTTAAAGGAAATATAAAAATCTTTTATCAGCAATCTTTTATCATTGGTTTGCAGATATTTAGGCAAATATTTGCTTTTTCTAAGGCAAAATAGTTAAATGTAAAAACGGTAAATCTGTGAGAGTACAGCTTTAAATACAATCACTGAGAAAGGAAAATACATGACATGAATAGGATCATAGCTCCTCCTGCTAAATTGTCATTATTTATTGTCAGAATTTGAATTTATCCATTGAAATACAATTGGGTCAGAAAAATGTACGACAATTGCAGGACTGGAACCCGGGACCCCTTTGCTAACAGGGCGAGTTCTTCACCAACTGAGCTACTGAGATGCATTCACCTTTTCTGACAATCTAAATAAGGAGGATGGTACCATGCCATAACCTATGTGGGATAACTTATAGAAAGAATAAATAGTGAATTTGTTTTGTTTTAGTGAAAAATCCTGATGTACATGAATTTAACTGAGTGAGAATCAAAAGCTATGTTTTAAGAGTAACGAACTGAAATATTTTGCGATCCATCAAAACATAATAATTTAATTTTAGACCCTAAAAGTGTATAAAATGGCATTCAATTATAATTATTGAAGTAGGGCAACAAATTATAATTTGTATACAAAGGTTACATTATTTTGGGAATAAAGTTGTTCAAATTGTGTCCCAGCCCTCTTAGCACTGGCATTCAATATTTATTTGAGAGCTGGCTGAAATTTCAAACAGTAAAAAAATATCAATATGCTTGAAACAGTGAAAGATTGTATTTATTGTTTAAAAATGTCTATAAATCAACACAAAGCATATATGTTTTGTTTTGTTTTGAATTTTGCTATGCCTATGCTTTACTATATTAGAGCTGGCATTGTAAATGTCTTGTTAATTTTACATGAACAATATCGCTTTTTAAGTAATTCATATAGATTGTGTTTGAAGAATGTTAAAAACTTCTGAAAAATATTGCAAAAACTGAACTGATGACCCCGCATTTTCTGATTATATGCAGGAGAAAAAAGGTATTATTCACATTGCTTGTCGGGAGGGGTTTTGTCGGGAGGGGAAACCCCTCCCGAACCCACCCCATTTAAATAATTAATTACTTAAATATCAGTTTTTACTTCATAGGAAAGAGTTTGTCTAAAACTGTCTTGCATGCTTATGCATGCCTTCAGCTGAATAAATTTGAAAAGAGGTTAACTTAAAGAAATTATGTGCGGTAATATGTGCCAGTTTAAGCGAGACATGTCAATACATTTCATCTCGCATAAATGTATCCTTCTGAAAAACTTGGTAAAAAATCACCGGTAAGACGCTGTAGCTATAGTGTTATCATGTAATTCTCGGGACTTCCCAATCAACAATGTCTTGTAGATTTGTGTTGATTGCAGCTATTTTTAAAAGGATTTATGCATTTGTGTAACCCGGAAATGAATTTTTACCGCGAAAATTCATTATTTTTCTGAATGACATTCTTATTTGACAAAATGTTATTGAATCTCTCAAGACATTGTTGGATAAGTATTCTGTGGCATTTTGACATAATGACGAAGTACTTATGTCGATAGGCTTTTTCGTAATAATGTGAATGCTTTTTGATCCATAATATGTTAAAATCGTTTTTTGTCGCCAGGAATAAATGTCTCAACCCCAAAAAAGATCATTTCTCAAATCTAAATAAAACAAGCATTTTTAAACGTTTTAGTTTTTGACCTTCCCCACCCACTTTGGAATTGATGTGGATACCGTTTGCATCACTTTAGCTTCTTCATTCCTTACGTAATAACCAACGTTATGTCATAATGGTGTCAATGAGTGATTGAATTTACACTACAAGTATAATTCTAAGTTCAACCCACCTTGAAAGCAACGTTAAATCCGTGTTATTGCATCATGATGATTAGAATAATATGTATATTGCAAATCATTGTTAATTTATGTTGTCGTAAAATGCGCATAAATATATTTATCATAATTATTTAGAATCCGATTTAGACGGTATTTTTTTAAGATGCGGGGTAAAAAAAAAACACAATTGTTATCACAAACCCTGTTCGTTTTGTATTATTATTGCAGAGTTATCATATACAATTTCCGGTCAAAAGAATAACTCTTTAGACGTATATTCATAAATATTTGTTCTCCACTCCTTTTATGGAAGTGCCGAAGGTGAATTGTACATGTACCTCGGGTATTTCCGTATTGATTTTCATTGGTTAACGGAGATCAAACCCCGCCCTAAACATGTACAATTTGCTTGCCGGCGTGCACGCGCTTTATATGAACAATGTATGACGAGCTTTTCTGGTTCTCATTTTCATGGTTGAGTGGTGCCCAAATTTTTTAATGCCTATCACTTCGGCAAAAAGAAGTAGTCCCTTGCATACACATACAAACCGTAAGAGGGCTTGTACAAGCCCGTATTAATACTGAGAAAAATATGCTGTTAATTATTAACAATATGAACAAGATCAATTTAAGTTATTCATTTATCAAAGGAATCATGTAAGCGTTTCATTGTACGTGCCATCCCTGTAGATATGTAAGATAATACTCATTAACACAATTTTTAAATGTCTCACCTTTTCTGAATTGTCAAGTTTCTGTTTCACTTCTTGCAGCTCATCACAGAGTTTCACCCTCGTCTGAAAACGTAGAACATTATGATGCATTATTATCTGTATGAATGACTATGACTGTAGCAATTAAAACTATTAAGACAACAGAATATCAGGTAGCAGTAAAATAAAGTTTGCCATTATTTATGTAAGAAAGCCAGAAAGGTATTCTTTTTTATATTCTTGTATATACTTGAAGGCAACGATGGAAAACTAACTGTTTCCGGGAGTGCATTCCATGAGGATATTGAAGATGACAGAAAGGATTTTGGTTTTACATGCAATATTGCGAATATTAACAGAATTCGATACATGCACTGTGTTGTTTGTGGAGTATTGTGATGTTGTTCTATTTTCTTGTTTGTTTGTTTTTTGTGTTCCATGTAATTGGCGTTTACCCTGTGCCATTAAACGGGGTTAATGTTTAAACTTTAGATTACTGAACTTGTTTCTGTAGTTTTTCACATAAATATTGCTTTCTTCTTGCCACTCAGTTTGTTCCAATCTTAAGAGTTCATCCTGTAACATTCGACCACGCACATGCGCGCGCGAACACACACACACGCACACACGCGCGTGCGCATGAACGAACATTTACTATATGAGTAGAAAGTCACGCGGCATTTTTTAGCATTTTATTTAGTTAACCATTTCGGAAAAAAACGATCATTGAGCAAATATGTTTTGTTATTTTTTACACGACATAAAATTAAGATTATTCATTATCTTGAGAAAATAATACAAATATATATACAATTACGTATTGATTTAACATTATGCACTCCTATACGAGTGTAACTCATGCATTTGTTTTACAAGGATTAATGTAATAGTTTATTGCAAGTGCCAACCTTGAAAAGATGTAAGATAAGATTCATTAACACAACTTTTAAATATATCACCTTTTCTGAATGATCAAGTTTCTGTTTCACTTGTTGCAGCTCATCACAAAGTCTTTCCCTTGTCTGAAAACGTAGAACATTATGATGGTTAAATATCTGCATGAATAACGATGACTGTAACATTTAACACAATTAAAACTAAGCAACAGAATGTCAGGCATCGGTAAAATCAGGTATGCTCTCATTTATATAAAGAAGTCCAGAAGTATTATGTTTGACAAAGGTAATGCTCAGCAATGTTAATAAGATTATCACAGCCTTTCATTATTAGTATCTGAAGATTTGGGCAAACTAAACTAGTGATGGTTACATATCAAACAGAAAATACAATTTTCATATCTTTTATCGAAATTCATTGTTTTGTCTTTGTTAAGGCATTAGTCAATCTTTAACTAACGCTGATATTTTTCACACAATGGCTTTTAACAAAAGACAGCCTCCTATTAGGAGTAAGAAGGCATTAAAGTTCCATTGCATAAGAAAGATGATAAAAATAATGCTAATAACTGTGTTACAATCTCTCGGATTCCATTATGCTTGGTTGAATCAGTGATGAAAATATATGAATGTCTTTGTTGACGTCTAGACTTAATGATCGTTTATCCAAAACTGGAGGTCAGAACTTAAAAACGTGCAAAAACTTATATAACATATTGGAAAATGAATTTCATTTTATTCTTGAATGTCCTCAGTATAACGAATTAAGAAAGTCATATATTACTATGTATTATCGAAATAGACCAACGTAACAAAATTTGTTGAATCAATGCAATCCGAAAATGTTACAGTAAATAGTAATTGAGCCCTGTATGTTAATTTTGCAAGAAACAAGTATCATTATTATTATGTCTAGTGATAGCTTTTATAAACGTTGTTTCATACAGATCTCTTGCTTTCATATACTGTCATGTATTGATTGTATTCTATGTTTTTTCTATGCGATGTCATATATGTTCTGTATAATAATTATACTCAATATTGCATTGATCTCTTGACAACTTACATATGTAAAAACTTATATCAAATGTATACATATGGACAATATGTCTACATGTATTCATGAATAAACGATCACTATAAAACAGATCGTTTTTTGTCTTGTTCCGATCTGGTTAAGATATGTGATTTGTAAAAGTTTCTATAAATATCTATACAATTAACACTAGACTTAATGCTACCCGTTCTACTTAGGTATCTTAAGAGTCATAAACGGCGAAAAATAACGAAAATATTAAACAACACATTTCACAATTATGTGCATTCTGGATGCATCGAGACACAATAATAAAATAAGTATAATGTTATTAGAGAAATAATATAAAAAAAACTGTACCGCATTATTTATTCACAGTTAGAATGTTGTAGCGCGAAATAGTGCACGTGTTGTCTGTATCCATTCGTTAAGCGCTTGAAATTGGTTGATACCGGCTTCGGCGAGGCTTAATGTTGTGGTTTTATCGACTAATTGATACATGCTGAATTTACCTGAGGCTATTCGCATATAGTCTAGTTTCAACCCCCCAGTACAATCGTGTTTTAGTGAACCCGTTTTTCACTGACCGTTCCAAGGCAGTCAACACAACACTCATTGAAAATACTATGTTGATGCCTGTGTCTAGTCTGTTTGTAATTGTATATATCTCATTCAGTTTCGTTCGGACCATTACTTTGTGTTTCTAACTAAGCCTTATGTTTAATTTTTTGATTAATGGGCCGTTCTTCCTAGTTCTGTTGTGTAAATATTTTCTTTTGGTCATTTTGTGACTAATCAGCAGGCAACACCCTTTCACACTATACCAAAATTGTATGGGATCAGAAGCCTCAAAATGGAACATTTTTGCCAATATATGAAAGGAATAACAATTGTATTTCTACATCCATGTCCATGTTTATATAACTTAAATTATTCTTGAGTCATCTACTGGTCAGGCCCAACCTCCTAGTCAGGTTTAGGGCCATGGGTGCAGGCATTGTCGAGTTATCTCTCTAAGACAACCTCTAATCTTTCAAGGTAACTCTGATCTTGACCCTTGCCCCGATGACCCATAAAATCAATCGGGTCATCGACTGGTCAGGCCCAGACTCCAAGTCAAGTTTAAGGGCTATGGGTGCAGGCGTTGTTGAGTTATAACTAGGACAACCTTTTATCATTCAAGGTCACTGTGACCTTTTACCTTTAGCCCGATGAACCACAAAATCAATAGAGGTCATCTACTGGACAGGCCCTCCCTCCAAATAAAGTTTGAGGGCCGTGGGTGAAGGCGTTGTCGAGGTAACACTAAGACAAACCTTTTATCATTCAAGGTCACTGTGACCTTGACTAGATGACCCCTAAAAGAAATAGGGATCATCTACTGGTCAGGCTCATGTCAAGTTTGGTTACCATACATCCAGGAATTGTTAAGTTATCACCGGGACACGCTTTGGTCTACCAACGGACCGACCGACCCACCGACCGATATACAAAGCAATATACCCCTCTTCTTCGAAGTGAGGGGGGGCATAATAAATTATGTTGATGCGTGTGGTCTGTTTGTGATGTTATTGTTTCTCATAGAGACTCGTTTTGACTATTAATGTGTGCCTCTAGCTAGGTCTTATATTATATTTCTTTTAATAATGGGTGTCTTTAGATAGATTGTGTAAATGCATTTAGATCATTTTGTTTGTACATAGCACGCAACACCCTTTCAAACTATACCAAATTTGTATGGGATCAGACGGCATCAAAGTATACCATTATTGCCAATATATGAAAGGAAGGACATATGTATTTCTACACCCGATACATAAAATAAAGTATTACATGTTCATTTTTCTAGAACTTAAATTAATAAAATGATCAATTCAAATGTTTTGTTACCTTTTTTCTTTTTAGATTTTTTTTCAATTAGCATGTATACAGGTATTGTACAACATTGTATACCTTACCTTTTCAGATTTATCTATGTCCTGTTTCGCTTTCCGTAAATCCTGTTCGAATCCTTTCCTTGTCTGAAAAAAACAGGCGAAATATCAAGTCAGACCTTGAAATTATGTTATGTTTTATAATAACTTGAAAAAAAACAAATGGCAATGCGTACATTGAAAATCCATATTTAATTACTCCATACTATGTTGCCCTTTTACATTTATTGTCTAGTTATGACTACTACAATTGTTATCCTCTCTTCAGCCGTACTGAAAAATCAGATGCAGGTTTGTGATAGATGTCACCTTCTCAGAATTATCACGGTATTTTTTAACCCATGATAATCACGAATTATCACATATCCATACGCATTTATTTTCACTACGCACAAAAAAGTTCCAGCAAAAAAATACATGTTTACTTTATTTTGTTTAACTGAGGTGGGAGAAAAAGCATCTACTATAACCGCTCGTCGTGTTAGATAGGTTCATTCTAATCCTTGCGCAGGGTGTTTAGCGGAAACACCCTACGCTGGGGTCAGGATGAACCTATCTTACACTGTCGGCCATGCAAGATACTTATAATCCCGTCTATGGGGCTATCAGTTTTCAAAAAAAAAAAACCCAACACACTCCTTATTTTATTGTCATATATGTTTTTTCGACAAGTATCACCTTAAAGAACATCGCTATATGGCTGCCACTTATCATTGGAATCCTTACTGCAGTAATGATGTTGACATTTATTTCTTGATAATAACAGATAACTCAAAATGTTGTATACCGAAGAGACTAGTTTTAATTTCAGATCATATTTTTTCCATAGTCCGTGCTAATGTTTACTTTTGCTTTTACCTTTTCAGAATAGTCCAATCCCTGTTGCACTTGCAGTAGCCTGTGCTCAAAGCCCTTCTTAATCTGACACAAAAACAACAACAAAAACATGAAACTTGAAGAAGGCCCATAGGCAATGACAATATAATTGTAATTTATTTAGTTATGCAGTAAATAAATACAAACACAATAACTAGTTTATTCCATTAGTGTTTAACCAAGCTCAGTCTTTAACACGGCTGTGTGGTGAACAGATAAAGACGTGTAAACAAAGTTGAGGATAAAGAGTTTAAAAATATATACTACTAAAGGTGATTTCTAGGACTTTTTTTCCAAAACATGGCTAGTGGTGGTAAAGATTGGTATTGTGCTAGTAGTGATGATGATGAAGAATCGGAATAAAGTGAGAAAATACCAGTGAGAAAACATTTCACGCTTTTGGACATTGGCGGGAATTGCAGGAAATTCAGGCAGGTGAAAAGATAAGTAAAAAAGCAATTAAAACAGCAGCATTGATAGGTTACACGTTTGTCTACTGATGAGAAATTAAAGAGCATATTTGGACAATTGAAAAGGAACTTTGCCATGACCTCGAATCGCGTATTGAATACCTAGCATTCTGGATGCGTCGATACATAGTATATAGGTATAATTTAAACAGAAAAATAAAATGTAACTATTGTACCGGAACAATTACTAACAGTAAGCACGTTGTACCGTGAAAGATTGCACATGATGACTGTATCCAGTCGTGATTAATTGCACTTACTTTATTAGTATATATGTTAGTTTTTCTATATTTTTACTTGTTTGCAGGTTGATACTCGCTGCGAAGAGGCTTAAAGTTGTTCTTCTGTTGTTCTTATTGATACATGTTGGAATATGTGTGAGGTTATTCGCATAAAGACCAGGTTCAACCCCCATTGCATTCGTGTTTAAGTTAACTCGCGTTTCTTATATCTGAAATTGTTTGAGCTTTGATTTTTTTAAATTATTGTCCTGTCCATGAAGCTTTCTTTTTGTAATGAAGTTTAGGTCATGTTGTTTGTAATTAGCCCTTTTAAACTATACCAAAATTGTATCTTAAATTGTGATTAAAGGGCAGCAAAATGTTACATTATCGCCAATATATGAAAAGTATGACAAATGTATTTGTACACCCAATAGAATGTAGAATGCACTCCCTTTTCATTTGTAAAAACTTATATAACTATAAATGATGCGTTCAAATGGTTGAGAACTGTATTCTTTTTTTAGGTTATTCTTTTTCAAAGTATAATTATACAGGTGTTCTACAACATTTTATACCATACCATTTCAGATTTCTCTATGTCCTGTTTCGCTCTCTGTAGAGCTTGTTGAAATCTATTTCTTGTCTGAAAGCAAACAGGCGAAAGATCAAGTCAGAACTTGAATTTATATGGTAATTTCAAATTAACAAATGGCAATGTGTATGTTGAAAAGCCCGATTAAGTGACTCAAAACTATGTTGCCCTTACATTTGTTGTATAATAATGACTACAATTAGAATTTTACCAAAAGTGTTATGCATGTTTATCTGTACTTTAAATTTCAGAGGTTTTGAAAGGTGTCACCTTTTTTGAATTGTCACTGTCTTGTTTAACTTCTTTCAACTTAACACACAGTTCCTGCCTGGTCTGAAAACGTAAAATGATTGATGATTGTGCTACATGTGAGCAGGTTTTCTTTTAGAATCAGTTCATTTCTGCATCATTTTTACTAAATCATTCGAGTAGACTATTGCTTTTATCTTTATTTCTAAGGAAACAATAATTCTTTCTGGTGGAGTTGCAGATCCATTCCAAGACCAAAATGTAAGATATCATTGTCCCGTCTAGAAAGCTGTCAATTTTCAAACCCAAAACATTTCACATTTTATCGTCATATATAGGGTGATCTAAAAACAAACATCGCCATATGGCTCCCAATTACAATTGGGAATCTCTCTGCGATAATGAGGTTGAATTTAACCTTCTTGTAAAAACAGATTCCTCGAAAAGGTATATACCGAAGGGACAAGTTTTCATTGGAGATTAGTAGATCCCTGGATTGAAAACTACATTCGCTGACGTTAACGAGCTTATCGCAAAGCACGAGGATCAAACCCAGAATAACGGTGGTGCAATTTAAGAACGCTCCGGAATAAGGAAACTAATCTAATTAAATTAGCAAAACGCAAAAACAAGCTGTTCGAAGCCGATAAAAGACTTTAAATACATATTCCAAATGATGTTGACCCTGTCTTAAAAGCTTTATAAAGTCTACTTCCAATCAAGCGATACCCCCGTTATGATCCGGTTATTATGTCGTTGACGATAGAAAATCGTTTGTCCTTGTAATAGCATATTCCACATATATACTGAATATTAGCGTATATTGGTTTTACCACTTACATACAACGTCATCCATACATTTGTCATATTACGAAGTGTTGATCTCTGAATAAACATACCACGACGTTTTGTCTCTATTCATGACGATATAAACTATTTTAAGGAATGAATTGCGTGATTAATGGCATTATGAGGGTATATTAATGCTGTTGAGTTGGTTTAAGTGTGTGGTTTCCGAAGGACTCCACGCGTACTTGAACAAGCCCAACTGCGATCATATGTCCAATAATGACATCAATAACGCAATTCATAACTTTTCTTTACACCAATAGTAAATCACAATACTTTTTTCCAGAAATTTTAGAAAAATACTTCATCTTTAAAATCATCCATTTATTTATCACTCGTCACGTAAATAGAACTACCCGACAGTTACTGGAAACGGTTTCTCATTATACGTCACAATAACATAGAAAACATCGCAAAGACTTGTTACATTTAACAAATCATAAATGAACACTTTTCAGCATGTTGATTAAAGTTTTCTTTGGCCTTCTGACAAAAACAATAAACAGATAGACAATTATCAATTTATATTAAAACGCGATGTTTAGCGATCTGAACATATCCGATGATGTTGCGTTCATCGGAAAAGTATTCGCTTTTGGAAGGAATAGAAGTTGAGGTGTAAATATAGGCGTGTGGTTAAAATGCTTCAATCGACCATTCGTCAAATTGATAATCATGCATTGATATCAATGTTACACAACTACAAAAAATATATTTTCGCAAGCACTTTTGTTTTCGTTGCTTACTTTTTGCCACTCAGTCTGTCACAATCTTAAGAGTTCAACCTGAAACACACGAACATACACACACGCGCGAGCACACGCACACGCACGCGCACACACACACACGCACACGCACACGCACATGCACGCACACACACACACACACTCACATTATATGAATAGAGAGTCACGCGGCATGTAATAACATTTAATTTATTTATTCAATTTGGGAAAAGCTCATTGAGCAAATATTTTTGTTATCATTACCCTACTTTTTGTTAAGATTACTCTTTATAATTAATATATTTGTACAAAATACGTCTTGAATTAACTTCCTTAACGAGTGTAACTCGTGCATTTGTCTTATGCAAAGGATTTATGTAAGCGTTTCTTTGTACGTGCCATCCCTGTAGATATGTAAGATAAGATTCATTAACACAATTTTTAAATGTCTCACATTTTCTGAATGATCAAGTTTCTGTTTCACTACTTGCAGCTCATCACAGAGTTTCACCATCGTCTGAAAACGTAGAACATGATGATGCATTATTATCTGTATGAATGACTATGACTGTAGCAATTAAAACTAGACAACATAATATCAGGTAGCAGTAAAATCAAGTTTGCTATCATTTATGTAAAGAAAGCCAGAGGTGTTTGACAGGTATTCTTTTTTATATTCTTGTATATACTTGAAGGCAACGATGGAAAACAAACTGTTTCCGGGAGTGCATTCCATGAGGAATTGAAGATGACAAAAAAGGATTTTGGTTTGACATGCAATATTGCGAATATTAACAGCATTCGAAGTATGCACTGAGTTGTTTGTGGAGCATTATGCTGTTGTTCAATGTTTTTTTTTTTTGTGTTCCATGTATTTGGCGTTTACCCTGTGCCATTAAACGAGGTTAATGTTGAAACTTTTGTCTACTGAGCTTGTTTATGTAGTTTTTCACATAAATATTGCTTTTTTCTAGCCACTCAGTTTGTTCCAATCTTAAGAGTTAATCCTGTAACACAAGACCACGCACATGCGCGCACACACACTCACACGCACCCACGCACACACGCACATACACGCGCGCGCATGAACGTACATTTACTATATGAATAGAGAGTCACGCGGCATGTTTTAGCATTTAATTTAGTTAACCATTTCGGAAAAAAGATCATTGAGCAAATCTGTTTTGTTTTTATTTACCCGACTTAAAATTAAGATTATTCTTGAGAAAATAATACAAATATATATAATTAACTTTTGATTTAACATTATGCACTCCTATACATGTGTAACTCATACATTTGTTTTACAAGGATTAATGTAAGATTTTACTGCACGTGCCATCTTTGAACAGATGTAAGATAAGATTCATTAACCCAACATTTAAATATCTCACCTTTTCTGAATAATCAAATTTCTGTTTCACTTGTTGCAGCTCATCACAAAGTTTTTCCCTTGTCTGAAAACGTAAAACATTATGATGCATAAATATCTGCATGAATAACGATGACTGTAACATTTTACACAATTAAAACTAAGCAACAGCATGTCAGGCATCGGTAAAATCAGGTACGCTCTCATTTATATAAAGAAGTCCAGAAGTATTATACTTGACAAAGGTAATGCTCAACAATGTTAATAAGATTACGTGTACCACAACCTTTCATTATTATTATCTGAAGAGTGGTGCAAACTGAACTAGGTTCTAGGTGATAGGTATATATCAAACAGAACATGCATTTTCTTTTATCGAAATTCATTGTTTTGTATTGGAAAATGAATTTTATTTTATTCTTTGATGTCCTCAGTATAACAAGTTAAGAAAGTCATATAATACTATGTATTATCGAAATAGACCAACGTACCAAAATTTGCAATCTGAAGATATTAAAGTAAATAATAATTTAGCCCTGTAAGTTAATTTTGCATTAAGTTTAAGAAACAAGTATCATTATTATTATGTCTAGCGATAGCTTTTATAAACGTTGTTTCATACAGATCTCTTGCTTTCACATACTGTCATGTATTGATTCTATTCTAACACTAACGAAACATTATAAAACAGACCGTTTCTTGTCTAAGACTTGTTCGTCTTAAGATATGTGATTTGTAAAAGATTATTATATAATAGTCTATTCAATTAACACTAGACTTTCAGAATGGCTTGGATTGGGATAATGCTAACCGTTATACTTAAGTATCTTAAGAGTCATAAACGGCGGAAAATAACGAGACTATTAAACAATACATTTCACAATTATGTGCATTCTGGATGCATCGAGACACAGTAATATATTAGTATAATGTTATTAGAGAAATAATATATATTTTTTACCGCATTATTCATTTATAGTTAGAATGTTGTAGCGCGAAATATTGCACGTGTTCTCTGTATCCAGTCGTTAAGCGCTTAAAATTAGTTTATCAGTATATATGTTAGTTTTACTTTATTCTTCATTGTTTTCTGGTTGATACTGGCTACGGCGAGGCTTATTGTTGTGGTTTCATTGCACAAATTGATACATGCTGGAATTTATATGAGATTATTCGTATATAGACTAGTTTCAACTAGTTTGAACAAGAGTTGTTTGTCAAACATTATGCACCCCTTGGTAGCCATGTTGTCAGGATTATTTGGACAATTGAATGAAATATGCATGGACCGAAATGACAGCTAATTTGTCATTGACATTGGATGCCTTTGAGGCAGTTTTAAGATTATGACAATTCAAAGTGAGGGAAAGTGTTTATTCATATTCAGATGATGACTGAAAATTGCAGATAAACATGTATCCTCTTCGCAGCAGCATGGAATAGGTAAATATGACGAAATTTTAATGATGAATATGAGTTATGACCATGACATTTGACCTCAAAATTCATTGGAGTCATCAACTGGTGACCCAAAACCTAATTGTCAAGTTTGAGGGTCATGGGTGCAGGCATTGTCACGTTATCACAAAGATAAGCTATTGTGTTAAAGGTCACTGTGATCTTTGACCCAATGACCCCGCAAGTTAAAAGGAGTTATTCAAAGGTCAGGCCCACCCCCCAAGTCAAGTTTGAAGGCCATGGGTGCAGGCAGTGTCGAGTTATCACTTGAAAAACATTTTCACAATCAAGGTCACTGTGACCTTGACCTTTGACCTTATGATGCATAAAATCGATAGGGGACATATACTGGTCAGGTCCAGCCTCCATGTCTAGTTTGATGATCATAGGTTTAGGCATTATTGAGATATCACTGGGAAAAGCTTTCTTAACATTTTTGCATTAAAGTTAACCTTGACCTTTGACCCGATGTACTTAAATATCAATGTGGTTCTACTGATCAGGCCTAACCTCCAAGTCAAGTTTAAGGGCCACGGATGCAGGCGTTGTCGATTTATCACTAAGACAACCTTCTACCATTCAAGGTCATTGTGACCTTGAACCTTGACCCTTGACACCTAAAATCAATCATCTATTGGTCAGGCCCAGCCTCTAAGTCAAATTCTAGGGCTATGGGTGCAGGCGTTGTCGAGTAATCACTAAGACAACCTTTTATCATTCAAGGTCACTGTGACCTTGAAACTTGACCCTTATAACCTAAAATCAATCCGGGTCATCTATTGGTCAGGCCCAGCTTCTAAGTCAAGTTTGAGGGCTATGGTTGCAGGCGTTGTCGAGTTTTCAATAGGACAACATTTTATCATTCAGGGCACTGTGACCTTGACCGTTGATCCGATTACACTAACAATCAATGTGGGTCATCTACTGGTCAGGCCTAACCACAAAGGAAAGTTTATGGGCCATGGGTGCAGGCTTTAACGAGTTATCACTCGACCTTGACCTTTGGCCCGATGAACTACAAAATCAAAAGGGGTCATATTCTGGTCAGGCCCAACCTCCAAGTAAAGTTTGAGTGCTGTGTGTGCAGGCGTTGTTGAGTTATCACTAAGACAACCTTTTATCATTCAAGGTCACTGTGACCTTCACTTTTGGCAAAAAAAACAACTCCAAAAGCAATGGGGGTCATCTACTGGTCAGGCCCAACCTTCAAGTCAAGTTTTAGGGCCATGGGTGGAAGCATTGTCGAGTTATCTCTCTTAGACAACCTTTTATCATTTAATGTCACTGTGACCTTGACCCTTTACCCGATGACACCTAAAATCAATCGGTGTCATCGACTAGTCATGCCCAGACAACAAGTCAAGATTAAGGGCAATGGGTTCAGGTGTTGACGAGTTATAACTAGGACAACCTTTTATCATTCAAGGTCACTGTGACTTTGACCTTTGGCCCGATGACCCCCAAAATCAATAGGGGTCATCTACTGGAAAAGTCCACCCTCCAAATCAAGTTTGAGGGCTATGGTTGCAGGCGTTGTTGAGTTATCACTAGGACAACATTTTATCATTCAGGGCACTGTGACCTTGACCTTTAACTAGATGACCACTGAAATCTATAGGAGTCATCTACTTCAAGCTTCATGTCAAGTTTGGTGACCATACATCCAGGGATTTTTAAGTTATTTCCCGGACTCGCTTTGGTCTACCGACGGACCGACCGACCGACCGACATGTGCAAAGCAATATACGCCTTTTCTTCCAAGGGGGTCATAATAAATTATGTTGATGCGTGTATGGTCTGTTTGTGATGTTATTGTATCTCATTCAGATTCGTTTTGACTATTAATGTGTGCCTCTAACTAGGTCTTATATTTGATTGTGTTTTATAATGGGTGTCTTTAAATAGATTGTGTAAATGTATTTTAGGTCATTTTATTTGTAATCAGCACGCAACACCCTTTCAAACTATACCAAAATAGTATGGCATTAGACGGCATCAAAATAAAACATTATCGCCAATATATGAAATGAATGACAGATGTATTACTACACCCGATACATAAAATGAAGTGTCTATTACGTGTTCATTTTTTTAAAACTTAAATTACTATAATGATCAGTTCAAATGTTTGGCTACTTTTTTATTTATTAATGTTATTTTTTTTTTCATTTAGCATGTATACAGGTATTGTAAAACATTGTATACCTTACCTTTTCAGATTTATCTATGTCCTGTTTCGCTTTCCGTAAATCCTGTTCGAATCCTTTCCTAGTCTGAACGAAAACAGGCGAAAGATCAAGACACAACTTGAAATTATATAATTATGATAACTTGAAATAAACAAATGACAATGCGTACATTAAAAAACCCATAATTAAGATCTCCATTCGATGTTGCCCTTTTACATTTATTGTCTAGTTATGACTAATACAATTGTTATCCTCTGTTTAACCGTACTAAAATAATCAGATGCAGGTTTGTGAACGATATCACCTTTTCAGAATTATCAAGGTCTTTTTCAACTTCTTTCAGCTCATCACACAGTTGCTGCCTGGTCTAAACACGTAAAAGGATTTGTTATTGTATTTCATATGTTAACTGTAAAATTCTATAAAATTCGAACTGTACACCAAATGGCCAAGCTTAGCTAGATTAGAAAAAAAATCATCAGGTCAAATCAATCATTATCTTCTTATTGATCAGATCATAATTCGCGTATTTTAAGTACATATACAGGATTTTTGCAGCTATTTCACCCAAAAAATGAGCTATATTTGAGCTGTTTTTTCCCGTCACAAACAATTGATTTTCCGACTTATTCTACTTCGAAGGAAATACTGATTCATTCTAGTGGAGTTGCAGATCCATTGTGTGACCAAAATGTGAGATATCATTTTCTCCTACTTCAGATAAGTAGATACAAATATAAATAAAAACAAGTACCATTATGGGACTCCTTTTTTATTGTCATCACACAGTTACCTCCTTTGTTGAAGGCTGTCTATTGTAGCATCATAGAAACCTTGTCTTGTGGCAATATTCCGAATCCTAATTAATTATTTATCGCTTCAAATGCCACCATAAACAGGTTTTCACGCACCATTCAAGAAATAATGCTACACTCTCCTCAGAACTATTTAAAAATCAATTTAACTATTAACATAATCTGAACCACTGCGCGCATATATATGACAATCACGATTTATCACATATCCATACGCATTTATTTTCACTACGCATAAAAGAGTTCCAGCAAAATATAAATGTTTACTTTATTTTGTTTAACTGAGGTGGGAGAAATAGCATCCATCATAGCCGCTCGTGTAAGATAGGTTCATCCAAACCCTCGCGTAGGGTGTTTAGCGGAAACACCCTACGCGAGGGTCAGAAAGAACCTCGGCCATGGAAGGTACTTATAATTACGTCTATGGGGCTATCAGTTCCCCCCCCCCCCAAAAAAAAACAAAACCCCAAAACATTCCTTATTGCTTCGTCATATCTTGCTTTTTGACAAGTTTCACCTCAAACAATATTGCCATATGCCTGCCAATTATTATTGGGAACTTTTTTTTCTTTTTGGAATCACTAAGAGGTGATTCTTTTATTCATAAAAACATATACAAATCATAAACATGACAATTATAAACAAGACAGTCATGAAATACAACTATTTCATCTTAAAGCATTGCATTTTACTTAACTAATATAACTTGTGTTTTTTTAACAAAATATTCTTAGTTGCTTTTAAATTTCATTATAAACCTATTGAGAAAAACAAATTTCTGCCTTCTTTCAGATACAAAGTATGATTTGTAAATACAGTAACCTATTTGAGATAGAATTTTATTGATAATATTATGTTCTTTGTATTCGATTTTATATCCAATTATAAGTATTTCGAGGCTTTTCAACTGTTTATGTATATTACAATGTTTAAAGGTGGCATTTATTTTTGACCAAAAATGAGAAAGATACGGGCAATTAATAAGAAAGTGGTCATAGTCTTCGACTTGGTTGCAGTGTTACAAAGAGGACTTGCTGAGATATTCCAGCGGAATAGGTTTAGATTGGTAGCCATGATGTTATGTAGGAGTTTGAACTTGAACTGTTTAACTTTATTATCTGGAATTATCCAATGTAAAATAAAATACCATTATCACCAGTTGATTGATTTGTTGAAAGTTTCTTGCCAGTATTTATGTATAAAGGGTTTTTCAAATACAGCGTTACAAAAAAATATAATAAATATATTTATTGGTGAGATCGTCTAACTGCTTTTGACCGTATTTAAGATTTAAACACGTTTTAACCTGTGTGTTTACAGATTGACAATTTTCCACTCGTTTGGGATAGCTTTTATTATTGTGTTTACCTCCGAAATCCAGTTACATTTCACGTCTATCTCACCAGATAATGAAATTATATCGTTTAGAAACATAAATCCAGAGTCAATCCAGTGTTTGAATAGTAGACATTTTTTATTGAATTTAATATATGTATTTCCCCATAAAACTTGAGTTCGAATTGAATAAAAGTCATTCTTAATATTGTTCGACCTTGAAATTGATTTAAATTCTATCCACATGTTGATCAAGTCTCGGTAGAAAACAGAGAGTTTCAAGTTTTGTCCAGACAGGGATTTAAGTGAGTCTAAATTCATATTGAAGACAAGATAATTTGGTCCGAATTGATCAAGAAAATATGATGCGATTTTTTTTCCAATTTGCATTTGATTTTGATTTTAAGAAATTTACCGATTTAAGTTTCATACTTTTAGAATAGTATTTAAAGTCAGGAACTTCCAGACCACCTTCGATTGTATTTCCTATTAAGGTTGTACGCTTAATTATATCCCTTTTGTCCAAATGAAATTAAATAACAAAGAGTTAACCGTTTTAATTATATGGGAGTTAAAATATTTTGCGCTAGATATGTAAGTTTGGGCAGCATCAATGATTTTATAACAGTTATTTTGCCAAAAAAGGTTAAGTTTCGTTTCTTCCAATTGCTTATTAGCTTCTGACATTGTTCAATTTTTTGCGCCCAGTTAAAATTAATGCATTCAGTTTTGTTGTTTCCAAAATAAATACCTAAGGTTTTTATATATTTTGACGTGAAATTGATATTGTACTTTACTGCAATAATGATGTTAACATTTACTTTTTTGGTAATAACAGATATCTCAAAATGTTTGCCATAGTACGTGGTAATGATTACTTTTGCTTTAACCTTTTCAGAATAGTCCAATCCCTGTTGCACTTGCAGTAGCCTTTGTTTCAATCCCTTCCTAATCTGACGGCGTATAGAAAAAACATGAAACTTGAAGACGGCCCAAAGGCAGTGACAATATAATTGTATTTTTTTAGTTATGCAGTAAATAAATAGAAACAAAATAATTAGTTTATTCCATTAGAGTTTAACCAAGCTCAGTTTATATTACGGTTGTGTGGTGAAGGGATGAAAACGTGTAAACAAAGTTGAGGCTAAAGTATTTAAAAACATATACTAATAAAGGTGATTTCTATGATCTCTTTTCCAAAACATGGCTAGTGGTGGTGAGGATTGTTATTGTGCGAGTAGTGATGATGATGAAGAATCGAAATAAAGTGAGAAAATACCAGTGAGAAAAAACTTCACGCTTTTGAACATCGGCGGGAATTGCAGGAAGTTCAGGCAGGTGAAACGATAAGTTAAAAAGCAATTAAAACAGCAGCATTGATAGGTTACACGTTTGTCTACTGATGAGAAATTAAAGAGCATATTTGGACAATTAAATAGAAACTTTGCAGTGAGCTCGAATCGCGTATTGAATACCTAGCAGATGTGCGATAAGCAAATCTTATTAAGAAAACCCCAAGTAATAGTTTTATTTACACTGAAGCCAGAAACATAAGGAACAATGTGATTTTCTACGGCATTACAGGAAAAACTATTATATCAGTCTGACGATAAAAACCTTTTACTCGGTTTCTTGGAGAAAGAATTGGACTGAGATTGTGAAATGTAAGTATAGAAAGGGCTCACAGACTGGGCAGGACGTCAGTGAACAGAAATCGGGAAGGTGGTGATATGAAAAGACCCCTGATAGCACGGGTTAGAGACTATAAGTACACCGAAATAATTATCAGAAGAACAGCAGGTTTGGTTTAAATAGAAAATATTATGGAGGAGTTAGCAAACGCACGATCGGCATTGCATAAGTCAGCAGAAGCAGTAGACGCAATGGATCTCTTTGAACGGATTGATAATTTTGAACGGCAGGGTAGATTAGATGCGGGTATAGGCAAATATACATTTGTTTATTATCTTGGATATAGAACTATTGATTAAATTTTATGTCAAAATAATATGTTTTCATATGTGAATAACTTCAAGGTTTAATATCCCAATATATTATCAGATCATTGCATTATGAGTTTTACCTTAAGTTGTACAACAATGTTTTATACGAGTGAATACAATGTACTTTGTAATGAGGCAGTGATATTTAGCATAATATTTTTGGCTTACATTTAGATACAAACGGAGTGATGAGAAAAAAACAACAGATTATGTTAATGCATTACATGATGAATATGTTCCAAATTATAGTAGTTCCCTGAATTTTAATGATATTGATAAAGAATTGAATTCTTTTGCAATATCATTGAGGATGTTTCTTCACCATTGTTTAAAAAAAGTTGTTCTACTAATAATATCCCCAGTTATTATAAAACTGATGATCCTATATATTTTGATGATAGATGAAGGTACTTAAAACATTATTGTTTGTTATTACAAAGAAAATGAATGTATTCACAAATTAATGTGTTATTTAAATAAAAAAAAAATATGGTAGAAGCTAGAAGTATATATATAAGTACTGTTAGAAAAAAAATACATGATAGACAACACACACATAACCATGATAATGCTTGATTATCAAATGGTAAACTTAATTGGAAATTGTTAAAAGAGTCAAATTTAATGTGTCAAATAAATATTTCCTTAAGAATTTGAAAGCTTCCAATAACCCAGACTCAACTTGCTATTAACCTGGTGAAGATATTATATATTTTCATGAAATATATGTACTTGGAGATTTGAATATTATGTTTGAGGAACTGAATGAATAATTCACTTATGTTGAAATTGTTTAGGCATGCAAGCATGATTATTTGTTAAATGAGTTTTTATAAAATATGTTTTTAATAGTGATTGTTTGAAGGCTGTTTGTACTTTGTTTAATGAGTTGTTTTATAGGGTATATTTTCCAGAGGCATGTTCAGAAATATTTTTTTTAATAAGAAAGGTGATAAAAATAATGCTAACAACTTAAGAGGAATTACATTATTAAGCACTTTTGGTAAATTATTTACTAAAGTGATAAATAATGGGTTGAATTTTGGGGCTGAAAAGTATCATGTGTAAATTGAGGCTCAGCACATATGTTAGTTTTACTTTATATTTGTTTGTTTTCTGGTTGATACTGGCTACGACAAGGCTTTAAGTTGTTGTTTTATTGTACTTATTGATACGTGTTGGAATATGTTTGTGGTTTTTTCGCTTATGGACTGGTTTCAACCCCAAGTACATTCGTGTCTCTGTGAACCCCGAGTTTCACTGACCGTTCCAAGGCAGTTGACACATCACTCATTGACAAAACTATGTTGATGCGTGTGTGGACTGTTTGTGATGTTAATGTATCTCATTTAGTTTCGTTTAGACACTTACATTGTTCCTCTAACTGGGTCTTATAACTGAGTTTGGCCAGTTGGGCCTGTATCTTAAGTGACATTGTGTCAATGTTATTTATGTCATTTTGATTGTAATCAGTAGGCAACACTCTTTCAAACTATACCAAAATGTATGGGATCAGAAGGCATCAAAACATTTAACATTATCGCCAATATATGAAAGGAATGACAAATGTATTTCAACATCCGGTACATAAAATAAGGTATGTACTCCATGTTCATGAATATAGAACTTAAATTACTATAATGGTTCAAATGGTTGACAACTTTATTTCTTTATTTAATTTATTAAAATAAACAGGTATTGTACAACATCGTTTACATTACCTTTTCAGATTTCTCTATGTCCTGTTTCGCTTTCTGTAAGTTTTGTTCCAATTCTTTCCTTGTCTGAAAGCAAACAGGCGAAAGATCAAGTAACCTTGAAATTATAAAATAATTTCAAACTAACAAATGACAATGCGTGTATTGCAAATCAATATTAAATTACTCAAAACTATGTTGCCCTATACATATGTTGTCATAGTAATGACTACTGTTAGTGTTTTACTACAGGTATTATCCATGTCTGTACTTCACAATTCATAAACATGTTTTTGAAATATCTAAATCATCACGGTCTTGTTTAACTTCTTTCAACTCATCACACAGTTCCTGCCTGGATTAAAATGTTAAAAGGATTGGCTAGTGTGCTTTATATATTCACTGTAATATTGTATAAAATAAAACCAGACACCAAATGGCCTAACCAATCTGAACGAGATCAGATAAAAGCTGCATAAAATTATTTTGCTAGTTTGGACTGTGTTACTAAATACGTCAATGGTTCTCTAAAAGTGATGGAATTTATCGATGAAAAAGGTACTGTAACTATGTGAAAATGGATCACAATTGTTCTAACATTAATACCACTTTTGACTCTATGTCAACAGGTCAACTCAATCATGATCTTTTTGATTATCAGATCTTTATTCGCGATTTATAAGTACAAATGCAGGATTTAGGCAGCAAGTTCTCAAAACAAATAAGCTTTATGTGAGCATTTTTTTTTTCTGTCGCAATAAAATTTACTTAAGAAAACATTGATTTATTCTAGTGGAGAGGCATATCCATCGTGATTAAATGTAAGATATCATTGTCCTGTCAATGGAGCTATCAAATTCCAAATCCCAAAGCATTCTTCATTTAATCGTCTAATCAGGCTTTTCGACAAGTGTCACTTCAAACAACATCGCCTTATTGCTGCCAATTCTACTGAGGTATTTTTAGCGTCATAATCAACGCAATTAACGGAACTATGGAGGAATGAAAATTACAATAATGTAAATACTGGATGCGTCGATACACAAGAGTATATAAGTATAATTTAAACAGATAAATAGTCTGTGAATTTTGTTCAGGAATAATATTTACGGTAAGAATGTTGTAACGTGAAAGATTGCATATGATGTCTCAATCCAGTCATTGAGTAATTGAGCCTATTTTATCAGTAAAGATGTTAATGTTTCTATGTTCTTACTTGTTTGCAGGTTGAAACTCGCTGTGACGAGGCTTAAAGTTGTTGAATTATTGTACTTATTGATACATGTTTGAATATGTGTGAGGTTATTCGCATATAGACCAGTTTCAACCCCCAGTAAATTCTTGTTTCAGTGAACTCGTGTTTCCTATATCTGATATTACGTGAGCTTTGTGTTTTTTGAATGATTTGCCTCTCCCTGAAGTTTTCATTTTGTCAATGTATTTTGGGAAATGCTATTAATCAGCCATTTTTAAACTGTTCCAAAACTGTATGGGATTAAAAGGCCGCAAAACGTTACATTAGCGCCAATATATGAAAAGTATGACAAATGTTTTTGTACACCCAATACATACAATGCAGTATGGACTACCTTAACATGTGCAAAAACCCTATATTACGATAAATGATGCGTACAAATGTTTGAGAACTGTTTTCTTTACTAACGTTGTTCTTTTTCAAAGTATATTTATAGAGGTGTTGTACAGCATTTTATACCTTACCATTTCAGATTTCTCTATGTCCTGTTTCGTTTTCTGTAGATCTTGTTGGAATCCTTTTCTTCTCTGAAAGCAAACAGGCGAAAGATCAAGTCAGAACTTGAAATGATATTATAATTTCAAATGCACAAATGGCAATGCGTGTATTAAAAAGCCATATTAAGTGATTCAATAATATGTTGCGAAAAGTGTTATCCATGTTTATCTGTACTATAACTTTCGAAAACATGTTTATGAAAGGTGTCACCTTTTCTGAAATATCACGGTCTTGTTTTACTTCTTTCAATTCATCACACAGTTCCTGCCTTGTCTGAAAACGTTAAATGATTGATTATTGTGCTACATATGTTAACTGTAATATTGTATAATATTAATACTTTACACCAAATGATGTGAAAATGGATAACAATTGTTCTTACTTTTGTACCACTTTTGCCTCTAAGGCAACAGGCCAAATCAGTCACGATCGTTTTAATGATTAGATCATGATTCGCGTTTTTTAAGAACAAATGCAGGAATTTCGCAGTCAGTTCTACACAAATGAACTTTATGTAAGCAATTTTATTCTGTCACAATCACTTTATATCTGCCTTTTTTAACTAAATCACACGAGTACATTATTGCTCTTATCTTTTTTTCTTAGGAAACATTTATTCATTCTGGTTTATTTGCAGATCCATTCTGAGATCAAAATGTAAGATAACATTGGCCATTCTATGGAGCTGTCAATTTCCTAAACCCAAAACATTCCACATTTTATTGTCATATCAGGCTTTTCGACCAGGGTGATCTAAAAAAGCATCGCCGTATGGCTGCCAATTATAATTGGAAATCTTTCTATGTTAATGATGTTTGAATTGAATCTTTTTGTAATAACTGATTCCTCGAACAGACAAGTTTTCATTTGAGATTAAGAGATCCCTGGATTCAAAACAACATTCGCTGACGTAAATGATCTGACCGCAAACATTAGGATCCAAATCATAACAACGGTGGTGCAAGCTAAGAACGCTTCGGCATGAGAAAACTAATCTAATTGAATTAGCATAACACAAAAACAAGCTGTCCGAATCCATTAAATAATACTGTCGACCTCTACCCAAGCGATACCCCAGTTATGATCCGGTAATTATGTAGTTGACGATACAATTTCGTTTGTCCTTGTAATAGCATATTCCACATATACACTGAATATTAGAGTATATTATTTTTACCACTCAAACGTCATCAATACAATTGTCACATGTATGCAATGTGCTATGTGTCGAGTGTTGTGCTGTTATTCCATGTTTCTTGTCTGTGATATTTTGTTTTTATGTTCTATGCCTTTGGCGTTAACCCAGTGCCATTGAACCGGGTTTATGTTTAAACTTTTGACTACTGAGCTTGTTTCTGAAGTTTTTCGTATAATATACTAGCTATGATAGGACGTGCCAGTAGAAATAAGGATATATGTTTTAAGTAATGTTAAACTGGAGATCGTTTTTTGAAAACAAAAAGCTCTTGTCTCCCCCAATGTGAGATTTTAGCTGACAATTAATCAATGATGCACATGGCATTTGTACATTTAGACTAGAGATGAGCAATAACTGACCAAATGCATTATTTGAATATCTGGATTAAATAAATACTTCCCTTTCTACTTTCTAGTTAGGGTTTTAGTGTCGCTTTTAACAAGCGTTTAGGAATGTTTAAGGAGTGTATGTACAATACGGGATAGATGACATTATTTCATGTTTTCAAATATAAACAAAAACTATATAATAACTATTTTACAAATAGTATTTAGTTCAGAATGAAATACTATCGACAATGGTTTTATAAAATGACAATATATCATTGTATTGAAGTCCTTGATGGGGACAGTGCATCTTGTTAACACATGGAAACATTTACCTTATTTGATATCATGAATTTAAAACATTTATACACCATCATTAAGAACCCTTATTTCAGTAGTACTCTGACGAATCTTATTTCTTTTGATAACTAAAAAACAATTAAAAAAACACCATTTGAATACGTATATGATTAATTGACATTTCTTTCTGAACTTAACAAACGCAATGAAATCACTGCGATTTGTTCAGCAATTTATGAACAAGCATCTTGGCAATACGGATTAACTCAAACAATCGGTTTAACCCTTCTAAGAATGTTACTATTAAACTTATACCATATTCCTTCATTGAAATGCATTTCTGCTCTTACCTTTTCAGATTTATCCATGTTTTGTTTAGTATTCTTTAACTCTTGTTCAAACCCCTTCAGTGTCTGAAAGCACAAAAGCCAAACATAAAGTTTGCAGTTGCAATAATATCATCACAATACACATGCTACTATATATTGTATCGTTTTACTATATAAATTCGTCCCCGCAATAACAATGATAATCGTTTCCACCTGTGAGATTATCACGGAACGTCGGGGCCATTATAGAATATTACCCATGGAAGACGAGCACGTGCACCATGAAAAAAAGAAAAATGGCCTCCTAGGCTTGATCGACCCTACCTGTGCTAACTATTGAAATGAACGTCAGAATCAGCCGATGTCTTTCATCACTTTATTCACTTTATGCTAATCAAATCCTTAATTATTCCACAAATTTATGTTCAAAACCAATTAAAATCATTGACAAATGAAAAAATATATGTATTATGCAAGAATAAACATGGTGTAACATGGCTTTTGGTTCAAAATTACCCCAGTATAATTATAAGCTTCGGGCTAAAGCCCTCGGGCATTAATTTTTACCACTGGGGCAACCAAAATCCGTCGGCAACTATGTATCATTCTATTAACCACACAAAAGCAAATACCATTGTATACATCGCAAAGTTATATTAATTTATAGTGTTCCCTTGCGCTTACAATTAATAGCAAGGACTAATGTTAGTGTTTTACTGACTTTTTCCGAGTTTTCTTTGTCCCGTTTCGCTTGCAATAACTCTTTTTGTAACTCATTTCTAGCCTGAAAAAGAAGAGGCATTTATTGAAGATTGAAAACAATGGTTAGTAGCAACGACGCTTTAATAACATTATTGCAAATGGAAGTATTGAAACCAATGTTTACACACCTACATACTTTGCATGGTTTCCGGACCATTCGGCACCAAACGTATTCGACAAACGTACCTTTTCGGCACCAAGTTAATTCGCCACGGTCAATTCGGCACCTTCAGATTGGATACCAAGATAATTCGGCACCGTTTTGTTTTCTTTTTTCATGTATTCAAGCATTAAGAAAAATCGTAAATCCCCGAAATATTTATAGAGCTACTTTAAGAGTTTTTTAAAAAATAATCTTTTTTCTTTACAAAGGTTTTAAACACATTTGAATCCGTTTATTTATTTGATTTTTATAATACTTAAATCAACAGGAATGTACGAGATAACAAATAATATACGTGACATAAAGTAAACGAAAAAATGTTAACGTTAAAACTTTATGCTGAGAATTTCGTTGTTTAAATAATAAAACAATTATAAAAGTATTTTGGAAAATGAAATAAAGATGCTTTAGTATAATATCCATTTTATGTTGTTTTTTTTAAAGAATGGAGTTGATTGTTAACGTTAAAACATTTACACGAAAATAAATTTAATAATTATTTAAGCTTAAATCTTTTATTGACAAATAGCTTTCTTTTCTTTATGCATATAATACTTAAATCGAATATCTTCATGAACTACTAAAAACATAATTAAATAAACAGACGACTTTAAGCTATGACAAAGCTATTTGTTGTTTGATGAGATTATTAACTGTTGAAACACATGTCATAGTGTGTCGGCATGTGTCTCGTTAATCAACCCTCTCCGTTCAAATCCTGGTGAGGAATTAATAATTAGCTTTAACATACCATTGTTTATTGATAACCAAATGGTACACGGGGGTCGCGTGGCGACTTTCTGAATGATATTCGTGTGCGTATATATGCATTCAAGCTTTCATCAAATGAACAAATGTATACGTTGATATAGATATATATGTTGTTAAAAAAATTGAGACGTAAAGATTAGGTATAGAAAACACAACAAAATAGTTTGAATAACAAAATGAACCAGATGTTTATATGACAGTAATCTTGAGCCATTTAACAAAAAGTTGAGTTGAAGATAATTTCAATTATTTGCCGAATTGGCTATGCTTTATGGTGCCTAGTCGACTTGGTGCCGAATCAGTTGGTGCCGAATTGACTAGGCCAAATTATCTTGGTGCCGAATTGTCCTGTTACCCTTTTGTGATGTAACAGGACTATATTATAGATATGTAAGGAAATAATTTAAGAATGTCATTTCGGACACAAGGGACAAAAGTTGTGATTGTTACAATAGTTACTATGACAAAACTGTTGCATAACTTGATTACAGTTCAATCGACTCGAAAAAAATAGTTTATTTACCTGATCAATAGTTTATCAAAACAATGTGTTAAAAGCATAAACAAGTTAATGATATGGCGTCCAAAAGAAAAATTTCGATGACGGAATTGTTTGAGAGGGATCAAACTGTTTACCGAGGAATTGTTGAGCAACAATACGGTCTGAAACGGCACAACAATGGCTTTCTTTAAACATGTATTCCTGTTGTTTAGACCTGTTCTTGCAATGTTGATGAGCCCTTTTAAGCGGCGTAAACATAAATTTTAAACAATATTTAGTTTTCAATTTTGCGATTATTTACTTATCGCGTACTATGTATATGAAGGAAGTGTCTACATTGTGGTATGTGCAAGAAGCTAAATGTCCTCTTTTGTTATAATGATCGAACTAGATTTTACCGTTCAGCAATAACAAGCTTGGAATTAAATTTACTCCTAAGTTTGCTATTTATCTACAAATATATTTACCGTTTCTGCTTTAGCTGTGTCCAGTTTCGCTTGAATCAATTCTTCGATAAGCTCCTTACGCGTCTGGAAATAAATCATTTTGTGACAACCAATGCAAAAGTGCAAATTTGATCAAATGTAAATGATATATGTACTAAAAAACAATAGCATTAACATACCAGTTGATCCTTTTTACTGGCCAGTAGTTTGTCAACTTAATGGATACACTTTTTTGGTAGACGCCTTATTGTATTGTTTTATAGAACGTATTTCTTTGGTTAATCAAAACCAAATATCGCTGTTTTGTGACTTGACATTTAGTTCATTTTTTATAATTTATTTCGCTACAAATTTATCTTATAAAACACAACAAATATAACAAAATCCAGGGCTTTTTATCCTATGAAATCAGACCCAATATATTTGTTTTGGCCTTAAGGAACAATTGCCAAAAGGCCGTCAACTCTATTCTGTGTTCAAGTGTCATGTCTAGCACACTTTAGCACCTTAACCTGGGTATCCTTTGTTCAAATATGTGATTTCGTTATGCCTCCTAGCATTTAGATATCCTTTGAAAATGTCAGAACAATAAAACTAATTCCGAAACAAAATATTAGGAACATACTCCTTTGGAGTTGAAATATTGCAAATTAGGCCAGCAAACCACCAGTTTGTATTGGAACAGAAAAAAATACAACATGTAATAACTGCAGCAATAATGATTTCCTTTTTGCACACTTTTAACATTTAATCAATACAGACATTGTATTGGGTAAAAGCAAACACATACACAAAATTGCAAATGGCCGCATGAAATGACAAGCTTAATTGTTCATAGGAAACCTGAGTTTGATTTTTACAAATAAAATTGTAGTTTGCAAATAAATCTTTATACGGGTACAATTAATCGAGTTAATGGTACATGTACATTTGTTGGCCTTTTTGGTGTATGGAGTTGTATATACGGTTTTAGCTTTTATTCGTTTATTGATACACTACTAAAGTAATTCTACTAAATAGATACTCCTACATGCGATATTATTGAGAGGATGTATTTGTTTGCTAGCATTGAATATTCAACCTAATACCTGTTGTCATTGCCGGATGCATTGGGATTACATAAAACAAATAAAACACATAAAACATACTTTTCGATTTTCGACAGTTGCATTCCCGATTGAGAAGGTGGTTCCTTCGTCGCTTCCATCAACTTCCTCCTGAAGTTCGCAAACATCAGTCAAGTCTTCAATCAAGCACTTTAATGCAGCCGTATTTTCCTTTAAACAAACGTTTTTGAAGGTATTTTTATATTCAGCTTCTTTCATCTGCCTTTTGGCCTTCGAAATTCTGTTGTCAAAATTCCGGCTCAATAGGTAAAGGCGACCCGTTAACGAGTTGTTAACAAACTCATTGAGTTGACTTTCTTCTTGAATAGCCCAAGACACGTTCTCTTCATATGTGGAAGAAATGCATGAAATGGCGGCTATGTTTCCATCGTGTAATGTTTGCACTTCCTCTTTGAAACTACTAATCAAATCGTTCACTTTCCGGTTCAGTTTTGTTTCCAAATCATCCAATTCTTTACAGCATTTAACAGCATGGCTATTACTCCTTTCTTTATTTCTATCTACTTCTTTCTTCATGCGTTCACTTTCATCTTGTATATCATTTAAAGCTGCAGACATAGCATTAAATTGGTCGTAATCAATATGGTTTGCCTCAAGACACAGATCAACAACCTCATGACCACATGATATATGATCCGAATGAAAACATCGACCACAGATCATTAATTCATGAATTTTACAAAATAATAACGCCCTTTCAGTCGGATGGTGTTTACACATCTCCTCTGTGATATCATATACAATACTCCTTGAGTTGTATCCATCCTTTCCGTACATCTTCAGAATGTGGTTTTTGAATACCCTTCCTTTCTTGTGAATTTCGCAACACGATTCACAAATGTATCCACATATATTGCAGCATCCAACTGTCTCTTCCTCACAACACATTTCACATTTAACTTGGTTGTTTGCCATTTTAAATGTTATGTTTATAATCCGAATTCAAGATGTATATTTCGATTCACTACTATGCAATAAATAGTATGAAATTCAAAAGAAATCTGTACTTAAATGTAATCATTGAAAACCGGAAACAATCAACCTGAAATGAATTAAGAAGCAAATAACTTCCTTGTTTAAATAAGATATTTTTATAGGTAGAATCATACATTACCATTGTTTTTACCCAAAAACTGTATTCATCATCGTTCAAAAACACATTTACCCATTACTAACAGACAAGATCAACTCTCATCCAATACGTGTCTAAAGCAATACTCATTTACCTAGGTTTCACCAGGATGAATTTTAGTAATAGTTCATTGTTTTTGGCAATATCGTCGATTTGATTGATTAGGTGCTGATATTTTGACGTCTTCAAATTCTTTTCAATATATTGATTCATAATAAATGTATTTGTTTTATCATAACCACTATATCCAATAGCATAAAGCAAAACTTTGGCATTAATTCATAAATTCGTCAACAGTATTATGTTTTGTTTAGTGTCATCACTCGAAATTTCGATTATACTAATTTCCTTGATATAATTCATTAAACAACTCTATTTTGAAAACTTGAACCACATGTTTGAATCAATATTAAATGTTAAAAGCGTTAAAGCAAAGCAGCTAAATCAATATAATAGACTTCAGTGTATAATATGATATATCTTATTGTCAATCAATACCTGAAGATTTGTTTGCACTGAATGCAAGTACGGGTTGAATTTGAAAAGCTTGTTGATTTGGGAAATATGATCTGAAAGGTTGAATGAATAGGCCTTTTCCACTTAAGCACGCGATAGATATTGAAGATCTTAAACGCCAAGGCTTTGACAATTTTTTGACACCGTTCCGATGTATTTGGCTAATAATGAGAGAGTTGTATACAAGTATTTATTAAGCCAATTAAAAATTAATCTTTGAAGGTAAAACGTATTAATTACTGGTGAGGGTAAAGGTTGATGTACGTTGATAAGCATGGGCGTAGTATGGAATATGCCGGTCACAGGGGGGGGGGGTCCATTTCGAGTTCACTAGTGCGAAAGGGCGAAATAAGTATGTTTAAAATTGATCATATGGTCTAGTATCAAGTCAATTAGATTGTGAGTCTTCTTTTTCGCGGTGCTCAATTCTAGCAGGTCCAAAAAGGAAACTGTTCTGTGTCCAACATTTTGCATATTACTGATTTAACTGATCAAATGATATGTTTATATGAGATCACTTACTGATTTATCTGATTTACCCGAAGCAAATAAGTAATAGTAACAGTAGTTAGAAGTAGTAGAAACCGTAATAACAAAACTGAAAAATATCAAAAGAGGTCTATAGTTTTGCCAGTTTAAAGACCAGGTCCTATTAACCATTAAAAGGTATTTGTCCAAATTTTACCATGCGTAAAATAACGAAACCATGATTGAAAGTATTCCTTTTCAAGTGCAATGACTTATGAAGCGCGCTGACGTATAAGCACATGCCACGAAAGCGCGAAAATAAAATAGCTTGTTTACACATTGATTAATCATTATTATAACTTTTGTTAGTAGTAGTAGTAGTAGTAGTGGTAGTGGTAGTGGTAGTGGTAGTGGTAGTGGTAGTGGTAGTGGTAGTAGTAGTAGTAGTAGTAGTAGTAGTAGTAGTAGTAGTAGTAGTAGTAGTAGTAGTAGTAGTAATAGTAGTAGTAGTAGTGATAGAAATATTAGTAGTAGTAGTAGTAGCAGCAGCAGTCTTCTTATTTTTCTTCTTTGTCATTTTCTTCTTCTTTTTCTTCTTCTTTTTCTTCTTCTTCTTCTTCTTCTTCTTCTTCTTCTTCTTCTTCTTCTTCTTCTTCTTCTTCTTCTTCTTCTTCTTCTTCTTCTTCTTCTTCTTCTTCTTCTTCTTCTTCTTCTTCTTCTTTTTATTATTATTATTAGTTTTTTAGATTTTTCTAATTTTTTTTCTATTTTCATAACGTTTATTATTTGTATAACTATTTTTTAAAACACTGCAGCTATCGCACATATTTGCGTTAACAGTTTCTCAATTAGATAAAAGCGCGCTGTAGAGCTCGGATAAAGTCAAGTGTGTATTACTAGCTTTATAAGTGTCATTAATACGTCTTTCAGTATAAACAGAACTATGGTGTGTCTAATACTTGATTTGTACCATCATATTTATTTAGTATAATATGTTTTAGACGGTGAAAGCAAGAAATAGAAATAACGAATAACGACATTAAATAACGCCATTGGCTTCTTGGCGCGGGTCGGCACCGGCTGATATGACCAAGCAAATGATGAAGATTTGTATAAAGTAACGGTTTCTTGATGATTGTTGCCGTTAATTTGATGAAATAACTTAAAATGACACACCCTTAATATGCCCTTGACACTCAACGTAGTATACGAAAATAGGCCCTTGCCACGATGATGGTAAAACACCAGTGATCTGCTGCAATTCTAGCCGGACTCTTTCATCATATTATTTGTTTGCGAAGGCGTTTTCATGAGCGTTTTCCAAAAATGTATTACTGCCCGCAGAATCACGTCGCCACTTGTCGTCATAAATATTGTAACTTGGTTGTTGCGTTGACGATGGCGCTGTACAGGAAACTGTTACGAAGTTAAAGTAACAGGAAATTACGTCGAAATTACGGCAGACGTAAATACACAAAAACACACAGCGGAAAATTGTTTTTAGTTTAAACATATTTTATTCAGTTCGTATATACAAAAATAACAGTACAGCAATAGTATGATGAAATGGATCGGAAAACAAGCAATGTAATTGCTTATATTAATTCCTTTCCATGTAGCAGTGTACAGTAACGAATTGCATAGAAAAGTCAGTGTATGATGTGAAGTGAACAGTTTGACGAAATATATTAGTTTAATAACTGTTTAAACTATTATTTACATTTAATTTGAATGTTTTGGAATAATAAGATAACTATTAAAAAGACAAACAAACAAAAAGAAAAAAAAAAGAAAAAATATTCTGTCACACACACTGTCCCGATGAAAAGCGATCGATACACCAATGGGGTCGACTGTTAGGCATCAAAACGCTTTGATGCTGTAATGAATCTCTGGACTTTTAAAAACAAGCTTGAATTGGCATCAAGTGTAAGGCGATCATTACCGAAAAGAAGATTTTCTACAGTAGCAGCACAAGGTAAATCATGGATAAAACGGTTACGCATTAATTGATATCTAGGACACTGAGTGAGATAATGTGACACAGTTTCAACGGCGCCACAAGCACAAAGGGGAGAAGGAATAATATTTCTTCTGTGAAGGTCATAATTTAATGAGCTACATCCTAATCGCAGACGAGCATGATTAACTTGGTGTTGTCTGTTTCCTACATTATACAGGAGTTATGATTTCTTTGGTTTCGTGTTAAATTGTGATTTAAACTCGCTGAGAGTAGGTGCATGTCTGATATCTTCAGGAAGTGAGTTCCACTGGCGAATAGTCAGTGGTAGAAATGAAGTAGCATAGGCTTGAGTTTTACAGGGGATGACTGGAACTTCTGAGCGATTTCGTAGGGCATATGGCTGAGCTCTCTGCTGAGGAATTAGATTTGTAAGATACTCTGGAGAAAGACCATTTTTCATTTTAAAGAACAGAATGAGGCGATGTTTGCGCCACCTTTCCGCAAGTGTATCCCAGTTAACGTCAGCTATAAGCCGCTCAATACTACAAAGTTTGGTAGCACCGGTTACAATTCTAGCCGCCTCGTGTTGGACAGCTTCGATATCATTTTTTAAATCCTTACTACAATTGTCCCAGACAACATCGGCATACTCGAGTAAAGGTCTAATAAAAGTGACATACATTTTGTCCAAGGCTGCACGGGAAATTACAAACTTTAACGTCCTAAGAATACCAATTCTCTGCAATGCCTTGTTGACGTTTGAAGATATGTGGGATTGCCATTTGCCATCTGAAGAGAAGGTTACCCCAAGATGTTTATGAGTGCTGATTTGAGATATGGGTACATTGTCGAGATAAAGTGGGGGTTGATTTTGTTGTTGACGTTTACGAGAAAAGAGAACAGATTCTGTCTTGGATGGATTAAAAGTTACTAGCCATTTCTTCGACCAAGATGATATTTGAGATAGATCATGGTTAAGGTCGGCTGCAGAAGATACGGGATCTTCGACAATAATGTAAAGACTGGTGTCATCTGCGAATAAGCGTATGTTTGCCTTAATGACATTGACAATGTCATTAATGAAAATAAGGAAGAGCAATGGTCCGAGGATAGATCCTTGAGGAACACCAGCGTTGATAGTGAGGATTCCTGAAGCAGAGTTGGATAGGACTACCCGTTGTTTGCGGTCAGAAAGATAAGAGGAAAACCAATGGAGAAGTGAACCACTTATACCAATGGATGACAGCTTATGAATAAGGCCATGATGCCAGACTCCGTCGAACGCCTTTGAAACGTCACAAAAGACAGCCCATACTTCTTTCCCTTCATCTAAGGCTTTGCTGACGTCATTGTAAAAGAAAGCTAACTGGTTGACGCTAGAATCACCTTTGATGAAACCAGATTGGAAGGATGTAAGTATTTTATTCGAGATGACGTAGTTGTAGAGGTGTTTGTGGAAACAGCGCTCCATGAGTTTGCCAATACAACTTAGAAGTGATATTGGTCTATAATTGCAGGGACTAGATGGATCAGATTTTTTGAAAATGGGGCAGACGTTCGCCAACTTCCATGGCGAAGGGAAGGTAGAGTTTGCCAACAATCTGTTAAAATAGTTCGAGAGAGGCACAGCAAGTTCGTCTTTGCCCTGTTTAATAAGTTTAGGACTAATCGAGTCAGGACCACTGGCTTTACTAGGATCAATACAGGAAATTGCATCTCTAACGTCCTGGCTTGTCAACGATATTTGTGAGAGGAAAGTGGATGGAACGTTCTCAACTGTGAAAGGGGGATGGTGCTGGGGTTCTATGGTTGATTGTTTGCTAAAGTATGAGTTTAGAAGGTCTGCCTTTTCTTCATCGGACTCTGCCTTAATTGTTCCATCAAAAAGAGTTGGAATTGGTGAAGATGTTTGTTTTTGAGTTATTTGTTTAGCTAGTTTGTTATCAGAGTTAATTTTGTTTATTATTTTATGTTCGTATTCCTTTTTAATTTTTCGAATTATATTTGTTGTTTCGTTGCGATAGTTTCTGAATTGTTCCCAAGCCAGTGCATTATTTGAAAGTTTAGCTTTTCGGTGTAATTTGTTACGATTTCTGATTCGTTGTTTTACCTCTTTGTTTATCCAAGTAACGTCGCCTGGACGAATAGTTACATTTTTATTTGGAATACTCTCAGAGGCTGATTTTAAGATTGAGCTAGCGATTGTGTCTGCCGTAGCATCTAGATTTTGATTGTTTTCGATGAACGACCAGTCGGTGGATCTGAGTTTATCGTTATATTTTACATAATCGCCTTTGTCATATAACCATATTTGGCGCTGAAAGTAAGTCTGCTTAGGTTTTGTGAATTTTAAGACAGCAACAGTCGGACAGTGAAACCGGACAAGATTTGGAACAAAAGGATCTGCGACGAAACTTGAAATAACTTGATTAGTGTGTTTAATGAACATGAGGTCAATAAGTGAACTAGAGTGCTCGGTGAAGTGAGTTGGTGAGTTAATGAGCTGTTCAGATTTTAGGGAGTCTATCAATCTACACATTTTATTTGACGAATTCAAGCTAATGTTGATGTTAAAATCACCTGCTACAAGTATGTTGTCAACATGTTGGTTGAATGCTTGGTCGAGTGAATGTTCCATGTTAAGCCACTGTGTGTTGTTTGAGTTAGGAGGTCGATAGATTCCGCCCACAAGTAATTTGCGCTGGCATACATGTATTTCAACCCAAACCGCTTCGACACCATTAACATCAAGATCATTTCGTTGAATTGCATGCAGAGTATCTCGGACATATATTGCGACACCTCCACCAAGACGATCGTTTCTGTCATAACGAAATGGTTTTTTAAAGATTGGGAGTTCGACATCTTCGTCTGAAATTTTATTTGACAGCCATGTTTCAGTAAGGACAAGAATATCGTACGGTTGTGCTTCTACTGTTAGAATGTCAAGTTTTGGTTTCAGACTTTGTATGTTCAGATTCATGATGCTCAGACCACTATTGGTTAGTGCTGCATATGAATTTAATGAGGAGTTCAAGCTATCAGAGTTTGTCGAAAGACCAGGATTAAGCTCAAAATTGTTTTTGCAAATTTAAAAGAAGACATTGCTTAAAATTGTTGTGCAGCGGCTTTGTGTTTAAGAACAGAACAGAACAGAACAGAACAGAACAGAACAGATCAGAACAGATCAGATTTTTATTCACGTAAACTGCATAGTTTCTTGTGACATATAAGTACATTTAAACAAATCAAACTATAAGACATAAGGTAATAGCAAATATGATGGATCATATAAGGAATATATAAGTTTCACCATATACAGGATATAAAGCATGTTTACTATTCAAATATAATTGACAAATAGTGTTTAGTTCAGAACATAGTAAATAGTAACATAATGTGAATAGTGATATAAATCTTAGATTCAAATCTCATTGCATTAAATGTACTGAACGCGCCTTTGCAGCTTTGTATATATATTTACTTAACTTAAATAGTTCAGATTTATTTTCTGATGACAGTAACTGTATATGTTTAAACATGATAGGTCTTAGTCTATAATAACGCTTTAAATATTTCTCTCTAGTTTGTTGGTAAAACGGACAAATAAGGATAAAATGGAATTCATCTTCGATAACATTTACGTTACAAATTTGGCATACGCGTAAATGTCTTTCAATTCTATTTTGGCCATACCTTCCTGTATCCTCTTAGACTATGAGCAGATACGCGTTGTTTGATGTCTCAATATCAAGTGGACTTTTGACATGGACTTAATAAGTATACTATGTTTTCTTAGAAACGCATTTTATGAAGTGTATGAACGCAAGTGGGCCATTTTTACATTTGTTTTATTTCATGACGACCTATGCTGTTTTAACATTAATAATAAATTATTATATTTATAAAAACAAAACGTATAAAAATAAATCGATGAACCTTTCAGACACCACTCTTATGTACTGCCTTCTGAGTGAACATCACTAAATTTATTTGAATTTCTCTGTATGACATTTGATTAAACAAAATCAGTGACGTTTTCCATCGAAATCGAGGTTGAGCATTATCAATAGTTTTAACAATTTCATTGTTTTTGCCACCAGAAATCTAAACTAGTTTGATGCACGTTTTATTTGTTTGTAATTTTTGAATATGTTCAGTGATGTGTATGTGGTATTTTAACGTTTTTGTCCCCAGTGCATTTTCGTTTGGGCACATGCCTTTTGCCTATTAACAGGGTTTATTTTCAAATGTCCGATTTTTGGGCTTGTAATCCTTTTGACGAGACTGTTCGATGTATTTTTGTTTAAAATTACTTCGTTTTAATTCAATCTGTTAAGCTTGATTACCTCGATTTCAACTTAATAATAATGCATACATTTTTAAGAATTTACCCTAAAAACAGAGAATCCGCATTTTGTTTTAATTTGCAAAAAAGTAAATTAATTAAAAACTGGATTCATTTTTTTGGTATTTCAGTTTTAAATTTAGTTGATAAACATATAATAAAATTCAGTTCTACATAATTAAATTCACCTTGAACGGGTTCTTAATTAGCATTTGCAAATTTTGTACAATTTCGCCGCCTACATACATTTATGCACTTTTCACCTTTATTTCAAGTTTACGAATGTCTTGTTTCCCATCAACGAATGGGAGGCAATAGAATCAATAGAGATCACCAACATTTGACACATAATCGTTAAACATCATTTCGTAAATTCAAAAGTAAAATAATTTAATTGCATCAGAAGCGACTTTCGTAAAATATGAAGCAATTTCTGCATTTTTTTTTATAGAAAACTCATTCATTTTCTATTCAGGCCACCTTTTGCTCGCATTGTATTTCTTAATTGTGGACCTTACAAACCAAGAGAGACCCATTAGCATGTTTTCTTTTCGACTTTATTTTTAACAATACAGATGTTATTGTCATCATATATGCCATTGTTATATACATTTTGAATATATAGAGGATATTTGTTTATTTCAGTGTAAGATCGTATTTTATTTCACGAGTGTCATAGAAAAACATATTTTCACGAGTGGCTAGTTTGTTGACACATTTTGAGGTGTGGGTGGGGTAAAAAATATCGGATCTATCTGTAAATTGTTGTGTGAATTCTCCAGGAAGCTCATTTTACGTACTACAACGGTAAACAGTTCAAAATACATTTACACGATGATATAATATTTTATTTATGTTCGAACAGTTGTTTTGTCTGTAATTTGTTTGGTGGTAAGTTATTATTTCCAATTATATATTTATTTAAATTTATAAAATATTTCTTTATTTTTTTAAAACATTTTTTGACATAATTTACTGAAATCCAGTGTTCTGTTTTGATCAAGGCAAGTACATGTAACAACAAAGGAATTTAAAAGCAGTTCTAAAAGTTGATATTTTCACTCCTTATTTTGCAGTGAAAATATAAATTGATATTTTCATTGTTGTTATTTCACTGTTAAAACCCCATATTTCATCGTAAAGCATGAAAGAAATAATGGATATTTCCTGTTTTTTCGCAACATTTAAATCTTTAAAGTAAGCTGCATCAAGGTTGACGAGGTTGACGAGGGCAACTTAAAACAACTAGCGTGCGTAAAGGTTAAAATGCTGTTATTTATCCACACTGCTTATTTCAAGGTCCAGTCTCGCCTCCATGGTTAGCATGTTCAACTCCATATTATGTCTTAGACCTTAACTTGCATTAGAAACTAGAGCGTTTCTGCAAAACATGTTCACAATGCACATGAATTTGCCAACTATGTGTGACAATACCTACATCCAAGGCATGTAGAGTGCCACAGTGTAAATACATTGGCGACTTATAAAATAGTTGCATAACATATCTTGTTCGTGTACATGTGCGGGAAGCTAAACGTGCATAAACAGATGCATTGCTTTAATTTTGGCTAACTGACACTCGCATAAATCGTCTAAACGTATACAATGTTCAAATACTTTGATAACAAAGTGCGAAAAAATAGCCCACACGTACTGTTACCCGTACAGATGGGAGTTAGCAACTTAAAGTAAAAAGTAGTCCTAACTTTGTGTAAATGGTTTGTTTTATAGTAATGTTTTATTCCCTACTTCATGTAAATGCTGTATTTTATAGTAATGTTTTATTCCTTACCTTATGTAAATGGTGTGTTTTATAGTAATGTTTTATTCCTTACCTTATGTAAATGGTGTGTTTTATAGTAATGTTTTTACTCCTTACTTCATGTAAACGGTGTGTTTTATAGTAATGTTTTATTCCTTACTTTATGTAAACGGTGTGTTTTATAGTAATGTTTTATTCCCTACTTCATGTTAATGGTGTGTTGTATAATGTTTTCGGATTTTCTAGCTTTACCTATACCTTGATTTAATTAATCTCAATTCATTATATGTTACTGAGCTTGCCTCGTTACAATTTTATTTGCAATAATTTACAAGCATATTCTAATGAGTTTAAGGAGGGTATTGTACCATGTCATTTTGGGCTGCACCCTTTCTAGAATTGAATGATTTAGATAATCAAACATATCCTTTGTTTTGTTAAAAAACACTTTATTTTGATAAAAATACACACATTCCTCAGAGCCCGATTCAATGTGTCCTTTTTAACCCTATGCCCAATTTCTCTTTTCTGTAGCACCCTCTCCGTTTTTAAAAACATGGCTTATACCCTAGTAACGTTTTCATTTATTGCAGTACTATCGTTTGACGTATTACGTATTTAAAACCGGTAAAAGTTATACACCATAGTAGGTACATCTCTGTTCCAGCTCCTCAGTCATACCGTTACTGTTTATTGTAGTCCTATTGTATGACTTATTAAGTATTTAAGACCGGTAAAAGTTATAACCCAATGTAGGTAAATCCCAATTCCAGTTGCTCTGTCATATCTATGTTTGCTTCTGTGATGCCTTTGGCTTCCAGCTCCGCTTTCACCTGCTGTATGTTCTCCTCGTACGACATATAAGGTAGCAGCATCTGACTAACGGTAAAACTAAAGCAAAACAGACTCAATATGTTCATGAACAGTAAGATATTCATCAATTGGTTTATGTGTCCGCCTCATTTAGGTCTGAACTGCCATGTTTGTAGTTCAATTATTCTTCAGGTTTTACAAGTTAAACTATTTACTAATAATCATAATGCATTCTATGAGAAGTTGAACTTGGCTTATAAAGTTTGAGAAAAAGAAAACTGATTTCTATGTTAACATTATTTATTCAATTCTCCCCAAATTATTCTATATTCCATTTACTGTATTTTCTCTGTGACAATCGACTGTACTGTTTTATATTTACTGGCTTACAAATCTATTGTCATATGAATGGTCTAAGATTACGTTTAAATTTTAAACCAAACTGTCTTTAATGTTATATGCTCTACATTCCTTGGTTCTCGTTACATTGTTTTTGTATATTTATTCTCAAAACATTTATTCTAATTTTAAATTGATCATTCGGTATAAAACACAATCGGATGTTTCCTTTATTTAGCTTATTGGATTTCATCCGATTGTTTTTTTCAGATAAACTAATTTGATTATAAATATTATGTTATAGCAAATATAAAACAGTATTAGTCGATGTAAACCTACATGTAATTGTGATTATTTATGTAAGGAGTAACATAACAACTGAACTTTATGCTTTACTAACGAAATACGTTACACTTTAGAAATGATAAGGCTTAGCATACTTTTGACCGTAGTTATCATCCTCTCAAACAGAAGATATGCGTCCACTTCAACAGCTGGTACAAACCAAGCAATATACCAACATACTTTGCTTTCCATCCAGTAAATAACCTTACCCGCATTGAACTCCTACACTGGACTACCAAATACGCTAGTCAGAATGGCGTCTCCTTATTATCACCTTAAACAGACTTTATATAATTATGCTGACTATACCGAGTATTCACTACCAATATAACTAACCACCTTCAAACTTTGCGTTTAAACCGTACGGTGAACATCAGACCACTTCTGAGCTCCGCCACTGACCTCCTACCTACCTGCGCACTCTTACTACTACTGTTCAACTACTTTTACCATGAAGTACGGGTTGTTCCATCCATCTAGGATACACTCCTTTTCACAGTGAGACGCCATACAGGACAACTAACCAGTCTTTCCCTACATAAAACACCAGTCCTCTTATAAACGCCGCCTTCGGCGTCCTATATACCAGCTGGCCCTAATTATACTTACCAGGTATCATGACGCAATGAGATGCCATCCAGCCCAACCTCTCCATCTCGCCCAAAGACAAACATCTGCCCTCTTCTGAACGCTGCTTTCAACATCCTACACACTAGCATACTCTCACTGTCTGTGTTCAAATGTACTGTGAACTTGGCGCTTTTATATTGCTTTCCCGGGGATGGATGGCCCTGCTGCTAAATGAATAAGGGAATATTATCCTCGTATTTTATGTCAAATGAAGCATTTTTGACAACTCTGGACTTGTGAGTTATTAAATATATTGTGGCATATACCACCGAAACAATAATGCTGTGATCTGGTGAATTCCATTATATTCAATTAATTACAAGTCTAAAATTTAATAATATTAGTCATAAAATCTTGTCCTTAAACTCGCACTGTTGTTGCATGAATGTCTTACCATGGTTGGAATCAAATATCATAATATTCTTTTGTTCGTATTGTCTCTGTGATATGCAATAGGGGAAAACCACTTTGAATATGACAATAACAGAAGGCATCTCAGGCCAATCGAAATAAATTTATTGTTAGATCATAGAATATACGAGAACAGACCATGTAATAACCAGAACGTCATTGACCCATGTGGCCGAATAGTGCACATACTATAATACATCGAATTAGTATATCAAGAACATACAGTACACTAAATTAAGTATCTTAATTTATTGCCTTTCAACAAGACTTTCAAGTTAATATGTACAAATTTATATGGAAAACTACAGAAACAAGTACATAAGTTAAATGTTTGAACATAAACCCCGTTTAATAGCGCAGGGTCAACGCCATATTAACATGTTTAATTTGCACAGTACATGCATATTATGTTTTCTAATTGTTGGTACCTTAGGTATTACTGCAACAGTTGATGCATACTCATACGATTATTTTCTTAAATGTGCCTCAAACAATTTCCTACAAAGCTCTTGGTTATATCATAAAACAATGATTAATTGTATATCATACGTGCATAGTTAATTAAGATTAATTCATAAAATATGTTCTGAAGACTATATTAGACGCTGTTAGTCCATCGGTTAAGGAAACCAAGTTCCATGCGTAGTTAAAGTATAGTCTGAGGGTAAGTCGTCGGCATCCAAATGTGTGAGAAACTCGACCGACACCGCCACCCGTCGCTTTTAATTCCGCCTGTTGCGATACTCGGAGGTCAAATCTGGCACATACACGTGCCATATTCATTAATACTGCATACACTTTAAAAACAGCCCATTTTAATTTATTTGATCAGAACTGTTGTTTGTTTCAGCGGTAAAGTTTCCTGCAACTCGATAGGGCCTTTTGTGATTCTCCCTATCAGAGTAACTATCGTAGAGCTTGGCGTGTTATGAAAAATATATATATTAATAGAGTGTAACCAAAGAAAAATGAGCAGGACTTTTCCTAACAATTTTTTGTGGGGTATTAATGGGGTCAAATCTAAACGGTTATACGATTATGTAAATATTGGAAACAAATTTGAAGGTCATGCATTTTTGAGAGATTTTACATAAAAGACATATACAGGTACAAGGGTTTGAATATATTTGGTCAATAACTTTTCAAAATATTAATCATAACCTTTAGCATAATAGTTTTTCCAACAAAATAATGCAAAGTAAGGAATTGAACTGGCAATGTTAACATCATTACAAAAATACCGCGAGACCAACAGTGACGCGACTCTCGGAAAGTCCAGTATATCATTATTTTATTTCCATTTCAACAAATCATGTTTTGTATTGATAAACTATGCCAGAGAACATCTTAATAATGACTCTTGTATCGTTTATCATGTAAATTGACAGGCTGAAATCTTTTAAATTGGCCATCGATTAAAGTGAACAATATCTATAAGGTAAGAGTTACTGTACAAAACGATTTGTTTCATAAGCAGCACTATTCGAAGAATCAAGAAGGCTATACTACTCGCAAAAGCGCCGAGGTTCGCGTCTTGTTAAAGTTCTATGGCAAATATGCAATTTAACTTTCAGGACATTCACTTTCTTTACAAAGTTATTCAAAACCACAAAGTTTGGTTTCATTATTCCATATCATCCGAATTTACTTACGCCATATGGAGCCGTAAGCTGAGGTTACAAATGATTTTGCGATCAATATGAACAGCATATTTCAAGGCGTATAAGTAAGTTACTTTTGTATTGCATGTCCATTTGTGAAGTCATAATTTCATGTAGTGTTAAAAATTTGCTGTTGATAAGGCTAACTTTGATAGTAATTCTAAGGGTTATGGTGACGTTTAACATCAGTGACTTCTTTCAAAGTGTTTCCAAAGCCTGACTTATGTACGAGACCTATGATGAATCAATTCATTAAGACATATAAAGACATATAAAACAGTATACTGTGTCAGAGTTGATCGTGATCCTGAACCCCAAAAAATAGAATAAATCTCTGTTTGTTTGTTCTTAAATGTTAACGTTAATTTGATGATATTACTTGGAAAAATACAATACTAATTATGTTGGCAGAAATATAACTTCTTCCGTTAAGGCAGTCTGTATGTGAAAGGTTGTTTATAATCACAAATCAATACGATTTTGTGTTTACATGTCCCACTGCCTTTAAATTGCTACGGCACGTTAATTACATGATTCATAGGATATCAAAATGTTGTTTGCGCTATATTGTCAGATCAAAACTTGTCATTTTCAAAGTAGGAAATCATATATAGTTATTACCATCTGAATACCTTCCGGGAATGTAAACTTCAACTTGATTGGCATTGCACATGGTATCTCGCTAACCCTGACCTCTATTGCCCCAACAGGCTGTGTCCCTTAAAACAAAATGACTTATATATTATTACCGGAACTTTTAGATATTGATTTAAGCATACAAACGTGTAGGTGTTTTAGATCCTGTTAAAAGTATAGTATAGTAGATGTTGTTAAAAGTGCAACAAAACCAAGTTATTTAACAGCCATCTCTAACGATAGCATGTACAACTTTTATTTATTTACGGTTTCGTATCAATCCTCACGTGAAAAGCAAAACGTAGCTATTCACATTTCAAGCATTAATATATAATATGAATGATACTTATTGTTTGTTGTCAATTTATTGAAGGAATATCTACATTAATGCTACGAAATTGTGTAAGGGGAACTTACAGATAAGTTTATTGTAGATTGCACAACCTTCCCGAATTTTTGCCCACACCTTTAAAGCAAACCATATTAATGAGGAGAAATATGTTTGGTTGGTGTAAAAAAGACACACTACGAAACAAACAAAGCATATACATGTGTAAATATTTATATTCATTTGATATGCGTAGTTTGTCTATACAACATGTATATTTAGCAGTATGGTTACTAATAAGATCATTCATACCTCTCTAGGAAGACCCGAGCGCTCATCCATACAATTTAATTCCTCGTCGACCCTTGTTTGTTCCTAAACAAATACCGACATGTTTGAACATACTATATATATTTTTAGAGATATTCCTGTTTACATTACATTTAAGTTTAAATGTTTATATCTTTTCTAAATCATGACCTTATGATTTAAAATTTAAGGCGGCGAAAACCAGGTTTTCAATTTGAGCAATTTTTAAGCTTTGGTAAATTGTGGATAAGGTTATTTTTATATGCTATAAATACTTCTATATGTGTAAACGAAACGACAACAATGTCAAGCATGCTGCTAAATGAAACAGTGATAAAACAGTTCTGGGCAAGGTTGCTGAATTAAATGAATTGGAAAGTCATATTGCCATAGTGATATTGTTATTTATCGTAGGCATGTCAAACCAACGAAAATACGAAAATAACTGTCCTATTTCCCCCTAAATAAAACCTTGGCCTGTTACCCACGAATACGGGTTGATACAACATCTATAATGTTTGACAAATGACCAGACCAAATAAGTAAAACGTTGACCTCGCACTCAATACAGCAGCTTGGTATTTTGGGCATTTGTTTGATCATATTGTATTGCTCTTTTGTAAACATAATTATTTTGCATATAATTTTCACGTACACTTACAATCAAATAAAACAAAAAGAACAAATGGGTTCGGCTACAAGTTATTACAACACTAGTTTCAGCCCTTCCCATGCGCCAATATAGCGTCAATGTCGTTAAAATATATGATTAAACGTAACTAGAAGAATATAAAATGTTAATTAATTTAGAGATAAAAAATATTTCGGTTGCAACCAAAAGAAAAAAATACAATGTAATAACATCCCAGACCATTTATATCGTGATTGAGGGTGATATCAAAAGACACGTTTTGTTAATTTGATGTACTTAAGAACTTAAATAAAAAAAAATGATGTTCTTAAAGGATGAAATATTCGAGTATTTCGAAAAAGTAACACGCGTTCTTCGCCGTATTTACTACATTTAAAGAAATAACGTTCTGCATCTTTTGTGCCTTGCCCAAAGTCACAAATAGGATTATCACGAAGAAAGGTTATGATGAAATGTGCATTAAGGTTGCTACAAGCATTTCTAATTCTTGTATGGTGGATATTTGAAAGTCTGTCCTCGACAAGATAATATTTCGGAAAAATTGAGCCTTTGTATCTATCTTTTAAACGTACCTTAAATACATTAAGCGTGTTACTGTTACGAAAGTGAACATCAAGCCGGTTCCACAAATCTATGGAAGATGGGATTGTTGATTTCGAGTAAATACGTCTAGGTATGGGGACATAATTATTTCTGTTTCGAAGCGGATATGTTGACAACCTACAGCCATGACAAGTCATTGCACAAGAAATTTCTACCAATTAACATTTGATTGGGACATTGACCTTTGACCTTTTAACATGGGTCTTTCACCAGAAACGCCGGTTTTCATGGTTAATATTTGAGTCAAATAATGTCTAGACACCTTTATGGTTGACCATACCAAGAAAATTGACAAATGGCCCTTTGATGCGTATTTGACCTTTCACTATGGTCTTCAGATGTGGCTTGCCAACGACACGCAAGCTGATCATGGTGAAAACATATGCAAAGTTAGTTTTAAATCTCCCGATATATGGCTATTTACAACATGACAGCAAAAATATAAATACTTTTGAGCAATGACCTTAACTTTGACCTCAACTTTTGTCTTGCGGGCCCTAGTATGACATAATATGATAAATTCATCTGCCAATATATTTTAAACAGTAAACAGCGATGTCAATGTAAGCGCTGAAAGCTTTTAAAGGCTGTAGACTCGACAAGCGTGATTTCCTCTTTTTACTGTTTATTCTGTTCTCAAGCAATTCAAAATCGAATCTAAAACATATTCTGATGGCCCCAAACTGCAACCTAGAAGCGCCAGTCATTACCTAAGAATAGTTAATGCAAATTTATGACTTGTTAATAAAATAAGCTAGTTCCATAACAGTAACTGTTGAATCTATATGTCTTACTGGGATATATTAGCATTACCTTCATCTCGCAAGCGTATTGCTAGTGTAAAGTTAAATTGATAAAACCCGATAATGGGTTAGGGCGTTTTAACTATTTGTTGAGGGTAAAGTTTGGCAGAGACTTATAGTCAAAACATTTTATTTTCTGCGTTATTTACTGTTCCCCTTGGTTCTTCGCCAATATTTATTCAAGTTATTTTCTGCTGCCATTTAAATACTAATAAACGTCCTTTAATTCGCACTTTTTCTAAACTGCATAAAAACATACGTCCCATATTAATACCTCGATGCATTAATACTTTTATTATGTCATGTCCAAAGTAGAAACGACGATACCTGATTTCGATATGCGATCATAAATCATAATGGCCTGTGACCTTAAGCCTAGAAATCGGACACGAATTATTGGCGCCAACTCGAATAAACACCAGCCCAACCGCTTTAATATCAAAGGGGATGAACATGTTTATTTTGTTAACCTAATTTTGAATTATACTTATCGCATTTTAATATGGATAATAATGAATTGATGACGTCAATATTGATTGAAAGGACAGTATTATTAGCCAACTCAAAGATACACCTAAATGAAGTTATAATCAAAATTGCAAATATATTTACATAATCTCGACAATGGTCATGGTGGTCATTTAATTGTCCGGTTAGCGCAGTGGTTAGTGTATTCGCTTCTCACCTAGGTTCGATTCCCGGCCTGGGTGCATGTGAGTTTGGTTTGTGGTCACCAAGTCGGTCAAGTGGGTTTCCTCCGGGGACTCAAGTTTCCCCCAAAACACAAGACCACACTCTCGCGCAACATCGTGCCAACGAGAGTGAATAATATAAGTTGTAGAAGCTTGTTTCACAATTGTTGTAAACTAAATAATTTAAACTAATCTCGACGATATCATACCCTAAGAGTCCTAACAAATTTTGTTTACTATGCCGGGTTGAAATGTTTGAAATTGCGTAGCCAAAATGATATCACGACATTATGTTCATCACACGAATTTCTTATTATTGTTTCAAATTTTTTTTCATTATTTTAAAAGTTATTATCACTCGTGAAGATATTGCTTACTATTAATACTCGGTGAAATAAATTGATATTTTACACCACAAGGCAACAAATAACTCTCAATATATTCTGATAATAATTTTAGATAGAAAAAAATGTTAATACAATTTATGATAATTTACTATAGACGTCTAGCGAATAATAACGATAAGGAATATTTCAAATGTATACAAACATTTTGGCTGGCAAACATAATTTGTGCCATACTGTATAGTATTTTTTACAATTTATCTTACATTCAAATATTCGTAATAGTCCCTCTTTGGCTGCAGTTGCTCATAGTCGAACGATTTTGAAGCCTGAAAGCACAGAGGCGAACAATTCAGTTTCAATGGTACTGTAAGTGAATATAGACCAATGACGTTTAGTTGTTATATCTTACATTTTTATAATTAAACTACTTAGACATAGGAGTCAACGAGTTAAAGGCCTATTTTAAGGAATGTTTGGCATGATAATCACCTGCTGTCCATCTCCTGCTAATTCCAATTATGTCACAGTAGGGGCCAATTTCCTGTGTATTTGTTTATTGCCTCAGGGCCATTTAGGGTCCATTTCTATAATAAGACTTTCAAAACTGCACAGCAGGGTACTCGGATCAGATATTTGATAAAAGGGATCAAGGCAAGTAGATTAAGATCAATAAACAGAGGTTGTGTACTGTACACAGTTTGGGGGGGAGGGGTGCACTTATAGAAGGCGGCTTAAACTAGGCCTTTAAGATGCGAGCGTTTGATGACGAGTTACTTACATACTTTCTTGGATGATTTACCTTTTTTATATAGTTATTTGAACGGTTTTCTTATGCCTCAAATGAACAAACATTTTAAACGTGTTACTAAGCAACAATCTCTTTTCAAATCAACCATTAGAAGTGAAAACATGCTTAATTCAAAAGAACAGTTTATATTTATTTGGAAATTATTACATGAAAGCATATTTTGTTACATTGAATTGAGTTCTGTGCTAAATAAACATACATTGTACATTAACACTAATTGATATTTTGTCTTGAATATTCAAAAATTTATAATAAAATCAATATTGCTGGAATATATGTCCTTGCATTATAATGTAAAATGTTAACCGTTGATCTTTTGTCTTCATAGTGGCCCCAGCCCTGTTTCGCTTGCATTGACTCTTGTTTGGACCTCTTAAGTTCCTGAAAACGTCAATGCAAAGCATGAAGTCAGGATACTAAGACCTAACACTGGCGAGACTGACGGTTCAAACAAACACATTATACAATTGTAAAAGATGCATTACATGTGTACACACATAACTTCGCTTTATGCCAGAATTTAAGGAAGAGTTTTGCTACAAGTGTTCCACTGTATGTATGTAAGAGATTTCAGCAAATATGTTGAAAAGGTCTGACCTTTTTTGAAAAAAATAGGTCAGGTTTAACCTGTTTCAGCTCGTCATATAGTTTCTTCTTTGTTTAGAATATTTAAGAATTGTTACATTTTGAGCAAAGGTTTTTTTATTATATTTAATACATTATGACAAGTAAATCTTGGCATCGAAATGGTCTGGATTGAAGTTTCTTTAACGTCATAAATAACAGGTAATCACGAAATATAAAGTTATTTAATGTTCAAGTATTTGAGTTTCGGATGTCTGGCAATACAATAAAATGTTGTCATCATTTGGTCGGTTTAAATAAGTAGATAAATACTATGTAAAAACGAACGGACTATTATGTTTAGATTAAAAGGCATATCTGCAACTTTGTTTTGGACCATATGCACATATTTAGAGATTAAAAAATAAAATGTATTTCTTAAATGTCTCTTATTTTCTGTCGATCAAAATGTGTATATCTTGATGGAAACTCGTATACATTGATTTACATACGTGGTCTGAATGAGGAATGATTATTATATTCATGTTCTATACAGCTGAAACTAGTAATCGAATTCGTTTGGATGGAGTTTATGTTCTACTTAGGTTTCTTATGCTTCATTTATAACTGGCAAAAACGCAGCGTTTAATGAACAACGTAATGCGATGATAAATATAAAAGGTCGGTGATGTCAAATTATTTGTTAAATAAATGAACTTTTCATATCGACTAGTTCTTGATTATCCTCTTCTTGTTGTTTTTGTTCTTGATCTTCTTGTTTTTGTTTCTGTTCTTACCAGTGTAACCTTTTTCTTACTATTCCGCCGTTATCTCATTAATCTGCGACAAAGGCATCTGTTTGCATTGAGTTCTTTTAATTTATATATTGTTCTGTTTACGTACCTAATTATCAATTTCATTTCAAAACACAGTGTTTCAGTGACAGATTGTTTTAAGTCAATAAGACACATTCGTGTGTAGGGTTCTTGCCATTAAATAAAAATAACAACATATCGATCGGTTAAAAATGTTGCTCGTACCTTTTCCTTTTTTTCTATGACCTGTTTTGCTCGCAGGAATTCAGTTTGGAACCATTTCAAATCCTGCAACATAGAGGCGAACCATGGCGTAAGTAGTTTCAATCATATGATAAGAATGCGCTATATAAAAGTTTGATTTGATGGGCAAGTTTAATAGTATAAAAGAACAATACAGCTGACTTGATAACAACGTCACCAGGCCTGTATTGTTTTTCCCAGTTCAACTGTATCACGTTCAGTGAAATGCTAACATGGAGAACAAAACAAAAGAGCCATTAGATAAATTTAATCTCTATATTATTGTTTTGTGTAACTTTCATATAATCCAAACTTTTTTTTTAATACAAAAATACAACAATTAATTAGCTTTTTTTTAACTATGGAAAGTTTATTTTGCTTCATCATTATTAATAGGGTGGTCACCTTTTCCGAATTTTCTAGGTGCTGTTGTACTTGTTCAAGCTTATCGTTCAGTTCCGTCTTTATCTGAAAACGTTGAAGGATTGATTAAAAACGTTTTCTGTATGTTGAAATTTAAGATTTACTGAATAAAGAGAATCAATATGAAAATATTGAGCAACTATCAAAGTTAAAAAGCGACGAATATATTAATATTTATATGTAAAACTACAAAAACCAACAGAGTAGTCGAAAGCGTAAACATAAAACCCGTTATATGGCACAGAATCATCGCCACATTTATTAGATATTTACCAATTTCTGAATACTGTTTATTTAAATTTTGATCTTCTTGTGTTTGTTCCTGTTCTTAGCAGTGTATCCGATTACTTACTTTTCCGCTGTTATTTTTCTGTTTACGTACCTAATTATCAATTTCATTTCAAAACATAATGTTTCAGTGACAGATTGTATTACGTCAAATCGACACATTCGTGTGTAGGGTATTCAATGCAACTGTATCAAATTCAGTGTGATGCGAAATGGAGACCAAATATAAGAAAAATAAACAATTTTAATATTTGTTATAATTAGATGACATGAAGTAAATTCTTAATGAATAATAATGGACGGAGTGAGCGCAACTAACTGATTTACAATACAACCATATTGGCTGATACATTGATAACGCAAAATCGGACGCAGGGAATGTGTATTAGACGAGTGGCAGTAAGCGGACCTTTAAACAGCCGCGAAAGGTGAACTTTTTCTTAATGATTAAGTATTTAAGTAATTAATGGTTGCCTTTCTAAAATTTCATTGGCTTAAAATGTAGGTTGTATTCTATATAATATTATGTTGTGTACCTATCTTTTAACCATAAAATTATTTTTCTATACGACAATTAACAAATAAGACAACTAACAAGACTTATGTAAAACACAATCCCTATTATTATTTTTAAAAAAATCTTTGTTTCGTTATTGTAAATAGGGTCACCATTTCCGAACTGTTATGGTCCTGTTGTACTTGTTTCAGCTGACCGCTTAGTTCCGTCCTTATCTGAAAACGTTCAAGGATTGGTTAAAACGTTTTCTGTATGTTGAAAATCAAGATTTACTGAATATAGAAGTTAAGTATGATAAGAGTCTGTATATATTACTAGTTAAAATTAAATGTTATAACCAATATCTGCATACTGATTATTTAAAATCAACTTTCGAATCGTATTCTGCCCAGACCTGTTATCGAGAAATTACGTTCGAAGAAGCCTTAACAGCACGAAATGATACGAATAGAAATATGTTGGCATATTACTACTCACGTACTTGTGCCAACATTAAATAAAACTTATAGAAAAGGCGCACTATATTTTACACAAACCCAACGTGTGTTCCCTTTAATATATAAATCGCCGATCCATTACAAATAGAATACCGAATATAAATTTACACCGGCAAGTTTAGCAATACGACTGCACTAAGGATAACAAAGAATTAAATAGTTACATAACAAACGTATTTAAGGTTGCTCTAAAACCCAATAAAAACCGATAACTACTACTTTAAATATTCCCCGTAAAACCATAGGTTTAAGTCTCAGTTAAAGCTAGTGAAGATCAAAATACTGTTTGCATGATCGAACTCATATATATTTTATCGTTCAAAATCCAAAATGCTTGATAAAACGGTAAACAATAAAACGTGGATTTCTCGCAAACAATGAAAAAAACGTTGCAACTTTTTAAGACCCGGTTACCACAAAGGTGTTTGTGCATCCAAGATATTCAAGGCAAATTCATCCAAATTGATTGATTACCTGAACATTTATGTTTGTTTGGGCAAAAGGTGATTACAATATTTGAAACCTACTTATAATATATGTAACACATCATTTTCACAATCTCTGACTTTTACTGCCAACTATCGTACGGCTACATTGCAAAGAAAATCTAGAGCAATGTCAGCCGGGCAAACCCAGCAGTGTTGGAGGATGGACAGAACGACCAATCAGCATGCTTCGCGCAATAAATTATTGTCTACACACATATATACATTTGCTTCTTGCATTGGCAAATTTGGATGTATGTACGTGTTTTAGTACAAGTGTTGTCCTTGTTTGTTTAGAATAGGATACCAACGAATCTTAAACATGATTAAAAAGCTCACCATTTCTAAATTATATTTCTCTTGCTTCACGTCTTTCAGTTCATTATAAAGTCCATACCTTGTCTGAAAATGTATAAAGCTTGCATTACATGTTTGCTCTCAGAGTAAAGAATATTATCATATTCTTAATAATTAGATCTGGACCAGATAGCTTGCATCCTTCACTAGTTCTACTCAGGTTTCTCAAGCATCATTTCTAACAGGAAATAACGAAGCATGCAATCAAATACGGAATACGATGATTATATATGTAACAATGTTATGTTTTATAAGTAATCCCTTTTTAATTTAAGATGTTTATCTGTTTGCATGTTGTCATCTTTAAAGTTTTCTTACGACATGTTTATTCATTTACTCTGTATAATCGTCTAATTTATTTTCATACTTTTGTATGGTAGTCTTGATGATAATCTTGAGAACGGTTTTGCTACTTGTTCTTTATGTTTTAGTCATGTGACTTTGCCACAATATTGTTCAAATTACCAATATCTAGTTATAAACGTTACACAAATGGAATCCATAATCCACTACCAATTTGATGTAGACATATAACGTATAATTGTAATGAGTATTTTATAATATTTGAGATAAGTAAATTTGTTAAGATTTAACGAAACTGATAAAAATTATGTTTATCATTTGAACTGTTTGAAACCCTTTTCATTTACCTCAATCCATCTACGTGGTACTCAAAAAGTATGGTATATGGTTAATAGCTTACAAAACCAAATAAAGGCACACACCAATGCTTTGTTGTACCCCAAAATGCACTCTCCTTTTACAGAAAAAGCGTCCAAGATAAGTTCTAGTATCAGTCTCGAAAGCATTTGTTGTGATGTTTAAGACTATGAAATATAAAAAGTAACAAGGACCTACGTTTTGAAGATAAGCAATATGTTCAAGCACGACTCCAGAAATGTCTTACCTCTCCCCTCTTTGTGCCGTTCATTACGGTGGCTATCTTAAGAACGTGATAAATGTATCTATCCATGCTGATAAACATCATACATGAAGCTATATTTACATCAGTCAATTAATCATAGACGTTTTTTTTATTAACAATACAATTCCAATTCTAAATTTATGATTGCAGTACAGTCAAGATATTGGCCAGTGTATATGCGATACATTACCTCGATGTTTGGTAACTGTTCCTTACTACAGGATAGTTAACAAAGTTTGAATTAGATTTGTTTTGGTCCGTTTAAGTACTACGTCATATCACTTGAAACATAACTTTTTTAAGTACCTTCGTATTTGTCAATATATATGCATAAATACTCTTTTATAAAGTGTGTAGTTTATGAGTTTTTAAAAGGAAAATAGCATAATAAACCATGGAATGAAATGCAAAACTTGATAAGATAACGTGAAAACATACAAGAATTACAAATTACAACGCTTATTTGGGGTAAAATGGCGCCCCAATATTTTTGACAAAATATGGTCGTATGATCTGTATGCGGAGGTGACACAATGATCATTAATATGCAATGCAACCCAAGGAAGACAACACTATGACATGCCAAACTTAGTCTGCAAAGCTTCCTATGCATAAGAATATTCATCAAAGCTTGCACTGATAAAATCATACAGCTTACAACATCATTTAAAGAGTTGAGAAGGTTGAGATTTTTTAAAATATTCGTTCTTTAAGTGTACGCTGGTTTTATTTTTACGTTGCCGAAAATGTCTTGCTTTGTAAAATCCGCATCACACTAGAAGTTTACTTCCCGTATTAATAGTATCTATTTCGGGTAAGGCTTAAACGCATTTACTTGCGATCAAAATACATTTTACTTAAAAGGATAACACATAATTATGTTATCATATATGGAATTAAATGTGTTTTCAAAAATTAATAAAAACAAGCATTTAAGAAGTTTTAGGTCCTAATACAAGTTTATTATATTTGATTATAATCACCTTCGAATGTGATATTATATTTATAGTACACATATCACCGGATGTTTTTAGCGCAAAATTTCTAAAACGTGGACACATCACATCTTGAGATATAATACCAGTAATATATCAAACTTATAAATCGACCTGCTTTCATGATGGCGATGCCATTTATGATATAAACATACATACATATATATTGTATTGTATTTAGCAAAGACTTCTGTTGTTCACTACAAGATCTCTATAGATCGGTACGATAAGAATCATTAATAATTTTTATAAAAGGTCTCACCTGTTTTGAATCATAAAGTTCTTGTTTTACTTGTTTCAGCTCATCACACAGTTCCTGCCTTTTCTGAAAACGAGGAATGATTGGTTAATGAATTAAAAACATAACTTGTTTGAATGACGATTACTATAACATTATTTGAAATACATTTTCGCTCACTAAGGTAAATGAACGTATTTTATACATGAATATGATTTAGATTAAACATTTAGCAAATGGTTTAGTTTATTCGAAATGATTCATAAGTTAAAAATAGCATATACATTCCAATTCATCTACATAGTGGTCTTATTTTATGGTAATGTCATATTTTCCCATGCCCTTCTTCTTGCAGTTTAACAGTATAGGTCAATGGCCAAAACTAAATTTACAAAGTTGTAAGTTATGAATACAAGCCTACATTCTTTTGCGTTTTGCCAGGAATCGTTTTGACACTAGTACGGTCAGAACCATTAACATATTTGTAAATGGTCTCGTTTCACTTGTTTGCCTTGACTAAAAACGTCAAATTATAATGAAATATACGTCATTGTATCAAAAGCAATGACTTTAATATTCTTTTCTGTTAAAACTAAACGCTACAACAGCAAATAGGGCGTATTATTGATATCGCCTTACTCAGGGAATTCAAGGTTTATACGATGAGGAATAATGAAATGAATGAAAGATATTGTGATTTAGTTTTACTACTTATTTAAATTGTGTAAACTAATATTTTATTGAATAAATTTTAATATAAATTATAAACTACAATTATAGTCAAGGCAATAGTTATAGAATGATTTTGGCTTTAATTAGTTTGTGACATTTCTGCAATTTTGATCCAAACGATCAATAATTATTGATTTAATATTAGACACAATTGCTCTTACTCTTTCCGATTTGTGTAAGCGTTGTCTCACTTGCAGTCCCTCATATTCGAGGTTCTTACGAGTCTGAAAGCAGAAGACTGTACACATGTACCAACGGCAAATACACTTTAACAAATGTATTACATCTTCATTTATTACAATCAATAATTACGGAAGAAACCGACAGGCAGGTAGCCGGATGGACGGAAAGTCGAATAATTCACATTGTCTTTGCCAACTTTCTACAAATTCACTTACCGTTTCTGCTTTTTCTAAGTCCCGTTTTGCTTGAACCAATGCTTCGATGAGTTCCGTTCGTGTCTGAAAACGTACTGTATGTCATTAAAAATTCATAGTTCCAAACATAATAACATATAAATGAAACATGCACTACACACATAATACCATTAACATCCGTTTGTGATTGAAACAAGACCTGGTTATGTATTAAGTATACCAGATAATACGAATCAAGAAGACTAAAGGCTGACAAACCCTTATCAATATGTCACGCTTTAAAGAATTTATCAACTTTACTCATTAAGGTATCAGTTGTCCAATTATGTGATGTTTTGACATTAAATTAGTTTAGTGTCCTTTGAAAGTATTTTATGGTTAGCGAAAGAATATGCCAACATTATACCAAAATATCTTAAAAAATAGAGGACAACTTTGTTTTTATCAATACTGTTTTTCGGCCATTTATTTTGTATTTATTAATAATTAAGCAATACAATTTCACGTGATACAAATGCTATGTAAGGTTACTAGGCATAAATACTTTATTCTATCGCCAATGACTCGTTCACAGCTAACAGGTCGTTAATAATATATATTTTCCATCTAGTATTAAGGCTATGTCGATAAGGATAGACAGTGCGCAACAAATTATGAGTACAATACGATAACTATTTATTTACATTGAGCATATTTGTCAATATTTACGATATATGTTTTTGTTCATCTCTAGAGCATGTACAAACTATGTTTATGAAAAACTACAGAAACCAGCTCAGTAGCCGAAAGTTTGCTAATTATACTTCGGCTATTGCGTTTATGGTGTGATTGATTCATTTGTAGTTGTTTTATGTGATGTTTATATTATCAATATAGAATATTATAAACGGACCAATGAAACAATGCGTTTTTTGTTAACACTGAATGTTTAAATTAATACCGGTCGTTATTGTAAGATGCATTGTGCCTATGTAAAATATACGACAAACATAAAGGAATACTTTTTGCGTTTCTTGAGTTGCATTCCTAATTGAGAATGTGGTTCCTTCGTCGCTTCCATCCACTTCCTCTTGAAGTTCACAAACATCCCTTAAGTCTTCAGTCAGGCATTTAAATGCCACCATACTTTCCTTTAAGCAAAAATGTTTAAAAGTATGTTTGTATTTAGCTTCTTTCATCTGCCTTTTGACTTCTGAAATTTCTTTGTCAAAGTTCCGGCTCAATAGGTAAAGGCGACCCGTCAACGAGTTGTTCACAAACTCATTGAGTTGACTTTCCTCTTTAATAGCCCAAGACACTTTCTCTTCACAAACGGATGAAATGAATGAAAAGGCGGCTATGTTTTCGTCGTGAAGTTTTTGCTCTTCCTCTTTGAAAGTACTGATCGAATGTTCTACTTTCCGTTCCAGTCTATTTTTCAAATCATCTAATTCTTTATTGCATTTAACCGCATGTATATTACTTCTTTCTTTTTGTCTATCAATTTCTTCTTTCATGCGCTTACTGTCATCCTTAATTTCATTTAAAGCTGCGGACATAGCATTAGTTTGGTTGTTATCAACATGCCCTGCCTCTTGACATAAATCAACAACTTCTTGTCCACATGATATATGATCCGAACGAAAACATCGACCACATATCATTAATTCATGAATTTTACAAAATAATAACGCCCTTTCAGTCGGATGGTGTTTACATATCTCCTCTGTGATATCATATATAATACTCCTTGAATTGTATCCATCTTTTCCGTACATCTTCAGAATGTGGTTTTGGAATGCCCTTCCTTTCTCATGAATTTCGCCACACGATTCACAAATGTTTCCACATATATTGCAATATCCAACTGCCTCTTCCTTGCAACACATTTCACACTGAACATGGTTGTTTGCCATTTTAAATGTTATGTTTATAATCCGAATCCAAAGTGTATATCTCGATTCACTACTATGAAATAAATAGTATAAACTTCAAAAGAAATCTGTACTTAAATGTAATCATTGAAAACCGGGGACAATCAACCTGAAATGAATTGAAAAGCAAATACCTTCCTTGTTTAAATAAGATCGTTTTAGGTAGAATCATACAATACCATTGTCTTTACCCAAAAACTTTATTCATCATCGTTCAAAAACACATTTACCCATATATTAAGCACAATCAAAAAGAATTCTTATTTCAATTTACAGAATCAAAACTCGACAGTAATTGCTTTTGTAAAGCACACGAAATGTGTTCAATGTAAACAACTGACGTACGTTGCTAGGGGAGCAGTCAACAGTTTTGATAAGAGACGATATTAAGTGCACACTTCGCATGCGAAGCGGTTCATATCAGATCTTTATATGTGTCTAAAAATGGCCTCGTATGATTCATGTTTCTTGCTACCTCTAAACGCGTGTTCACAATTAACAGAATAACATAAAACTTTGCAACTGTGAACTGTTCTTCGAACGACGAATGGGATATTCGATTTGTGTGATTCATATTAATTTGATTATTTACATCGCAAAATTGACCAAATAGTTACTACACAGCGTGTTTATTTGAAATGCTCTTCCTTAATGACGTCACGTCGAAAACAATGCTATATGCCGTATTGTTATTCTGGCGACGTCAGTTATGCTATAAAATGGGTTATATTCTTTTAGTAGTTACTTATCAATTTATGCGTTTATTCATTTATATCATGATAATTTCATGTATTTTCGTTGCTTATTGTACATGCTCCAGTGAACATCACCTTTTTCGCCTCCCTGTTTACCCGTATTCTATGTCGTAATGCCTTTCTTATTTCGATATGAAACCACGGGGACACTTGTGTTCGAACCTTTAAAATTGTGGTAGATATTTGACAAAAATGACGTGAATGGATTCGTTAACTGATCTGTGTAAAAATATGTATATATTTTTTACAGCATGTTTTTCAATTAAAATCTGCATCTAGCCGTTTTAGTTTGTCAAAATCACCTTGCAAGAATTTCCAGCGTTTACGTTTGAAAGAACAACTAGTAAAATTATTGAATTTCAACACAGTAGATCAGACAATGGAAACGAATTTGCTGGTGTAGGAACGGTCAACCAACACCACTTCAAGAACGGACTCAGGAGATGAGACAAAACATATGTTAAGACTGAGAAGATTCAGTAAAAAAGCTAAAAGTTTCGAGAGATTTTGTAATATGTATTCGATCATGTGATACGCTAGCGGTTTGTTAATATCCAAATTAAAGTCACCAATAAACGCGATGTCCTTATTGCCTGTTTTGAATGCAAATGAAATTGAATTGTTTATGCAATCAAGGACATGAAAGTCATGATTGCTGATTGAGTTTTGCCTTCTTTTTATACTCAGTTTCAACTGAAGACGTTCAACATCATGAGGTTCAATGTCGCCTCGTTCCGAGACAAACAGGTTTGATTAAACATAAACAATTACGCCCCATGCAGATCAACAGGCATGTTTCTTCTATACGGGATATGGAATGAGTAGAAGTTTAGGCTGCTGAATCGACCTCATTGTGATTTGGTATAGGCTAGAATATCAAAATTACGAAGGTCTGCATACAAAATATTAAAAAAAAATCTAAGAAAACTCTGAACATTGTAATGTACTATTTTCAAGTGAGTACCAAGGACTTCGGATGCAACGGAAGAAATGGATGATGAGAAAGAGGATACTGTCCCTGGATCCCCGTGAATATCACGAAGAGTATGGACAACCAGCAGATTAATTGGAAGTAATCAATTTTCAATCCTTTTGCACATGACTGGTAATAACAGAACAAAACAACCCTCATCCAATACGTGTCTATAGCAATATTTATTTACCTAGGTTACACCAGGATGAAATATGTAACCGATTTTAGTAATAGTTCATTGTTTCTGGCAATATCGTCCATTTAATAGATTAAGTGCTGATATTCAAATTCTTTGCATACCAATAAGTTGATTCATAAAAAATATATTTGTTTTACCAGAACCACTATTTCCAATAGTATCAAGCAAAACTTTAGCATAAATTCATAAATTTGTCAAATGTATAATGCTTTGGTTAGTGTCATCATTCGGAATTTCGATTATACTAATTTTCTTAATATAATTCATTAAACAACCCTATTTGTAAAATTTGAACCACCTGCTTGAATCAATATTAAATGATTAAGCGTTAAAGCAAAGCAGCTAAATCAATAAAATAAAATTCAGTGTATAACATGATATATCTAATTGTCAATCTATACCTGAGGATTTGTATGAACTGAAAACATGTGCGAGTTGAATTTGAATAGCTTATTGATTTGGGAAATATGATCTGAATGGTTAAATAAATAGGCTTTTTCCTCTTAAGCACCCCATATATATTGAAGATTCACAAACGCCAAGGCTTAACAAATTTCTCACACAATTCCGATAAGTTTGCAGAAATTTGGCTTACAATGAGAAACTTGTATACAAGTATTTATTAAGCAAATTGAAACAAAAACATCTTTGATGGTTAGTGGTAAAACTTATAAATGACCGGTGAGGGTTAGGGTTGATTGACGTTGGTTAGCATGGGCGTAGTATTATTGAATATGCCGGTCACAGAAGGTAGGGGTGTGGGGTGATCCATTTTGAGTTCACTTGTGCGAAAGCGCGAAATTATTATGTTTAAAATTGATCACATGGTCAAGATCCAAGTCAAATAGATTGTGAATCTCCTTTTTCGCGGTGCTCAATTCTAGCAGGTCCCCCCCAAAAAGAAACTGCCTGTTGCCAACATTTTGCATATTGCCACAAAAGCGCGTAAATAGCTGGTTAACACATTGATTAATCATTATTATTATTGTTAGTAGTAGTAGTAGTAGTAGTAGTAGTAGTAGTAGTAGTAGTAGTAGTAGTAGTAGTAGTAGTAGTAGTAGTAGTAGTAGTAGTAGTAGTAGTAGTAGTAGTAGTAGTAGTAGTAGTAGTAGTAGTAGTAGTAGAAGTCGTAGTAGTAGAAGTAGTAGTAGTTGAAGAAGTAATTGTAGTAGTAGTAGAAGTAGTAGTAGTAGTAGTAGTAGAAGTAGTAGTAGTAGTAGTAGTAGTAGTAGTATTAGTAGTAGTAGTAGTAGTAGTAGTAGTAGTAGTAGAAGTAGTAGTACTAGTGGTTGCAGCAGCAGTCTTCTTCATTTTTTTCTTCTATATGTATAACATTATTTAAAACACTGCAGCTTTCGCACATATTTGCGTTAACAGTTTCTGAATTAGATAAAAGCGCACTGTAGAGGTCGGATAAAGTCACGTGTGTAATGTTAAATTGTTGTACAGATGTTGGACGTTTAAGTAGTAGTTTCCTTAGAAAAACATTTTAGGAATTGTATGAATTCAAATGGACTATTTGTAAATTTGTTTTATTTCATGACGATCAATGATTGTTTTACGGTGATAATAATTAATTATATTTATTTAAACAAAACTTATTAAAAAATCGATGAGCCTTTCAGACAAGACTCTTATGTAATGCCTTCTGTGTGAATTTCACTTATTTATTAAGAATTTCTCTGTAGGACATTTGATAAAACATAATCAGTGACGCTTCCTATCGAAAGCGAGGTTGTACAATGAGCGTTATTAATAGTTTATACAATTTTATTTTTGCCGACCTCTGGACTTGTAGTCCTGTTGATGAGCTGTTCGATGTATCTTTGTTTAAAATTACTTCGTTTTTATTCAATCAGTTAAGCTTAATTTTCTCGATTATAACTTAATTATGCATACATTGTTAAGAATTTACCCTGAAACCTGAGAATCCGCTTTTGGTTTAACTATTTCTCGCTTCAAATGGCAACATTAAAACATTTTTACGCTCCAAGAAATAATGCTGCACTCTCCTCAGAACTATCTAAAACGATTTGACTATAACATAAACTGAATCACATATCCATGACTACCAGGAACGATCATATATCTATACGCATTTTACGCACAAAAGAGTTACAGCGAAAAAATACCTCGTTTCCTACACTCGGGTCGGAATGAACCTATCTTACACTATCGGCCATGGAAGCGTCTTATAATCTTACACTCTCGGCATTTGAAAATACTTAAACACATTGTCTTAGCTCACTTTCTACAAATAAACGTACCGTTTCTGCTTTATCTACGTCCCGCTTTGCTTGAACCTATGCTCCGATAAGTTTCTTACGCGTATGAAAGCGTATTGTTTTTTCATTAAACATTCATAGTTTCAAACATAATAACATACAAAACAAAACATGTATTACATAGAGGATCTCAAATGAGTGTTTATGTTGTATCAAATGTATTAAACGAGTTCATTTTAAAACGATAAAAACGAGGCTTTGCCGAGATTTTATCGTTTTTAAATGACGAGTTTAATAAATTTGATACAAAATAATCACGAATTTGAGATTCTATTGATAACATTACATAATTACGGGCGAAATCTAGAAGAAAGTTTCTTCAATACACATTCTCGTGTCATACAGCGTAGAATTTACATTTAGTGTTATTAGAATGCCTTCGCAGGAAAGAAAATAGTCCAACATAAAAACATTATATTTACAATAAAGTAACATAATTCATGTCTGCATTATCAATCGATTTTCAAAGGTTTCACTTTAAAAAAGAAGAATACAAATTTCAATCCATTTAAATCAATAATTAGAGCAATGTCATAACTGCATGACGTCATAAGTAATCACGCGAGTGTGTACATGTCATTTGGCGGTTGAAGTTTGAAAAGACGGTTAGTCAGCGTCACAGTCGCTTTCTGTAGTGCGAATTCCCTTTGTAGCTAATGAATTACATCATGAATTTTTGTCATTTTGATGGATATGCACAATGAGCTTTACCTCCGTGAATCGGAGTTACAAAAATGTTGTAAAATCCAACAGATAAAGAGAGATTTTATGTGGAATCAGTGACTGTGTGAACTTGAGCATTGCTTGCGAACTTTGTGCATAGACTGAGCATTGTGCATGTATTTTCACTGGAGTACAGGATGTTTGATATTTCCTTGTGTTGATTTGGATTTATGTGGCTATGGTTGTTTAAAGATGCAATGTTCTTGTGTCCCGATTTTTGCATAAATCTGGTTCGCAGGAACATTGCTGTCATTCACGATTCAATTCCTGGACAAGATATTTTCTGGCGCTGTGATCAGAAGGTCATTTGTTTGGATGGAGCCCAGCCTTCTTCACTATTCGTTACATCGATGAGCTGAGTTTGTTGAGACCGACAGGATTCATTTTGAAACATTGTTTTTTATGTTTGTTTACGTTTTGACAGCGCGTATGAATACATTATTTTGTGATTCGTTTACCTAATTTGCATAGTTATTACACTAGCTATATATGAAAAATATTGCATGGGGTTATATCACTCCTGCGCCGTAAGTTATGTTATAAACAAAAATATCACAAACTTCCATTTGTGATTGAACATGACCTGGTTATGTATTTAAATACCAGATAATACGAAACAATAAGCCTAAACATTGACAATGCTTTATTTATAATGGTTTAATCCAAAAAGTGGGCACACCCACACATACCTTTGATTAAATTCGCAAAGGAAAAATATTGTCATAAGAAAACACTCATCTAATATAAACAAATACCGTAAAGTACTAAGGGAGCATTCAACAGTTTGGGTTAGAGACGATATTAGATGTCATATTCACGTTACACAGACGATTAAAATAATGTTTCGCGACGCTCTCCATGAAAACCTACTCTAAAAAGGCATAACTACAGTGTTTTGATGTTGTAATGGGCTTAGTTTGGTGTTGCGATACAAGTCAGCAGTGTCATAAGAAAATGATATTATCTCAAAGGCGCACCAGAAATGATTGACTAACAACATGAAAGAAATTCATTTAGGAATGGAACAAACAGTATCAATGAGCTTATATGACCAATTTTACTTACATTATGCTTCAGTTTGAATACAATTTTCCATTATATGATCTTAAAGTTCTAACTAATAACCTCATGTTGGCATGTTGGCGTACATTCCTTAAATAGATTATATTTGTATAAAATGGCCAAACAAATGTCAATTAAAACAAAATCAGTTTCTTTGCATTTTTTTAGTTCATTTCAGAATTAATTGTTATGTTCCATATAAAACATTTTTTCATAATTGCTGATGGACACTTATGTTATAATGGTAACAGTTTTTGGCTCTGAAAAATATGGTTTTAATTGAAAATGTACATCATAATGTTTGGATGCAATAGGGTTATTAAATTATCAACAAAATGCTTGTTATGATGTTGGTCTAGGTAATAAAGGACGTTTTCCTATGTATATATATTGATAAAAACGTTTATTTAATACACTTACTTGTCTTTTTAATACTCCAAATTATTCATGCCCTTACTAATGTTATTAGTATTCTAAAAGGTTAAAGGGTGAGTTTTTAAAACGTTGGGAGCCAGATGTATATATAATAGACAATTATTATTAAACCATATCTAAATGTTTTAGCTGTAGCTAACTTTCGTTATTTTATGCGCCATTTAGATGATTTGTACCTATCCTTATATTGAAACTGGTAGACGAAATGGAAAACAAAGATATAATGCACTTGCCTATTATGTGTATGTTATTTTTAAGATGAATACGATTTTTTGGTTGATAGGTCCTTTATAGAATGGTATAAGGAATGCTTACATTGCAAACACTTTCGAGAATGCCTTACTATAGATCAATAGTTTTATATTCAGTTAAATTACTTTGATTATACATAACTTGTATGTTTATATGTTTCGCATTCGTAGAGCCACTTTCGTTATGGTAGTTTAGTTTTGAAATCATTACATATCATTCCATCACGTTTGTATAATTTTTGTATGCTCTTGTGGTTGTGTATGAGCTAGAGGCCTTTTGTACAACATTCTTCGAACTTGACTTGACTTGTGTTATGTATCTGAAACGCCAATAATTTGTCACATTACCATGATTTCAATATATGGATTGCGACAACTTAATCAAAGTGGAACTTCGATTAATGAAATAAAACCAAAAGGCGTTGTGTTTCCAGGTGGCCATAATATGTTTGCTTTCAACAATTTCATGTCACTGCTGTATAGTAACACACGGCTCCAATTGCAGTTGCATTCGTGAGTAGTATTTATACGGAATAGAGGATATACACATATTAAGTAGGTATTCAAAATGGAAGTTACGAAAAAGTCTTAAATTAAAATAGGTAGTTGTCTGAGTATAGAGATAAATATTAGTAAAACTGTAAACATGATTTGCTAAGTCTTTGCCCTCCTTTATCAATATTGTTTCGTCTTTGATACTACTTACAAATAGCAGTATTATAGTTTAAATCAACTCACTGTATTTGTTACTCCCTTTTCGTTTCGTGCATAGGCATACAATCGATTCATAGCGTGTTGTATATTTTCATGTATATCCATAACATGCCTGGTTATTATATTTTGGTATATTTCACATGTTTATATACACCACTTTGAATTGTACAAGCTGATTTTTACCTTTAAATACATGTAAAGTCAAATATAATGTGCAATTATGATATGTTCCTACAAAGAAAGTCCCAAACCACAAACTTTGACCGTTCTCATTTGAAAGGTAAGATCAACTCCGTATCATTAAATAGTAGTTTAAGTAATACTACTCTCCGCAAATAAAATGAGCTAGACTTGATTATCAGATATGGCGATCTCAAAATCATTGTGAACCGGCTTCGGACACTGAGACTTTATAAAGAGTTTCGTTTGTCATTTCTGTAGTTTTGTGAACGTCAGTTAAACCTAGATTTTTTTTTCCGGTTAAAGCTCAATGCCCACTATACTTTACTATCAAGTCCTTAGACACATACTTGAGAAGAAAATATTTTCTCAATTGAAGAACGTTTTCTATTGTATTCAATAAAACTACATTAGAATAGTTTTTCAATATTTATCGTACATTGCCAATATGTGATATAATTGCCTGTATTTTTACTTTCTTTTTTCTTAATTTAAAATAAGGGATATTTGTACCGTGTTTTAAACGATACAGTAGAATGCTTTTATGTACGAATGAATGTTACTTTGCATGTTCTGTATACGTAGTTGTACCTTCTGTTGAATTAACAAACATGTCAATAAAACATAAATTCGACACTTGGGCGCATGCGTGGCCGGAAATCGGCAAGCCTCATTACTGGCTTCCGCAAAACATTTGAACATGTGCACATTTTTCAATGAACTAAGAATGAGATTTATACCTAGGTATTATAGACAACATAATAGTATGTATTAATGACTTGCGTTGATCAAATGAGTATGTTTTTATACAATGCCTTTTGAACTTAGAATTATTGCATAATATCCAGCATAAGTATATGTGTGTTTATATGTGTATATGTATGTGTTTATGCTTTTGTATATGCATATTAAATATATAATCATCTAAAATACCATTCATTGTATTAGAATCAGACATCTTGTTCAGTGTGATGGGCCGTAACCCTGTGCCTCAAAACAAGGCATATATTTGGATTATAACAGTTTGTTCCTTTACTATTTATTGTATGATCTTAACAATATTCACTAACGTATTGGTAATAGCACAGCAAAGTCATATGTTTATAAGGTCACCAACAGCGTTTGGTGACTGTGATTAATTATAGTCTAATAAGGTAGAAATACCGTTTTGTCAGCACCTTTCATTTAAATTAAACTCGGTATCCTTCATAAGAAACATTACTTTAAACATTCATTCATCCCTTTGGTCATATTTGAACACTTGTATAAATTGTGGTAAATCTTGGTTGGAAGTAAGAGTGCATCTTTGATAGTTAATACCAATACCAATATATCATCATATGATTACATGTACCATATTCCTAACCGAAGTCTATTACTATGGTTACCATGAAGGCAACACGCTGAATGTATAATTATGATAATATGCTCTCTTTTAGAACTGGTATTTGTTGCACTTAGAAGCACTGATTAAATAAGCCATTCAATTATAAACAAGAATACATTTACTCTTTTTTTGTGCTTGAAAGGATGAACTGATATTATTTTAGTTCCATCTATATTTCGATGAGTGCAATACTTTCAAAATACTTCAAAACTAAATGCAACTACATTTTTGATTGGCTAAATGCTTATGGGTTAAATGCTGTGTTTTTTTTTATCTACGTTACACTTTGCACTGTACAGCTCCGCCTACATGACAAGCACAGTTGTCTTTATGTTTCGATTAGAATGCTAATTTAGAACACAAACATGATACGAAACAGTTTCAAAATACATTTCATTCCAAACAACTATGTATGCCAATTTCAACATTCAAGGAATGAACACATTCAACTAAAACACATTGAAAAGTTAACTTTTATTATAATGACAAAGTGGTTGCATAACATTGCGTGTATTACATGTTTAAGATAAGTGGCGTTTGAGAGGAAAAGTCCTTTGCGAAATTTCACTTTAATTATGTACACTAACTAAGACTCGCTTTCTACGTAGCAACATTCATGTACAATGTTCACGGTAGCACCACGTAAAAAGTACCACATTTACAAGTACAAAATATCATGTTATGTCCGTAATTGACGATAAACACGTGATGGTTACCGAACAAACTTTAGTAAAATAAAATAAAGTACAGAGTATATAGTATTCCCTAGTTCATATTAATATTTGTTGATATGCTTGCGTCTGTTTTCTAACCGATGATCCCTATCTTATTTATCTACATCGGTAAACGTTATTATTTACAGGGCTTGTTCCGTCGCGTTTACATTCTTTTTCAATCTTACATTATAATTTATTTCGTTAACTGGTTAATAATCACATAACCTAACTAGCAAGCAGATTTTAAAACTGATTTTGACTGACAGAGAGAATATCGCCAACAGAAACCCGATGAAAGCTACGGACCAGCGACACTGAAAGTTTCTTCCAACTTCTCTGTCTCATCTATGTTCGCCTCTGTGATGCCTTTGACTTTTATCTCTGCTTTCACCTTCTCTATGTATTTAACGTAGCGCGAACGACTTACTTTCGCCAACCTAAAAATAATTGTATACTTACAGATTTATAGACAGAGTGTATATACGTACATTGAGATGCCAATCAATCTTCCTAAGTGCCCGCGTTATTCCGCCTTTAACATGCTTCAGACCTTTTGCCCATTTCTAAAAATGATCAACTATTCTTCCTACGTAGTACGGGTAGTACCATCCATCAGTGAGACATCACTATCTACCAGTAAGACGTCACTATCAATCGGTATGACGCCACCTAGGACATCTCTCTAGCCTTTACCAACAGTTAAATTAATACCTCTCTTGAACTTTGAAATGTACATCCTACATACAAGCAAGCCCTTATTATACTTACAATGGACTATCAAACATTGAGATGCCATCCAGTCCAACACTCCCGTCCTTCCCAATAGTAAACATCTGCCCTCTTTTGAACGCCGTCTTCAACATCCCACATACTGTCACACCCTCACTGTCGTTTTTCAAACGTCCTTCGAACGTGCTGCCTTTATACGGTTGCCCAGGGAACGGCTGGTATCGCTGAAAGTAATTAAAGGGGATATAAGAGTCTAAAATATAAGTGCCGTCGGTGAAGGTTTTAAAAGCAAAAGATATAACATATCATACTATATTTGTGGTATTTTAATATATAAAGTGATTTATAGAAAATTATCAGTGAAATCAAAATCACATTGCAATCTTTAAAACCAATTGGTACCAACAGTACTTTCTTAGAACAGAAATTATACATTCAAGACAAATTTGTTATGGTCATGATTTTTAAACGTCATATGCTGATCTACACATTTGGCGTCAAAGTTTTATAATTCACTGCTAAAACGTAACAAAAATAAATTCAAATGATGACATTGTAAGATTGTTAAAAAATGCGTTTCTATGTGATTTTCAGGATTATTTTTTATTGCATATTGTAATGAGGCATAAGTGTTACAAACATTTCTGCTAACTGCTGTCGTGGTCAGGATGTAACTCTTAAACATGTTGCCGCTAGGATTTAAAACTAGCAAGTCGTACTTTTCTGTTGGCTATGTTTACTCATAAGGGAAGTTACACATCGGATAAATATAGCTTAAGGTGTATGATAGTTGGTATCCATGTGACTTTCATTCGGATTAAGTAGAAAACCAAGCTTTTGTTTGAAACATAGTTTAGAAACTTTTTATAGCGTCTACATATTAGGACACAGTTTGAACAACATGTTGGAATAATTATGTTTGCGAGCATTGTGATGTTCCTCTCACTGGTCAACACTACAATACGATGACCAAGAAACATGTCGCCTTATCAATTTCAAATTTTGGACTGTTTTGCTGGCTTATATAGCACTTAAGTTAAATAACAACATTTAAATGTCTTATTACATCAGTAGGATTAACTGGGTTTGTACCAAATAATAATTTAAATTAATTGTACAAGACATATTGTATATATATAACTAAACCTTTACTAAACATCGCATTATGTATGCGATGTTTTTGTAGTATGGCTGGAGACCTTGTATAACAATAAATCTTGTTTCGTTATGTTTTGTTATTGATGACCAATATTCTAAGGTTTACAATATTATATGATTTAACATCGGTGACTTATTTCAAACGTTCAATTGTCTGACTTCCCGATACCTATACTGAGTGCATTTATATACACATGATACTGTGTAAGTGTTCGTCGTGTGTTTAAGAATCACGCCTCGTTCGCAGTTTTCTGAGTTTTAAACAAACGACGTTGGGAAAAAAGACTAAAAATGTATTGCCAGAAACATATTTGCAAGAGTTTTTCGTCTGTAATAAGTTGATATTTTAATCACAAGATAACAATCACTGAATCTAACTTGAGTTAAATGATGTTGTGTTGTATATTATATATCAGAGCTTTTGTATTGTAACAGTCATGGTCAATGTATACAGAATGTCAAAATACTTTTTGACATAGCAAATATATTTAAACAAAGTGATTACCGTCTGAAGGCCATCCATGAATGTGAATGAAATACCGATAGGGAAACCGTTGTTCCTGGCTGACCTCGACCTTCAATGATCCAGTGGGCTGTTTCCCTAAAATATATGATATTTAACTGATAACATAATTAGGTGCGTTTGCATTCTTTTGCTAATAGAGCAACACCATCAAATCAAAGCAGCCATATCGATCGATAACCTGTACCACTACTGTTTTAAACATTGATTTCTTTACTAAAAACATCGTATTAAGTAACATTTTTTAGACTAAAACAATCATTTATTATTAGTTCAAAGTTAATAATATAATAATGATAATATGATTATTTGTCAATTTATTGGTATAGATATACATGTATAGTTGGTCATTGTGTAAACATACAGTAAATGCATTTCTGGGCGTGTCGATACTGCTTTTGGACCATGCCGCATTCCTTTAAAACAAAGAAAACAATATCAAAGGGAAGATTTTTGTTGTTAAGTATACGTTGTTTCGATAACAATACACACTATCATTCAAGCAGGGCATATCAAAGTTTTCATTTAGTATATCGATATACGTGGTTTTGTCAATTGTCAGCATTAAACAAACCCTGCTTTTTACACAATGATTACGACAAAGATTCCTCCTTTTTCTTCGAAGTATCTAAATATCCTTTCCATAGTTTTAACTCCCCCGCAACGTTTCGTCCTGCATACACAAGACTAGCACATTAAGATATACTTTATAACATCAGAAATAACCATGAGCATATACCTTTTTGTAAGAAAGACTTCATAAGTTTGGTTTATAAAATTCACGGAGCCGGATGTTTGATATAACTCGCATTTGTGCAAAGATTATAAGTATCTTTGTTGGCCGAAAGTGCGAGATAGGTTCATTCCAACCCGAGCGTACGGTGTTTTGCGGAAACGAGTTTCCGCAGAATACCCTGCGCGAAGGTTTGGATGAACCTTTCTTAAACCAGCGACGATTGTTACTGCCTTTTATCCCACCTCAGGAATACAAAAAAAGTTAAAATGTATTTTTTGCTGGAACACTTTTGTGCGTAGTGAAAATAGTTTGCGTATAGATAGTTGATAATTTGTTGTTGTCATGGATATGCGCGCAGAGATTCCAATTATATAAATAGTCAAATCGTTCTTTAAATAGTTCTGAGGGAGTGCAGAAATATTTCTTGGAAGCAGCGTAAAATTTGAAGCGAAATATAATTAATTTTGGATTTACAAAAATTGCCACAAAACAGGGTTTTCATTATGCTACAGACGACGGTCTTCAACAAGGGAGGTAATTGTGTGATGACAATACAAAGGGAGTTCCATACGGGAATTTGTTTTATCTTACCCGTGGGCAAGATAAGAGTTTCCAGCATGGCCAATATTTTGGATCTACTAATCTGAGGTGGGAGAAATGTACTTCTGTTTTTTTAGACCTCATGCTTAAATTTAGAAATAATTCTAAGAAAACAAAATGATACCGATTGCTAGTATTGGGAATTCATTATGAAAAATTACACTCTAATTGGCACGATATAAAACAAAAAGAGCATATAAATGTTTTCATAAATTTTATCAATAGACTTAGTTTTCTTTATTCAGAAATTCGTATATCTTTAACAAACGCTGCTTTTTTCAAATAGTGGTCATTACTTAAAGACAGCCAATTCATCCTACCCGTTTAAAGTAAGCCAAGTCTTCTTCCGTGCGTTTTAACTCCTCCTCTGCTTTCAGCCGTGCCTAAACAAAGACCGTTTATTTTGAATATATTCTATATTTAGAGGATAGACATGATCATATACCATTTTGTTTCAAACGTCTTTTTGTTCTAGTCCTTCTGCAATTAATATTAACAAATAAAAAACTCATCAGTTTGCCTGCCCTCACTATTGACATATGTTTTAGTGTTTTTTTTAAAGAAAATATCTCGTTGAAAAGTTATATTAAATACTTGTATTTTTTATACTCTTTCATTACGAATATATAAAATGTATCGATAATTCACTTACACTTATAAATAAAAATAACTTCATTTTAAGCAATGACATATTAAAGTTATGACATGATCTGTCATGGTTAGAAAGGTTAATTTGTCCATGCTTTTAAAACAAAGATAACCTATCGAAAATATATAGCAAACAATGTGATAATGTACGTAATGCAGTTATTTGTTCAACGCCTGTTCAATATAAAGGACACTTTGGTGGAGCATTTAAGACAATTTGATTGTAGTTTAATGATCAAGTTATATTAAACCGTAAGTGTAACAATATAATGCGTGGAATTGAAACTCACTCCTTAGTTGGCGCACTATCTTTGATATTTATGCGAAAAACTACGAAAACAAGCTCAGTTGAATATACTTAAAGTTTCTGCTTTATCTACGTCTAGCGAAAATCTACAGAAACAAGCTCAGTTGAATATACTTACAGCTTTTGATATGATCAATGCTTCCATCAGATCCTTACGAGTCTAGAAATGTAAAATTGTGTTATAACCAATTCAAAGTGTAAGACATGATAACAGTTAAATGAACGTGCACACTTAATATACACTATAATCAAAATCCCTTCGGCCTTTAAATTAATCGAATCTATTTACGATACCAGTGAAGCGTTACAAAACTCAATATTTGTTTTCGGTTTGTCGACCTACACTATTTTTTCAACACGATTTTCTCTATTGCCACTTGACATTTTTCCTTGTCGTTTTCGTTCTTCCTCATTTTGGGCACATCTTTTAGGTTGTTTTCTTAATACGTCTTACTGTTTTGTCTTGTAGGGGACTCTTGTTGCGTACAATCCAGACTTAATGGCGCTGTTTCGAAGTGAGATATTATGTTAATAAACAGTCGAGATCTCCCAACCAAATAAATCTAAGGCCGAAATACCCTAGTCAGTTTCATGGTTTGACTTTTTTTTATTATTTATTAATTCAATTTTAACTTAAGGTACCCGTTGTACGATTATGTGATATCAGATGTTTCTTGAATGTTTATAAAATAGACCAGTAAAAGACCGGTACAATTTAGCTACAAACTGCACTATTGTTATGAATATGGTCACTTCAGAACCATTTCGCATTTAATGCGGGGCTTATGAAAACAGACCGGAGGACACACTGCTTAATCCTCGCTTGTGTTATCCGACCCACATTCATCTGATAAGCCTTCTTCAATATTAAGTATCGACGACATCGATCGTTTGATTACATGGATGGATATATACTGTCAGAACGGCAACGTTATCGAAATTTCGAATGTACTCAAATCGAAGTAAACTCATATTTGAAATTACGCTGCATAAAAAAGTCAAGGATAGTTTGTGTGTCAACGCTATCATAAGGCATCGTCGTCATATGTTATTTCCAATGTTGACCAATTTTGAACTATTGACGTTAAAACACATTTTATTACAGGAGCGACTCAACATACGCAGTATCACCAGCTAGATCGGCATGGATAACAACATTAGCCTCACCCTGGATATACCCCGAGTATATGGTAAGAGTGAAAAATAAGTACTGTATGTATTGAAACAAAAATAATACCAAAATAAGTACAATGTAAACTTTGATGTTCTTCAAAACTATAATAATTATTGTATTACATTTTAAGACACCAAAACTTTCAAAAATAATTAAAGTCAAATTAGATATGCTTAAAAACTAGAGACTATGGAAATTGAAGATTTTGTGAAAATGAGCAAAGCTTGTTTGACCTTGAATCCGATGCATTTTGAGTCCCTCCATACAATTGAGCTAATTATTTGAAACTGTAACAAACATAATATTCACTATAATTAAACTCCGCTTTGACAAAAATAATGTAATAATTATTTAGGCAAAATAGTAGAAGAATAGCTTTACCTTTATTATGTGTATGTTCTTAAAGCTAATTACAGGTTTCATTATAATTGAATTTCCTTTTTAGTCAAAAAACAACTGAATTGGTCAAATTGGGTAAGTTATCTGTCACTGCATATCGATGTCTTAAAGACTGCGCATGCGCGTGTGTGTGTCGAACTTCCCGAACATTCCCGTTTTTCTGTTTTAAACATAAAATGGCTTTGTATTAATCCCTACATCAAATACAGTAATTCCAGATTGAAGTCAAGATATTTGATAACGAAATTGAAGTTTTAAAAATTGTCCTACAATAAAAAGTCGATGTTTTTGCTTTGTTGTTTTTTTCTTTTCGCTTTGTTATTAAACTTTTTGTACGTATAGCGATGCAGATTTGATTGTCTCGAATATAAATATATCATCATTTTAAAAAGAAATTTATATAAGTGGCACGCAGTTCTAGTTGGATCAAGTTAAAAATTAATCTTATTTTTTTTTACAAAATATCAGCTACTATAAACACTACCAGTTTGAAACATGATAACAACAATAACTTTCCTTTTTGTTGTTATGCTTCAGAGTCCCTGGAAAACTATTCGCTTGTTCTATTTTCATGTTACGGTTTCTTTTAAGATTAACTCATCCGTTGTTGTTCCAGTAAGTGTTTCGCCAATTTACAGCATCATCGCTTATTTTTAAAATCAAGGACATACTTAGGTATATATCCGTTCTGGTTGTGTTTCAATTGAATGTTCTCCGTAAGAAGGAAGAATAAAGTGATATACACTTATTGAAAATGATTTCCAATTAATAGCTACTGCATCATTTAATTGACCTTAAACACGATTCAAAATGTGTAAATACTTCAATTATTCATGGGAATCATGAGTGTAGTGTACAAATACACCATGTCTATATTTGAGTGAGGAACATAAATACATCACGATTCAAGAGTATAGTTTAAGAATATTTGAGTGCTGTACAGAGTATAGTAATAAATAGCGTATACTAAATAATCACTTAGCAGGAGTCTTAACCCAACAAGATTAGAATTAAAATTAACTGAAATTATACTGTCTAAAACACCACCAACATTTAACAAGTATTGAAACTTTCTTAATACCGCATTTAAGTTGATTGTTGATATAGTGCCCGTTAGTACCTGACGTTCAGTAATTATTAAAATAAAATGCCTTCTTAATAAGGTGTGATACGTTGGACGTCATTGGATGTTTCAGAAAACGTCATTCTTAAGAAGTATCCATACTTAATTTCGCCAATACATTTCTCACATCGCGTGACTCACTTTTTAAGGACTGTAATGACGTCATCCACTTAAAAATTACTTAAGAACACTAAATCGTTTTCATGAAACGACCCCACTGTAGTCGAGTGGCTCAATACTATGATAAGGTCATTTGGTACCTCAAGGCGATACTAACATGTCTGAACGTATTTGTCTTCCAAGGCGATACTAACATGTCTGAACGTATTTGTCTTCCAAGGCGATACTAAAATGTCTGAACGTATTTGTCTTCCAAGGCGATACTGACATGTCTGAACGTATTTGTCTGCCGAGGCGATACTAACATGTCTGAACGTATTTGTTGTCCAACGCGATACTAACATGTCTGAATGTATTTGTCTTCCAAGGCGATACTAACATGTCTGAACGTATTTGTCTTCCAAGGCGATACTAACATATCTGAACGTATTTGTCTTCCAAGGCGATACTAACATATCTGAACGTATTTGTCTTCCAATGTGATACTAAAATGTCTGAACGTATTTGTCTTCCAAGACGCTACCTAACCGTCAATCCTCTCAGATCACGATTGTGATGAAAGTATCAGGAAAAAGATCCTTTTTCAAAACCTAATGCTTCTTGAACCAGGATCATGTTTCAATTCCCGCAATTTGTCGAAACGAGAAATGGACCGTGGCAAAGCAGCGGTCGTTACGTGTGAACATTATACTAGTCCTTTTGATCAATTATTCAATGCAGTATACGAGAATATCAGCTTGTTGACGCACATTTTGACAACCGTTACTTATTTTTCCAAAGTGAAAAGTAGACATGCGTGCCAGTCATGTGAACAAAAAACATGTGCGGTAAATGCACCAGCTTTGTTTGTACATATATCGGCCGGAGGTAGAGATATGAAAAAGGAAAGATCAGAGGCTGTTACATGCTTCTTTACTGCTAACAACTTCAATAAAACGGGTCCAGTTGGAAATCTTGCCAGTAAGGAATCGTCGATAGCACTACAGTTTACTGGGAAAAGCATCAAAGAGATCTTTTGAAAAATTTGCTTGAAAATTATCAGCTTGATTTATCTCTTTATGCTGACGAAGGAAAAACGAGCGAAAAGAATATAGATGAAAGAGCAGAGAAAATTATGGAAGTAATATGTACACACATTGACAATGCACTTAGTGCATGCGAACAGTATTTTCGTGAATTGGATGAGGATGCTGATAATTTAACTAAATCAAATGTGGAGGCCGAGATAAGAAATGTGTTTAGAATGGCTTCCATGTATGACAAAGGATTTACAAACATGCTTCTTTCAGAAAGTTTAATGTACATTCTGAGAAGCATGCTACTTTATGAACACTCAAACCTGAAAGACACAACTGTCAACGACGTATTTCTTAGCATGAAGCCGCTTTTCATTGACAACAAATCAGGAATTGCTGTATCTCAGCACAAAAACCTCAAAAACATCACTATTAAAAAAATAGCTGTCAAAAGTTACACTTCAGACGATATGATTGTGAATGCGCAGAGCAATATTGTCGAAAATTATAACCTGGATGAAATTTTGAGCCAGGCATCGTATAAAACAAAGATCAATCTGTTTGGGAAGTACGAGGAATTAAAGAATAATGGTGGACGAAAAAAACAGAACGCGTTTCAAAACTTTTCGAACAAAAAGCTTTCAGCTGCCTCCACATCTACCAATAACAGTTTTAATCTCTTTAAATCGTTTTGTTCAAGGCAAGCCAGTAGCGTCTTGGGAATTGAAACTGACGACTTTTGCAGATTTGTTTTGAATGAAGTGCGAGACAAATGCTTGGACACGAGACATTATGAGTTATTCACATATGTGAATCAGTTTAAGGTAGATACTTGGCAAGACATTTTGTTGCTTATCAGTATCATGAAACTTCTTGAACATCTCAATTGGGTTCCTGCATACGACAGAGTAAACTTTCTCGCGTTTAATGCTCTAGAGAAAAATCCAACGAACAACAAATACGAGTTTAAACAGAACTTTTTATGCGAGGACTTTAATCAAGCGGAAACGCTATATGCGATAAATACTTCCATACAGGAATTTACAGCAGACATACAAGGAAAATCGCTAAAGTTTAAAAAATGTGCTGGCAAATTCATGGATCGGCAAAACAGACATTTACTAACGGATTGATGACTCCAGGACCACCAATTTTCTATGTTCCTTTTGGGCTTAAATCGAGCAAAATCAAAGATTCAACATCCACAAGCATTCTTACAAAGTTTATCAATGAGGAACAGTTTAAGCTTGAGGACGATGCAGCGTATACCAACTTTATTAAGAAACACAAGAAACAAATCTACGATGATATTTTTGAATCGACATTTTCTAGCGATGGTCAATATATGGAAAACCGTTACACACCTGAGGTTTTATAAGAAATGCTTTCAGAATTTGACGAAAGATTTCCATCTTCACTTTTTGCAAGTGAAAGCATTTACGAGTTTCTAAAGCTTGTACTCTTAGAGTATTTTAATACCGATCAAAGTCGTGTGAACATTATGGCTAAACGATTGAAGGAAATGTACACAAAGGTGAAATGCAGGAAAAGGGCTCGCGAAGAGGAACCAATTACAGAATCGATGGGAGTTGCAAGCGACGATGACGATCAAGAAGATCAGTTTCTCACAAAAAGACCAAGGCTGTAATTTTCGTTTCGTACTGAAAAAGACTATGTTGTAATATATGTTAACATTTAGTGATTTTATAGAATGTTTACCGTTCCATTGGAATTTTGAATGCAAAAATATTGATGTTTGTTTTGGTAAATTGTCAAATAAATACTTGGTGCAAGCTGTATAACTTGTTGTTGATCGTAACATACAAAAAATCTATATATGTGTTATGTAAACTAAGGTTGGTATTACTGCAACCATGGTGTACCAAACTACTGACTTACTCCCCATTCCATTTTTACAGAGACATAATTTGGCAAAGAAAATACTGAAGCAGGCAAAATCTAATGAGATATTTACAGGTCTACAGGATTTTATCGAAGTTTTGCCCGGGTCTGAGTTCACTACATATCCGTTAGAAACGAGTGAAGATACGTTTTACAAATCTCTATCCATTGTAATTTTTGCTGATGAAATACATGCTAGGGTAATTAAAAAAGCTGTAAAAGAATATGCTAAGGTGAACGAAACTCGGTTTCATTCTATGTTTCGAGAGGAAGCTCCATATGGGGAAAGTTTTAAAGGTGTTTGTGATTATTTGCAACGATCATCGGCAAACAGATCTCAAGCGTCATACATAGATGTTTATGTCGCCGCAGACTTACTAAATACAACCATTTTTCTTTTTGAGACAGATAATTGGTCAACGCCTCATTCATTTAGACCCTTATCACTGAATCAATGGGAAAATCGAGGCATCATGTTATCCATTGAGCCAACGGGCGATGGTCATACATTTTTGTTTTCTCCTGTTGTTACGTATATAAGACAGTTAGAAACCGGCATGTTTCACAGTTTACAGAATTTGGATATATTTGACGACGATTGCGAAGCAGATCTTAAGTACCACATAACGCTTCTTTCCACAGATAAATGTAACAGTATAAGCATTCCTTTCCTCATCTTGAAACGTTTTTCGCCAAGTCTTTCTGAATTTATTGGCGAATGCATTGAGACAGCATTGTCAATAGAAGCTTTAAAAAGATTTAAAAGGTTTCTGCTTAGTTTTGGTGCAAATATAAAGTTGGGACTCGACTTTGAGCTTTATGAATTTGCAAAGAAATGGAATATACAACTCATAACTGACGATATCTCAGAGGTTATCGAACAGCGTAGTATCGAAGATGTTGTGGATTTCGTTAATCACATCTCACTCTGGCATGACTCCGATTTATATCGACACATAAAAAAACGACTTTACCAGGCAAAACCTCATGAATTGAAGTCCATACGGATTAATTCAAATTCAGATACCCATAACAATTTGAGTGAATTTCTCATGACATTAAGCGATTATAAGGAATGCTCAAAACCACTAACACAAGACTATGAATTTCCGCACGTTGTTCTTAACTTCAACAAAAGTGACAAATTCACAAAGTATTTCAATGGAGAAAAATGGTGTCCTCTTTATACGTCTGAACAAGCAAAATCTCTGATTCCAATGATGGATACTAATAGATGTTGTATATTAGACGACAACCTATTTTTGCTCAACAAACAGAATGACATATTGGAAATTCAGTTGATAAACTCTGTTGAAACCGTTCTAAAAAAGACAGTATTATCAAATGAGATAAAACAGCCGAGGTTGGCTCTATGCAACGATAATGCCACAATTATGGTCATGAGTGATGAGAACCTAAAACTGGTATGTGAAATAACAACATCAAATGATCACGAAACGTTAGTTACTGACTTAAAACATGTGTCTACAGAAGACTTCAAATTTCGTTTCATAACCGATGAAGTAATTTTGTACAGCATCGAGAACAAACAGTGTGGTATGACCACATGCGACTCTTCATCTCAAAATCTGATTGGGATAGATGAAGACAGATGTTATTTGTACCACATTAGCGACAGAGAACTAACAGTAGACCATCTTAAGTCAAACTGCCGGGTAGCAGAAATTCCGCAGTTACAGTCGGGAAAATATTTACTTTTATCTAGAAATACATTCGAACAACAGTTTTCGGAGTTCTACTGAAAAATTTATTAAGTCTTTGAAAAGGACAACATATACAGAAAACTTATCATGTCGAAACTTATGTACTTTAAGGATAATTTCGTCTACTTGAACAACGCGCAAATCTCAGTATTTACCTTTTTAATTTTACGTTATTGGGTATTGTTTCAACATTACACATAGTGTATCTGTGATACAAAATAATCAAATAACTTATTTTAATACTCGCTTGATACTGTTTTAGACTTAGCTAAATTTCGTATATGTTTTGCATCGTTTAGATGTTTTGTACATAATCGTGGTACTGAAACCGGTAGACATTTTGGAATAGAAAGAGAAAATCGCACATGTCCATACTGCGAGTGTTATATTGAAGACGAATTCCATTATTTGTTGATATGTCCTTTATATAATGTTTTAAGGAATGTTTATAATGCAAAATACTATCGAGAAAACCCTACTATTGATATATTCAATGCTTTAATGTCTAGTACAAAGGCTTTGAGCATACGTAATATAGCAATGTTAATTTATTATGCATTTAAAGAAAGAAAATATTTCATGGATGTTTGAGTTTGATATCATTACATGTCATTATCACTAGTCTATCATGATTGTTTGATATATGTATGCTATTGTGTTCTTATGTACAATAAAACTTTGAACTGACTCGCAATAAAATGATTATGATTGATTATAATTATTCTTAAATATTTATTAGAGTAAGAAAATGAATAGTAAAACGATTTTTCTCTAATATAATGCCTGCAACTTTATAAACAATCATTTGTGACCGATCGCTATGCATTTTTCTAGCACACCGGATAGGCATTTCCGGTAAATTCAGCCGTGCTGGAAAACTCCTTCTGGCATGCCCCCATGCCAGATGAGTCACGCGCCGTTACGTAATACTTTCAATTTCTTTTATTAAACACTTAATGTAACCATAGTTATGAGATTTCAATAGGTGAGTTCCATTAACCTTACTTTTACAAAAATATTCCTTAAAAACAAAACAAAATAACCCTAAAAAGACGTGATAGCGAAGGAACTTATTGACGTATGCAATGAATACAAATTATTGCGCGTCATGACGCCAGTAAACATCATCGCACGCACTTTTTGGTGAAATGTACAAAACGCGCTTTCTTATATATTTTCTTCACATAAAATGTAATTTAAGGTATGCTAGAAAAAATATCTATCATGTGTGTCCGTTCCGGATAGAAAAATCCGACTCTCGGGCACGCTGCGCAGCAAGCCTCGTTACCTGGCAACGAAGGTGCCCTCGGGTCGGATTTTTCTATCCGGAACGGGAACACATGACAGATATTATTAATCCATTAAATGAAGTTTACAAATGATCGAGAGTATCTTATTTAAATATTTTAGTGTGTGTATTTGTTTAAAATGTTTAAAAGGGAATGCATTTTCTTCTCTTCTGTTCTGTTCATATTGTAAGACGGAACCGCTTTAGCTTCGTTTTTTTATATAAAATAAGAGAGCATTTGTGAATAAAGTTTATATTTATTAGTGCTGATTATTTAGAGGTTAATGCACGGCGTAGCCGGGCCGTTGAGTGAAATTGGCCCGAGTGACTCATAATGGCCCCAGACGTAGTCGAGGGACATTATGAGCACGAGGGCCAATTTTCACTTAACGGCCCAGCTACGCCGTGTATTAACCTCTTTAATACATATGTTTGTTTTTTTATTTGCAAGTCTAAAGTTTGCTTTTTAAAGTTTACCTGCTATCCAATTGTCCATTCCCATTTTGCCCTCGCTTGACAACGATGAGTTAACTCACTCTCAAATTAAATTTACTTTTTATTTAGTTTTGGAAAGTGAGCCAAACAGGCAAACAGCATTTTGTTATCACTTTTATGTTCCCATTTCAATTTCAATTGATCACTTTGAAAATTCCACAACACGTTTATCCGATTTTTTCTGTACGAATCACTGACATCTGTCTGTTCATGATCTGAATAACTGAATTCAATTCAATAAACATGAACACTTAGCAACTGTTTGTACTTAAAAAACCAATACCTCGTATAAATGATGTCAACATGTATGAACAGTTGCTATTTTTCAAGTATATTCAATTTTGACGCTTCCTTTGTTTTTATTTTTTGAATGTCAACGCAGAGTAAAAAACGGTGCCCTAACGGTCCACACTGGTTATCAAACACTAGCATATCTTCCTAAACTGCGTTGACGTTTGCCTCCCTTTAGGATTTAAATAATAGATATGTTCAAGCAGATCAATAAATTTTTTATTTATTTAGTCAAGACATTACTTTGCAGTCGCCAAAAATGATTTTAAGGCGAAAATTGAATTCACGTGCGAACGTTCTACGGGCCGCAAAATAATAATCGAAAATCGGCCCAGGCCGCAAAACTGATAATCGCTGAGTCATGCAAATAATCTCGAAATCCCTGTACAAATGTGTTACTATATATAGTGACATATGCATTAAAAGATGATATCTTATTTCTGCTTTGTGTAAGTTGTGAGTTTTTTTAAGATGATAAAATAAACTTTCCATGGTATGAGGAAAAAGGTTCTGGCCCCTTATTTTCACAAAGTTATATGTAAAAAGAGTAAAAAAAATATCAACCTCATATATTAAAATGTTAATTGAACCAAAATCTTATCTGTTTGAACTCTTATAAAAGCGCAAACTTTCATAAGGTAGGCTGATTTAATAATTGCTACAGCCAAAAAAAGAAAAAAGAATGAAACTCGTATGTTTACTCATAACTCAAGTACATTATTTGATAAAGAATTATTTTTCTTCAAAATATTGACATAATACATTTATTCACACATTCTATGAGCAAGAATGCTTTTATAAAGATTAAAAACATTCGATATTGTGAATCGTACTTTTCTCAAAACATGTGTTAAGATTGAGACTGAGTTTTTTTATAATCATGGACCCTGGAATTATAAAGCAAGTGTGCTGAATATGAAACATCCGACTAGCGCGAAAAATGGATTCAAATATTTGTAGTGCTTCGTGTTCCATCACTACCAATTGTTTCATTATGCCTGACGATTTAGTAGCAAAATGAAATTAAACTGAACTGTAAGGGTGCCGATCCAATTGTAAATGGACAGTTAAAATAGTCATATTGATGAAGTGGGAACCCTGATTTGTTTTAATTTATTTAAAGATAAATTAATAAAAAGAAAAAATCCACTAGGGTTTCAGATATCCAATATATATGTTATAATATTGCAAAAGTTCGTATAATATTGCCAATGAATGATATAACACGACAAATGCATTTCATTTAAAGCGTGAAAATGACTTTTTTGAATGGTATAATATTTAATTGTAGTTTTCATTAACAAAGTATATGTAGCCATTGTTCGAATCACGAACATTCGTCGTGAAATGTAGCATTGATATATTTTTGTGAAGAACATCTTAATACAATATGTGCCATTGGAACCCATGCAGGCTCCGTTTTTTTTGCATTGTTTAGATAAAAAAGTAACCTAACTTACTTCATCATTTCATTCTGACAATATTGTATATACTGCTAAGGCAATGTATATGAAAAACATTTTCATTAATAATGGAAGATTAATTACACAACATACAAATGCACGGTTTGAAGGTGTAAACATCTAGTACATGTGTACCGAATTATTGACTATTGAGGTTGAACTCCTGTTTTAGTGTTTGGTACCAGATACTTAGCTAAATAACATATAACAGTTATAATACCCACGTTATAATATATGCAAATCTGTTTTAAAAATAGAGTTGTTCCTTAACGAATTAAAAAGTATGCTTATGTCCTTGTTGTATGGTAAAGCATTCCACTCCCTTACTGAACATGCCTTTAAATCAACTAGATCCGTCAGGTTATGTGAATGCGAAAAACGGGTTTGAAAAAAGAGGTTCTGAGTTCCATGATACATGGCAATCAACCGCTTCTCATCCTTCCAAAAACCACAACACCAAAGCATCGTACCATTTTGTTTACTGTCTTTATAAAGCTTACTTATAATAGAGTCTCTAACAGCACCGGCATACCTGTGTTCAGTTGATACTATATATATGTAAGCTGTATCAGGTTTCTGTATGTGAAACAAAATGAATAAATAATTGTGTGTCAACGTAATAAACATGTGATCTGAATAAATCGTCCTCAGTGATACTATCAGCAATGGCATATAATATCAGGAAACACGACCTTGACCTCTTGTGACCCTGACACTTTGTGATAATCCGTCGATTTGCTCTTTCTATCCTTCCGGATTTTCAGGCATACATTGGCACATTTTATCATTGAAATACCATAAACGACTGAATCAAAGGTTTAAGCATTGTCAAGATTTTCGTGGCTGCCGTGGTGTAAGATCGGGGCGGCCTAAAATGTCAGTGACTTAATTTCCTTGATTTTCCAGTCAACCCAATTCATTGGGTTCGAAGCAATCTGTACAGCTTATGATTTCACAATCCTTCACCTTCTTGTAACTAGAGCTAACTCTTTGCAACTCCCGATTGCTGATTGTGTTCTGAACGTCTCAAAGCTTATCGGCAAAGCTCTTTTACCGGTCTCCTCCCTTCAATATTCAAAGCGACTCTGAGCCCCGATTACGGGTATACTAGTTATCTGTGCGATGCCCAAAACGTACGCAATGCGTCGTAGGCCATGCACTGCTACTCTGTCGCTTGGTGGTCACCTTACATAGAGCGCAATTCTCTAAAGGTTAGAACAGCCCGTGCAAAAGTTTAACCGTAGCAACAGCAAGTAATACATTTTCGCTCTAGTGGTAATACAGATAATCATAAGCAAGCTAACAAGCTCTTCTGAAACTAATATTTGGGTCCGTTTCATACTGCTCGTGACCTACCATTTTCTACTAACTTTTTTGTATATAAAACAACAGTTTAACTAGATACATTGTATTATTTAATAGAATTTAATAAAGGAAAAAATAGATAATGTAAATTAAAAAATGTAATGTACATAATATTACGGCGATATACACTTGTTTAAGTCGAATAAACTGTCAGTTCTGTTCGGGTCTTTTCTGATACACTGAGTAAGAATGAAATGTTACCATATATAGTCATAATTGTAAACCTATACCATTGGTTGTACTTAAACAGAAGTAGATAGGGCCTTTATTCATAAGCCAGCTTCAGTCATTTTCCAACTTGAGTCATTTTCCTATGTAAAGTATCTCATTGTTCATATATGACATAATAACTTCATAATTTCAGTAATACTATATTAGGAAATACATCCTTTAAAGCTTTAAATACTTACACTTTTCTTTTCATTTAACAATGGCTACTTTAAGAAATTGAAATGACTTAAAAGGGCTTGCTCATATTTTGGATATAAAAACATTTTTTCCTGGTAATGCATCTGAAAACATTTATTTTATGATTTTTTTCACTCTTTGATACAGATATTGCAGAAAAATACAATTTAAAAAAAGTCTGGTTTTAGACTGTTTCGAACACACGCTAGCACATTCAAGAAACAGTCATAAAACCGATGTTTCAACAACTCGGCCACATGGATTCATACATATCATGCTGGGTATTTGAACTTCTTTTTAAATACATAGAAATCATAACGTGTTAATGTAAGTCAACCAATCACGCTACAGTCTTTTGCTGAATTGTGTTAGCAACGGTTTTGGAAATCGTGAACTTTCAAAATACAATATTTCAGTATATATCCATATTTGTCGCAGGGTTCCAGCTTTCACTATCCTAGTTTTAACACTCCTTATGGTTTTAAGACTTTACTTCGTATTTAAAAACAATAAAATTAATCAGTAAATAATGCATTTTACAAACCATGAACATTTCCCTTTAATATTTTATGAATACTGACCATGGACTCAACCTGTGTTTAACTACAGCTGCATGTAGCTGTATTTATATTTACAAATAAACTACATACATATGTCTAGTTTAGACACGTGGCTACAATATACAGCTCAATAACTGTGTATAAATAGTTTCTTGTTTGGTTAATATTAAATATATTCACTAAAATACATGATATGTCTCTCGGCCACTGATAAAAGAACAACATCAAAAGATTTATACTATTTCGGTGGAAATAATGGATATATTTATTCGTTCAATGGCATAAATAATTGGCATAGAAAAATAAACTAGATATACTGCCGTATGAGTGAAGATGAAGGAATCCATCATATAACATTGCACACAAAAAATTAACACAAACTTTAGTCAAAGTTGACCTCTACTTTATTAAATACCAAATTCAACCTCCCGGACCAAATTCAGTTCTAATAACATTATTGTATACAAAATCAAGAAAGATTAGCTCACTGACCCTCGCAAACATATATTTCCTAGTGCTATCATACATGTAACTCAAAACTTGCACAATTTCCTCGTCATATAATACAATCTACTCTTATTTGTACGACATTCAAGACAGCAAAATAATCTACAAAACTTAGCCAACATGTAAAGGTTCCTGTACCATTGGGGGTTAAGCAACCTCTCTAAAACACAATGTATGCAATGGACCATAAATCCGCAACGATTATAGAACAAACATTTGCAAGATAAAAAAATACAGAGCATATAATTGATATCAAATAATGTTTTTGTATTGTTTCTCCAAGCAAACTTAAACCTGTAATTTACGGACAAGGGACAGTAAAAGATCCTTCCAGTTTCATTGTTTGATCTATGTCCACCTCTGTCAGCGGCATGAGTTACGGACCATCAACAATGAAAATCCCCTCAACAGTTTCCGTCTGATCTATGGTATCCTCCGTGATGCCTTTGGCTTTAAGCTCCGCTTTCACCCCCTGTATGTATTCAGCGTAGTGCGAAATAGGTACTATCGCCAGACTAAAAATATAATTGTATAACTGCAAGCATATGTACAGAGTATTTTCACGAACAGTAAGATGCCAATCAATCATCTCAAGTGCCCACTTGAGGACTTGAACTTGAAGTTTAACTCGCGTTCATTGTATACATGCATAATAAGTTACAAATACTCTCATTCGTTTAATGCGCATTTAAATCAGGTTTAAAATGCAGTATAATAAAGTCTGAGAGAAATAAAAAGGGGTTCCCATCTTCACATTATTTGTTTAACTCTCCATACATTATTCTGCATTCTAGTTACTGTACTTTATTATTTGTTTAATCCTCCATATATACTATTCTACATTCTAGTTACTGTAATTCATTATTTGTTTAATCCTCCATACATTATTCTGCATTCTAGTTACTGTAATTCATTATTTGTTAAACCCTCCATATACTATTCTACATTCTAGTTACTGTAATTCATTATTTGTTTAATCCTCCATACATTATTCTGCATTCTAGTTACTGTAATTCATTATTTGTTAAACCCTCCATATACTATTCTACATTCTAGTTACTGTAATTCATTATTTGTTTAATCCTCCATACATTATTCTGCATTCTAGTTACTGTAATTTATTATTTGTTTAATCCTCCATACATTATTCTACATTCTAGTTACTGTAATTCATTATTTGTTTAATCCTCCATATATACTATTCTACATACTAGTTACTGTAATTCATTATTTGTTTAATCCTCCATACATTATTCTGCATTCTAGTTACTGTACTTCATTATTTGTTTAATCCTCCATATATACTATTCTACATTCTAGTTACTGTAATTCATTATTTGTTTAATCCTCCATACATTATTCTGCATTCTAGTTACTGTAATTCATTATTTGTTAAATCGTCCATACATTATTCTACATTCTAGCTACTGTAATTCATTATTTGTTTTATCCTCTATACATTATTCTGCATTCTAGTTACTGTAATTCATTATTTGTTAAACCCTCCATATACTATTCTACATTCTAGTTACTGTAATTCATTATTTGTTTAACTCTCCATACATTATTCTGCATTCTAGTTACTGTAATTCATTATTTGTTAAACCCTCCATATACTATTCTACATTCTAGTTACTGTAATTCATTATTTGTTTAATCCTCCATACATTATTCTACATTCCTGTTACTGTACTTCTATATTTGTTAAATCGTCCATACATTATTCTACAATCGAGTTACTGTTCTTCATTATTTGTTTAACCCTCCATACATTGTTCAAAATTGTAGTTACTGTACTTAATTATTTGTTTAATCTTTTTATACGCAATTCTACATTCTAGGCACTGAACTCACCCAGTGGCAAACGATGTACTGTATTAAATGAACAGGTACGGATTTCTAAATAGGATAAAATGAGTTAAACTTTTAAAACGTAATGTCGTTAAGGCAACTAGAATGCATGATGTAGTTCATTTCATGAATATTTCCAATACGTTTATTCTAATGACGTAGTATACAAACTCTTGCATGGAGAGATACCAGTCATTTAAAAACAAATTATGAATGAATGCCTCATATATTCAATTAATTAGTACGTTATTCACCTTCAGTACTTAATAGTATTCTAATATACCCATATTTGATTTAAGTATCTAAGTAATTGTATATGCAAATATGACACGGACGGAATTATTCAATATAATACTTATTAATATGAGAAACATGGAAATAAAACTTCTTGACGTTGTGTTTTACTACAAATCTTAATTACATTTCTAAACAGCTTCTCATAACTTTCGCCATATGAATCCTCTTCCCACAAATCACAATTAAACAGTAAGTAATGCCTTCAAACAAATATGCGTCCATTTAAACGTCTGGTACATACTACACAGTACACATAATACACATAATTTGCCTTCAATCAAATATGCGTCCATTTCAAAGCCGTGTACATACAACACAGTACACATAAGGCCTAAAAGAAATATGTCCGTTTCGGGTAACCCGACCCTACCTATAAAAATGCGCCGACCCTAACTATTTTTGTTTTCCGTTTCTGAGCAAAAAAAATATTTGTTAGCGAATAGAGAGTTACGAAGGGTGGATAAATGCAGATTTCAATCAGAATTTTTGTTTATATGATAAAACAAAGTCAGGCAATGTCAGTTATGTAGGAAAAACTGCCATGTGCAAGAAAACACCCTGAACTAACGACAGATTTTGAGAAAAAAAAATCCCTACCTACCCTACCTAGAAATTTTGGGAAGGTTACCCTAAACAAACATTTTTTATATAAATATCCTTACCCATATTAAGCTCCACCACTAGGTCATAATAAAGTAATACCCTACTAAGAATGGCGCCCCCTTCCTACCGGCTTGCACAGGTTCCAAATAATTATGCTCACTATTGTGGATGTGTAATACCAGTCATACTTACCCTCAAACGTCACGTTTAGAAACTGGATCGTCATACAAGAAGCCGCCATCCAGGTAACCCTCTAGTGAAGCCGAACAGTTAAAATAAGCCGCCTTTAACATGTTACAAACCTGCTGACCCTCATCGCTTTTGTGCATTTATTATAACCAGGAAGTATGTGTTGTTTCATCCATCAGTGTGACGCCACCATCCAACAGTAATACACCTCTATCAAACAGTGAGACGCCATCTAGAACAGCTCTCAATTCTTTCCCAAATATCAGTCTGTTCCTGAAACTTGACTTCAACATACTACATACAAGTTGCCCTTACAATACTTACAAGTCACTATCAAACATTGAGATGCCACTCAGCCAAACATTCCCGTCGTGCCCAACAGTAAACATCCGCCCTCTTCTGAACGCCGTCTTCAGCAGCCTACATACCGTCTGACCCTCACTGTCGTTCTTCAAACGTCCTGCGATCGTGCTGCCTTTATACGGTTGCCCCGGGAACGGATGGTATCTCTGCAAATAGGTTAAGGGAATACAAATGTTATAAGGGCCGTACTATGTAAGGGAGTTAATGAACTTATTATTTAACTTTTTTTTCCAATCCATTTATCATCATATTCATGTTTTGTACTTGTTGTCTGTAAAATTTTGTAATAAAATATTGTTTAAACTAAGGGCCGTAAAAGTAATATGAACAACGTATATAATATATCATACAATATGTTTGGTATTTCAATTTATTAAACTCATTCCGGTGATTTACAGAGATTTCCCAGCGAAAAAAAAGGCATTTTACTGTTCAAATACAATTGATAACAGAAATTGTACATGTATGACATACTATTGATGATCATTTAATAGGTTTGAGGAAATTTAATAATTATTAAGGTAGGGAACTCTTTCTCTTCCCGCCCTTCTTATTTTGACGCCTTTCACACTTGTTCTTTTGTTTTAATCCGGTTCGGACGTGTGTTTTCTTATATTACTTTTTCTCGGACAGGTTCTGAATTATATCTTTACTAATATGGTTAAACCTGTTGTAGTTTTCCACTATTTGTTTAAAATATTGAATATTGTATTATATTTTCACATTATTATGCTTTCTGATATGGTGTATCCTTACATGGAGGATTTATTGCTGCTTTTGACATAAATTTTATATTTTTGTTAATTTCGTTTCCGATCTAGCAGCCTATTATTTCGGCCAAATTAAATTTATATTTCACATTTGTCTTTGTTTTTCCTGAGGCAATTTTTATTTTGTACTTTAATTCATATCGAGCTCGTGGGGGAATCAACATATGAATACTCTTATGTTAAACTTGTATGATATATTGTAAAAACGCAATGTTCAAATGCAAGTCTTAATAGGAGCTAGCACTGTTGCTTCGACTTGATTTTGGATTGATTTCTTCATTTACAGGTGATGTTGGTATCCTGTCGTTGAAATTATTTATCAGTTAATATGTTATATTTTGCGTTATTACTCATTGTTTTCAAGTTAATGCTTGGTCTGATGAGGCTAATCTTTTAATGTAGTAATAATTGATAAATGATAGGAAATGTATGAGATTATGAGCATGCTATCCAGTTTAAGCCACAGTAGAGTCGAATTCAAGAGTACTGTAGATTAAGCCCCAAGTAGACTCGAGTTCAAGAGTACTGTAGTTTAAGCCCCCAGTAGACTCGAGTTCAAGAGTACTGTAGTTTAAGCCCCCAGTAGAGTCGAGTTTAACAGTACTGTAGTTTAAGCCCCCAGTAGAGTCGAGTTCAAGAGTACTGTAGTTTAAGCCCCCAGTAGAGTCGAGTTCAAGTGAACTGTAGTTTAAGCCCCCAGTAGAGTCGAGTTCAAGAGTACTGTAGTTTAAGCCCCCAGTAGACTCGAGTTCAAGAGAACTGTAGTTTAAGCCCCCAGTATAGTCGAGTTCAAGAGTACTGTAGTTTAAGCCCCCAGTAGAGTCTAGTTCAAGTGAACTGTAGTTTAAGCCCCCAATAGACTCGAGTTCAAGAGTACTGAAGTCTAAGCCCCCAGTAGACTCGAGTTCAAGAGTTCTGTAGTTTAAGCCCCCAGTAGAGTATAGTTCCAGTGAACCGTAGTTTAAGCCGCCAGTAGAGTCGAGTTCCAGTGAACTGAAGTTTAAGCCCCCAGTAGAGTCGAGTTCCAGTGAACTGTAGTTTAAGCCCCCAGAAGACTCGAGTTCCAGAGTACTGTAGTTTAAGCCCCCAGTAGAGTCGAGTTCAAGAGGACTGTAGTTTAAGCCTCCAGTAGAGTCGAGTTCAAGTGAACTGTAGATTAAGCCCCAAGTAGACTCGAGTTCAAGAGTACTGTAGTTTAAGCCCCCAGTAGAGTCGAGTTCAAGAGTACTGTAGTTTAAGCCCCCAGTAGAGTCGAGTTCAAGAGTACTGTAGTTTAAGCCCCCAGTAGAGTCGAGTTCAAGAGTACTGTAGTTTAAGCCCCCAGTAGAGTCGAGTGCCAGTGAACTGTAGTTTAAGCCCCCAGTAGAGTCGAGTTCCAGTGAACTGTAGTTAAAGCCCCCAGTAGACTCGAGTTCCAGTGAACTGTAGTTTCACTGACCGTTTCTAGGCGGCAATCCGATCATTTAATGGTAAAGCAATTTTGATGAGGGTATGATTTGTGTTTGGTGTTTGCATTTGTGTATGTGATGTTAATATGTTTGTCTCAATAGCACACTGTCGTCTATGCCCTCGCCTTGTGCCCCTAAGCATGGTTTATTTTTATTTTTTACTACTTGGTGTGTCCCTGTATTTTTCATTGTATTATTTAGTCAAATGATCACATTGTAAGATTGTCGAAATATGCGTTTCTATGTGAATTTCTCGAGTTTTAGGTTTTAACGCATATTGTGTATATAGAAACAATTCAAATATTTTGTTCAAGGCGTAATATATCCATTTGTTAGCATAACTTGTATTATAAACCGCGTTTACAATGCATTTGTATGTTTGTCTTTAGACTTTGTATTGCAATAAATCGATGTTATGTTATGTAATGTGATGTTATTTTATGATTTACAAATATATTTGATATGTGTAAATATAATTAACAATTTGGCCTAGTTAGTCAAGTTAGTAACAGTTACAAACTATGTACATATTTCTCCGTGAAGTCATGTGTTAAATATGATAAAAATACCTAGATATTTTAGATATCAGAATATTTAGATTTATATTCATATCTTTTTTTAAAGTGACACTCTTATTCCAATCAATTCATACACATGTATAACAAACATAAATTTTGAGTGATAAACGGTTAACCTTTAACTATTGACTAAATAATGCATTTATGGAAATAGCAATGACTGATAACAAGATTGTAACCGTGTATTTAATAGCTGCAAACCAAAAATATTAAATAATTGGTGAGTGCTAAAAGATATACTGGGATATACCATCGTCTCTTAAGGTATAAGTACCGTGTTTTCTGCACCTATCTTTCAAATTGAACTCGGTATTCTTCATAAGAACCATTGTTTTTGACATTTATTTATCCTTTTTGGTATATTAAAACAATTGTATTAATTGTGGTAAATCTTATTTGGGTGTAATAGTGTATCTTTAACCAGTTCCCATGATCTAGAAATAAAAAGACCGATAAAGTGATATTGCAAAAGAACAAATAATATTGAAAGTATGTCAACAATACTCATATTGAATAAATTGTTGTCATTGTCATAGTCATATTATCGATGGCTAATATCATAAGGCCTATAATACTATGCGATTTAACATAAGTGACTTATTTCAATGTTTTTCTACGTCTGATTTCCCGATTCCTACACTGAATCGATTTTTATACACATTCTACTGTGTAAAAGTTGGTCGTGTGAATCATAATATTTTAAGAATCACACTTTCTCCTCTATATTTTTAACGTGGGATTATACAGTAATATCAACAGAAACATATCTTATTGGTTAGAGTACTCTGTATATAATAGGCTGATTATTTAATCACAAGATAACAACAACTTAAGGTAGCTTTTGGTGAATGATTTCGTGGTATGCAATATTTCAGAGCCTTTTAATTGTAACAGGCATGGTGTAAACACTAGCTGTTACCCCCCCCCCCCCCTTAAATCGTCTAAGTTTACGTTTTATTCCAGTATATGGAAAACAACAATTAAATACGCTAAAAATACACCATTTCGAACTAGAAATTGTTAAAAACTTCTCCGGGGAGTACCAAAAACCACCAAAACCACCTGCCAACACTTTAAACCAAATAAATTTCGGTACTGGGGGAGGATAAGCTTACGCGCCTTACTTACGCCACCACCTCACGTCAAATCATGGAACCGCCCCTGGTTAGGAATATCAAAATGTCATTTGCGAATCAAAGTCCGCTTGAAACTCGTAATTGACAAAGCATATAAATTAAAAAACAAAATGATTACCGTCTGAATGCCATCCTGGAATGTAAATAATAAACCGATAGAAAAACGTTGGTACTGGCTGACTGTGACCTCTACTGATCCAGTTGGCTGTTTCCCTAAAACAACTTAATGTGTTAATACTTGTAATAACAATTAATGATATCATATTTTTTGTGTCTTTGTTTGGTAAAAGAGCAACACAATAAAATCAAAACAGCCAACACGTTGACAAGTACCACTTTTGTTTTTAACGGCCTTCCACAGTGTAAAAGCGGGTGGGGAAGGCAAACAATCGAAACGTTTCAAAAGTTCATGTTTTATTTAGTTTTGATGAACGATCCGTTTCGCGAGTTAAACAAACATTCTTTGGGACATGTTTTGGGATAGTCAGGAGTTGACCAAAATATACGAAAGGATATTTTATCAGATTTGGGATCAAAAAGCATTCACATTTTTTTGGAAAGTATGTATACATTAAAGCTTTGTTATTGTGTCAAAATTCCCCAGACCACCTAGTTAGTAATATATTGAGGGTTCATGATTATATCTTTTCAAATAAGAAATATATTCAATAAAATAATGAGAAATAGTGGATTAAATTCATTTCCTAGTAACAAAAATGCAAATCATTTTATCAAAATAGCTGCAAATAGCAGACTCCGGACATTGTTTTAGGTAGTACTGACAATTTTGACACAAAAACATATTCATTTTTTATAAAAACTTTTCTGGAAGAACGTAAATGCTTTTTGATTAAACATCTGATAAAAACATATTTCGTTAAATTCGCTTATTTTGCCTGCCAGTTATTACACCTCAAAATAAATAGACATTTTTTTTGCATTTTTAGTGTTGGTCCTTCAAACGACTTTTGCACTGGTCCTTAAAACATTGTTATTATTACTCAAGTAAAGATCAAAACAGTATTCTTTATCACCCGCTCATGAAGCATAAGTATATAATTCAATAATGATAAAAAATCGTTGTCAATAGAGTGATATTTATGTTAATGTATATTAAATAATATGGAAATGGGTACATACATTCAATGCATTGTTTGATGGGTAGACCCTTTGCCTGGAGTAATGCACATTCCTTTAAAAAAAAAATGTCAATGAGGAGAAATACACATTCTGAAACAAAAGACAAACTCTCAAACAAACAGAGCATATATATGTGTTCATGTTTGTTTTAGCACTAGACGTTGTTTTCCTTTTTACATCATTTTATATAAGTCAATCTTTAACAATCGGTGCACATTGGTCAAACGATTGCTTGTGTGATTGTGCTTGACACAATCAATTCATCCTACCTGTTTAAAGTAAGCCAAGTCTTCTTTCGTACGTTCTATTTCCTCATCTGATTTCGAAACGAAGACCGGTGAGTTAATATATTATATTTCTAAATATATATACAGATGATCATTCACCATTTCGTTTCAATTTATTTAGTCCGTCTAAACCGTTCTGTTTATAAAAGTAACAGTGAGTGATGTTTGTAGTTAATTTCTTCTAAAAATTGAGCTGATCCTTTTTAAAATAATTATGCTTGCTTTTAATAACTTAATATGATTTTGAAATTCTTGGAAAAAATAACTTAATTGGCTATGCCAAGAAAATCAGTTTTTCAATTATCTATTGTAGTAACGTCAAACAAGCGAAAATACAAGGACACCTGACGTATGTCCACGAAATAAGACCTAGGCCTGTGACCCAGAGATATTGGTAGATACACCGTCTAGAACTTTTGACCAATTAGCCTTATGTATGACCTGGAACTAGCACACAATTCGCCACCTTATGCTAAGTTTTTTTAAAATCCTCCAATGCATAGATAAGCTACAGCCCTGACAAGTTGACATTCAAGGAATATTGACCAATTAATATTGATTCTGACCTTGACCTGTTACCCTTTGATCTACGGACATGACACGCCGGTTTCTCTTCGTTCACATTTCAGCCGAGTATTTTCCCCGAATATATGGACAACTAACAGCTCGGACAAGCAAACATACCAGACATTTTATCCCAAACTCCCGAGATGTAACCTTCCCCTTTGATCGTCAAACATGTATATTGCGAGCGACACGACACGCCTGCAGATCATGGTGGAAATATATGCCAAATTATTTTAACCCCCCCCCCCCGATGCATGGTCAAATTATTCCCCGTGACCCTAAATTTAATTCTTCTTGAGTAATGACCCTTTACCTTGATTTTTGGCATGCGGGAATGAGTGATACACGCGACAAATCGATTAAGATTTATGCTTATTTACTTTAATCACTTACCAGTCTCGTTGCAAACCGAATCTTACAGCATTGGGGCTATTAACGCATATTTTCTTCATCGTTATTTTTATTTTATAGTCATCCCATTTTTATATAACTTCAATCGAGTGATGACGTCATATGTGACCTGACAGCTCACTCGTAAACTTGAATACTATCAGCCTAAAAATCATCTCGCAATTGTCACATGCCATACTGTTCATAAGTTATACCGAGATATATATTAAATACTGAACGATGTATTCACATGGTTTTGGTAGAACTTATTACCTATTTCAAACACTATATAATTGTACCAAGAAACGTATGTATAATGTTCTAAAAAGACTGGAAAGCCTGTATGATGTGATTAAACGTTTTGTGACTTGTTACTTTTCATTTCGACTCATAATTGCCGGTTCTATTTTGATCTCTTGATACAAAAATTAACAACATATATTATGAACGTTTGATGAAAATATTACTTTTCAACATTGTTTGTAATAATTTAATGTGAATATATTTTTTAGATGAATATACATGTCCAATATCTCTTCTTCGAACCCCATCCTTAACTTCACGTGTATGGATACACAAATGAAGTGTACAGAACTATTATATCATGGTTATTTATACATAAATGAATACACTCATAATATTTGCTCGCTTCAAGATTTTCAAGCTGCACTCTCACAGAATTGAAAGTTTTGACTTTTTTTATTATTTGTCTTGAAACGATCCTCTTTTACGAAAACCCACGAAAACCAGTTACATAAGATGTTTCGTAAAACTAATCACCTTTCTTGAATTATCAAGGTCCTGTTTGACTCGTTCCAGCTCGTCGTGCAGTTCCATTCTCATCTGAAAACATATATCAGTATTGTTAAGTTTTTGTTTGTTTGTGTGACGAATATTCTGTTAAATTCCCTCAAATTTAGACAAGAGTTACCTTTCAAACACTTCTAACTGCCGATACGAGACGGTCCGTAAGCTTAAAGGATATTCGACAGCATTTATATTGTTTATTGTTTAATTATTTTCATTTTGTTTTTCCTACTGGTTTGCACTATGTTTGTACTATGATACATATTTTAAGACTAAAATACATAATTTGAAACCCTGCTGAAGTCTTTATATGCCTTTATCGTACACTTAAGGGCTATCACTGTTGCTCCGGCTTCATTCATTTGTTTGCATGTGATGTTTGTTTCCGTCGATGACATTTCTTCATTATGTTACGCTATTTTTCGCTTTATTATTTTCAAGTTTATGTTGACTTATCTTTATGATGCATTTTTAATTCTGTAATTATTTCACGTGTGCGGTTATGGCCAGACACAACTATTTTGAGCTATTTTGATACGTGTGTAGTCTGTTTGTTGGTGTTAAGGACCTAGTTTGAAGAATGTGCCTGCTAATTGCACTGATGTCATAGTAGGGGCCAATTTCCTGTTTATTTGTTTATTGGCTCAGGGCCATTTAGGGTCAATTTCTATAATAAAACCTCCAAAACTGCGAAGCAGGATATTTAGATCAGAGATAAGACAATTAGGCAGTTATATTATGATAAATTCACAGACATTGTGTACAATACACGGTTTTGCGGGGTTGGGGTCACTTATAGAAGGATTAAACTAGGCCTTTAAATTCATTGTCTTTATGGTGCCTTTTAACTGTTTTTTTTTTTTAATTTTCGACAACTAGGATTGTCCCTGTTGTTCCCTCTTTCCATTGATGTAAAAGTTTTACCGTAAGTGTTATCTCTGTATATATCTGTATGATAATATTCTTATAGAGATTATAGAATGTCTCACCTTTTCTGAAGTATTAAGTTTCTGTTTCATTTGTTCCAGCTCATCACAAAGTCCATTCCTTGCCTAAAATGAGTAAACATTGACTTTTCATATATGTCATAGTCTGCAAAAATGAGTCGAGTAGAGGTGTTTGAATAACCATTAAAACAAATTTTAAAAGTGACAGGATCATAAAAATATTTTAGCATCGTAAAAATTAATTAAAGATCATTGAAAAAAAGTATGCAAAGTTGTACTAATTGCCTGCTTACGAGGAATGTATAATGGTTAAAATGAACATGTACCTTTTACCTCAGCAGGACTAGTTTGCTCTGTTGAAGTCATCTATGTTATATGTATTCGTAAAGATTATTATATAAATATTCTTAACAATGGATAGCTTGGATTGAGTTAATTTCACCCGTTCTCATGTGTCGCAGTACATAATATAATTATACTCAGTGTCACAATTCCGTAGCTCATATCATTTATGGTATGTGTGTATATATAATTGAAAATACTAATAGCATGATATCACACACGTGTACTTGAAACTTACCCCTAGGGGCTAGACACCAGTTGATACCATTGCAAGAAAAAAAAGATGTGTAATAAAAAACATGTTATATCGTTGTGTAAAACGCATTTAATTTCACGTACTGTTTAACTTTAACTTTATACTGTAATTTACTGGGTTTGTCTACCACGTAAATCCCACGTGCGAAAAAAACAACATTCTATAAACTGGACAACCTGTATATGATATTTTAAACGGAAAAAAACAACAGTTGAGACAATAATAAAATATTTTTCTAATAACGTTAAATATCGACTCATACTAGGCAGTATTGATAGTTATATTTTAAGGAAAGCTGTATTAACCGATTTTAGAACCATCTGGTGTCTAGTATCTCTCATTTTCAACGAATAATCTTACCATTTCTACTTTATCTACGTCCTGCTTTGCCTGAATCAATGCTTCCACGAATTCCTTTCGCGTCTACAAATGTAAAATAATGGCATTACCGATTCATAGTTTAAGGCGTGCTAACATATAGATATAAAACCTGTACTACACATACAGTAGCAAAAAGATCTCCCTGGATTTCAAAAAAATAGAAAAAATATTTTTTAGTTTGGTTTTTTAGTCACCAAGCTGGAATAGTGGGTGTTTTCCGGGTGCTCCTGTTTTCGCATTATGGCAAGTGATTATTTTAGACACAAACTTACCTTATAAAATAGTCAAGGCCTTCCTACACAATTAGTCTGAGGCCGGGAAATCCTAGTCAAAGTTGCATGCTTTACATTTATAACCAACCTTCAACGTTCAACTGATTGAGGTACCGCTGTACGATTATGTACGACTACGTCAATTGAAACATACTATCAGATCGGCCACGTCATATACTTTTCAAAGAAACCGTCATCGAGGTTTACTTCATGGTCAGGTAAAGACAAGGTTAATGACGTCACTTCTTGAGTATAAGTGGTATTCTTAGCAATTCCGTACTTTGTGAGTCATTCAAGTCGCGTTCATAGGTCAGTCATTTACGTCATACCGTTATATTCATTTTGACTTATCGTAAACTTTTGGCTTCAAAACACATAATATAAAAAATGCGACTCTTTTATAACCGATCCAATATAATTTAGGCTACTAGAACAGCGTTGATGATACATATGTTTAAAACTGGCGTCATCCTGGATATCAACGCGAAAGTCGGATAATTGAAAGACGAAAAACATGTTGGACGTTAGGTCAACAATGAAGGGTATCTTTTTGAAACCGATGCGATGGAAGTATCCGGTGGACTGTATAGAAATCAAGGTTTTGAAGAAAATTTCAAACAGTCGTCACATGGACGGAACAATCTAGTTAACCGTCAAGAAGAATAAGATATGATGACCTTATATATTACTCACGTTACGCTTCGTTGAACAATGTCCGCATCCGTATTTATGTGTGGTTAAATTAAAGCTACCCATTGAATTCCGTGCTGTCCGTTCAAGTCCGTGTTCACTTCCTCGATTGCGGGTTACTATATCATCACTTCTTGTAACCCGTTGGAGGTAAGCATGCAATCTAACCGATTTTGAACGATCGAATCCTTTCTAATGATATTCGCAGATCTGATTTCTGAAAAGATCGATCCTGATGACGGCAGGAAACATGGCGTTCACGAAAGTCGTCCACAAAGACTCTGATGACTTTAACATAAAGCGTCGGATGGCTTCCATTTCCGGTCTGTCTTTTGCTACGTCGCTTGTTCTGAAGGCGAATGGTCACTTCTCGCCTTTGGAAAATGATCATGTAACGTGAACCCCTTTCACTCTCTCTCTGGTACGCATCTACAAACTAATCCCTTTTATAATTGATCTGCAATGGCTCAGAAGGTGGGGACGGTCAGATATCATTACAATTAAAATGTTGAAAATAAAGGTGTTTTAAGGAAGGACTCGTGCATGGTGGACGCCGATTCTGCTATTTCCACAACGAGCTGCATGAGCACCTGTCCTTGAAACACATCGATTAATTTTACACCGACCGAGGTAGGATATTGTTGCAGGCTCACAACCACTTGGATTGACAATATTCCCGGCTTCGATACTGGGTCCGTCCGCTTGGGCGATTTTGAGTTAGACGAGAAGAAATAGATGCTTGGGATAGATTAAACTTTAAATATAGAAACAGCTAACCATATTTCAAAATTGTCCGGGATGTACTTTGCCACTGCCCTCCTGAGCCTTGCACCACTCTAGCTACCCAGACACTTTTAAAGGTTGCGGAATATAGACCGCCCTGCTTGGTCCTTGGATTATGTTATTTTGATTCGTCCAAGTTTGACATCTGTTGAGGGTAGGGTGAATCCTTTATACAAAGCTTTCGTTTTCCAGGGGTGCAACTGATCGCCACAAAAGCCCCCTGTTGTTCGTTTGTATGGATACATTGACCGGATATTAAGATCGTTACTTGAAATCAGAAATCATCAAAGCGTCCAATAGAGTGTTCTTGGATTCTTCTAATAACTGCATACTCTTATTAAAACATACTTCGGGATGAACAGATATTTTATCAACATCTAAAAGGCCTAGTTTAAGCCTTCTATAAGCCCCCCCCCCCCAAAAAAAAAAAAAAAAAAAAAAAACACACACAAAAAACACACACGTGTATTTGTACACTACCTCTGTTAATTGATCTTAATCTTATTGCTTTATTGTCATATCAGATCTCCAATCTGAGTATCCTGTTGTGCAATTTTCGATACTTTATTATAAAAATGGACCCCTGAGCCAATAAACGAATACACAGGAAAGTGGCCCCTTCTGTGACACCAGTGCAATTAACAGAAGATGCACAGCAGGGGATATCATGCCAGACATTCCTTAAACCAGACCTTTAAGTATGATATAAATTCTTGCATGAAATAAGTTATAGACACTTTTTCTTGAGCAAGAAAGATCCATGAAAATATGATCAAGAGAGAAATAGACATTTCCTATGTATGTATACGCGGAAAGAGGGAAAAATAAGTACTGTATGCATCAAAACTGTGCCAAACTAAGTACAATATAAACCTTATAAAAATAGTTTTTTTCGGGTTGAAGTCAATATATTTGTAAACGAAATGGTTCTGAACTTTGTTATACAATAGAAAATTCGTTTTCACTTTTCCCTTTTCTAAAGTCCCATTAGCTTCACTCACTCCGATAGACATATATCATCGTTTAAATGAAACAAGAAAAAACACATATTAGTATTTATTGTAAGCAGGTCCATTTCGATCAAGTTAAACATTAATCATTTTTACTATTAAAAGATCAGCTACTTTTAAGACTTTATGTTAACAACACTAATATACGTCATGTCAATACAATAGTCTCTTCAGAATATACTTAGAAATATATCCGTTCTGGTTATGTAACAATTGGATGTTCCCCGTTTGAAGGAAGAATAAAGTGATGTACATTAGCTATTCTAGGCTACGCACAATAATTTACACCAGCAATCTAAAAAATAATTGAAATTTATAACTGCTGCGTAAAAGGAATTATTATTCAACACGATTTTATTATAATGCATATTTATTCAAAATGTGAGACTACTTCAATCACTCATGAGAATGAGGGAAATGTTATTGTAATAAATAACGTATACTATAAACTCTGACTTGTTAACAGAATAATTAGCCTGATGAAAAACATTAAAAGAAATTTACCTATTACTTTCTAAACACAGAAACATTTAACAAGGTATGTGATGAATCTCATTCATCGGTTGTTGAGATACATAACAGTCGTTCTCAATTGCGTGTGGAATGTTGGACGTCATTTGATGTTTTTTTTAAATAGCTGTCGTTCTTTAGAGGTATTCGTACATGATTTTGTCAGTGCGTGACGCGTTTGAATCACATTATATAATGGTCGTTATGAATCACCCACTTAAAAAGTTTCTTTAAACCAACTCAGCCATTTATTTAAACTGCCCGATTGCAGTCCAATGGTTCGATAAAATTACTTTATTATGAAGCGGATACCTTAACAAGATACTAACATGTATGTCCGTCACATTACTCTGTATTCGATACATCATTCGGTCATGTCTTATCATTGGTCCAATATAAAAAAAAAACGCAACGGTAAAGAATGTATTATATGTGTGTAAGGCACTACTTGTAAATCATTCAATCAAACCTGTATTTGCATCTAAGACTTAACAGGACATTAATTGTTTAAACATTGTATGAGAATTATACGAGTCCAATGGTAGGAAACACCAATCAAACAAATGCATAGTTTTTTGAAACACCATTGAATGAGTATCGAATTTTTCAAATATGTTCGATATATTTTTTTACTTCGATATATATTTTTAGTTTATCTCTGTAGCAAGCATACACACTTTCCAAAGTCCTCTCCGAGTAGTGGGTATATTCTATTTTTTTATACATAACCGAAGTTAATCTAAGGAATGTATATTTTCACTAGTTAGGATAACATAGTGAGCGGGCCGATGAAACTATGTATGTGTGCGTTATCATTGCATGTACATATCGTCAGTTTACGATGAATTGTGTTTACGCAAAACAAGACAAATTTAATGGCGTACTTTTTGCTGATCTGTTGATGCATCCCCAATTGCGTATGTGGTTCCTTCGTCGCTTCCATCAACTTCCTCCTGAAGTTCGCAAACATCCCTCAAGTCTTCAATCAAACACTTTAAGGCAACCTTACTATCCTTTAAGCAAAACAGTTTAACGTTATGCTTGCATTTTGCTTCTCTTATCTCTTTTTTGACCTCCGATATTTCCTGTTCAAATTTCTGGTTCATCAGGTAAAGGCGACCAGTAAATGAGTTTTGCACAAACTCTTTGAGTTGACTTTCCTGTTGAATAGCCCAAAACTTTTTCTTTTCACAAATGGCAGAAATAAATGAAAAAGCGTGCATGTTTTCGTCCTGAAATTTACGTGCTTCTTGCCTGAGACTGTTTATAGAATATTCTAGTTTCCGTTTTAGTTTATTTTCAAAATCATCCAATTCTTTATTGCATTTAACCGCATGGTTCTTACATGTTTCTGTTTTTCGATCAAGTTCTTCCTTCGTGCGCTTAATTGCATCCTGTATATCATTTAAAGCTGCAGACATAGCCTTGCATTGGTCGTTATTAAAATGCCCTGCCTCATTGCACAAATCAACAACCTCTTGAGCACATGAAATATGATCCGAACGAAAACATCGACCACAGATCATTAAGTTATGAATTTTACAAAATAATGACGCTTTTTCAGTCAGATGGTGTTTACATATCTCCTCTGTGATATCATATACAATACTCCTTGAATTGTATCCATCCTTTCCGTACATCTTCAGAATGTGGGTTTGGAATGCCCTTCCTTTCTTATGAATCACGCAACACGATTCACAAATGTTTCCACATATATTGCAGCATCCAACTGCCTGTTCCTTACAGCACATTTCACACTGAACATTATTTGATGACATTTCAAATGTTAGCATACAATTTATTTTTATTCCCGAATTCGAAATGTTAATATTAATTTATATCCAATGTCTAAAATTTTACATCGGTTCTAAAATGTAACCACTGAACACCTAATACAACCTAAAATTGTGGCCATTAGCAAATTATTTCATGGTCCTGCAGATAGAAGAATACACTAACATTGCTTTAACCAAAGCTCATTATTTATAACCATTTAAAGACACGACTATCCAAATAATGAGCACACATAAGAAAGTTCTTAAACCACAAAAGCAAAACTTTCTACAGTAATAATTATTGGATAACACTTGTCATCTAATTGATATAAGTAATGAGGGAGCAGTCAAGATGTTTGGTAAGAGGCGATGTTAAGTGTCAGTTTCACATTAAACATGGCTAAGAAACGATATGAACCGCTTTCCATAAACTCAGGTCATAATAAAAAGTCACAACAAAATTGTGTTTATGTATCTGAAGCCTCAAGTAAACATTTTTCGCCGGACCATGCTCTAACCGAAGATACCTCATGTATGTAAGAAAATTGCAACGCGTTATGTTTCTAGGCGGCTATTTTATGTGTGCTTGCACTACATACGTACTCTCCTGAATAACGTAAGTTTTAAATTTTACGGACCTTCAAATTACTAACGACGGCGTTCCAAACACAGAAATAAATATTACTGTCTTTTGATGAAAAAATGCATGTACATACGAAATTATCGAATATACGAAACAGATGATATTTAATGATTCATTAAATACGGAAATTATGAAACGATACGGAAATGACAGAAAATCTCAAGTATGTATACTGAATGAAGTACGTGAGTTTCACATGATTTAACATCGCCCACATTTTTATCAATGCGAGGAAAATGCACACTTTCTTTTGTAAATAGTTATAAAATTAAATCGGTTATCAATAATCAATTATGTTTAAAACTTAAATGTTTTCTTTTCTCTGGTTCTACTGATATAGAGCAATACGACAAGTAAGAACAACTTATAACATTTGCTCAAATACTGTCTATAAAGACCAAAATTTTCATATTAGCGTTAACAACGGAATAAATCACTTAATTACAGCTTTGTTATTGCATGATTGGTTGATAGACATCACTGATGTTATCAATGTTTCGTTAAGAGGTTAAATATTTTCTACTTTTACCAACGTCCTGGTGACTTTGTTGTATAGGTGTCGGTATTCTATTTTTAACTTTACCAGCGTGGATTCAAACTCCACTATAAAACCAAAATGCTTGTTTATACTATGACTGTATTTTTCTGCAATTTCGATATAATGGAAAAAAAATGATTAAATACGTGTTTTTAAACCTATTACCAGGAAAACATATGTTTTACCCTAAAACATGAGTACCTTTAAAGCAATTTATTAAAGATGCACTCTTTCTCCAAAAAAGATTTAACACAATTAATTAGTACAGTTATTTTAATATACCAAAACGAATAAACTTATGTCGAAAGCAATAGTTTTATGAAGGATACCGAGTTTAGTTTAAAAGAATGCTGCAGAAAACACGGTATTTCTTTCTTATGTGGCGTTATGAAATCAGAGTAAACCTTTATCACTCAACAATTTTTAACAAAATGCGTTTCATCTATTAAATACACGGTTACAAACATGTTATCAGTAATTAATATTTTCAACAAATGCATTATATAGTTAGAAGTTATTATCCAAGTACCGCAATTCATCACTCGATAATTAAAAGTAGTTTGTAGCCTTCCCAAACATATGAATACATCATCGCCTGGGAGACACGTGGAGCTGAATTTAGTTACAATGAGACCAGTAATTGCTGCCGACTCTTTTTTTCCCATTTCGAAGCGGATTAACAGCACTTTTTAGATAAGATATTTACGTAAAGGCGACCTAATTAAACGTTGAAATGTATCTTCCATTATTCCGTGCCTAAGACAATATTTTACCATTAAACCTACTGCCCTGTTGCTTATATATGTGAATTGTTGGCATGACATAACTTCATCAAGCTGTTGACCTAGATCTTAACTTTGATTTTCACTTTCATTTTTATTTGTAACTTCAGACGATTCATCAAAAGAAGTGTTGATCAGTTCTTCAATTTCTGGATAAATCTCAGCAGAAGCAACAGTTTGATTTTATTGCCTGGTCCTCCGAAATATGAGAAAGATCCATGTTTTCTTGGCACAGTTTAACAATACTTAAGTTACTGCTACAATATATATAATATATGAATTTTGAATGCAAAATGGAAACTCCTTTTCCTCTGGTTTCTCCCTCGACGAAGCATTACTTTAAAAAGCAAACAATTACAAACAAAGATAAAAAACGCATTTTTGTAGCCATATTTCAAGAATAAAAGAAAGCTTCAGTAAATGAATTCCATGTTTTCACTTCAGTTAAGTTATCGATTTCGGAGTTGCTGAAGCATTTTTTCACTAATACTACTCGCAAGTTGTATTGTTTCATTTTCTAGGGTTGTGGGTGAAGAAACTGTTTTGTACCATGTTGCCAAGGATACCATTCGACACGTTGCATGCATATCAGTGAAATTTATTGTTATTTTGCTATATGGCATGCTTTTATCTTAATGCATGGTCCTCCAAAACAAAAGAAAGATACATTAATCTGACAAATGATAATGTTAAGTTCCGCATACATGGTAAGCCTATTTGTATATAGTTTCCAATAAATACGCTTATTTAAAATACAAACACGATGCAATTGCAATTAAAACATATTTTCACAATTCATATCAATCCCAACTATGTATGACTACTTCATTTAAGACAATGTAGTGTGACACGGCTAAAGTACATTGAATAATATATAAACATAGAAAAGAAGTTACATAAATTGACTCGATGCAAAAGTGCCCAAAAAGTCCATTTACTGGCAACCAAGCAATCATTTACAAAACAATATACTAGGATAAGATTTAAAGTGTAATCCCTTGTACATATTTGTATATTGTTATGTTTTTGTTTAAGTCTTTCCAACTAAAAATATGCTTATTAACTTGCATCGCAGTGTGTTATTTTGTCAGAAATTGTTGCAACTATATTAAAGTCAATTCGAATTGTCCCACGTTATCATATCTTGCAGTAAAATCATATGATTAAGTAATAATAAAACGCATAACGCCAACATAAGACCGATGAAAGTTAGTTACGAACTAGTGATAGTTATTGTCTCTTCCAGCACTTGTTCCTGATCTATGTTCGCCTCTCTGATGCCTTTTGATGCCAGCTCCGCTTTCAATGACTGTATGTATTTTTTATATGACGATGAAGGTAGAAAGGACGACTGCCTAAAAGAAGAACAAATCACATTTATATACACAAACAGTTAGCTTCCTATCAAAATATCAAGAGTCCTCCTCATTTGGAATTTGTCAATTTATATTCAATCGGCCAGTCATTATATGCAAGCGGAACAAATAACTGATACAACAAATGAACTATGGAAGAGTTTTAATCAATGTGCAACTAAATGTGAATATCTGAAAAGTTCATATCATGACACTATAGATTCTCAATATTGTTATTTACTGATTTTACATTGCATTTCGTGAAAGCTTATTATTTTTTTTTTGTAATATTTATACTTCTGCAACGTATCGTAGTTTATCAGTACTTTGTCGTCAGATAAATACGCGTCAATTTTAAAATTGTACAAACCCGAATATGTCCATACATACTTTGCTGATAAATACATCCTGTAAGTAACTTGTTACCGGGTATACGACATGTAAATAGTGCGACTCTCATACTGTCTCGCTATAGAGCTAGCTCTCATAACAACGCGGTAGTGTCCGCCTGCAGAGCGAAATGTCGTGGTTTTAAATCCCGACCGGTGCACAAAGCAATCAATGCATTCTGTTACATTTGTCGCCCAATTCGGGGCCCGCGTTGCACTATAAGCCTAAAGGTCATTGCAAATTGCCCTTAGTCTCCGAAATTGAAGAAGAATGTCAAAATGGAGGGGGAATTCTAACCGGTTATACGGTATGTATAATATCATGTCACGTAGTCGTTTGAGGCAACCCTGACGTCGTTTTGAAATGAGATTTTCCAGTTTTAAAGAATTCAAGTAAACGACCAAGTCAGTGTTTATCGACATATTCGGATTTTTTTCCCAAAGCTCCCGTTATTACATCCTGGGTTATTTTGGAAATTCTCCGGTCTTATATTACGTTACCTTCCTCATATCTGACACTCGATTTCTACAAATGTCGGAATTTACGTCTTTTATGTCGTTTTTTACAAACTCTTATATCAGTCGGTGAAATTATCATTTTTTTCTCTTTTAAAGATTTAAAGCAAGCTGAAATGTACATATCTTTATTTTCACAAACTGACTAAGAATTGCAATTCAAGCACACCGGATAGGAATATCCGGTGACGTCAACCGTGCTTGAAAATTCCATCTGGTACCCCTCATGACAGATGAGTCACTCGCTGTGACGTTATACTTTCTAAATATGTGATTAAGATGTGCTAGAAAAAATACCTATCTCGCAAGTCCGTTCCCGTATAGAAAAATCCGACCCTCTGGCACGCTTCGGTGCCGGTAACTTTGACAAGCCTCGTTACATGGCAACACAGGTGCCCTCGGTCGGATTTTATATCCGGAACGGAGACACATGACATAATTTTACACTGTTTATTTTAAGAAAAACGAAAAAAACTTAAAAATTGCGTTTTCGCTTAACGTATTTCATTTCTCCATTTCTACGTTATGTCCATTTTTTATCAACGGGAGTCGGTAAAAAACATGTCGCAGAGATTTAGATAAGCGATGTTTAATTGTAAACGCTTATATTCTACAGCAAATTTATATGGATTAAGTTATATTTAAATAGAAATAAGATATTGATAAGATTATAAGTATCTTCCATGGTCGAGACTGTAAGATAGGTTCATTCCGACCCTAGCGTAGGGTGCTTTGCGGAAACAAGATTTACCTCGTTTCCGCAAAACACACTGCATGAGGGTCGGTATGAACCTATCTTACACGAGCGACTATGGTAGATGCTTTTTTCTCCCACCCCAGTTAAAAAAAAATAAAGTAAAAATGTATTTTGTGCTAGAACTCATTTTTGCTTAGTGAAAATAATTGTGTAATGATATGCGATTATTCGTGGTTGTCGCGCAGTGGTTCAGATGATGTTAATAAGCAAATTGGTCTTTAATAGGTTATAAGAAGATTGAAGCATTATTTGTTGAAAGGTGCGTTAAAACTGTTTTATAGTGACATTTGAAGCGAGAAATAATTAATTAGCGTTCTAAATATTGCCACAAGACAAGGTTTCCATGATGATGTACAGACGACAGTCTTCGACAAGGGAGGTTATTACAATGTGGTAACCATTCAAAAGGAGTTCCATACGGGCATTTTATCTTCGCCTGTGGGCAAGATAAGAAATTCTAGCATGGTTAAATTATTGGATCTACTTATCTGAGGTGGGAGAAAAGGTTCTCCCAATTATGTTACAAAGCCATAACTGTCAGGTTATCCAACTGACTGTATGCTGAAAGTTGCAACCGGGAAGCTACCTGTGTTAGGCTTCAACACAGCAACATGCAATTGTAGCTAAATTGATAACTACAAATTACTTACAGAAATAGGTATTGATACGATATGTGGTTGAAAAGCACGGTTTAATTGTTGTGTATAAATGCACACATATTTGATTTATTTGATGTATTCGCTTTATAAGTGCATACCAGTCACAACTACTGCATAAAGACTAAAAGCATAAGATCCAAATTTCTTTCAGTAATTAAAACATTTATTTTTATTCCTTCTATGTCAAAGCACAATTCTATATACAATACATGTAACACATTTAATAATTTTTTTTTTATCACGAATGACATTTGCATATTGCTATATAGGCGATATTGAATGAAACTAAATGCAAATAAATAACTATCAGAATCACATAATTATAAAATATTGCAACGGGCATTAATGATAGCAAATAAAAGATATCATGGACTACCTAAGAATACATCTTTAATTTACTGAGGCAAGGAAATTGAAGTAATGCCCAGTAATCATACAATCAAACAAAACATCCTTATGAAGATGTATTTCCATTAGTTCATTTTAATTTAGCGTCATAATACTATTCGCAAGCAAAGACCATTGTATTGAAATGAAGATGTTGTAAAGGTATCAATATGTGGAAAAAAGAAGCTGAACTAATTCAACTATATCAAATTGTTTAACCCCAAACTAACGATCAGATTATTGGGCTGTAAATGAGCTACGGGCCAGTACATGGATAGTTTTTAACAAACAAAACCCATATCCGAGAAAGTAGCTAATCTGTTAAAATACTTTTAGGTGTTGTAATATAATTTATAATACATAGGGGCTAAATTAACAGTTTATAAAGTAAGCTGTTAACATATTGGTCTAGAAATATGAAGTATTAAGCCCTGACTAACTTATCCATGGCAAAATGAACAGTTCATAAATTCTATTAGTGGTAATTCTGTCTTAGTAAAAAAACAACATATTTTACATTGAATGATTTTAAATTCAAGTTCGTTGCTAATTTAAATAATGAATTTATATTATTTTTATTAAATCATTTTGTATAGGACTCTAAAACAAATCATGTAGGCAACACGTGACACAAAATTGATCTTACACATTGTTAATGTGTTTATAATATCTTATTTCCAAGCTTAAAATAATAAAAAAAATACCAACAACTTTCGTTAAATATGACGAATCTATGCCATATTTTCAAATACATGTATCAATGAATAAAGCGGATTCTTGTTAAACGGCCTTTGATACATGCATTTTGCACGCAAAAACCAAAACGACAAAAACACTTTCTGTATCCATATTTCAACCAAAAAGGTAAGCGTAATCTTTATTTTTGCGTTAAAGTTAAACACTAGTAACTGCACCAGTTGAAATGATTAAACATAAGTGTTTGGCGCAAGAAATATAAAATCCATTCACGAGGAGTATAGTTGAAGTTTCTCGTATGTACCATGTTGTCAAGTTACCAAGAACAACTTTCAACAACTATGCGAATACATGTTGGCATTGTGTTTTACCCGCATATAACGATTTCACGGTTAATCTCCATCTCCATGGCCACACTGTTTGACTTTATATTCCGATTTATACGTGAAATTACATTAGAAACTTGATATCAACTCAATGTAAATATTTCTTCACAATTCACATCCAATTGCATTGCAAACTATGGATGACATTAAATACATTAAAGGACCGTATATTTACGCACAATGTACACAATAAAAACTATCGTATGATATAAAAAATAGAATAACAGAAAGTGTGTATTTGGACGTGTAGTTGGACGAAAATATGCATTTGCGTGCAAAAGTCGTTTGCCTTCTATCATCATTTACCTACATAGCATTTGCAGGATAATCGTATATTTAAGTACAATCACATCAGAAATTAAATATGTGAATGTGAACAGATACGGACCGTCGACAGTAAAGGTATATTTCAGTTTCTCTTTTTGATCTATGTACGCCTCTGTAACAGTTGAAAAATACGGATCATCAACAGCGAAGTTCGATTTGAGTGTCTCTTTCTAATCTATGTCCGCCTCTGTAACCGTTTAAAGTCGCGGATCGTGGACAGTGAATTCTCTGTCTGATCTATATCCGCTTCTGTAACCGTTGAAAGTTACGGATACTCGACAGTGAATTCTCTGTCCGATCTATGTCCGCCTCTGTAATCGTTGAAAGTTACGGACCCTCGACAGTGAATTCTCTGTCCGATCTATGTCCGCCTCTGTAACCGTTTAAAGTCGCAGATCATTGACAGTGAATTCTCTGTCTGATCTATGTCCGCCTCTATAACAGTTGAAAGTTACGGACCCTTGTCAGTCTCTGTCCGATCTATGTCAGCCTCTGTAACCGCTGAAAGTTACAGACCATCGACAGTGAATTCTCTGTCCGATCTATGTCCGCCTCTGTAACCGTGGAAAGTTACGGACCATCGACAGTGAATTTACTGGCTGATCTATGTCCGCTTCTGTAACCGTTGAAAGTTAAGGACCCTCGGCAGTGATTTCTCTGTCCGATCTATGTCCGTCTCTGTAACCGTTAAAAGTTACGGACCCTCGACAGTAAAATCTCCGTCCGATCTATATCCGCCTTTGTAACCGTTTAAAGTTCCAAACTATCGACAGTGAAGGTCTCTTCCAGAAACACACATGACTGGTACGAGTTCGCATAGATGTGTCTTGATTCCAGCTCCAGTTTCAAATTCTGAATATAATTGTTGTAGCCCACACGAAACACCCTAAAATAATGATATTACACGAGTTTTACAAACAATATTTTCCCAAGCAGTTTGATACCCTACAATATTCTAAAAGGTCCATCTTGTTGAGGACATGTCGGCCACAACTCTCGTTCATGTTATAAAAGTAGAACAAGTCAATGATAATCACAATGCATTTATTTATAATTTAAACTTGGTTTCATATCATAATTTTTGAGAGAAGACTGTGACTGTGCTTTCTCAACGGCAAACAACTCTAAAGATTATCATGTACATGTTTTACCTGTACATTCACAATGATAAATAACTCTAGAGATGTACATGTACCTACCGTACTTCTTAATCAAGTGAAAAACAACTCAGATGTTTAACATAAACAGGTATTTACTGGTCTTCGTTAGTGAATTACAACTTCAAAGTTTCACCTCGCTTTACCTTCTCAGTGACAAAAACTTCGAAAGGTTTCAATGGACATGTATTTACTGTACTTCCTCAGTTGTTGACAATCAATTATAATGGTGTACATGTTTAGACTACTTCCTAAGTGATACGCAACTCTAAAGTATTAAAATAACAGGCAATTACCGTACTTCCTCAGTGACAAACAACTCTTATGTTTTAAGATTAAATAAAACGATATGTCTTTACGGTGATATGTTTTGAATTTTCAGTTAATTTTGTTTTTCTTGTTCTATTGCATTTAACCGTATGCTATTACATAGATTTCCAATACTGTATTAAATGATAACAATGATTTGAAATTACAAAAAAATCGACTGATTTTTTTTTATATTCATTATCTAAATAACATTGCATTAAGAGTTTTGGACGTTATGTCTTACTAAAGAACTACATAAAAAGCCCAATATGCGTCCATTTTAGCAAATGAAACATACTTCACAGACCATAGCTGAATACTATATAATATAATGCAAGGTCTTCGGATATACCATTTTTAACACGCATACTCAAACTTATAAACTAAGATGTACGAATTCTGATCAGAAAGGTTTACTAGGTCAATTACAAAGTCTCAACAATTCTTGAATAAATCTGAAGAAGCAGTAATAAAATCAACACTACTTCTTCCATTATTAGCTTTGTACGATGTACATATATATTTTACTTTGGATATTGACACATCGAGTAAATAATTGACCTATGTAAAACACCACCACTGGGCCATCAAACCAAAATGATGCTTTCCATAATGGCTTCTTCTGACTACCTACCACGTTTAAAAAGCTATTTACAAGGAGGCTGACTATCATACCTGTTCTCTACCAAGAACAACTCTACATCATGTTTATAATCTGTACCGACCTGTCGTAGGCAGCCGTATCGTTAACATCGTACACAACCCTCTTTCGACCGCCCCCTTAATTACCCTACATACATGCTGACCCTTATAACGGCACCATTATACTTACGTTTCATCACGATTTTTATATTTCGACAGAGGAATGCCATTGAGCCCAACTATCCCGTCCTGCCGAATTGTAAACAACAGTCTTTTTCTGAACGCCTCCAGCAGCATACCACAAACCAGCTGACCTTCACTGTCGTTCTCAAAACATCCTTCAAACGTACGCCCTCTATACGATTTTCCCGAGGACGTATAATTTTTCTGCAAGGTTGTTAAGAGAGTTAAAATGTAAAAGTATAAATGAAGCAAAGGTTTTAACAAAATATAATGAATTATATTTAACAGTAAGTCGGGTATTTTGAACCAACTTGACCTGACAGTAAATTAAGCATATATTTAACTTGCACCGTACATATCAATTATATTTTCTAATTGTTGGTATCTGAGTGCTAATTAAAATCATTGGGATTGTTATATGTTAAATATTAAAACACGTATTTTAAAAACGATTACAGTTGTGGTTGTATTCTTACATTTCGACACTACAGCATTTTCATTTCATATTCATCAAACAAAGCACTTTCACAAATGGTAAAATAGTTGACACGCAATATTGTACTAGTCATAGGACTTCTTAGTGTATGAAATACTGCTACGTCAGACTTATAGTTCCGACTTTGCGCATACGGACTTAAATATGTGTATTTCCGAGATTAAAGCTAGACATTTCATTATCACCATTGACAAAGCAAAGCAATTTTAAACAAAATAATTACCATGTAAGTGCCATTCTTGAATGTAAAAAGCAAATCGATATCACCATTGATCTTGATCTCTACTTTTCCAGTCGGTTGTGGCCCTTCAAGCAAAATAACTGATATATGAATACTTGCACTTTCTCCCATTTTTCTTTATCACTGTATGAAGTTTTATCATATTACATATGGTAGTTTTAAAGCATTGCCTCCGACAAGAAAAGGTAACGGAGGTTAATAAATATGAATTGAGTTTTGGTTCTTGTGAAATAAACTTCATTTAATTGTGTTCCATCATTGGAAGAATTTGAAATAAGTTTTACCTAGTAGTTTTATTTTTAAATTTTGCTCCGGACAAGAAAAATACAATGGAACGACCGAGCAACCGACCGAACACAGGATAATTCCAATTTATCCCCTTTAAACAACAATTGCCGATAATATTATTACTGATAAAATACAACGATTTTTTGGTGTTGACCATTTTTGTTTAAATGAGCATCACAAATAAGTCAAAACAGCCCAGCATAACGATAAAATATATCACTTTTACTACATGTAAGAATTTGTATCATTATTCAAGTAAATGCAAAAACGTACAATTGACTTAAAACATAATAATTATTGACTACTTATTCAAGAATAAATATGTAACATGTTATTGATTATTATTATTATGTGTCAATTCATTGACATGTATGTAAATGTATACTATATACATGTGTAAAGAGAACTTACATTTAAAGTCCTGACCTTTCGCCTCGGGTATTATCTGTTCCTTTAAAGATACATACACGAATTAACAAAAATATGCATTATTGGTATATAAAAGCCATTTCATAAAAAGAAAAAAAAGATAAACGTAATATATATATTTATTTATACACAGCTTATTTATTTATATATGTATTTTTTATTTAATATATGTTGTTTTTTCTACATAGGAATGGATCAGTCTTACAAAAGCGCTGATATGTACCACACATCGGCGGTTTTTACGGAATAAAGTCAATTGTTAAGGGGTTTCCAATTTGTAAAATTGGGCGGGGAAGGTCAAAAATTAAAACGTTTCAAAAGTTCATGATTTTTTTTTAGTTTTGAGGAACGATCTTTTCTTGGAGTTAAACATACTTTTTTGGTGACATCTTTTGTGAAGTTAGGAGTTGAAAAAATAATAAAAAACGTTATTTTAATCATGTCAGAGAGTGAGCGAGAAATTAATAAGAATGTTGCTTTAAACAGTATTTATTACATATACAAGGCATTTTAACAACAATAAAAATAATAAAGATTGGAAAACAAGTGACTCAAAACATATGTAAATTCCCTTCCTTATATAGTTATATAGTGCAATAAATTTAAATTATTCAAATCCAATCAAGATGCTTTAACTAAGATGCGTGATATATTTGTGAGTATACTGTTTTCATTTCTAACACATGTATATATATATATAATGGGTTTATTATTTCATGCATTAAATACTGTCCCCGACACCGAACACTATCCGAACAGACCCGACATCGAATCTCCTTGAACCTGAGAGAAATATGTCCTTGTTTTGTTCAAAACAAAAGGATCGTCACCGAAAAGTAAATTATGAATTGTTGATGCCCAAGGAAAGACAATGAAACATCGCTTTCTCTGGGTGGAGTATAAAGGGCATATCACGAGGAAATTGGAAACATCTTCAATTGCGGTGCATATACATAGCGGAGAGATGTTCTGTGAATATCATATTTAAGCCAACTTCATCCCTGCATGTTACACAGTTTACAGGCACCGGAAAATCGGAGAATAGAGCCTTGAAGCACTCCCACAAGCACATCAGACCAAGATTAGGAAGAATTCGAGACAACGACTCTTTGTTTCCTACAGAAAAAAAACAGTTGAGTAGATTCCCTCTGATGCGAAAAGAAGACAGTTTGTGATGCCAGACTCGATCGAAAGCCTAGATATATCACAAAAAAACACCTTCACCTACTTTTCCTCATCAAAAAATTGACAAATCTTTTATAAAGGAAAGTTGATTTACTGTAGATTCCCCTTTGATAAAGCCAGACTGATGCGGTGTTATGATATTGTTGCTGGCCACGTAATTGAAGAGCTTTTTGTGAATACAGCGTTCCATAAGCTTAACAATCACAAATGAGTCTAGGATTAATGCGATCTGGGCCAATAGCCTTTAAAGGATCCATACTACTTATAGCATCTTTCACATCCTGTTCAGAAACAATAAGGTCCGCAATAAAGCTTCCAGGCACAGTAATACTATCAGGAAATTGATTCTGTGAATCGTCAAGATAGCATTATGAATAAGAAGTAATTTAACAAAGATGCTTTTTCGACATTTGTTAAAGCTTCAATGTTGTTATCAGACAAGGTGGGAATGTGGTTTGATGTGTTTCATTTTTTTAATGTGTTTGGCAATCCATATGCTTATGTGAAAATCTACAGAAACAAGCACAGTAGCCAAAAGTTTTAACATAAACCCCGCCTAATGGCAAAAGGCAAACGCCGAAGACACAGAACACAAAAAACACGGAACAACAGCATAAAACAACACAAATAAAACATTGCATATGCACCATACAAAAAATAGGTACGTTTATTAAGGATTTTTAGGTACCACCTTGGAACGGTCAGTACAGTTTAAACTTATTGGGGGTTTATACCAGTTTACGTGCACAAACCTCATTCTTAGCCCAACAATCCTGAATAAAGAAAAACGTATAAGGTAAATCTTATTAAAGTATGCATTGACTGGAGGAAAACAATTCAGAGTACCTAATGCAAAACTTTTCAAAGATACGATGCAGTTATTATTTGAAACTATGAGCATCACACACACAGTCTGCCTTAGAAAATAAAAGGTTTAAGACTGTGTGATCATAGAGTTTCATAATAAAAAGTATCACTGCACTAAAACTCGGAACAAATAAAGAAAACATTATTGAAAATAAAAACGAAATATAAAATCTGAACCTTTCTTCCAAATGAATCTGCAAAACTTTCGTAAAATCAAAGGACTGAAAGTTTAGTTATGCAAAGATACTATATTCAACCTTATATTCTGTTTCAGGAAAACATCTTCTAAATCTAGAAGGCAAGTACTCTTCAAGTATTGCATTTATATCCACTGTTTTATTAAAATCCAAGCAATTCATTGAGTCGATCTACCTGCTGAAAACATTTTAATTTTACGATTTTTCTTTAAAACATCACCAGAAAAATCGGGATGAGCAGTACTATTAGCAATCAGCGATTCAAGACTAATATTGTGCTTTGATATAATATTATAATGCGCATTTACAAATTTTGAGAAAGTTCCTTAATTTATGAAACCCTGTTTTAGATGTGAGTCCGTCATATGTTTACTACGAGAGCTGAATTTTTTTACATATGTACATATTCTAGCGAATCGTATCAACTGTGCAATAAAAACACCATATGATGGTGAACTAGGAACATCTCCATCTAAAGAAGGGTAATTAATTATTTTAAAATTATAATCATCACGTTCATCATAAAGATTGTTTATCAATTTATCTTCCCTTACTTCGAGTTGCAGATCTAAACAGGATGCTTTTTGATTGGATGTATTAGATTTAATAAGTTGCAATTGTAAAGGGTATATTGATTTAATATTATCGATTTAATATTATATGTAAATACCGGATTATCCAAATTAGAATATCATCAATATATCTAAAAGTGATAATGTATTTATCATCAAGGGCGAGATCTCCAGACTTAGATCGTTTCAACATATATTCACTTTCATAGCAGTATAAAAAGAGGCCAGCAAAATTGGCATCCGTTGGAATGCTAATATAAACATTTACCGAATTTTAGAAAATAATGATTAAGTGCAAAAATTTAAAACTTCAATAACATCTGTTCATGTCCAATAGATATATTTATCTGAGCGATCCTTGGTAATAAACGTTTTTTTTTAACATTAACTGGCATATAAGTAGTTTTCTCCCTCGTAAAAGTTCTTTCGATTAGAGGGACAAATTGTTTGTAACTAAATGTTGTGGAATAGATGTATAAAGCGTTGAAAAGTCATAGATATTGAGCACAGAGACCTCATATCGTCTTCTTTCAAATTCCTTAACTAAATAAAAAAAAATATATATTAATAAACCAAAAGAGATTAATTCAAGAATTTTCATAAACTTTGCTACAGTATCTTTTTCAAATGAAACTTAATAGCAGTTAATCAGAATGGTATTTAGTATACCTTTGTTAAAACGTTTGCTAAATTTAGATTATCAGCTTATTTTGTATTGTGTTCTGCGTTTGATTTTCGAATTATTTTGGCTACACCATTTTTTTTTTTTTTTTTAAATTACCCAAGGGTTCATTGGTATTGGGGCGTTTCGAATGTTCGTGAAGTTTGGTATGTGTTCTAATAAGTTTTCTGATATCATAGTTCATCCATGGAATATAGTGTGACCTTATTGTTGCTATTTTATTTGGGACAGTCTCTGAAGCACGCGATACAATGGTTTTAGCAATTTCATCGGCAACACAACAAAATAGCATTGTGTATAAAACTCCAGTCCTTCATCGCTACTTTGTCTCTGTAATCATCATAATTACCATAATCATATACAGTCGAAACTCGTTATGTCGACTTTGTCGGGACCTAGGGAAAAAAGTCGACATAACGAACATTCGACACATCCGAATTACAAAAAACAAATATCACCAAACCCAAAACATCTGAGTTCAATTTAAGTCCGATGTCCGACTTCTGCAATTAAACGATCTTATTGCATATTACCGTCGTGATAACAGCAAACGTATTATTGAAAAATAAAGTAAAAACATTTTTATTTATGTCAAATGTATTTAATTCAATTCAGTTTATTTGTTTAAAAGTTTGCTTTCTACATGTAATGTAGATAAATTTCTTTGTCATGTCACTTTTATTGTTGTCGATTTTTTCCATGATATCACAGGCGTCCTCGTGCGTTTCAATAAATGTCTCTTGTACAATAAATGTCTATTTAATAAAAAACATAAAAAAAACAACTTAAATTATTCACACTTATTAAATAACATCCAATTATGACAGTTTTTATTTTTACACGCACGGTAGTTTAGCGACATGCCGCAAGTCATGAATATTTTCGCACCTAGCTCGATCTATAGTTCGACTTAGGAACAAGAGAAACGTGTGAAATTCGACCACAAGGACTGAAATAGGAGGTCGACATAGCGAAAAAATCAAGATAGAAAAATCGACACATGCAGATTTATTTTATATAGAATAAGAAGGAATAAAATTGGGACCGGAGAAAAAAGCCGACACAACCGGAAAGTCGAGATATCCGACTTTGACATAGCGAGTCTGGACTGTAACCAAACACGACTTTAATAACAGGTCATTTTAAGTTTGTCGAATTTTAAAATACAAACAACAGGACAATTTTGTCTTGTAGGACCAGGTTTAAATGGGTCAGCAACAAAACTTGTAATAATATTATTTGGTGTTTTTACAAATATAAAATCAGTAATTGATCATGACCTTTCGGTAAAGTTGGTTGGTGAGTCAATCAGTTGGTGAGCGTTATGTGACGTTATCAGCCAAGATATGTTGTTTATGAAAGACAATTGTACATCTATATTAAAGTCACCGGCTACTGCGATGTTTGCACAATTTTCGTTAAAAGCCTGGTCTATACTCTGCTCGAGCAGAAGCCAATAGTTATTGTTGAATGTTCAAGTCATGTCGAACCAAAACAAGGATTCCTTGTCGAATGTATATGGCTTCACCGAAGAATGTTAAATCAACTGTGGAATAAAAAACAAAAGTTGACAATGAACTGAACGATTTCTTTCATTCAAAGTTTGATGAACTTAAAGGGGATTTCAAAGAGAATTCGGAGTGGAAAGCAGAAATTGTGAGGAATGTACGCTCTGATAGTTTTGTTCCTCTAAAGGATAAAGCTAACAAAAGGCAATATCAGTTCAATTCTGATATTTCTGATAGTTAAGATGCGGGCAAAAGAGCTATTGAGCTCAGGAATGCTTCAAACGCCATAAGATTTGTAGAAGAAGATCTGTCGAAGATTAAACACACGAATAAAATTATTAGGTTCACGGATTCTTCATCTGCTGGTTTGGCTACTATACGCGAGTATGAACAGTCTGACGTCGCCAGCGGCAGCGACGATAACAAGAAAATCGGTTGTGCGGTTGACCCGGCCAGGGCTAAATTTGAGAAGGTTAAAAAGACTGCATACCATGCTGGTTAAGGTCAACCGGATTTTCATGTAAATAGTTAAAAGTGTTTCGGCTTGATTTTATACGTTCGTAATGTATGTGGATATGATTTTGTCTATGCGATTATTTTGAATGAATAAACGGATTGTCAAACATGGCAATTCTAAAAAGAAAAAGGTTTATAAACAATTTTGTTACTGCTCTCACCTTTTCCGACATATTTAGGACTTTCTTTACTTTTTTCAGTTCATCACCAGATTTCTTTCCTGTCTGAAAATGTGTAAGGCTTCGTAATTGTGTACCATCTGAAGTATGTATGAATGACGAGTTCTATGATACTACAAATCTTTTAAAATATATTTTGTGTAACTCGAAGAAAATGTGTTATGAATTGACAAATCACTATTTATTTTATATACATGATAACTTTTGTGAAATCTATTATCATCCTGAGTTATAATTTGTAACTTGTTAAAAATAAGCATGTTAATAAACTCGAGTATCGTAGAGATGAGAGTTTAAAAATGAATTGAGAATAGTTCAAATGTAAGATAACAACCACCTATACTCAAAGTCATATCCCTTTGTTTTCAAATACATTGTTATGTGTACCATTTCTCATACCTTTTCAGTTTTTTCTTTGACTTCTTTCGCGTGCAGAAACTCTTTATCTACCCCCTGGTTGGTCTGAAACAAAGCGAAAAATAGTGTCGTTGCATAGGATCGAGAAAGTGTCTGAGACATTGACATTAGGCCATGTAAAATTGAGGTATTAAGCACAGAAACCTCATGTCGTCTTCTTTCAAAATCATTAATTAAGAAAAATAAATATTATTGGACCAAATGAGATGAATTCACAAATTCTTATAAACTTCGCTGCAGTATCTTTTTCAAAAGAAACTCAATAGCAGTTAATCAGGATGGTAGTAGTTATACCTTTGTTGAAACGTTTGTTTGGAATTTAATTTATCTATTAATTTTGAATTGGTTGGTCTGAAACAAAGCGGAAAATAGTGTCGTTGCATAGGATCGAGAAAGTGTCTGAGACATTGACATTAGGCCATGTAAAATTGAGGTATTAAGCACAGAGACTTCATGTCGTCTTCTTTCAAAATCATTGATTAAGAAATAAAAATAAATATTATTGGACCAAATGAGATGAATTCACAAATCCTCATAAACTTCGCTGCAGTATCTTTTTCAAATGAAACTCAATAGCAGTTAATCAGGATGGTAGTAGTAATACCTTTGTTGAAACGTTTGTTTTGAATTTAATTTATCTATTAATTTTGAATTGTTGTCTGCTCTTGATGTACGGATATTACTCCAGGCTTCATTGGTATTGGAGCTTTTCGCATGTTTGTGTAGTTTGGTACGTGTTCTAATAAGCTTTCTGATATCATTTTTCATCCATGAAATATCGTGTGGCCTAATGGATGCTATTTTATTTGGAACAGTCTCTGAAGCACATGAAAAAATGGTTTGAGCAATTTCATCGGCAACTTAGTCATTGTGTATAAAACTACAGTCCTTCATAGCCAGTTTGTCTCTGTAAACATCATAATAACCATTATCATATAACTAAACACACATTTTTAACAGGTTGTAGGTTTGTCAAATTTTAAAACACAAACAACAGGACAATGATATCTTGTAAGAAAAGGTATAAATGGGTCAGCAACAAAACTTGTTATAAATTTATTTGTGATTTTACAAATATAAGATCAATTATTGAGCATGACCTTTCGATAAAGTGGGTTGGTAAGTCAATCAGTTGGTGAGCGTTATATGATGTTATAAGCCGAGATATTTTGTTTGAGACAGACAAATGTACATTTATATTAACATCACTAGCTAATACCATGTTTGCACAGTTTTCGTTAAAATTCTGGTCTATGCTCTGCTCGAGCAAAAGCCAATATATATTGTTAGCATCTGGTGGTCTGTAAAATCCACTAACAAATAATTTTCTTGTTTTTACTTTGAGTTGAAGCCATAGAGATTCCAGGCCATCTATGCTCAAGTCTTGTCGAATCAAAGCATATATTCCTTGTCGAATGTATATGGCTACATCAAGAAATGTTAAATCAACTATGGAATTAAAAAAAAAATTCCAATGAATTAACGATTTCTTTAATTCAAAATTTGATTCACTTAAAGGGGTTTTCAAAGAGAATTTGGAGTGAAAAGCAGAAAGTGTAAGGAAAAAAGTACGCTCTGATAGATTTTTCATCTCTAAAGGGTACAGCTAACAAAAAGCAATATCAGTTCAATTCTGATACTTATGATAATTAAGATGCGAGCAAAAGAGCTATTGAGCTTAGGAATGCTTCAAACGCCATAACATTAACGAAGAAGATCAGTCAAAGATTAAACTCATGAATAAGATTATTAGGTTCGCGGATTTTTCATCTGCTGATTGGGCTACAATACGCGAGTACGAAAGTCTAAGTCGCAACCGACAGCGATGATGACAAGAAAATCGGCTGTGCGGAGGACTAGGCCAGGGCTAAACTTGAGAAGGAGAAAAATACCTCAAACCATGCTGGTTCTGGCCAACCCAATTTTCATGTTAATAGCTATAATGTTTCGACTTGATTCTATACGTTCGTGATGTATGAGGATATTGTTTTGTCTATGTGATTATTTTGAATGAATAAACGGATTGTCAAACTTGGCAATTCCAAAAATAAAAAAAAGGATTATGAATATTTTTGCTTCTGCTCTCACCTTTTCTGACGTATCTAGACTTTTAACTTGTTTCAGTTCATTATCTAATTTGTTCCTTGTCTGAAAATGTGTAAGGCTTCGTAATTGTGTACCATTTAAAGTATGTGTGAATGACGAGTTCTATGATACTACAAACATTATATCTAAACCCTCCAAAATAATAGACAATATTGAATCGTTTTCGCTTTACCAAAATAGCGAAATGATAAATTGTTTCAGTGTCATATATTAATTTCTCACTTCGAAAACCTTTTAAAATATATTTTGTGTAACTCGAAGAAAATGTGTTATGAATTGACAAATCACTATTTATTTTTAATACATGATAACTTTTGTGAAATCTATTATCATCATGAGTTACAATTTGTAACTTGTTAAAAACAAGCATGTTAATAAACTCGAGTATCGTAGAGATGAGAGTTTAAAAATGAATTGAGAATAGTTCAAATGTAAGATAACAACCACCTATACTCAAAGTCATATCGCTTTGTTTTCAAATACATTGTTATGTATATCATTTCTCATACCTTTTCAGCTTTTTCTATGACTTCTTTCGCTTGCAGTAACTCTTTATCTACCCCCTTGTTGGTCTGAAACAAAACGGAAAATAGTGTCGTTGCATAGGATCGAGAAAGTGTCTGAGACATTGACATTAGCCCATGTAAAATTGAGGTATTAAGCACATAGACCTCATATTGTTTTGTTTAAAAATCATTAACTAAATATAGAAAAAAATATTGATAGACCAAAAGAGATAAATCCCTTATTTTCATAAACTTCGCTACTTTTTTTTTCAAATGAAACTAAGTAGCAGACAATCAGGATTGTAGTAATAATGCCTTTGTTGAAACGTTTGTTGAATTTAATTTATCTCCTAATTTTGTATTGTGTTCTGCTCTTGATTTTTGAATCATTTTGGTTACATTATTTCTTGTTTTGTTTTATTAATTACTCCAGGATTCGTTGGTAACCTCTGAAGCACACGGTAAAATTGTTTTAGCAATTACATCTGCAACATAGTAAAACAAATCATTGTGTTTAAACCTCAAGTCCTTTATCGCCACTTTGTCTCTGTAATCATCATAAGTACCATTATCATATAACCAAACACACCTTAACTTGAGACGGCTAAAAAGACTGCATACCATGCTGGTTCTGATCAAGCGGATTTTCATGTAAATAGCTATAGCTCTTCGGCTTGATTTTATACGTTCGTAATGTATGCGGATATTGTTTTGTCTATGTGATTTTTTACATGAATAAACGGTTTGTCAAACTTGGCAATTTCAAAAATAAAAAGGTTTATGAATATTTTTGCTTCTGCTCTCACCTTTTCTGACGTATCTAGACTTTTTACTTGTTTCAGTTCATCATCTAATTTCTTCCTTGTCTGAAAATGTGTATGGTTTCGTAATTGTATACCATTTAAAGTATGTGTGAATTACGAGTTCTATGAGTATACAAACATTAAATCTGAACGCTCCAAAAGAAAAGACAATATGTAATCGTTTTCGCTTTACCAAAAATAGCTAAATAGCAAATTGTTTCAGTGTATGAATTTCTCACTTCGAAAACCTTTTAAAATATATTTTGTGTAACTCGAAGAAAATGTGTTATGAATTGACAAATCACTATTTATTTTATATACATGATAACTTTTGTTAAATCTATTATCATCATGAGTTATAATTTGTAACTTGTTAAAAATAAGCATGTTAATAAACTTGAGTATCGTAGAGATGAGAGTTTAAATATGCATTGAGAATAGTTCAAATGTAAGATAACAACCACCTATACTCAAAGTCATATCTCTTTGTTCTCAAATATATTTTAATGTATACCATTCTCATACCTTTTCAGCTTTTTCTTCGACTTCTTTCGCTTGCAGTAACTCTTTTTCTAGCCCCTTGTTGGTCTGAAACAAAGTGGAAAATAGTGTCATTGCATAGGATCGAGAAAGTGTCTGAGACATTGACAGTAGCCCATGTTATATTAGGTATTATGCCGTAGACCTCATATCGTCTTTTTTTCAAATTCATTTTCTAAATATGAAAAAAAATATTTATGGACCAAAAGAGATTTATTCCAGAATTATCATAAACTTTGCTACCGTATCTTTTTCAAATGAACCTAATAGCACTTAAGCAAGATGGTAGTAATTAAACCTTTGTTGAAAAGTTTCTTGAATTTATTTTTCTACTAATTTTGTATTGTGGTCTGCTCTTGATTTTCGAATAATTTTGGTTACATCATTTTATATATTTTTTAATTACTCCAGGCTTCATTGGTATTGAGGCGTTTCGAATATTTGTGTAGTCTGGTTTCTGTTCTAATAAGCTTTCTGATATCATTGTTCATCCATGGAATATCGTGTGACCTAATTGTTGCTATTTTATTTGGGACAGTCTGTGAAGCACACGATTAAATGGTTTTAGCAATTTCATAGGCAACATAGTAAAATAAAAAAGTCATTGTGTATAAAACTCCAGTCCTTCATCGCCACTTTGTCTCTGTAATCATCATAATTACCGTTATCATATAACCAAACACACCTTTTTAACCGGTTTTAGGTTAGTCGAATTTTAAAACACAAACAACAGGACAATGATTTCTCCAACCACAGATAAGTAGATCCAATAACTTAACCATGCTATAAATTATTATCTTGCCTACGGGCAAAGATAAAACAAGTACCCGTATAAAACCCCTTTTTAATGGTCATCGCATTGTAATAACCTCCTTTGTTAAAGACGGAAGTCTGCAAAAACATAGAAACCTTGTCGTGTGACAATATTAAGTTCAGTTCAATTCTGATATTTGTGATAGTTAATATGCGAGCAAAAGAGCTATTGACCTCCATAATGTTTCAAACGCCATAATATTTGTTGAAGAAGAAACTATTTAAAGACGGATCTGACTTTTATCATATTCTGAACCACTGCGAGCATATCCATGACAACCACGAATTATCGCATATTTATACGCATTTATTTTCACTACGCACAAAAGAGTTCCAGCAAAAAAACATTTTAACATAATTTTGTTTAACCGAGGTGGGAGAAAAGGCATCTACCATAGCTGCTCGTGTAACCCTCGCGCAGGGTGTTTTGTGGAAACTCGGTTAACCTCGTTTCCACAAAACACCCTACGCTCGAACATTATAAGATTTATTTATCTTTCGTTCTCATCAGTTTCATAACATTTGTACTTGTATTTGATTTACATTGTGTTTGACATGTATTGATAAATAAAATATGTTTAAACTAAAGATTAAACAAATGAATAAGATTATTAGGTTCGCGGATTCTTCATCTGCTGGTTGGGCTACAATACGCGAGTACGAACAGTCTGACGTCGCCAGCGGCAGCGACGATGACAAGAACATTGGTTGTGCGGAGGACCTGGCCACGGCTAAATTTAAGAAGGCGAAAAAGACTGCATACTATGCTGGTTTTGGTCAACCGGATTTTCATGTTAGTAGTTATATTTTTTCGGCTTGATTTTATCATTCGAAATGTATGCGGATATTGTTTTGTCTATGTGATTATTTTGAATGAATAAACGGATTGTCAAACTTGGCAATTCCAAAAATAAAAAGGTTTATGAATATATTTGCTTCTGCTCTCACCTTTTCTGACGTATCTAGACTCTTTTCTTTTTTCAGTTCATCATCTAATTTGTTCCTTGTCTGAAAATGTGCAATGCTTAGTAATTGTGTACCATTTAAAAAATGTATGAATGACAAGTTCTATGATACTACAAACATAAAAATCTAAACCCTCCAAAAGAAAAGACAATATCTAATCGTTCTCGCTTTACCAAAAATAGCGAAATGACAAATTGTTTCAGTGTCATATATGAATTTCTCACTTTGAAAACAATTAAAATGTATTATGAATTGACAAATCACTTCATATTTTATATACCTGATACATTTTGTGAAATCTATTATCTTCATGAGTTAAAATTTGTAACTTATTAAAAATAAGCATGTTAATAAACTTGAGTTTCGTTGAGATGAGAGTTTAAAAATGAATTGAAAATACTTCAAATGTAAGATAACAACCAACTATACTCAAAGTTATATCCCTTTGTTCTAAAAATAATCGTAATGTATACCATTTCTCATACCTTTTCAGTTTTTTCTATGACCTTTTTCGCTTGCAGTAACTCTTTTTCTAACCCCTTGTTGGTCTGAAACAAGGGGGGGGGGGAAACAGTGTCATTGCATAAGATCAAGAGACATTGACATTATGATGTTTGCTAGTATGTTAGGAATGACTGCAATGACAGTTTGTGTTATAAAAGCTTTGCTTATTTTTGTTTATTCTACACATATTTACAACTTACAGAGAATAAAACAATTTACAGATATCTCGATCAATATATTTTTGATTTTGGTGGAATAACCCACAAATACTATAAAGACATATATCATAATCTTGCATTTATTTCATTCGATACACAAATATGATCGATAAATGTGATGCTGTGTATTTATCAAATGCTGCACATATGTCTTTACGATTATCTGTCTAATACGAATGAGTCTATTAAGGCATTGTCCAGCTTGTCAACAAACATGACTATCGTAACTTGTGCGACTGTTGAATACAGTCCAAATTGTCAAAGATAAAGATAAACTTGATTTCAAATTTAGGTAAATAAACATGTCTGTATACATTACAGATAACCGATTTTAGATATTAGTATTCCAAAAGTTTGGAAACAATCCGTTTTATTCCTTTATAACTTTGTGCCATATTTTGTCTTTGTGTTTAACATTGATCTTACCTTTTTATAACACATACAGCACTCATTCGCTTATTATAACTCTTTTTCGATCCGCTTTTTATGTGCAAGCGTAATCGCAAGTAATGAAATTTGAGTAAAAAGACCAACAGCTTTGATGTTTTGAATAAATGATTACAAACATGATATTTGTTTTGATAGAATGTATTTGTTTACCAGTTGTCTTGTAGGTTACATGAATAAACATTTGTCTCAAATGTCTCACCTTTTTTAATTATCTAGGTCACTTGTTTCATCTCGTAACTGTCTTTCAACTTTGCATAAGTAATGTCAATATGTTTCTAAATTATATCGGCAAGAAAAACGTTTTCTTACTAATATACATGTCAATAAAACTTACAAATCGAAATAGGTTAGATTAAGTTAATTCCTCCCTTTTTGACTTATGATAGATTGAATAATAAAGTCATATTATATTTTAACTTATAAATGTTAACAAAAATGGTATTTGCTTTCTGTAGTATCGACTTTCCAAATTGGTTTAAAGGTTTTATAAATATATTTTTTTTCTAAATTGTATCACCTTGTCTGTTTTTTCTAGGTCTTGTTTCACCTGTTTCATCTCGTCACGTAGTTCAATCTCCGTCTATAAAATTTAATTCTATTGCTACATTAAATCTGCATAACGTTTTCTATACTAATGTATAGATGTAAAAAAAGACTTATACATAGGAGAAGCCACGTACAATAGTACACGTCATTTTTTGTGTGACTGCTCTCATTTAATCTGAAAAATCAAAGTCTTGCTTTACATGTTTTAGTCCCTCATATAGTGTCTTTCTGGTCTACAAATGTGTACGGAATGATAATGTTGTACCAAAAATAGTCTCTATGAATGACGAGTACTTTGATACTACAAACACATACATCAAGGCTATATTTGATTTTACTCGTTCTACCCAAAACATCGAAAGAACAAATCGGTGTATTTAGTGTGACTCGGTCGGATATGATTTTAACTTAAATTAACTACACCAGTAAGTGTCTATTACTTTTGTTAACCAAATGAGATGATGGTTAAAATTAAAATTAATGTAATTGTTACACTTCCAATAAATGTTAACATGACATTTGTTTTTTTGTAGATTTATTAATCTTTTAACTATAATTATTATTCCCCTTGAGTGCATCAATAAACTTATTTTTAAATGTGTCACCTTTTCTGAATGATCTAAGTCTTGTTTCACTTGTTTCATCTGGTCGCATAATGCCTTCTTTTCCTAAAAATGAAATTGTTTGCCACATTTCATCTGCGTGAGTAAGTTGTTTTTTCCACAATTCATGTCAATCGAATTCAGACATCGGAATAGCCAGGCTGGAGTCTATTTTATCTTCAGCATCATACGGGAAATAACGAAACATAAAGGTTTTAGTGTGGAATAAAAAGCGTTTTGTAACCTGGCCATTCAATATTATTTGGATGTCATCTAAAAGGTGTTATGTGTAGAGCATAAATATCTGCAGATTAGACGGAATATAATAATTGGTATCCTTTTATTGAATATCGGCGAATTTTCAATTATCAATTTATACACATTTTATTCGCAATTGCATGGTCCAAAAAAACTTATTTCATAGTTTTATGAAAGATCAATAAGCATTTGAATTGTTCGTTTGACTCAGAAAACAAATTTCTTCCATATGTTACAATTATATATTTATAGCAATCAAAGATTACACTTTTTTCATTTCTCAGTGTGCATCAGAATTGATAACATGTATGTAAAGAAATTTGTTTTATGAGTCAAACGATAAATTCAAACGGTATATATCAACCCGTACTGTAATTATACTATAATTTAATTACTTTATCAAACGTACCGTGGTTCCACTCTAAACAAAAGCTTTACTCAAAGACCAACAAAAGTCATGGCGCTTTCATTCTCGCCCAGTAACCATAGTTTGGCGGAAAGCTAATGCCATAAAAAAGGATGGCAATTCAACAATTTGATGTGAGTCATGTGGCCGCCACAAAAAGAACGTTTAAAGAAATTAATGACAGCCATCTTGAAAGAGTACGTTACTGATGCAAAAATAGTTTTGAGTTTTAGAATATATTCATACACTTTTTCAAATGGATATGTCACCTGATACGTGATTGTGCTTGACCTTAAGACATTGGAAAGAGTTCGGAATAACAAAATGGCTGACATTTTGCCAGTACAGAAAACTTACGATGAATAAATGCAAAACAAAGGATAAAGCTTCGCACTAGCGGTAAATATATCGAAGGAATTTTGAGGTCATCGTCTAAGACCTTAAAGCAAGTAAACGATTAATGATGTATGCTTGTCATTATCGGGTTTGGAAGACGGTGGCGGAAAGTCTCTGTATTGCACTTTTGACGAATGCAAACCTTAAGTCAATTTGTTATATGTTTCCCCCTCCGAATCTCTATATACTCTAAACTGAATAGTGTAAATATAGAACCGACTCACTTTCAACATAAGGTGTCCATATTTATATTTTTTAGGTAAATACTGTACCAAATAATTGTATAATGTTTTCAACCTTAAAGGTTAGTATGATTGATTAACACTAACAACACTGTCCGTTTGTGACGAAGCACATCAAGAAATGCAATAAAATTCATCAACAATTTGCTCTCAACTTTTCTGACGAATTTATGTCTTGCTTTACTTGTTTCAGTTCATCACCTAGCTTCTTCCTTGTCTAAAAATGTGTAAGGCTTTGTTATTTTTGTACCATATATAGTCTGCATGAATTGCGAGTACTATGATCTTACACACATTACTAAAAAGGTTGAGATAATTTTTATATCTTTCTCGTTTTACGAAATATGGCTAAATGACAAATTGTTTCAGTGTTATATATGAGTTTCTGATTTCGAAAACCTTTTAAAATATACCGGGTACTAATTGTTACACGATGAAAGTGTATTATGAATTAACAAATCACTATTTAATTTATGAAAATGATTACGTTTGTAAAATGTATTATAATCATGAGTATTAATTTGTTACTTAACATAACTGAACATATAATTAAACATAGACTCGATGAGAATAAATTTATAGAAATGGGTTGAAAATATTACAAATGTTAGATAACCATCATCTATATATTCAAATTCATAGTCATTTGTTTTCATATTACATAGTAAATTTTACGATTTCTTCTACCTTCTCAGCTTTTTCTATGACATCTTTCGCTTGCTGTAACTCTTTTTCTAATCCAGTGTTGACCTGAATCGAAGGAGAAAATAGTGCACAAAATAATTGCATAGGACCAACAACGGCTCCGAAACAGAACTGACATTACGCCATATAAACTTGATTATATTATATGATAAACAGCGTAAAAGGGTGGGAATGTTTTCAGACAGAAACATGTGCGATCATAAACGATCTTTTAATCTGGCAAAGGGATTTAATTTTGGTTTAGTTTAAACGGTTAAATAGCAAATATCATATCATATACAATGATGAGTGATAACGATACAAGCTCCGTCAACTATATAATATTACGCTCTTTTCATGGTGTCATCGGTGAATTCTGCTTGCAAGGGGAACGATTTTATGGTTAGTTTTTTGCAGTGACACTCTCTTTGCAACCTTTGAGATGGCAACAACTTTCGTTTAAACCACCACGTCCTAATATGTTGATATGCTATTTACACTTTGATATCGAAACCTTAATGCTTTTGGCTCCTGATATGTTCCCAACATTAAGAATATCTTATTTAATGAGCATTGTCAGTCAATGATATTTGTATTTGAAACTATGCTCTCTGTTAAAGTGTCATTTTCCTTTTGTTTGCTATTATGATACTTTTAAAAGCTTATCTTATATTTTACACATATCTACACATACCTGTGGATGTTAAAATATACAGATATCTCGATCAATATGTATCCACAAAACATTTCTAAGACACATACCATGATATTTTATTTATTACATTTTTATGTAAAAAATGATTGATAAATATGATGCTGCTAATTAACTAAAGGCTGCAAATATGTATTTTCGATTATCTGTCTTATGCGAATGAATCTATCAACACATTGCCAAGCCTGGCAACCTACATGACTTTTGTAGCTTGTGCATCTATTAAATACAGTCCAAATTGTCTTCGAAATATTAAAGATAAACTTGATTCCTCATTTAGGTAAATAAACATTACTGTTTACATTACAAATAACCGATATTAGATATTAATTTTCCAAAAGTTAACTTTGACGTTATCTTACCTTTTTATAACACATACAACACTGTTTCTCTTGACGTAACTCTTTTTCGATCTGCTTTCTTATCTGAAAGCGTAATCGCAACTTATAAATTTTGAGAAAAAAACCTATGATGTTTTGAAAAAGAAAACCCATATTAACCACTAACTTGGAATAAACTATTACTAACACGACATTTGCTTTTGGTATGCTGTAGGTGTTTACCAGTTGGTTATTAGATTTCATTAATAAACAAATGTATCAAATTCATCTCGTTTCATCTCGTCACTTAGTTCCATCTTTCTCAATACAATGTAATTAAATTGCTACATTATATCTGCATGAGTAAAGTTTTCTATACAAATGTATACACATCGACATAGCCTGGATTAAGTTTACACCCATTCACCTTCAAATGTTCAATTACATGACCAAAAAATGAACATATAATTGCATAAAGATACATGTTGAATACAGTAAATCTTTACAGTCAGTCATAGTTAATATTAACGCGATGTTGTTACATTCATTTTTCCCATCAGAGATTACAATTAAATCACTTCACGTGCGATAACATTAAAAAAAAATGAAATAGATTCTGTGCTATAATTGCAGTCTTTTTAAGCAAACTGATTTTTATATCAAATCGTATGGGGTTACAACTCATTAACATTAACGATCATGATATTACAAATTTACAATGGTCACGTTAAATAAAGACTGTACTCCAATTACGATGCCGGAAAGGGATTGTGTACATCGAATGTTAAACAGGTATAATTCAACGCAGGAGGTGTTAAAGCTTTAAAGGTTTGCCAGCCTCAATTCCGTTGTGGCAAGATCGTGCAGTTAAAAGAAAATTAAAAAAAATCGGAAGTAAGACATTTATCTCATCATTGAAACAGGTGTAGAGCCAAATGGATTACTTAAGACCCTATAACACTGTCAAAAATGTCCGTAAACAGAGATTAAAGAAGAAACGTGTGACCGCATCATTAGAGGTTGGCCAAGCTCTGGGTGCGTTAACTTGGTTCGGCAACAATAAATCACCCGAGACCTCTATTTTAACAACCGAGACATCTATACTCCTGATCGAGTTGGAAGATAATCTTACATTTTGTCAAAGCAATGATTACTGTTAATGGTTCACTACACCCCAATTTTTCGGGTGACTGCTCTCATTTTTCTGAAGAATCTAGGTCTTGCTTTACATTTTTAAGTTCATTATACAATGTCTTTCTCGTCTAAAAATGTGTACGGAATGATTATTCTGAACCAGATATAGTCTGTATGAATGACGAGTACTCTGATACTACAAACAAACACATAGAGACCCATACTAGTTAAGACTGAACTTGATATTACTCGTTCTACCAAACATATCGAAACAACAATTCGGTTTATTTAGTGTTACTTCGGTTATGATTTATTTGAAATAAAATGAAATATTCACTATTAATTGTCTATTATTTTTGTTAACCATATGCTATGATGATTATAATGAAAATTAATGTAATTGTAACACTTCCAATACATGTTTACAAACATGACATTTGCTATTTTGTAGATGTATAAGTGTTTACTATAAGTATTCCCCATTAGGTTGGTTAAGTACATGAATACATTTTTTTTTCTAAATGTCTTACCTTTTCTGATTTATCTAAATCTTGTTTCATCTGTTTCATCTGGTCACATAGATCATTCTTTGGCTAAAAATATAATCGTTTGTTACATTTGATCTGCATAAAAATGCAATCGTTTGTTACATTTGATCTGCATGAGTAACGTTTTCTCTACTATTCTTAACTGTTAGTAAAATGCAGACATGAGAATAGCCAGGCTTGGGTTTATTTCTTCTTCATATTATAACGAGAAATAACGATTCATTACGGTTTGAAATATACAGTAAAGAGCATTTGGTTAATTGGCCATACACTATTATATGGGTATTATTATAGTGTTATGTGTAGAAAGAATTTCTGCAAATTTATTGCATATCGACGAATTTGCCATTAGCAATGTATACCCATCTGTAGTAAAATAGCATTGTCAAATAATAAAAACTACATGACCAACGATTCACGTAGTAGTATTCTATAAACGACCAGAAGCCTTTTTCAATTAATCATTTGACTCATAAGATACATTTTTCCATTTGAAACAAATATACATTTTTTTGCCATCAAAAAACCATTTCTTTTATTTGTCAGTGTACATCTCAATTAATACAACTATACAACATATAATGCAAATGCGGTGGTGCAAGCGACTTTTAGAGTTTGCCCGCGCCTTCAAGCTGCACTGTAACTGGAATCCTATGCACCAAACGTGCAGTTTATAGGGTAATTTTGAAATAAAAAGAAAGATTTTGACCTCATCATTGAATGAGGTATTCAGCCAAAAATAATACTTTATACCATGACACTGATTGTGTTACAACGCTGAATGAGAACTGAATGTTTCAGAACCGAGAAAGAAAGTGTAAACCTCGGACAAATACGACCTGACTGGGCTCTATGTCTGTCAACTTCGTTCGGTTACAATGCATCACCCCGAGATTCGACAAATTATCTTAAACTGCGATGATTATCAGATTTGACCGAGTAAGAAAATATACACCACTTGTGTTATTGCTATAGTTACTACCTGTGCTAGCCATGTAGATACATGTATGTAATGGGCTTACCCTAGTTTCGTACTTGTACAATGTTCTTGACACAAATATAAATGTGGACACCTACTATAACAAATGTACTCAAGTTTCCACTTCGTGCGAGCTTTGCTAACAAGTTTAGATTGGTTCTTAGGTGACTGACTCAACTATGATGTTAACTTGCCAATTATGTATTTAGTACACATTCCATCTCCGTACTGAAAACATCATGTATGTCCTACAGTTGTAATTGGCAAAAACACTCAAACTGAGTACAATTGTCCATTCCGTGATACTAAGCATTTAAATAATAATATGTAATGAGGGTCACAAAAAAGTAAGTTTTTCGCTGGTGCGAACGTGCCGTAAATATCGTATTATAATTTTGCTATGTTTTGTCATGCAGTATCAAGCGATTTTAATAGTGTATTGGTATGGCAATCTAAAAGAGACACAAGTCAACCTACTGGCTCAATATTGTTATCTCCAATGCAAGTTCTGTAAATGTTATATATGAATTTGATCAAAATTGAACGTTTGTTAAAGTACGAATACATGTATAATTTATACAAGTTCAATAAAGTTACTTGCATACTGAGTAATTTCGTATCAAGCGTACTATAATGCAACTACAGTTATTATTTCAGTTAAAACCCAGTGTTATTACTTTTTTAAAAGTACTGTGGTACCTCTCTTCACAAAAGCTTTACTCAGAATGATTGCCAATGAAATGTTGAGCGATATTCGCTTCAAAAATGAAATTGGCAACTTGTTTACAGTTGTTTGCTTGATTTATGCTCTTGCACAATATATAGAGGATATTTGTTTATTTCAGTGTAAGATCGTATTTTATTTCACGAGTGTCATAGAAAAACATATTTTCACGAGTGGTGCAGCCACGAGTGAAAATGTAGTTTTTTTATGATCAAGAGTGAAATTAAATATGATCTTACACTGATATAAACAAATTTTCTGTTTCTTTTTTGCTTATTTTCGGAGTTTTATTTGTTGTTTTTTATTTATTTCTGAATAACCCCCTTTTTGAAAAGGGTGGGCTTTACGCCGCTACCTGTGGGGCGCCGCTCATGCATAATTGTCAACATTTCTACTTTCGGTTTGCTGAGAAATAGTTCTTTGCTATTCATTCTTATAGCTTAATATTCGCTCGTTTTTTATTGCAAAGCTTTATGAACAGTAAACAATGAAGTATTAATAGTGCACATATGTTCCAAAAAATAATGAAAACACTTTTTTTATTTTAAGATGGGCATGAATACATAACCAAATTACTACGCCGCTATTTAAAGAATGAAAATTTGGAAGGTCAAATGTGTTAGCAAAACAAATGTGGATACTCATTGGATTTTAACCATTCTTCTTAGTTTAAGACTGCATGTACGCGTGTTTTTATAGTAAGTTAATATTCAGTCATCTTACTGTCAGAGACCAGTCTGTTTCGCTTTAAAAGGTTTGTTTTCCAGATATAGAGTAAATGCCACGCTAGTTTGATGACACATTTTGAGGTGTGCGTGGGGTAAAAAATATCGGATCTATCTGTAAATTGTTGTGTGCATTCTCCAGGAAGCTCATTTTACGTAATACAACGGATAACAGTTCAAAATACAATTTGAACGATGATATGAAATTTTATTAATATTCGAACAGTTGTTTTTGTCTGTAATTTGTTTGGTATGAAAGGAAATGTTCGAACATTCAGCTTCAAAGATCAGTAACATGTTTGATAAACGGGATAACCGGTAATATGCGGTAAGTTGTTAATTTCCAATTATATATTTATTTAAATTTATAAAACATTTCTTTATTTTATTTTTAACCTTTTTTGAAATAATTTACTGAAGTCCAGTGTTCTGTTTTGATCAAGGCAAGTACATGTAACAACAAAGGAATTTAAAAGTAGTTCTGAAAGTTGATATTTTCACTCCTTATTTTGCAGTGAAAATTTATATTTTCACTGTTGTTATTTCACTTTTAAAACCCCATATTTCATCGTAAAGCATGAAAGAAATTGTATTCATGCATCGTTTAATTCGTTGAGATAAAGTCTTAAATCGTAATTAGCATTTCGTGTTTCGTGTTTTTTAATATACATTGTCTGCATGTGGCTAGTGAATTTCAAGACGTTACAAACCGATTTGTGTCTAACGCCTAACTCCGAAGCGCAATACGCTTAACTGGTTTTCAATTACAAAACTAAACATGTAAATGTCAACTTATGACTGAAATGTTACGTCGACACATAATCACCTTTCGATTTGCATCCTATGAAGACAATTTCAAATCAAAAGACGTAATATTTCTGTGATAAGTTGCCAATTACAGCGTATTGCGGTTTGGCGTTAGGCCTGAGACACATAGCACTTTGGACCATCTTGAAGTTTGCGAGCCTGATACATTATCTATTCAAGAACCATGGAAAACGAAAATATATCTGTATTGCATGTTTGACAAAAGCAAACCTGGAGTCAGTCTGTCATTTGTTTACCGCTCATGATCTGAACATACTCTAAATGAAATGGGAAAAATATAGAACCGACTTACTTTCAACATAAGGCGTCAACATTTATATTTTTCAAGTAAATACTTCACTAATATCTAGAATGTTTTTTACTTTAAAGTTAAGTCTGTTTGATTAACACTAATAACACTGTCCGTAAGTGCCAGGGCATATCGATATGTGAAATAAGATTTTTAAACATGTTTACGACTTCTCTCACCTTTTCTGACGTTTTTAGTTCTTGCTTTACATGTTTCAGTTCATCACATAAATTCTTCCTTGTCTGAAAATGGGTAAGACTTGGTAATTGTGTACCATTTATATTATATTTGAATGACGGGTACTGTGATACTACAAACACTAAATCTGAACCTTCAAAGGTACGATAATATTTTTGTCTTTCTTGCTTTATCATAAATAGCGAAATTACAAATTGTTTTAGTGTCATATATGAAATTCTAACTTCGAAAACCTTTTAGAATGTTTTAATTATTATTCGATGGAATTTTATCATCAATTGTGAAATCATTACTTATTTTATTGAAATGATAACGTTTGTTAATTTTATTATCAGCATGAGTTATAATTAGTAACTTCATACAAATGAGCATGTAAATAAACATTATAATCATTGAGATAAGATACTTAAATATGAATTGAAAATATTTCAAATGTTAGATAACAATCACCTATATTCAATCTCATAAACATTTATTCTCATGTTTCATAGTAATGTACACAATTTCCCCTACCTTGTCAGCTTTTTCTATGACATCTTTTGCTTGCTGTAACTTTTTCTCTAATCCCGTGTTGGTCTAAAACAAAGGGGCAAAAAGAGCCATTGCATAGGACCGACAAAGGCTCTGAAACATTTGACTGACATCACGAAATGAAAAATGAATCTAAAAGAGTACGAATGTTTTCAGCCAGCAACATGAGCGAACATCAACGACTTGTTAATCTGGTAAAGGCATTTGATTTGGTTTAGCTTAAACGTTAAATAAGCAATTATCATATCATATACTGTAATACATTGGCAATAAAAGTACCGTCAAATATATAAGCTCCTTTTTAACGGTCGTCATTGGTGAACTCTGCTTGCGAAGGGATTTGTGGAATATATATTTAAGATTTGTTTTTCCCATTGACACTGTGTTTGGTTCGAAATGGCAACACCTATTGTTCAAACCACCACGTCCTATTATGTAGATAGTTTATTGGCTCCCGCTATGTTCCTTGACTTTAAGAATATCATATCTAATAAGAATTGTCAGTCAATGATATTTGAAACTCTGATATCCGTAAAAGTGCAATTTTCCTTTTTGTTTGCTATAATGACACTTATTACTGCAATGACAGTCTTTGTTTTGAAGCTTTATTTGTATTTGTTTATTTTACACATGTTTACAAAATACCTGTGGATATAAAAATATACAGATATTCGATCGATATGTTTTAATTTTTGCTGAAATAATCCACAAACATTTCTGAGACACATATGATATTTCATTTATTTCATTTCACATACAAAATGATTGATAAATGTGTTGGTGCGTTTTAATCAAATGCTGCAAATATGTCTTTTATCTGTCTAAAACGAATGAGTCTTTTAACGAATTGCCCAGTCTGGCAACAAACATGACGTAACTTGTGCGACTTTTAATACAGTCTAAATCAAACTAAAGATATACTTAATTTCTCATTTAGGTAAATAAACCGATTTTAGATTCTGTGAAATCATTTATTTTTGTGGGCTAGAAATGTTTAGGTTTTTCGAAAAACAACATTTTCGTGCGTTCTTAAAATCGTGGATTTTTATTGGTTTATTGAAAAAATAAATAAACGATACTCGATCCTAAATCGTATGCGAAATCACCATCGCGCTCTTTGTATCATCTACGTCACGCAGTTCATGACACTACAATTAGACAATATGTCGCTCGCTCGGTAATTTAAAGGCCATAAATAAAGATGCACCCTAATAAAGGATAAAAATTAGTGAAGCCATTGAACGTCAATTTCTTTTGAAACTGTGAAAACAAAGAAAGGGCGCTTAATTAAAATTCCATTAAATATTTTATCAAAGTAAGAAAGTCAAGTGGATCAAACACACAAACGAGGATAATTACCAGCACGTTTTACATGTGCCTTACAGCAGTTTGGTAATAAGCTTGTTTTAATGAACATGCATTGTCAAACATTAAAAAAAATCAAGTACTTATAATTGACTTGAATTTATTATAATTAGGTTAAAATATTATTTAATATAATCCATGTTAACAAAAAATTAAACAATGATTTAGGTACTTAAATATTGTACCGCGACCATGTACACTCTGTGAATACATATATAGCCTTTTACATAGACAGTATGATTTTAGAATTTAAAGTCAAATGTTCGTTTGTATATAGAATTCGTGGAATTTATTGATCTTACCTTTTCATAAGACATACAGCACTCTTTTGCCTGATGTAACTCTTTTTCGATCTGCTTTCTTACCTGAAAGCGTAATCGTAAATAATGAAGTTTGAGGAAAAAGACCAACAACTATGATGGTTTGAATAAAAAGTCATATTGTCCGTATACTAATAAGTGTTAACAAGTATGTCATTTGCGTTTAGCAAGATTGGTTTATTCCAGTTGGTTTGTAGATTTTATCAATACAAATTTATCTAAATGTCTCACCTTTTCTGAATTATCGAGGTGTTGTTTCACCTGTTTCATCTCGTCATGTAGTTCCATCTTTGTCTAAATAATATAATGATATTGTTACATTATATCTGCATGAGTAACGTTTTCGTACTTTTCTATACATGTGTATAAAACTGACAAATCTGAATAGCCTGGATTGAGTTAAATTCTTGGGCTTGTTTAGCATGTAACAAGACATAACGAACTACTAGGGCATTAAATGTACAAGGGTTTTAATATTTTCATTTTGGATACCTGGTGATACAATATTAGTTTTGTATCATCTAAAATGAATTAATGAGTATACAAAGAAGATGTGAAATCAATTATTCAGAATATATACAGTTTAGATAAATTGCCATATCGGGGCAAACAATATACGCACAATACGATCAGTCACAATGAATATTCAAATTACAAAAGTACATCTCTACGCAAACCTTCACTTTTGGTCTTCCTAATTTAAAATTTGGTCAATTTACTTCCAAAATAGTTAAAAAAACAACAAAACAAAAGCATTAACTTCTGTTCCGTAATTTCTGTTATTTTTAACATACTGGTTTTACATCATATCGTTTGGGGTCACAAGGAACTACCATTTGGCTCTATGATGTTACAAAACTATCATGTTCTACAATTATGATGGCAATTGGAAATGCGTCCATCGAAAGTTACATGTATACTACAAACGACCTTCAATTTGTGTTTGCAAATCCTAGAGTACCCTTGAATAACGCTGTAATCGAATACTGGCCCAAAATTAAGTTAGAAGGGTTCATTAAGGTATGATTTTGGTGTTTTTTGTATGCGAAATGCTTTATAAGTTAGTCTAAATGAACCGCCAACTTCAGGCCCTAGCGGGGGTTTTGCAGAAAAGCAGGTTTTTTTACACTACCGCGGGATTTTTCTCCAGCTTTTCAAAAGCTGTGTAAAAATCCCGCGGGGTTTCAATGACACACGATTTAGGTTATTTTAACCCAAAAAACATCTTATACCAAATGAAGCATTATGCTTCGACACCGGAAGTGATATAACGCGAAACAAAAAAAACCCAGCTTTTCAGTACGGGGTTTTTCTCCTGCGGGATAAAATTCCTAGATTTTAGCAAAAACAAAAACAAAACCGAAATCAATTCAAGCCTTATATTTTTGAGATTATATACATTACTTTTAAGTAGATAGCTTCTTTGATGAAGTAATTAAGAGTCATTTTTCTCATTCGAGAATTCCATAAATTTAATGCATATTTTACGGGAGAAAAAAGTATGCCATTTAACGAAAAATAGCACGATAAATGCACTTTAAAATTCAACTTCCAGCGGTTGGATATTGTTTAAATGTAAAGTTGTTGAACATATTTATATTGAGTAAATGATATAAGGTTAATATGTGTTTTTAATATTAATTTTGTTTTAACTTCAGATTTTAATGATGAGTTTTATGTAACCGTCGGCATCGTCGATATACAGACGTCTTAAAATCAATTATGACCTTGTCACCATTATTAAAGGCTTTCAAATTTCATGTTAGAACTACTAAGTGATACATATTTTCGTTTAAATAATGGATAACTATCGCCTCACAATACTCAACTCTCAAAGTTTTGGCGTTTTAACAGATTTTTTGTCTTCGAATGAGCAAATTTTTGCGTAAATATCTGAAAACCAGTGATCAAATACTGCTGACAAAATATAAGATCGCAGATTTTTAAATTTCAGTTCGACATTATTTTTTTATCTCTTTAAAGCGTTACTTACGGTTTAACAAAAATGCATAAAACATACATTTTTGAACTTAAAGAGCAAAAAATCTGTGACTATTTTTGTCAGCAGTTTTATATGAATGGTTTGAATGCATTTTCACTTTCCATGACAAAAAAAAGTTGTCAAAACGTACAATCTGTGAGAGTGCAGCTTTAATAATTATCTAGAATGATTCTATTGTCTAGGTAAACTACCATTAATGAGTACAATTTTTTGGCATAACCAAATGTTACCGAAATCCAATTCAATGGTGAAGTACTATCCCCCCACACACACAACCAATTTAATAATAATGTTATATTTTTGTAATCTATACCCTTTGTACACAATGTTTTATACCGACTGTTAAAGGGTTGGTAAAACATTATGGATAAGTGCACCTAATATGGGGATTCAACCCATGATATACAATGCACTAGCATTGTACCCTACTCAGCCCCGGTGGCTGATTCCCACCCAGCTACACATTAAAAGGACTTAGACACCAGATTATCCAAAAATGAGATATTCAGTATTACCTCAAAACAAGCCGCGCCGAATCAATATTAACTGATAATACTTCATTTAACGTGTTTAAAAGATTTCATCACTATCTTTCTCAGCCAAGTTATCTTTAAAAAATAGCACTTAATGGTTTCCCAGTTTATAGTATTACCATATCTCCTTTAGGCATGCAAAAGTCACATGGTTTGTACAGATAAATACATAAACACTATTTTTAAATTTACTTGGATTTACATGGTAGACAAAGAGAGTTAATTTCGACTTTGTATATAATATGATAACATGAGTAAATAAGATTCAGTGCACTGTACACTGTTGAACCATAAAAGTTTGATGTTAAATTTTGTCAATTTTTACTTTTTCTTGCAATGTAGAATCTTGAGTCTAGTCCCTTTTATATAAGTTTTTGTGAAATAATTGCTTTCAAACAATTTGAAGAGCTTCATAGTGTATTGAATACAGTAGTTTAATGAATTCTATCCTCTAGCTGAATAAAGGAATTAAGAATGAGCACACATTTTAAAACCACATATCAGAAGTTCTTGGAGAGCATTATGTCAGCAAATTTAAATGCAAAACAGGGTTGGAAAATAAACAATATATTTTTTTTACATTTTATTTCCACGATACATGGCGATACGCTACTTATAAAAATCAGAATGCATAACAAAACATTTAACCCTTTGTTAACTGTCCATTTAAAATTTGTCAGTACGAATTTACTTTGATATAAGTATAACACTGTTATATATATATATATATATATATATATATATATATATATATATATATATATATATATATATATATATATATATATATATAAACAGAATTCCAAGATCAAAATTGATGATTATTTTAAAAATGATGAAACAAATGAAGAAAAATTATTGTCAAGTGGTGGTACATGTATTCAAATATGCAAATAAGCTGCACACTCACAGATTAACAGTTGGCACAACTGTTCTAATTTTTGTCTTAAATGAGCAAATTTCTACTTTCATTATTGCAAATTGGTTATAGATGTCTGCTGACAAAACATCAGATTGCAGATTATCAGATTTCCATTCGAAAATTAATGTTTATTGGCATACAGCATTAATTTTTGAACTTAAATATGAAAGTATGTGGTCTGATATTTTTTCAGCTGTCTTATATCACTATTTTTCATGCATTTTCGCATAAAATGGCTTGTTTCAAGCCAAAAAATAAAACAGTTGTAAACACGTTCAATCTGTGAGAGTGCAGCTTTAAGTCAATCTTAATCTTAGGGTCATACGTCATTGACTTAAAGGGACCGCAGTTTACCAGATTGGCACCAAAAAAGGTTTTCTTCTGTAACGAATTTCAGGACAATTATATAATAAAATGTTTTACTCGATGATATCATAATTGTAAAAAATAATACCAAAATTAAAAAAAAAAAAAATCGAAGACCGGGTTCGAACCGATGTCGCCAAAATTGCCGTACAGCGTTGTATCCACTTAGCTACGAAGGCTTACTCTGAACGGTTGATATAATTAAGCTTAACATCTTTTTGGTAATATCACGTGATAACATCGACTAGCCAATCACGCATAAGGAATGAATTTGTGGAATGTGGAATGTGGAACTTCAGTTAGTAAGTTTCAATGCATTGTACACATCGATACCAAGATAATTTCAGTTTTCGACAATTTTTTTCTCTATTTCAGCATATGGAGTACAGTCCCTTTAATTTACTCTTTTGGTCAGTAATCCGATTACCTGTACATATCGTTCTCAGATTCAATTGTTAGGACCAAAATTAACAGCCCAGTCTCAGTCTAGCAAATCAATTTGAACACAAGTTGTTTCATTCTTCTGAGAGTGACAAACTATTAAAAACCCACAGGCATGAAAAATAGTTTTGATATATGAAAAAAATACAAAAAAATAGATTCAAGAATAAAAGAAATATGCATCCTTAAGTATATATTGCATATTAACAATTATTTATATTTTATAAAGTTAATCTGATTGACAATGTTTTTATCTAAAATTGTTGTCATTTATATTTAATAGTTATATATCATGTTTATCAAACAAACCAAACAAATGTCATTACATATTTGAGATATGCACAGGCTGACACACATATTTAAGTTACAGTTATCAATGCAAACAAAATTCCTACCATATATATTAATACACATGTATGCCAAAATTCTCGAAAACTGTACCCCCTCCCCCCCTCCCGGGAATCTGATATCCTGGCCTCAGAACACTCTTTACATATCCCTCTTCCTCCTCTCTTTAAGAATGTATTTATTATTACTCGATTGGAGTATTATTATAAATTGTGAAGTGATTACGCTTGTTAATGTTATTATCAAAATAAGTTATAATTAGTAACTGAATACACATGAGCATGTACATAAACAAAAGTATCGTTGAGATTAGATATTTAAAATGAATTGAAAATATTTCAAATGTTAGATTACAATCACCTATATTCAAATACATATACGTTTATTCTCATGTTACATCGTAACGTATACAATTTCTCCTACCTTGTCAGCTTTTTCTATGGCATCTTTTGCTTGCAGTAACTTTTTTTCTAACCCCGTGTTGGTCTGAAACGAAAGGGAAAATAGGACCATTGCATAGGACAGACAATGGCTCTGAAACATTTGACTGACATTACTCTATGCAAAATTGAATCAAAATTTAGCGTAAAAGGGTACGAATGTTTTCAGCCAGCAACATGAGCGAACACCAACGACTTGTTAATCTAGCAAATGCATTTGATTTGGTTTAGCTTAAACGTTTAATTAGCAATTATCAAATCATATACTGTAATACGTTGACAATACAAGTACCGTCAACTATATATGCTCCTTTTTTACGGTCGTCACTGGTAAACTCTGCTTGCGAAGGAATTTGCGATAAATACATTTATATTTGTTTTTCTCATTGTCACTGTGTTTGGTTCGGAATGTCAACAACTATCGTACAAACCACCACATTATATTATGTAGATAGGCTTTTTGCACTTTGATATCGAAACATTAAGGCTCCAGCTTTTGGCTCCTGATATGTTCTCTGACTTTAAGAATATCCTATTTGTCAGTCAATGTTATTTGGAACTGTGTTCTCCGTAAAAGTGTCATTTTCCTTTTGTCTGCTACTATGATACAACAGACAGCAATGACAGTATGTGTTTTAAAAGCTGAATTTATATTTGATTATTCTACAAATGTATACACATACCTGTGGATGTTAAAATATACATATATTTTGATCAATATGGTTTTGATTTTGCTGAATTATTCCTTAAACATTTCTAAGATACATATCATGATATATCATTAATTTCACATAAAAAATGATCGATTAATGTGTTGGTTATTTTACATTCTGTTAAATCATTTATTTTCGTGGGATTGATATTTTGTGGTTTTTCGAAAAACCAAAATTTCGTGCGTTCTTAAAATCGTAGATATTCATTGGTGTGATAAAAAATAAATAAACGAAACTGCGATCCTAAATCGTACACGAAATCACCATTCGCCGATCACGCTCTACGTATGATCTACGTCACGCTGTTCAAGACACTACAATGGGACAATATGTCAATTAGAGCAGAAACCAATGTTCATTGTCGCACGATCGGTCATTTAAAGGTCATGAATAAAGATGCACCCACATTAAAGATATAAAATCGTGAAGACATTGTCAATTGTTTTTAAAACTGTGAAAACATAGTAAGGGTGTTAAATTAATAAAAACGTTTACATATTTTATCAAAAAAAGAAAATCAAGTGGCTCAAACACAGAAACGAGGATAATAACGAGCACGTTTTGTGCCGTTTAATAAAAAGCTTGATTCAATGAACCGGCAATGTCAAACAAAACAGAATGAATTCAAGTACTAATAATTGACTCGAATTTAATATTATTAAGGTTAAATATTATATAATAAAATATATGTTAACAATATATTAAAAAATGATTTAGGTATTTTAAAGTTGAACCGCGACCATGTTAACTCTGTGAATACATGTATAGCTTTTACATAGACAGTATAATTTTAGAATTAAAGGTCAAATTTTCGTTTGGATTTTGAATGCGTGGAATTCATTGAACTCACCTTTTCATAAGACATACAGCACTCTTTTGCCTGATGTAACTCTTTTTCGATCTGCTTTCTTACCTGAAAGCGTAATCGTAAATAATGAAGTTTGAGGAAAAAGACCAAAAGCTAAGATGGTTTGATTATAAAAATGTCATATTGTCCGTATACTTATAAATGTTAACAAGCATGACATTTGTTTTTGCAAGATTAATTTTCCCAGTTGGTTTGTAGATTTTATCAATACAAATTTATCTAAATGTCTCACCTTTTCTGAATTATCTAGGTTTTGTTTTACCTGTTTTATCTCGTCACGTAGTTCCATCTTTGTCTAAATAATATAATTATATTGTTACATTATATCTGCATCAGTAACATTTTCGTACTATTCTATACATGTGTATAAAACTTACAAATCGGAATAGCCTGGATTGAGTTAAATACCCGGGCTTGTTTAGCAGTAACAAGACATAACGAACTATTAACGTATTAAATGTATGAGGATATTAATACTTTCATTTTGGATACCTGGTGATACAATATTAGTTTTGTATCATCTAAAATGCTTTATAGGGTATACAAAGAAGATGTGAAATCAAATATTCAGAATCTGATATACAGTTTAGATAAATTGCCATATCGGGGCCAGCAATATACGCACAATACGATCAGTCACAATTTATATTTAACTTGCAAAAATACATCTCCACGCAACCTTCACTTTTGGTCTTGAGAATTTAAAATTTGGTCAATTTACTTTCGAAAACATTTAAAAAAGAACAACAAAACAAAATTATTAACTTCTGTTCTGTAATTTCTGTAATTATTGGCCTACTAGTTTTACATCAAATCGTATGGGGTCACAATGCATTACCATTTGGCTCCATGGTATTACAAAACTATCATATTCTACAATTATGATGGCAAATGGAAATGCGTCCATCAAAAGTTACATGTATACTATACATAATACAACGGAGAAGGTGAAAGTGCTTTTTTTAGGTCTACAGGCGCTTACTAACTGCGTTGTGGCTAGACCGCACAGTTAATAAGGAATTTAGAGCACGAAGTTAAGACATTTCCCTCATCGTTGAAAGAGGTATAGAGCCAAAGAGATTCCTTTAGACCCCAAACAAATTGTGTGTTACAATGATAAAGACATAAATGTTCCACAACATAGATTAAAGAAGAAACATGTGCCCGGATAAATAAGGTTCAATTGCAATGGATCACCAAAAGCCTCGATTATGATAATCGAGGCACCTATACACTGGTGAAAATCATATCTGATCGAATTGGACGATATACATAAACTATGTTATAATACATAATATTGACTATTAATTGTTCACTACACATCAACTTTTTCGTTGACCTGCCCTGACTTTTATTGAAGAATCTAGGTCTTATTTGATGAAAACATGTACGGATTGATAATTTTGTATCAAATATAGTCTATATAAATGACGAGTACTATGGTACTTCAAACAATTAATTCGAGACCCATAACATTAAGACTAAAGTTGATCTTACTCATTCTTCCAAAAATAGCGAATAACAACTCGGTTTATATAGTGTAGTACCTCTGTCGGATTTGATTTTACTTATTCATTATGTATCTATATAAATGATATCATAACATGTGCTATAATGATTTGTTATTATTTGTAACTTAACATAAATCAACATTTTACTACACATAAGTATCATTGAGAATAGATATTTAGCATTGAATTTAAAATATTTAAATACTTGATATCCATTACCTTTGTTCAAATTCTTATACTTCTTTTCTGATATTACCTCGTTGTGTATGCCTTTTCTCTTACCTTTTCGGCTTTTTCTATGACCTCTTTCGCTTGCTTTAACTCTTTCTCTAACCTTGTTTTTGTCTGAAAGCGAAGGGACAATTTATGAACTTACATAGGACCTGTGCAACTGAATTAAGTCCAATTTATTGACGAGAGAAGCTATGCATGCGTTTTGTATTTCGATATAAACTTTCTGAACGTTTTGCGGTATACATCAATTTGTCGTTCAACCAGCGTATGCTAGTGGCAGTATAAATCGATATATGAAAAATAAACACCCAGGTTTGTGATTTTGGAATGTGATGCTAGTAATGCCGGTCAATATAACAAAAGGCAAGCAATTTTATTTCTAGCCAAGTAATCAAATTTCTCGTACTTCTTGTATTTTTATATTTTGATTGTTTATTGAACCATATTATTTGATTTGATATTTTCTAAGCGAGAAATATGATATTTATGGAGCCAAGAGACCATTCAAACACTTCAATGTACTTTTCTTCCAATAACATTTGAAATAAAGCAGAGTTCAAGTAGCAGAATAACATAAGCTAAGTTAGCGTGCTTTACCTGGATTTTATGAAGGTGTACATACCTTTTCTGATTTTCCCGATTGATCCACGTTTTGTTCGGTCCCATTCAACATTGCAATGAGCTCCTTCCGAGTCTGAAGTCAAATATGAAATCTCAGAACATTGCATAGGAGAATATGACTTGTTCCTCACTAATATAATCAATTTGTCTGTATGCAAATGCCTAAAAGTGATGTTAACCTACAGTTATAATAATAACAGAGCGCTTAAGTGTATGTCTGCGATCCAATATTTCGGAAATGGTGTCTTGGAAAAGTGTCCCAACCATGTACGAACTGACTTTCTATGAGGGGATGAAGTTGGGCGAAAAAGCTTGAAACATTAACAAAATGAAACATATTCACTGATTGATACAGTAAAATCTAATTTTCATTTAACTGATAAATATTTTTATCTTTCGATAAACATGCTATTAATATTATTTTATGTGATAGGCAGGTTATCAATAAATAAAAACTTTTTTATCTGTGCAATGTGCTCCAAAGATATTGTGCTAAATAATAAAGAGGAGATCTTATGTTATGCTTGAAAAAAAACGCACGAGGACGAATCAATTTTCCATTGAACACTAACAAAAAGTTAAGTAAATGAAGTAATGAAACCGTAACAAACCTTGTGAATATCAGCAGAGGATGCAGCTGCATCGATGCCACTTCCGTCTTCGCTCTCAGTAACTTGTTCGTGTAGCTCACATAATTCTTCCAAGTCATCAAACACACATTTTATTATAACTTTATTTTGTTTCAAGTCAAACCATTTAAACGTATATTTGTGTTTGTTTTCCCTTAGGAGGGATTTAACACCCGAAATCTCGTTCTCAAAATGTCTGCTCATTAGGTACAGGTACCCAGCCAAATTATTGTTAACATACTCATCTATCTTTCTTTCTTCATTGTCACACCACGTGGTAATCTCATTATATGTCTCAGTAATACGTGAATACGTCTTTACGTTTTCGTCGTATGACTTTTTGATTTCGTCTCTTATTCCACTCGTAAGTTCATCTACATGTTGTTTGATGTTCTTTCCTAATTCCATACATTCTCGCACATATATATCAGTATTGGTCTTGTTACGTTCCTTACTGTGCTCAGCTTCATTTTTAATAAGAAGGATTTCATCTTTTACTTCCATCAATGCTGAAGTCATCGTGTTGACTTTGTCACAGTCAATAGTAACTGTCAGTAAGTTAACGCTTTCTTTTACACATGGAAGATGTTCCGAATGAAAGCATCTGCAACAAACCATTGTATCATGACTTTTACAAAGATATATAGCTTTTTCTGTCGGATGCTGCTTACATCTATCTTCTGTTATGTCAAACCGTGTCGTCTTTGGAATGTTTCCGCCGTCTTTAAACACGGTTATAACGTGAGTTTGAAAAATCTTTCCTGCTTTGTGAATACGTAAACAAGTTTCACCGACAGGTCCACATGTATCGCAATGTTTCACAGCAGTTTCCTCACAACAAAGTTCACACTTAACATGTCCTGACGCCATGTTAATATAACCAAACAAATATGTAAATTAAAATACAGCATATAGCTTAATATCCAAGTATTCAAAATAAATTAAACACTCTTTAAGTGTTAAACATAAAAACATGCATTGCATTGCGGGGATTTTTTTACAAATACGTAATAGTTACATTGTTATCAAAATCAGCTGATTTGGTTTATTATCGATAACATGAATGATTGTAAAACAACGATTACAATACAATCAGACCAATATCTTTGCATATGGTTATATATATGTACGTCAAATATTCTATACTCAAACATGTACTTATTTGATAAAGGAGGACTGCAGTAAACAAACAATTTGTAAAATAAGAAACATTGCTAATGCATTATTTGACGGACGTTGAAGGGCATATATTTATTTTCTTAAATGTGAACATGTATACTGCTGTTAGGTATACGGGTATGGTTTGCTTAAATATTCAATGTATGTTTATTATATCGACTTGTTCAAATTCGATCATTTTTACCTAAAATTTAACGACGAATAAGACCCTATGATTACCTACAAAACAACAACTTGTTACCAAAATCCGTTACTTTTTTTGTGTCGTTTGTCATTGGGGATCGTCACTATATTGTTAGTTATCTCCACAACCGGCCCACACCCAACAACCGGGCCTAAGGTAAGCCAATTTTCTCAGTCGTTTTTTACTTTTTCTTTCAGGTAAAATATTTCATTTTCTTTATTTTATTGTAACATGTAATGAATACACATGCAAAATCTATATGGTTTCTTCTTAATAAATGCTCAGCTATGAAATAGCTCTAAATGCCTAAAGGCAACTTACTTTTATGAAGAGTTGTTACTACTCTATCTATTCGACAGCGGGTCGATAACGTGCCGATATCACTTATGTAATAGATTCTCGATTAAGCTGACACCTTGCCGCTGGAGCTGATTGAACTGCAACCTATTATTTATAGTGGTATGTTTTAGTAACACACTTGGCCACCAAATCCTCGACTTAGCTGACACATTGACGCTTGAGCTGATTGAATTGCATATTATTGTTTATAATGGCATGCACTGTTATTTCAGGGGATATCACCATTTAAGGAAGTTCAAACATATCCGACGAGTCATTAAGCGGACACATTGCCACTTTAGATGATTGAATTGCATCTTATTATTCATGAATTAATATGTCTAATAAACTTTTAATATAGGGTTGATTTTCATTCGGGCTACGTTGGATACACTAAGAGGTTGAAAGAGGAGCTGGCAGCCAAAGGTATAACGGATGCTGACATAGATCAGACGGATAATCTGGAAGACACGTTCATTGTCGAAAGTCCGTGAATTTCTCGCTGGAAATCAACCTACTGTTATTGATAACCTTTTTAAGATTTACACAATTTATAATATAATAAATCATTACAACCCGTGGCGTGGAATTATTTTCACCGCTGAGCATCTATTCTATTCAATTGTGTATGGCATATCTTCTAGGGAAAAAAAAAACAAAAAAACCCCACTAGTTTCATAAATCTACGATAAAAACTTGTAAAACTTAAAGACTTGTAATTTGAAACTCGTTTCAATAACTGTTCTAGCAATCAAGTTCGAATACATCTTCGTTCAAATCCGACCGATGTAAAATGCTTATAAACTGCTGAAAAGTAACATTTTAATAAAATGTACTGCACAGTTTTTAAATTACTTGTTTCTGCAATGTGAAATTAATTTAAGGGATCGTGTATTGATAATGTTCAGGTATTATATAGTTCAATATTGTAGATTAATGATTGTACATATGACATTATTATTTTAGGTTTAACTTTGCTCGAAGCTGCACTAAGTATTGTGAACATTGCAGAAAGGTCCATCGGAGAGGCGAATAAGATCCTTAAGGAATCTTGAAAGCAACATTCATCGATAGCCGATAGGTTTGCAAAAGTTGCAATGTCAATAGCCGTAAGAAGTGATTTGAACCTGCGGGAAGTATTTGTAAACAAACAGCAAAAGTTCAAGTACTAATGTTTGCAAAAGTTACAATTTAAAAAGCCGTAAGAAGTGATTTGCACCTGTGGAAAGTATGTGTACACAAAAAGCAAAAGTTCAAATAATTAGGTGTGCAAAAGTTGCAATGTCAATAGCTGTAAGGAGTGATTTGCACCTGTGGGAAGTATTTTTGAGCAAAAATTGAAAGTTCAAATACTAAGGTTTGCAAAAGGTGCAATGTCAATAGCCGTAAGGAGAGAATTGCAACTGTTAAAGATTTTGTTTTTTTAAAAATCAAAAGTGCAAATACTACTGTTGTTTCATAATGGAATTTTTTTTTAACTGATGTAGTTCACATAATTAATGTTCTGTCAGGAATGATAAATAGCAAGTGATTTTTTATTTAAAGTAACAAATATGAGCTAAAAGATCTGAAATGTTAATAATTGTGTTAATAAGTTATATGCTTTTTTAAATATTTTACATTGTTTAATCAATAACAGGAATGAGGAAAAGACATATGTGCACAATATTTTTATATTAAGAATGTGTACTTGCAGCGACTGAAAAAAAACTTGTGAATGCAAAGGCAATGTAAGTGATGACAGACAATTGTTCAATATCTTAAAAGTATGGCAAGCAGAAATGTAAATGGACACAAAATGTATGAGTTATGAGTGGATTTTACTTCTCGAAAACTGGTTTTTACTTCGATTTCCGTATTGTTTTTGAAAATTTCTACACTTTTTCAACCAATTTCAATAAAATTTGAAATATGAACCCTTTATGAGGAATTTCCCAATATGTATATAAAAAGTTTTATTTATTAATGAAAATGAATGTGTTTTGAGTGGATTTAACGTTTTAAGTGGATTTCGAGTGAAATCCACTGGATTCCTGTATCACCCCGCACCGCATGCGTAGAATTGCTTTGCGCATGCTCAAAAATTGAAAGGAGTTATTGACCTCCGGGCCTTTGTTCATACGCCTCGAAATCGAGAAATTACATTATTCCGTTACACTCTTTGCCCATTAGGTAAAAGAAAAACATTTTCACAAAAGATAAATCCAAATCACTGTAACAGTAGTCAAAATAGTATCATTCTCTAATTCTAAATTTTCAACAACACTTTTCTGTGCATACACTTACAATTGAAAGGCTAAAGTCATTAATTCCGTCTCCACTACGATTTCATAAACCAATCACTAAAAAAGGCTCGCTCTGTGGAGCGAGCCTAATAACTGTTTAAAATGATTAAAACAATTTGGGTTATATTTTTATGTTTTTATTATATTGTTAGGAATTATGTCTGGTTTCAACAGAAGATGAGTAACGCTTTAAAAAGTCGAGCGTAACCGGCAATGGTACGGTTGCTTTTCGTTGTAAATAACGGAGTCCGGAATAAATTTATAAACTTGTAAGTAACGTATAAACACAACCTCTCTTGAATACGCTTCCTTGTTTTGGTACTCTGTCATCATCATTAAGTAAAAACACTCTCAAATTTGGCACAAATAAAATTGTTCGACTTATTAACAATGTCAGCTGCAGAACCTCTTTCTCAGTGACATGATTTACTGATCTTGGGTTTTGAAAATATCATTCAGAGATGTAGACATGCATCATGTCCATAACATTTTTTATACGAATTTCCAAGTTTAATACAAGATTCAACAAAACAATCAACACAATGTAAAATGTACAATGCAAATGAAATTCGCTCTGATGGCAGTAGCTATTTTAAATGTTTATGTTCCACATATGTATGATTTTCCAACGTTTTCCTTTTATTGCAATTGTATATGTTTCCAAAATGAATAAAATACGCTTAATAAAAAATGGTACACTAGTGAAAACTCACCACTCAAAAGGAGACACTGAGAAGTCTGAGAGATCTGTGTTTGTATATTCTTATTTATAATTGTTACATAAAAATCATCAATATAAGTAACAAGTATATTTTAAAGAAGTCCATAATGCTTTAAAACTTGTTTTATCACTTTATCTTTAATAAATCACCTGTTGTAGATATTATATAATGATGTAAAACCGGAAACAATTTGCGTTTAAATCTCGGGCCATTGTTGAAATAAGCATACGCATTTTGTAAAAGCTTAATGGGTTAATCAGGGCCAATGTAGGTAGGACCTTTAATAGTTTAATAATTATCATCAATATCAGAAGTAATATATTTTCAAACAGTATTATTTATCTTTAATATGGCAAGCTGTACGTGAAATATCATTGATCATAAGTAGTATGAAGATGTTAACTGTGATATTTAATTATTTGATATGGAACATAATCTGAATGTATTGATGATCTATTACATTGCACGATTACTATAAACACTTTATTCTAACAGAAAACTTGTGTATGTTTCCATATGAAGTTGAGAGTGGTGTAAACTACTGTAGTAAATACACTTTTTCAATCCAGAAAAGTGTACAGTTATACATATACATTGACATGTGCATTCTAATCAGATGTATATATAAATGAATAAACTAATTATGTTATTATTTGTATGTTTTAGTCTGACTACAAGTTCATGTAGCTGTGTTGTAGCTGAACACAGGTAGTTTCCAGGCTACTAAACATGGAAAACAAAACAAAGTCGGAAAACGAGTCAAATTAAATCTGGCGCGTAGAAGCAGACAAAAAACAGGATAGGCATGAGGTTGGATAGGGGTTGGCAAACAGGCACACAAAACTTCACCCAATGTAAAAACACCCTTCGAACCTATGATAAACCATTGAGCACATGGTGGAAATTGACTCCAACATATATACCGACCGGTCGTGGTTTATTCGACGCATCACATGTACTCAATTACATAGACCCTCCGAACACCTGCCTAACGCCAATATCGCCATAAATGCAAATAGGCATTTAATGAATTATCCATCAGGAACTTGTGTAGGATCGTCGTTTAACCAAGGAACCCAATACATTTTGCGTTTAGCGTTCCAACTCCAGGGCCCAATGGGTTCAATTGCCCGAGCTACCACCAACATATGAATAACGATCTTATATCTATCTAAAATCTTCAGTTTTGATTGGATCGGTTGTAAAGAAGAACAGCCGACTACGATCCATGAAATCCAAACCAGATTGTATTCAAAACTAGATATTGTCCTTAAAAGTTGAATTTGCTAAAACGTGTAAAAAAAAATCCAAAATAACATCCAAAGTGACTGGAGTCGTTTTCATCGTCGTCAGTAAAGTATAAATGGGGATTTCTACGGTATCTTAAGACCCAGTCTTTATTTCCTTATAAACGATTATGTCAACATCATTAATATAGAAACATTCGTAATAATGCTCATGTGTTATCCGTCGTTTTCGTTCTGTGAGTTATTTAAGTCATTGCTTTAGTGTTTGAGGATAAAATCGAATACGAGCTCTTCAATTGTCGATCTATCGCCATTTGAAATCAATGAGCAACAGCTATGATAATTTGTATGATGTCGAATACTTGCCACTTAATTTTCGGATTATGCAAACGCTGACCCTTTTATGATATTACAAAATGACATTAAATAGTTACATTTAAGTTTGATACAATTTATATCTTTGGAGATTTTAATGCCAGAACTAAAGGTATACAATATTTATTATTCATGTATAATTATTTTTTTTTAAATTGCAATTTCATGAAATTAAAGAGGATTTGCAAAAAACGATTTCTTATCAAATTTGCGTAAGCAAAACAAATACTTGTTTTAACAATTGATAGAAAAAAGCACACCAAATTTAAAAGTTTACCTGAAAACAGTTCATACAGAACAACGTTCTTAGAATGGCGTTGCTTAGTATATGTTAGAGGTCATGTTTTCCTATCTGTAGAAAGAAGAGCAGGCGTACTTGGGCCGAGGAATCCCGCTCTATTTTCTATAGATCGTCGAAATTGGACTCTTACATACTCGGTGTTTATTGGCGTATCGACAAGAATCAGTGAACTTAAAATTATTATGCAAAATTTGCGTACAATCATTGATCAACAATTGCCCTCACAAAAATGCAAATACGAAGCATATGCTACGTTGTATTACTGACATTAGTTAAATAGATAAGCATTGGGGGAGATATATACTTTATCAAACTATTTTGTAGCAATCGTCCAAATCGATCAACGTTATATAAACAAACAATACATTTACAAAAAATCTCGATTCACATAAGTGCACACAAACAAATGCAAACTTTGCAAACAAGTCCAATCCGCATTTTTCAAAAGTTAAGCTACTATACTAATTCGAAGTGGCCGTACCTAAAGTAGTCATATTCTGGAAAGGGTTTTAACTGTAGTTTTGATTATTTGATGGATCCTCGAAAACAGATACGTTACTTCTGTCCCACTCAGTATAGCATATTTACAAACATTTGACTGTGAACGGTTTTTATTACAAATTTATTACAAACTTAAGTTCGAAAATGGAAAAAAGATAAGTCATTTTCATCGGCGCATGTGCGATCTAATATACATTTAGGAACATTGATAATCATTTCAGTTGCAATATTTTGCAATAGTTCATACAAACATTGCATATCGTTTTGAATAATAGAGATTTGTTTTGCCTACACCGCGATCATGATCTTTGGAATCAATCTAAAAAACCAAGCTTCGATTTGTTGCAGACGACTTCATTTACAGTTGAACTTTCTGGAATAGGATTTTTTTTCTCAGCGCCTTGTTTTTGTGCCCAAGATGCCAAAAATGTACTGGTTTGGTATACAGTTAACAAAGTTTTACATAGTTTATCGCCTTAATGCATGGAGATTTCCTCTCAGTCAACCGCGTGTGTATGATTGATGAGGTCCATCAGGTAAGATATAACACACTACAGCAAAAAGTTGAAGCACACACTTATAGTAGGGTTAAACATAAATTTACTCTTTATCTAAAAATTCTTAAAGATAAAACACTTGTTACTTTTAACAATTGAAATATTATAACAAACATGTATTAAAGGCATAGTGAGTGTCAATAATACATAACAATAATTGTAGTATCTCTATTTCATTATATATATGCAAAACTACAAAAACACGTCCAGAAATTAAGATGACCAATCACATAACAAACAAAATAAACAGAAACAACAAGAAACACGGAACAATAACACAAATTTTTATATGAAAAACCGACATTTTCATGAAGGTTAGATGCCTTTTGGTCGCTTGTTTACAGTCGAGCATTTGTTGAGAAGTAAAACTATAGATTTTGAATATATATATACATATATATTATGTGTTACATTTCTGTGAATAAAATGAGCATTTATCGATTATAAAAGGAAATATTTTATTTACAAGTAAACGTATCAAAATAAATAAATAAGAAATTATCTTACCTAAGGCCCGTTTGTTTGGTCTGGTCCGGTCTTGCAGCTGTGGAGATACCTTGCAATATAAAAACGACAGACAACAAAATATATAAAGAGTAAAGGATTTTGGTACTCTTAAGATCCTATTCATCATTTACTTTTAAGTGAAATCGTTCGAGTTTGAAAATGTCGATATAATCAACGTTCATTAAAGATTTAATTTAAATTTATATTTGACAGCAGACTACATGATGAAATTTAGGAAATAAATGCCCCTCTACGTTCGTCTCACAATTATTTTATATATTGTTTGTATGAAGCAGTACTACTTCTTCAAATAAGTACATTTTTGAGTAAAACACATTTTGCTTACATATATAGAAACGCATGCAACGATATTGGTTTATCTGCATTGCAATCTTTGTTATATAAACATTCATCTTATCAGGGATAAATCAAATCACTTGAATTTTATAACAACGTAACTATTTATCGAACTCCCCGCAATGCAGTGCACGTTTATGTTTGACACTAAAAGAATGTTTGATTAACTTGGTGGGATACGTAGGCTTTTAGCTAGTAGCTGTATTTTAATTAACATATTTGTTTGGTTATATTAACATGGCGTCAGGACATGTTAAGTGTGAACTTTGTTGTGAAGAAACTGCTGTGAAACATTGCGATACATGTGGACCTGTCGGTGAAGCTTGTTTACGTATTCACAAAGCAGGAAAGATTTTTCAGAATCACGTTATAACCGTGTTTAAAGACGACGGAAACATTCCAAAGACGACACGGTTTGACATTACAGAAGATAGATGTAAGCAGCATCCGACGGAAAAAGCTATATATCTTTGTAAAAATCATGATACAATGGTTTGTTGCAGATGTTTTCATTCGGAACATCGTCCTTGTGTAACAGAATGCGTTAACTTACTGAATGAAGCAGTTACTATTGACTGTGACAAAGTCAACACGATGGCTAAAATATTGAAAGAGGTGAAAGATGAAATCATTACTATTTACAATGAAGCTGAACACAGTAAGGAAGATAACAAGATCAATGCTGATAAATGTGTGCAAGAATGTATGGAATTAGGAAAGAAAATCAAACAACGTGTAGATGAACTTACAAGTGAAATAAGAGACGAAATAAAAAAGGCATATGACGTAAACGTAAGGACGTATTCACATTTAACCGAGACATGTAATGAGATTTCGACGTGGTGTGACAACGAAGAAAGGAAGATAGATGAGTATGTTGACAATAATTTGGTTGGGTACCTGTACCTAATGAGCAGACATTTTGAGCAGGAGATATCGGGCGTTAAATCCCTCCTAAGGGAAAGCAAACACAAATATACGTTTAAAGGTTTTGACTTTAAACAAAATAAAGTTATTATACAATGTGTGTTTGAGGACTTTGACGAATTATGTGAGCTACATGAACAAATTACTGAGAGCGAAGACGGAATTGCCATCGATGCTGCTGCACCCAATGCTGAAAATCGCAAGGTTTGTTTCCGTTTCATCACTACATTTACTACACTATTTTGTTATTGTAGAATCAAAAACTGATCTGTCCTCATTTGTTGTTGTTGTTTTTTCAAGCATAAAGCTACATATCCTTTTTATTATTTAACACAATACTTTTCGAGCACATTGCACAGATAGAAAAATGTTGTTTTTTTTATTTATAACCTGCCTATTTAATAGAATTAGTATTTATAGCATGTGTATCAGAAGAATATAAACATTTATCTTTTAAATGAAAATAAGATTTCACTGTATCAAACAGTGAATATGCTTCATTTGTAATTGTTCTAAGCTTTTAAGCACACTCTCTTCTCATCATAGAAAGTCAGTGCATACAGGGTTGTGACACAATTCCAAGGAAATAATTTCCGAAATATTGAATCATGAGCCTACACTTTAGCGCTTTGTTTGTATTATAACTGTCTTTTTACATCCGTATTAGGCATTTTTCCACAGACAAAAAGCTTGTTCTATTGTTGAACAATCAAGTATCTTCTATTATGCAATGTTCTGAGCTTTCATATTTGACTTCAGACACGGAAGGAGCTCATTGCAATGTTGAATGGGACCGAACAAAACGTGGATCAATCGGAACAATCAAAAAAGGTGTGTATGTCTGCATCAAAAACAGGTAAAACTCCTATAATTAGGGTTTTCTGCAATTTGAACTCTGCTTAATTGCATTTTCATTGAAACATTAGTGCATTGTAGTGTTTGTGTAGTCTTTGTACTACATTAGTAGCAATAACAACGTAACGTCGTATTTTCGACTCTCCTATTCTGCACAATGCTAATACCACCCCGCAGTCAGATCAAGATATATTCGGCGTACGTCTAGAGATTTTATCCAAAATACTACCAAATTAAGCTTGAATAATTTTCCCATCCACCATAGTACGGGTTATGCACAGTTCTACTGGATAAAGTTAAACGAGGTAAATATTTCATGCGCAAATTTCGCAAAAACCCGTTTTTCTGCCGCCATTTTGCCGTTTTGACCGGCTGTTTTAATCGTCGATTTTCTTTGGTTCCCGACTTTGTTTTGACAGCTGTGACGTAACACAAGTGCATTGTTGACTTCTGCGTTCCTGGGTATATTTTTTTGGCAAAATACTGCAGATTTTCATTGTTTATTCTGCAAAAAACTTGAACAGGTAATGAAACATGCTATTTTTTATATGCTTATTGAAATGGAACAATCATGCATCATCGATTTTCGTAAAATTCAATTATTTATCTTCACAAATATTTCATTGATATGTATTGGTGTTCTGTCGCATTTTTCCGCAAAGGCTATTAATAAACGAGGTGTATTCCGATGTGTCAAAATCTGTTACGCTAGTTGTGTCATAGTACGTTATGCAATAAAATCCGAAGGTATCCGAACGTTGCAGGAAGTAATGTTATCAAACATGAACCATGTATTTTGTTCGATTTTGGAGTTAATTATGGGGTAAACATTGTTATTTCATTCAATTTTAAAATGTATAAGTGAGTCTTGGCTCGTATTATTGTCTGACAGACTCAAATTCTCATTGCTTCAGTATTTTCGAATGCTTTTTTCTCATAAAAAACTGTCAACGATCTAAATTAGCCTCATCTGAATGAGCCTTCTGCCTATTCTATTTTTGCATTGAGAAATCAATGAATATAAAATGATAAGATCTGCTACATGACAGGATATACATATATGTATATAACTTATAGGAGGGACATATATATGTCTGTGCTTATAATGTGAAAAATCATAAAAAAAATCTTAAGAAAAAGAGGAAATAATTTTATATTACAAACAAATATCTTACATGTTATCCACAATCAATGGTCAATTGTAACCATGCCCCCCCCCCACCCCTGTCCCCAGGTCTGGCGAAAAGTAGGGACTTTGACTTTCGGTACAACCAAGCCCGGGTAAAATCCACGTATTGCAGAAATGAACCGATGGTAAAATCCCCACCAAATGACCCTGCACCCCAGGGACCCTAGGCAAGGCCCGCAATTTTTGGCGCAGAGACAATACCGGCCAATTACCCCAACTATCCTGGTATACCCCCGGATTTGGGGGGGGGGTTCAATTGACTGTTGTGTAACTGTTTGCAGTGTAACAAGGAATAGTTCATCAAACTCGTATATAGTTTTACATAACAATCCTAGATTTAAGTTTCAAATGTTTTTATTATTCTACTCATCTTTACTTTCAATTTCTTGTTTCCTTTCTTTTCTAGCTTTACTGTCACATGATGATAACAGGGCACAAGACTCAATTGGGGAAATACAACATACTTTCAATGTAAGTATACTAACACATCCTTTCCTTTTTTGGTTCGCAGTATGGATGGAACATGTCTTCGAGTAAAAGATGTAATGGAAAAATTGGTTTCAACCGGGATATTGAATACAACTAAATTTCTTCAATCTATGTATGATAATGAGAGCAGCCAAAAATACTTATTCCTGACTCTCAGACGATTGCAACAGAAGTGCTACAGGCTACAGAAAAATGAACATAGAGTAAAAGGCAAAGAAAATCTGCAGCGCTTTTTAAACTTGCCATATCATATTCCTACAATATCAAATGACTGTCGACCATGTATTCTTTTGGAAAAACAACACCTTATTTCACAATGTCCTGTAAATAATGCAGAGAGTGTTGAAGATTTCATTGAAGGTCCTGTTTGTCCCAATGAACACCGTCCAATTTTTGATGAATGTCCAACAACTTCTGTTAAACATCCTACTGTTGTTGGTGTGATCCCTCCAATCTCTCTTGAAGAAAAAGATGTATCAACGTCTAAAACTTTTTTTGAAGATTTATCTTCCAATTTAGAAGATTTGAAAATACAAACAATAGAAACACAATCTGTTATCGAACAAACAAAAGAACTCAATAGAACGCTTTTTGAAACACTTCAAAATCGGAATGAACAATTAAATATTAATAAAAAGGAATTGAAAAGAACCAATAGTAGAGAAAATTATTGGCGAAATAAATGTCAAAAGCTTGAAGATGAAACTAGTTGCCTCATTATAGAAGATCCATGTTCGTGTGATTTAAATGAAAGGCTTGATTCATTGCAGGCTGAGATAAAAATTATGAAAAACATAAATTCTGATTTAAACAAACAAATAGATGAATTGAAAATAGAAGTTGAAACATTGAAAGACAGAGAAAATTGCATTTTTTATAATGAACACACTAATTCATATAGTCCAGAACTCCATGTTTGTGTCTATTCATTATTGAACTGTAATGTTGGAACTGAACATGTTGTAAAAGTTATTGAAAGTGTTTTGAATTTAATAAATAAAACTGCTGACAAATTACCCAGTGTTAGTACTATAAATAACTGGTCTGTTGAAAGAAATTTGATATCTCGTGAACATATTTCTTCCAAAAAAAATAGCAAGCACATTACTCTGCATACAGATGAAGCATCAAAATATGGACATCGATACGGGTCATTTGCGACAAGAGATGTTGACGGTAATTACATGGTATTGGGAATGCGTGACATGACAACAAAGTCCTCACACGACACATTGGAAACTTTTAAAGAAATTTTATGTGACATTGATTGCTTATCATCTGACCAGCACCCATCTGGAAAAACTATTTTATGTAATATCAAAAATACTATGAGTGACAGGGCTGCAACAGAGGTTAAATTCAATGATTTACTACAAAATTACAAAAATGAAGTTTTACCTGAAATTGTTGAAAATTACCAAGATCTGAATGGGGAGTCACAACAGGCACTTGGAAGAATAAATAACTTTTTTTGTGGACTGCACTCTCTTGTGCATATGGCAGAAGTTTCACAGAAAGTATTATATGATGTTGAAGACAATCATTTTGACGGCAATATTCCTCACTCAAATACGTGTTTTAACAAAGTTGGTCAGTCTGGTACGCTCCGTCTTATTCAAACAAGTTGTAAAGCCTTTGCAAGAAGAGGAGATCAAAGAAATGGTTGCTATGGAAACTTTAAAACATTTATATCAAGTTTACTACAAGAACATGCCATGAATTTTCCATTACAACCTCTTAAAGGAAACCGTTTCAATATACTGTTTGCAAATGCTGGACATATATATTTCCTTCATAAACACATACATGAGTTTTTGAAAAGTTATCCAAATTTGAACTTTTTATTGTCATCAATATTGAAAGACATTCAGGAACCATTCTTCATAGCCGGTTGTAAAGCACTTGGTCTGTTGTCAAAATTCTTAACCACCCCTCTGTGGCATGTTATTGAAAACAAAGACATATCGATTTCTGATATAAATATCAGGTATTTTCAGTTGAAAACCTTCCTGGAAGACAGTGCTCTGAATATTAATGACTTTATGAAAGGAAAGCATACGCTATTTGATGATGTCCCAGTCAAGAAAGATAGTGTATACCAATGTCTCATTGAAGAAAATCCTGTCGATGGTCATGTCACTGTTATGTTGTCAGTTCTTCTTCCAGCTCTTTCAAAACTTATATCGAAACAATTCAAAGACCATTTACCATCTGGAGTTCATGAACATGTTGATGCGAATGAAACGGCTAGTGTTGACAAACATAATAAATTTCCAGAGCGAATATTTTCATATGTTGATCATATATTATCATACAAACCGAACATTACCACGCTTTCTCTGGAATCACACATAACCTTTTCATTGAACAAAACACTGGATTGGCTGAAAGAACAACCAGATATAAACACATTGATAGAAAAAAGCAGGAAAAGTGTTAAAGATGAGCGCAAACAATTTAAACGAAGGGAATTAGCTATAGAAGCAAGTAGGTTGAAGAAATTGCAGAATGATATGATAAAAAAGGAAGAGATGGAGAGAAAAAGAATACAAAAGTTAGAAATCTTGACCACCAGTTTACATAAATATGGCTTGTGGATGTCAACAGAGGAAATAAATCAGGGATTATCAAAAATCAGACTGAAGAAAGAACAAGAAAATAGCCTGAAAACACAATTAAAATATAGAAAAGAAGTTCTCAATCAAAAGAATTCAGATAAGCTGTTTGCTGTCAGTAAAGTTGTGAATTCAAAGAGAGTGCTACTAACCGTTGAAGATTTGAAAGCAAATCTTATAAGGTTAATACAATTGTAAAATTATAATTGTCTAGAACAATGATATGTACCATGAAGTAGTAATATCACATAAACACTGCAACATCATGATGTCTTCAAAGGAAATTGCCAAATCACTTTTACATGTAGGTAAATTGTTTTTAAAAGTATATTTTATAAGATGCTAGGATTGTAACTTAAAAATTTCCCGGTCAAGATATTGGCAGACATAATGCCATTGGATGAGTAAAACTGAATGCTACATATACATTTAAAGCTGCACTCTCACAGATTGACTGCTTAGAGTCTAACTTTATTTTTTGTCATTACATCAGCTGATTTTGGCATCAATGCCTTCAATTCAGTTATATAAGATCACTCACAATAAAAAAGGTCTCAAATGTTTGGAAAACTGCATATAAACTTGTTTTTCTTAAAGTGTTAGTAACGGTTTTAGCCATAATATATGGAAAACTTTTGTATGGTATTTTGTCAACAGACTTACATCTATTGTTTCAAGACATTTACGCAAAATTGGCTCAATCGAAGGCAAAAAATAAAAAAGTTGTCAAGACAGTCAATATGTGAAAGTGCAGCTTTAAAATACACATTTTATGGTACATGTAGCTTTGTCCAAAGTAAGGATTCCTAGTAAACTGCTAGTCAAAACTGGAAGTTTTCAACTGTATATATATCATAATTAGTCATTCATTTTCTTTTTCCATTTTCAGAATGGCCATAGCTGCTCTGGTGACTACTTGCTGACAGCCTGAGGTCCATACATGCCATAGTTCTAGACAGGAGATGTTATTTCAAAAACCATGATGACTTTTATTCATCGGCTCTGCCATGGACATCAATTTACCAGTCTTTTTTCTGAAACTTTTTTGTGTCTTACATACCATAATAAAAAATATTACCAGAAGATTGGAACCAGTGCTGCTAGTGAATTCTAGAGATAAAATCAATTCATACAGTGCTTCATTTGTGACCACTAGAAAACTATTTTTTATTAATTTCCATACTGATTAGCATGCAGAACGGTTGTTCATACATTTTTTTAAATTTGTAATATTTTGACTTCTCAATCATATTGTCAATAAATTGTTACTCAATTATATCATTTGCATATGATACATGAATGTTTGTGTTGTTGATAGGAAAAAAGTCCATTACAAATAATACTAATATAAACTCATTGTTTCATGGAACATTCAATAACTTTACAATTTTTCATTGCATACATTGTTCAATGGTTGCCATGGTTACCACAGATCCTCTCATTTTCAGATTTCATATGTAAAATTATTTGAAGATGATTGTGGGTGTTGCTTAAGGTTATAGTCACATAAATGTTTTTCTCAATTTAAACACTATCTCTGTCAAATTAGTATGGAACAAGCAGATTCCTTTAATTCCTCATTGTTTAAGCTACACATTGCATAATTATCATATACTACTACATGTGTGTACATTTTAATGTGTTGTTTATGTATGAAATACAAATTTGTGATACTGACAAAAAATATTTGGCAGAAAAACATGTCAAGTTATTGAAATTTCATTAATACAAAATGGTTGTTATGGCAACCATTTTTATTTTATTGTTGCATATCAGTATATTCAGATACTATGAATAATACACTGAATGGTATTTGCTTATTATCTGTTTTGATTTGACAATTATATTGCTTGCTGTCATATCTGTGGTAACATTTGTTCATAGCTTTGAAATAAAGCAGATTTTCGAAAAATGAAAAAAATAACATTTTTTAAAATGTTCATAAATTAGTGTTGTCTTGAAAAATAGCAAATTGTTGGTTATAATTTGATACATGTATATATAAATTATTGAAAAAAAATGGTTTCAAGTTGTGTTTTTTTGTTGTTTGGCATTATTATATATAAAAATTGGATATTAGGCAATTTGGCAGAAAAAATGAAAAAATCAAAATTTTCAAAGGGACATAACTCTGTCAATTTTAGTGGGTTTTCGTTTTGTTTGTTATATTTGAGTTTGTATTGACATAACCTTTAAAATGATATATAACATGATAAGGATATTTGAAAAAAAAAAATACGTTGTTATTGCTAACATTAGTATTATATTTCTCGGTTAGAAATAGTCAATTCAAATAATATGGTTAATGAAACAATGAAACGACATTTGGTATCACTAACAATAAATCACTCGATTTATAATGCCACTAGGATGCGCTGGCTGCTCGACAAATTGATTTAAGCGTTTAGAAAGCTTTTACGAAATACATAACGCATTCTGCACAAGTAACGAAAGTCATATAGTATATAGTCATAATAAATATTTCATTTCAATTCAAATATATCATGTCCGACCGATTAACACTACATAAACCGAGTTGTTCTTTCAATATTGTTGGTAAAACGAGTAAGATCAAGTATAGTTTTAACTATTATGAATCTCGTTTCATTTACTTTTAGTATCATAGTACTCATCATTCATACAGACTACATTTCGTATAAAAAATTCAGTCCGTACAAATTTCAGACGAGAAAGACATTATATGATGTATTTAATTATGTAAAGCAATACCTAGATTCTTTAGTAAAAAATAAGTGCATTCACTAATAAGGAGAATTTATAGCTAACGGTTCTTGTATCGTCAACCTATCACACTAAATGTTATTATAATTATTGTTAAACGTTTAGACAAAATCAAATATCTTTGCAAGATTAACAGTTCGTTGATGTTTGCTCATGTTGCTGACTAAAAACATTTCCACCCTTTTACGCTATTTATTATTTATAGAATCAATTTAACATGGCGTAATGTCAGTTCTGTTTCAAATCCTTTGTCGGTCCTATGTAATGACACTATTTTCCCTTCATTTCAGACTAACACGGGTTTAAAAAAAGAGTTTTATTTACTGCGAGCGAAAGCGGTCATAGAAAAAGCTGACAAGGTAGGAGATATAGTACACATAAAATTATAGTGTTTTGTCACTTCATGATAAATTTTCATCGCGTATCCATGCATAAATTTTAAAAGGTTTTCGAAATCAGATATTCATATATTATACTGAAACTATTTGCCATTAAGCTATATGTATTAGAACGAGAGCAACCAAAAAAACTTTACTTTTTGAGAGTTCAGATTTAATGTTTGTAGTATCAAATCGCAATTCATGCAGTCTATACACGGTATACAATTACCAAGCCTTACAAATTTCCAGACAAGGAAGAATTTGTGTGATGAATTGAAACAAGTTAAGCAAAACCTAGTCACGTCAGAAAAGGTAAGAGCAATACTGTTTATGAATTTTATCGCACATATCTATGTGACCCGACCAGACTGACAGTTTTATAAATATTAATCAAACTGACTAATCTTTAAGGTGAAAAAATATAAACATTAGTTAGAACAATATTCACCTTAAAATTATAAATATTGACACATTAAGTTGGAAGTGAGACTGTTCTATACTCACCCCATTCCATTTAGAGTATGTTGACATTCGTAGGGTTAGACATATCCTAAAATGACTTCAGGTTTGCGTTTGTCAAAAGTGAAATTCAGATTCACTTCCTCCACCGTGTTCGGCACACCGATAAATACAAGCATATAATGTACCATTATAAATACTTAGCTTGCTTTGCGATCTTAGACGATGAACTATAGCTTCCTCTGATATATTTGTGTAGAATACAGTTGTTTTCCTTACAGCGCGACGTTATATCCTTTGTTTTGCATTATTCATCGTAGGTTTTCTGTACTCGCACAACGTCAGCCATTAGAAATTGTTTATGTTACTAACCTGAGAAATTGAAGCTATTTATGCATAAGTAACGCACTTTTTTGTGGCGGCCACAAGACTACCATTTATATTGTGGCATTTCCATTTCTTTTTTGGCAGTAGCTTTCCGCCAAACTACATTTGAAGTGCGAGTTTGAAAGCGCCACACTTTCTTTGTCAGTCATTCTGCATTACATTATCAAATGAATCATTAACTTGTTTTAAGATCTAAGACGATTAACTATAGCTCCCTTTGATATATTTGTGTAAAATCCAGTCGATTTCCATACCGTAGGCGAGACGTTATACCCTTTGTTTTGCAATTATTCATCGTAGATTTTCTGGTCTTGCGCTATGCCAGCCATTTTTGCTTTTCCGCGCAGTGTCCTCTGTTTTAAGGTATAAGTCATGTAATACACACATTTTTAAAACCTAAAATCATCAAAATAGTTACAATCAGTGTACACTATGGAACTTATATCCATTTTTTTTCACTATTATTTTTTCACCATGCATTAAAAGTTATTTGTGTTTTATTCAGCCAACCCCTTAAACTCCATAACAACACATTGTTTTTACTTTATTTCAATTATTATCTCAAAATCAGATATTGAAACAAAGACAACTTTACCGTGTAAATTACACATCAGATTACGAGAAAAAATGTTTCAAATGACAAATCTAATCAAAACAATGATAACAAATATCTTTGACTGATCTTCGTATTTCGGAAAATAGCATTTTCTGATACTCTTAAATATAGAGAGCGATTTAACTAAATTCATACAAAACAGTAGAAAATAAGAAAAGCTGGTAAAATCATTTTAACATTATATTTTTATTGTTGTTTTTTTTCATAAACTTTGTACTTTTGGACCATGCTATTTAAAATAAACGTGTGGAAATTGATTATGGAAAATTCGCGGATATGCAATCAAACTTTAAAATTCCGTCTTCTTTGCAGATAGTATTTCTCTACACATAACACCTTTTAAATAATTCGCAAATACTATTGAATGGTCAGGCTCCAAAATGTTTTTATTGTACATTTAAAAATGTTTCCCTTTTTCCTGTTATTGTATAATGCTAAAGAAGAAATAGACTCAATACTGGCTATTCCGATATCTTAATTTGATTGACATACAAAGAATAGTTTAGAAAACGTTACCAATGCAGATCGACTGTAAAACATGATTATGTTTTAGACGAAGGAGGACCTGTGTGACCAGATGAAACAAGTGAAACAAGACTTAGATAATTCAGAAAAGGTGAGACATTTAAAAACAAGTTTATTTATGTACTTTACTTACCAAATGGGGAAGACTTATAGTAAAACACTAACATAGACAATTGATAGTGAATAGATCTTTCATTTTTAAATAAATCAAATCCAACCAAGTCACACCAAATAAACCGATTTGTTCTTTCGATATTTTTATAGAACGAGTAAGTTCAAGTATAGTTGATATAGGGGTAAAAACCAGTTTGCTTAAAACGACAGTTATTACGGAACAAAAGTTATTTCATTTTTCTTAATGTTATCTCACGTGAAATGTCCAAATTGTAGTCACATATGCCAAAAAATGCTTCTAACAACATGGCGTTAATATGAACTGTGACTGATCGTAATGAGCTACTGTATACAATATATATCTTTATGCAATTATATCTTTATTTGTTTGGCCTTGTAATTGCACATGTGAATGTGAACATATTCAAGGCTATTCCAATGTATTAATCTTATTTACATCTATAGACTAGTATAGAAAACGTTACTCATGCAGATATTATGTACCAATATAATTACATTATATAGACAAAGATGAATCTATATGACGAGATAAAAACGATGACACAAGACCTGCATAATTCACAAAAGGTGAGAATTTGAGACAAATGTTTATTCCTGAAATCTACAAACCAACTGGTAAATATTTATATCTTGCTTAAAGCAAATCTCATGTTTAAAATCATTTATTCCATGTAATAGGCTGATATGCATTTTTAATTCAAAACATCATAGCTGTTGGGTTTTTTTTTTTTCTCCAACTTAATAACTTGTCATTACCCTTTCAGATAAGAAAGCGGATCGAAAACGAATTACATCAAGCAAAAGAGTGTTGTATGCATTCTAAAAAGGTAAGATGAGTGTTAAACACAACAAACAAAAATATGGCACAAAGATATAAAGGAACAAAACGGATTGTTTCTAAATTTTTAAATTTCCCCTTCGTTTCAGACAAACACGGGGTTAGAAAAAGAGTTCCTGCAAGCAAAAGATGTCAAAGAAAAATCTGAAAAGGTAGGAGAAATAGCATACATTAAGAAGCAATATGAGATAAATCGTACATACATTTAAACAAAGGTGGATTTTATCAAACATTTGAAATATTCTCAATTCATTTCTAAATATCTAATCTCCACAATACTTATGTTTATTAACATGCTCATTGTTATAATATTGATTTCACCATCCATAATAAATTCACATCGAGTATCAAAAAAATACTTTTTTAAAAAAGTTTTCGAAGTCATCAAAGTTCAAAGTTCAAAGTTTATTGGCAAAGATCGGCATACAAAGGCCTATGGCCATTAAACACATAGTCATGGTGATAATATACACAAATAGAAACACACAAAGATTCAGCAGTACAGCACAGATCATAATACAAAAAAAAATCAATTCATATATGATACTGAAACAACCTTGCATTTCGCTATTTTTGGTAAATTAAAAACGAGAAAGATCAAATATTATCTAAACTTTTGAGGGTTCAGATTTAATGTTTATAGTGTCATAGTACTCGTAATACATTCAAACTATATATGGTACACACTTACCAAGCCTTACATATTTTCAGACAAGGACGAAATTAGCTGATGAACTTAAACAAGTAAAGCAAAGCCTAACTACTTCAGAAAAGGTGAGAGCAACACTGTTGATGAATCTTAACGCACATATTGATGTGACCCGACATAGACGGACAGTGTTATAGATTTTAATCAAACAGAATTGCCTTTAAGGTTGAATATAAATATGTGTTAGTATAGTATTCACCTGAAAATTACAAACATTGACACGTTATGTTGAAAGTGAGGCCATTCTAAACCCGCCCATTTCATTTAGAGTATGTTGACATTCGTAGGGTTAGACATATCCTAAAATGTAAAATGACTCTAGGTTTGCATTTGTCAAAAGTGCAATTCGGGTAAACTACCCCCACCGTGTTCCACATATACATTGATAATTACAAGTATATAGGTACCATTATAAATTATTAACTTGCTTTACATTCTTAGACGGTGAACTATAGTTTTCTTCGACTTCGATAAATTTCTGTAAAATACAGTTGTATTACCTTAACGCAGGCGCGACGTTATATCCTTTGTTTTGCATTTAGTAATCGTAGGTTTTCTGAACTCGCGCAATGTCAGCCATTTTGTTATTCCGCTCGAATTCTTTTGTTTTAATGACAAGATTAGTCATATTTTTGGTGAGTCATTGATCAGAAATTGTTTATGTTTATATTTCAAAACATAAAACTATTATTACCAGAACTTACATGCTGTTTTCAGTACGGAATTTGATTGGTACAGTCTAAATAATTGGTCAGTTAAAGTAATAGTTGAGTGAGTCACATGAGAGCCAACCTGAACTTGATAGCATAGCTCACACAAAGTGAAAACTTGATACTTTTTGTTCTATCAGCAGTCCACATTTATATATGTATCACAAACACTTTACTGGCGCGAGATTAGGGTAAGCCACCTAAAATATGTACATGGCTAGCACGTGTAGTGAACCATTTACAGTAATTATTGCAATAAAACAAGTTGTTTTTATTTCCCAACTCGATCAAATCGGATAAACATACCGGTTTAAGATTATTTATCATGTATACGATAGTTATTCATTGCAAACGAACCCAGTTGACAGACAAAGAGTCCGGGTCGGTCCAATTCATCCGGGGTTCACGATTTCTCTCGATTGTGAAACATTTCAGATTCCGTTAAGCGTTGTTACACAACCAACTTGTTGGTCTTAAGTATTTTCATTTTTGGCTTTATACGTCATACACTTATTTGGTCGACGCTTCTCTATTGACTTCTTAATAAATCTTTAAATTATTCGGTTGGTGCGATGGTTTCAAGCCACAGAGGAGCTAGAAGGCAGGGCCAAACCTAAAATGCTCTTACACTTTCTCATTAGCATTATATTAGAAAAGTTTTATCAATTAAAATACACCATGATATATGAAGAAAATTGTTCTCTTTGGTGGCTAAAATATATATTTTAAACATATGGAAGAAATTTATTTTATTTTTATGTCAAACGATTGATTTAAACGGGTACTGATCTTTAATAAAATCATATGTTTATTGTTTGTCAAAAAATCTTGCTCTTTTGGACCATGTTATTTCAAATAAAATGTGTGTGAATTGATTTTGGAAAATTCGCGGATATGCAATAAAAGGTTACAAACTTTAAAGTTCCGTCTACTTTGCAGATATTATTTCTCTACACCTTTTAGGTGATATCCAATTACTATTGAATGGCCACGTTACAAAATAATTTTGTTTGTACTTTTTAAAACTTTATGTTCCCTTTTCCCCGTTATGGTATGATGCTAAAGAAGTAATAGACTCAATCCTGGCTATTCCGATATCTTAAAGATGCACTCTTACTCCCAAATAAGACTTAACACAATTAATAATATTGTTTTAATATTCCGAAATGGATGTCGAAATCAATGGTTCTTATAGAGGATACCGCGTTTACTTTCAAAGAAAGAAGCATAAAACACGGTATTTCTAACTTATGATATTATTGTAAACCACAGTGAATCTTTTAGCATTCACCAATCATTTAATACTTTTTGCGCTTTCTGCTATTAAATACACGGTTAGCTATCAGTATTTAATATTTTCCATAAATGTACTATTAAGTAAGTAGTTAAAAAAGTATCACTCAAAATTGATGTTTGTTATACATGTGTATGTATTGATTGGAGTGTCACTTTAATTTGATTGGCATGTAAAGAATAGTTGAGAAAACGTTACTAATGTAAATCGACTGTAAAAAAAAGATTACGTTTTTAGAGGAAGGATAACTTGTGTGACCAGATGAAACAAGTGAAACAAGACTCAGATAATTCAGAAAAGGTAAGACATTTAAAAACAGGTTTATTTATGTACTTTACTTACCTAATGGGGAAGACTTATAGTAAAACACTAATATAGACAATTGATAGTGAATAGACCTTTCATTTTAAATAAATCAAATCCAACCACAAATTACACCAAAATAGACAGATTTGCTATTTCGATATTGTTTGTAGAACGAGTAGGTTCAAGTATAGTTTATCTGTTATGGGTCTCGATCTATTTGTTAAGTATCGTAGTACTCGTATACGATTTGATGTAAAAACCCGTATGCATAAAACGACATTTATAACGATACAAGTTAATAAAAATGCATGTAACAGCATACCGTTTATATGCGTGCCAGGCTATTCCGATGTATTAATCTTATTTACGTCTATAGACTAGAATATAAAACGTTACTAATGCTTATATTATGTAGCAATATAACTGCATTATTTAGACAAAGATGAAACTTTGTGACGAGATGAAACAAATAAAACAAGGCCTAGATTATTCAGAAAAGGTGATAATTTGAGACAAAGGTTTATTGATGAAACCTTCAGACCAACTGGTAAACATTTACATCCTACTTAAAGAAAATGACATGTTTTGAAAGTAAAAGGCTAATATAGTTTTTTTATTCAAAACATCATAGTTGTTGTTCTTTTTCTCAAACATCATAACATGCGAGTACGCTTTCAGATACGTACAAAGATCGAAAAAGAGTTACATCAAGCAAAAGAGTGTTGTATGCATTATGAAAAGGTAAGATGAGTGTTAAACACAACAAACAAAAATATTGCTAAAAGATATAAAGGAACACAACCGATTGTTTCCAAACTTTTGCAATACTAATATCTAAAATCGGTTATCTGTAATGTATACAGAAATGTTTACTTACGTAAACGAGAAATCAAGTTTATGTTTAAACATTTTGCTAATGAGCTTGTTCCTGTAGCTTTTTGCATAAATATTAACTGATCGTTTTAAAAATAAAATACGCACTGCTTTTCATGTACATGCAATTTTACTTGAGTTGTGTGTAAATGCTAATGGAAATTTCGCCGATATGAAATAAGAGGGTGCCAAATATTAAATTCCGTCTTATTTGCAGATATTTCCATACATAAAGCTCTTCAGATGATACCAAAATAATATTGTATGGCTAGGTAAACGCTTTTGACATTGTACATTAAAAACCTTTCTTTTGTTAGTTACCGTTATAATATGATGCTAGAAAAGTAACTGACTCAATCTGGCTGTTCTAATGTCTAAATTTGATTGACATGTATAGTTGACAGTTCATTAACAATACATAAAGACATACCGCCAAGGGGTATACATAAATCCGTAAATATATATGCAATTACAAGTGGACAATAAATCCAAACAGAAATCACAATATACAAATAGGAGGAAAATCATTGGACAGATTACAAAATCAAACTGTTTTTAAATATACATAAACATATTTTTCCATTATAATAAACTATGCGATAGCGAGAGAACATTGTGTTTAAATTTCGTTTTTTTGTGTACATTTCTCAGTCTATTCATCAATATAATAGAACACATTTCTTAGTTTAAAAGCATAATGGATAAACATAGCTAGATATCTATTTAATTATAATTATTTGACTGCATAATTTATCAAATGTTTGTGCATTTGCTCTTTTCAAATAAAATTTATCAATTTGTTTGTTTCTTAAGTCATTATAAAGAGGACATTAAATAATAAAATATTATAATACATTGCACGATAGACACTTTCTACCCTGAAAAAAATATTGGTTAAGGTTTATGCCATCATCTTGCTTCATCTTCCTATCTATGAAATGACACTCTAAGTTCACATAGGTCTCACTTGAATTTATATATTTTAGTATTGATCAAATAAGGTTGCAGCTTTACCAGTTGCAAATCATTGTATAAATACAACATTTAGCTCTGACATCCAGTTTTGTTCATCACGTACACAAATTTAACCAAACATAATGAACACCAAGTGACTTTTAAATGGAAATTGCAGATTTTGCCAATGATTGACTTATATGGCTTGTTTCTAAATAACTATACATATGATTGCAAATGTATTTGACAATTTAATGATCCTGTAGATTAATAGTTTTGAACCAAAATCTTCTGCATTAATTGCACTTCTAAATAACAAAGATGTCCTATGAAGATTACCATATATGAAATTGAATGTATGCTCATTACAGGTTTTGTCAGAAATCTAAATGAACTCTTTCTAGACCCAAAAAATACTTAGACCCCAAATTTCAGACCCATAACTTAAAAATTAATGTATCAGAAAGATCTGATTTATTTGGTATAGACACAATTTAATAAGATATAAGTTTAACTTAAAATTTGCTTGATGCCTGTCTTGTTAGTGTAATATAAGTTTTTGCAGAAGACCCTCCAATGCCTAAGATCGAAATTTAGTTTATAAATTGATCATAGTATGCTTGGGACGAAAATGCCTCAATCCTGGATATTTCGATGTCTTCATTCGATTGGCTAGTATACAATAGTGTAGAAAACGTTATACATGCATATCGAATGTAGCAAAATAATTACAATTTTTGGCGACGGTGGATCTATGTGACAATATAAAACATGTGAATCAAGACTCGATCGTTGTACTGGTAAGAAACACAAGCCAATTATGTACATCTTATTCTGATTTTTGCTGTAAAATAATCTAAATGTTTTACTGTTAAACAAGGTAAAATCTTACATAGATTATTATGTTGAACTTTAAAATTCACGTTAAATCAATATCACTGATTATTTTCAAATTCTAATTTATAAATGGCAATGGCCATGCATATACTCATCAACTATGATGACCAGTTTAAAGAAAAATACCACCTGCATGTTATATGACAAATTGTGACTACAATTTCAGTGAAAGTAAGTGTAACAAATAATTACATTTTTAGGCGAAGGTGGATATAAGTGACGAGATGAAACAGGTCAAACAAGATTCAGAATATTTGGAAAAGGTGAGACATTTAAAAACAAATTTACTCATGCACCTTACCAACTTAATGGGGAACACATATGAATGGATTGTATGTTGAAATGTTACTGAAATGAAATGAAATAATGTATATCATTGCTAAATATTGTTATCTATATATATAGAATAAGGTAATAAATGTATATATACAAAACGATTCAGTGATTGAATATACGATACTGTATCATCAGCTATTTTAGTAAAAAGTCACTACTTTAGCATATGCGTAAAACGTTTCTGTTAATTAGAGAATACCATACAAACTGACATAAACTCAGCTTAACAGTGTGTATTGCGTTAAACATAAATACATGTTCATAATAAGTAAAACATTTGGAAAGACATGAGTTTGTTTAAACAAAAAACACAACAATATTGATAAATTAAGACAGAAATATCTTTTAAAACGTTGTGGAAGTTTTCTATGCGATGTTTATTTTGACAAAAAACACGTTTCAAGACGTTTCTGAGTTTTTAATCGATGCATACCAACATTGATGATAAACATCCAGTTTACGTTTTTTATAACACAAAAATCAATTAGTATTGAAAATTGGCAAGTTTCAACCAAACATATATTGATTTAAATTTGTTCAACCATGTATGCCAAGTTATAGTTAAGTTCGTTTTCAGTGTCAGTCTCGAGCATGTTATATATTATTATATAAAATGCTCATCTAACATGGTTAGTTGGATCCAGTATTCAATCACTGATACCTTCTTGTGTACCGCATATTTATTCTTTGAACTCCACCGTAAAGAGCTTCAAAGTTGGGCGATCGTCTCACACATAATTTTTCAGACAGCATTTAGAGTGTTTAATTCTGACATCCGGTTCTTCATGGTAGCCCCATATTTGTTACCAATAATTTCAAGTAAGTAGTACAAGCGAGTCGACCTAATCAATTCTATGGCAAGTGTCTCAAAACAACACGAGACGTGTCGAAAATTGTAAAATTACCTTATATATTATTTTTAAAGTTTACCTGAAATACAGTTGCATTTCTTACTTTCATAAGACTTGAAGATGGTAGTAAACATACTCTCAGATTCAATCTAGATTTGTAGTTTAGGCCAAGATTGAAACCAGGCAAAAGTATTTTTCCCAATTTATCTTATCATCTGTTTCATATTCCGCTATAAATTTATGGGAATATCTTGCGTACGAATCACTGGCATCTTCCTTCCTTTCCGTACTTCGTTCTCTTTATGTCTAAATTTGATTGACATGCAAGGCATAGTATATAAAACGTTACCAATGCAGATCGAATGTAACAAAATAATATGATATCCAGGCAAAGGGGGATCTATGTGACGCGATGAAACAGGTGAAAAAAAGACAAAACAAGAAATTCAGAAAAGGTGAACACTTTAAAAACACGTTCATTCATGTACTTTTAAAAACACCTGATCAGGAGCATATATAGCAAAACACTAATAAATCTACAATTAAGCAAATGCCTTTTTTTGGTAAACATTTATTGCAAGTTTAACGATAACATTTATTAAATCTTAACCATTACAGCCTTATGTTAACAAAAAGGAGAAAATGAGTCAAAATATATACCGTCGACTGGCAAAATGAAATGCGATCAAAACTAATCTTACACCCGTCATCAATTTCATTGAATATTAATATAAAATAATACAGACACAAAATCAATAGTCGAAAGTCTACACAAAATCCGAGTTCAAAGGCACAGAGTCAACATCGATGGCATAAAACAGAAATACAAACACTCCAGCCGGCCTTAAAATGATTATGATAGAAACTCGCCGAACTCTTACTTCTGAACTAGTTGACTCAAGTTGTGTATTCTATGACGACTAGTGACTGTTCGTATGTATTGATAACTGTTGATATAAATGCAATTAGTCCATAACTTCTAGCCTAATTGTTTGTCTCTGTGCTTTTAGACCATACATAAACTACTGCAGTCGAAAATGGCATGTGTCTATTCTGAGAAGGTAAAAGTAATGCCGTGCAGGTTGATGCAATAAGGCAAAACAACAAAGTTCGTTCTTCGTTTAATAAGTGGATAAATTGTCATAATAACCTGTCTGAAATGGTATTTTGATAACCTCAAATAATACATCCTTATCATGATTTAGTGATAATGTGAAACAATTAAAAGAATTGCTGTTACATTTTGGTGTAAGATCGAAATTTAGATGATTGGGTGATCACTGTGTTCTGAAGAAAAAATGACTCAATCCTGGCTTCCCCGATGTCTTCATTGGAATGGAAAGAATAATATAATATAGAAAACGTTAACCATGCATAATGAATGTAACGTACTAATATTATTAACATTTATAAGCGAAGGGAGATCTATGTGACGAGAAACAAGTCTCAAATAATTCAGAAAAGGTGAGACATTTAAACACATGTGTATTCATGTTCTTTACAAACGTAACATATATAAATGGATTGTATATTATTATGTTAATAAATTACATGAAGTGATCTATATAATTTGCTAAATCTAATTTCCTTGTATTGTTTATATGTGTATATAAATATAAGATAATATGATATATGTATATTATATGTATTTTTGCTATTTTCGTAAAATTTAATTTAATCTTTTCTGGGTCTAGATTTAATTGAATAGACATGTATAAATATCATCAAGTAAACAGATAACAAATGTTATAAACAAACATTGTTTCCTTTGTTTTCAGACGAGGGAGAAAGCGAATAGTGAGTGGGGAAAAATTAAACAGGGGCTTGATCAATCGGAAAAGGTGAGCTCTTTCAAAAATATGTTTATTTATCATTTCGTCCATATTTATAGGCATATATCGCGTAGTAAACCATTTATATTCGGCCTTGGTATAGGAAATGTATAGGTAAATTTCGCGTAGTAAACCATTTACAAAAGTCCTAGGTATAAGAAATGTAATGGAATACAATAGGTTTTACAAAGCGATCGGCTCTGATTATCATCAGATATATGCTATTCTTAGTCGAGGATATGAGCGTCACTTTCGTGCGATTTTATTGCAATTTATCAAAGTGACCAGGCCTTATTATAACTTGGGCGGAACTCTATTACTTCTCTTCTATCGTTATATGTCGTTTTTGGGCTAAACTTATATATTTGGCGTTACACCTCATTCAACAATGAACGTAATTCACCTTCCCTTATTTCTACCAGATTCATCTTTAAAGTTCACGGGGGATGAGGTAGTTTCAAGCTATATTTAAAACAATGGTCGCGAATAGATCATAAACAATCTAACACCTTATCTGTGCAATATGTTCAGGAGAAAACTATTTCTTAGCGGTATACAAGATAATATCAATAGTCATCAAAATGGAGTTCTTTATTCAATGACTTGAAAATATTCTTATCATTTATTGCGTATGATGCGGTAGTTATTGGAATTGATCCTAGTTATGCTTTTTTTAAATATGCAAACCTGTTCACTCGTCATCAATTTCATGGACTATTGATATAAAATAATACTGAAACAAACTCAGTAGTCGAAAGTTTATACATAATCCGCGTTCAAAGGCAAAGGGTCGACGTCAATAGCATAGAACAGAAATACAAACAATCCTAGATTGAATATGATAGTAAATCGCCATACTCTTGCTTCTGAACTAGTTGACTCTAGCTGTGTATTATATGACGTTTTGTTACTGATCTACGTAAATGTTGATATAAACACAAATGTCATTAGTCTATAATTGTTTGTTTTTCTATGGCTACTTGATATTTATTTGTTTGTCTCTATGCTTTCAGACTAGCAAGGTATTAGAAAAGAATCTACAGCAGTCGAAGCAGACATGTGCCCATTTTGAAAAGGTAAGAGCAATGCCGTGCAGTACGATGCAATATGGCACAAACAATGCTCGCGAGTTCAAAAATGATTCTTTAATTCATTAGTGGCTAAATGATTATAATAACTCATCTGCAATGGTTGAAACCTATTTGTTTCCCTCAAATAATTCACCCTACTAATTTTTTTATTGAAAATATAATACGAATTAAAATAATTGTTGTACCATTTTAGCGTAAAATCGAAATTAAGTTATCGAGTGATTACAGTATGCTAAAGAAGAAATTGACTCAATCCTGGCTGTTCCGATGTCTAAATTTCAAAGTATATAATAGTATAAAACACCTTACCCATCCATATTGAATGTTAAATAAATAATTAACATTTTTAGGCGAAGACGGATCAATGTGACGAGATGAAACATCTGAAACAAGACTCAGATAATTCAGAAAAGGTGAGACATTTTAAAAACAGGTTTATTCATGTTCTTCACCAACTTAATGGGGAACGTAAATAAATGGATTATATATTGAAATGTTATGATTTAAATGAAATGATCTATGTAATTTCATAAACTGTCATTTCCTTAGATTATCTTTTTATATATAAATATAAGATAATATAATATATGTATATTATATATATTTTTGCTATTATAGTTACAAATCATCTCATCTTTGATGGGTCTAGATTTAATTGTATAGACCAGTATAGTTATCATCACGTAAACAGATTCGAAATTAAACAAACAAACCTCGTTCCTTATGTTATCAGACCATTGAGAAACTGGGTAATGAGCGGAGACAAATGAAACTGGAGCTTCATAAATCGGAAAAGGTGAGGCCAACTTACCCAAATATGTATATTTTTTATGTCGTACATGTTTATAAGCAAATTACGTGTAGTAAACCATTTACATTAGGCTTTGTTATAAGACATGTACAGGAATACACCATATTTGACAATTTGATAGGTTCTGATTATCATCGGGAAATATGCTATTCTAAGTCTAGGTTATGAGCATCCCTTTCGTGCGATTTTATTTTATTTAGATTCGTCTTTAAAATACACGGGGGATGAGGTGGTTTCAAGATATAATTGAGACGTTAGGCGTGAGTAGATCATGAACAATCTAACACCTTTTATTTTGTTGCATGTTCAATATAATTATTTGATACGTATATGAAATTATTTCCATCTGTTATTATAATCGAATTACATATTTGATTTAGAGTACCGTATGTACATTTGGCATTGGCGAAAATGTACGTACCTCGATGGTAATTGAAGGTTTAAAACAATACTCTTGCAAAGTCATATACGTAAAACGTGTCTTTTTATTAAAGAAAATAGAATACCATACAAACTTTACTCAACTCAACTTTACCGTGTTTATTGCATTAAACATATATACATCTTCATAGCAATTAAAACATTTGGAAAGACATAAATTTGTTTTTAACAAAAGAGCAAGGCACGATTAAGGATATATTTAGACAGAGCTATCTTTTTTAAACACGCAGGTAGTTTTCTATGCGAAATATATGTTTATATTGACAAAACGTTTCAAGACCTTGGATTAACTAATCGATGCATACCAACATTGATGATAATTATGCAGTTAACGATGTTTAATAACACTAAAACTCATAAGCGTATTAAAGTGATTCACCCAAACATAGCCCTGCCAGTATTCTTTAAGAATTTGTTTGACATTATATGCCCAGTAATATCCCTTACAGTTAGGTTCGTTTTCAGTGTGAGTTCCGAGCATGTTATATGTTTTGTCATGTTATAGAATTTTAATTTAACGTGATTGGTTTGATCCAGTTGATACTTTGCCGTGAACTGTCATAGGTATTTTTCCTAATTCACCGTAAAAAGCTTCAAGATTGGTACAACATCTCACACATTATTTTCTTCTGACAAAATCTAGAGTATATAACTTAGACATCCGGTTTTTCATGGTACTGATCGGCATGACTAGAATATTGTAAACAGGTAAAGGGTTATGAAGTGAAAACGATGCATGTTCAACGACGTTTTGCTGTGCGCAATGTCGGCTATCATCGATTGTGGAGTTGAAGGATCATCCTCAAAGAATACTTTTTAAGTCATCGTTTTTAGAATAACATTTAGGTTACTATTTATATTATGTTGTATGTCGTTTACAAAGTATCTACACAAAATGTTACTGGGCGGGGCGGGTCCACATTCTCCCCAATGTGTGAATTAATTGGCGCAGACAAATTCTTTTTATATCTAATGTATAACATTACAACGAAATATATCGCTTAAAGTTATTTTTTTCTTCGCGAACATTCAAGGACATAACTTTCTCCACAATAAAATCCTTTTTATCCGGTCAAACATTGCCTCCCAGTCTAATAATACAATGAGTAGCTAATTCGTATCTGCAAGACGCTTAGGTGACTAACGCGTGAAATACAACAAAAACCATCAATTGTTGATTTTCTTTTCTTGAAACTGAATTGGTTGTCGATAGGACCATCAGCTTACCTTACCATTGTTTTAGTCTGTTCAGTGTTTACAAGTAATTTTAAGGAAAGTTTTGTCATTATAATATTGAGTAAGCATATAACTTACGCAAACTTTTATGAATTATTCATTTATTCGCATTTAGAAAAGTACAGTTTTGATATAATCAATGTTTATCATTTACAGAGAAAACATGCATTGAAATTAGAAAGGGCAAAAAACTATGTTTGACAAGAAGGGTGACTTGTATGTTTTTTCGATTAGAATGCAATACAATAACAATATTAAAATCGCGTTATACTGCATAAAATAGCATCGCAAGATTCATTGCTAATAGAAAAACATAAACAAGTTTACATAATTTGAAACGGAATTTACGGAACGTAGTTTTTAGTGAACCTTACTACATATTATTATTCACTGTATATTACTTATGTATGAACAATTGTACTCTGTTCGGAAGGCGTTTCTCCCCAATACGGAGTTGAAATTAGTACAGACAAATCATAGTAGAGTCGGTAACTTTAGAGTAAATCAAAACGTGTTAGCCGTGCTGTAATAGTGGACACTTGAGTATTTTTGTTATTGTTTGTACTATCGAGACACTAGGGTATGCCCTGTGCAATATTAGCATCATTACCACGTGTAGTAAACCATTTACAGTATTCATTTCTTTAAATCAAATGCTTTATATTTTCCAACTCTACCAAATTTAATTATCTCTAAAGTATAAGATTATTTGTCGAGGCGTTGGGTATTTCATTGCAACCTAACCAGGTTGACGCACACAGACCAGGGTTAGCTCCAGTTATCTTGGGTTTACACGTTTGTTTCTTTTTCTCTCGATTGTGAAACATTTTAAATCTCTAACTTAGTAGTTTCACAACAAATGTTTTGGTCTAAAGTATTGTCTTTGGTTGTAAAGCTCATTCAATGATATGGTCAATGTCTCTCTTATTACTTCAGAATTATTCTTTAAACAACGCGGTTGATGCGGTGGGTTCCAGCTACAGTGCAGCTGGACGGCGCAGGCAAACCGTACATGTAATATAGTTTTATTTATTGTGTTATACGCTGAGATATGAACAAAATTGTATTTTATGACTAAAAATGCATGTTTGTAACATATGGTAGAAATGTATTATGTGAGTCAACCGATTAATTCAAACGGTTACTGATCGTTTATAAAATGTTGTGCATTGTTTGTCATGTAATTTGTACCATGTTTTTTCACTTTATATGTGAGTGTATTGCTAACGGCAAATTTACCGATATGCAATAAATCGTTAACCAATATTAAATTCCGTCATATTCGCAGATACTTTTTCTTTGAATGGCCAGGTTACAAAACGCTTTTTGGTGTTCGTTTAAAACCAAGAATAAGAGTTTAATACGTGGCGGAGCCAGGTCGTTGCGTGATGATTGACAAAAAGAGTGTCTCATAACGGCCCGAGACGAATCGAAATTTTTAAATTTACTTAATATATATGCTTCTTAAAGTTTACATGCAATCCAGTTGCACAAATAACCTCAGATTCAATCTACTTTTAGGGTAAGCCAAGTTTGTAAACAGGTAAAAATAGTTTTTCCAAATTTATTTTATCATCATTTTCATATTTAGCTACACGTCTATCCGAATTTGTTGTGTAAAATCACTGACATCTTCCTTTTTGTATTGTACTTCGGTTTGATTAAAATGACCTCGTAGCAAGAAGAACAACTTTCTGTACTAAAGTAAACACATATCTCGCACTCTTGATGTCAACATGAATTTACAGTTTTTCTTGTTTTTCAACTAAAAACAATTTTGCCGATTCGTTTCTTTTGTTCCTCTAATGTTAACGCTGAATAAAAATGCCGCCTCAATAGTATTCACTGGTTATTGATAACTTAATAATATCGATAAATGATTAACTTGAATAATTTCCGAAACTGCGTTCGCGTTTGCCTCCCTTTACGATTTTCATAATAAATCAGTGTATCTGTTAAATGAGATCATAATTTCACAATCGCCAAATATGATTTTACGATTAAAGTTATGTACATGAGCAAACATTTTACGGATCGCAAAATGATCATCGATAATTGGCCCGGGCCGCAAAACTGATAATCGACGAGTCAAAAAGTGCGAGAACCATGCACAAACGTGTTACTATATTTTATAACATATGTGTCAAATTTCGTTATTTCACGAATAGTATGATGCTAAAGAAGAAATTGACTAAATCCTGAGTATTCCAATGTATAAATTTGTTTGACATATATAGGATAATAATGTAAAATGATACCAATGCAAATCGAGTGTATCATAAGAATTATATTTTAGGAGGCGGGGAATCTATTACACGACATGAATCCGGTGAATCAACACTTAGGTTATTCAGAAAAGCCGAGACCTTTTAAAACAAGAGGATTCATGTATTTTGCCAACCTGTTGGGGAACACTTATAGTAAAACATTAATAAATCTACTAAAATGTCAATACCATTTTTGTAAACATTTATTGCAAGTATAACGATTTCATTAATTTTCATTTAAACTATAATAACCTTAAATTTACAAAACGGATTGTTTTCAACGTTTTGGAATATAAATCTTATAAAAAGTATATGTAATGAATAGTGACATTATTACTATCTAAATTGACTGATAAAATATATGGGAAGATTTACTGTCGACCGGCCAAAAATATGTGATAACAAAATAAATCTGACACTCGACATCAATTTTATTGAACATTTTTTATGACAAATAATAGAAACAAGTCCAGACGTCGGAAGTTTAAACATAATCCCCATTCAAGAGCGCAGGGTCAAGGTCAATGACATAGTTAAGAAATTGAAACAATCCAACTCATCCTGGAATTATGCAAATTACTCGCCAAACTCTCGCTTCTAAACTAGTTGTTTCCAATTGGGTATTTTATGACGACTCGTGACTGATCACATGTCTACGTAAATGTTGATAGTAACACAATTGTCATTAGTCTATAATTACTTATAATTCCATGGCAAGTACTAAATTTACTGTTTGACTTTATAATTTTAGGCTAGCAAGGTGTTCAAACAAGACATACTGCAGTCGAAAGAGGCCTCTGTATATTCTAAAAAGGTAAGAGCACTGCCGTGCAGTAAGATGCAATACGGCATAAAAGCAATGCTCGCAAATTAAACAAAAGGTTCTTCATTTCATAAGTGGTCAAATAATCATATAAACTTAAATAATATCTGAAATGGTTTGAATGTATTTGTTTACAAACACATTCCTCCATCAAATATATTAAACTCATAATGAAATTATTATGATTGTTTTTACACTTCGTTGTAAAATCTAAAAATTGTTCATCGAGTGACCATACTGCGCTTAAGAAGAAATTGACCCAAACCTGGCTATTTGGATGTCTAAATTTGATTGACATAAATAGAATAGTATAAAAAACGTTACACATGTAGATTAAATGTAACATAAACTACATTTTAGGCGAAGGGGGATCTATGTGACGAGATGCAACAGTTGAAAGCAGACTCAGAACATTCAGAAAATGTGAGACCTTTGAAACTTAATCGGGAACATATATAAATGGATTGTTTATTGAAATATTAATGAAATTAAATTAAATCATCTATACAAATTGTTAAATATCGTGATCGTAGCTGATCGTTTTGTTTAATATACGTTTATATACATATCGATTCAGTGTTTAAATATATGACACTGAATCGATTTGCAATTTTGCTATTTTATTAAAAATTCATCTTATCCTTTCTGAGTCTATATCTAATTGTATCGACACGTATAGTTATCATCACTTAAACAGATTGCTAATCATTTCTTATGTTACCAGACAATAGAGAAACGGTATAATGAGCGGGAACAAGTGAAACAGAAGCTTGATAATTCTGAAAAGGTGAGACCTTTACAGATATGTTTATTTATCATATCGTAGTGGTTAAAAGGCAAATGATGTGTATTTAACCATTTAAAATATGCTGAACATGATACTTTACAATTCGATCGGCACTGTTTACCATCGGAAAATATGTTATTCGTAGTCGCGGCTCTGAGCTTCCCTTTTGTGTGATTTCATTGCAAATGGTCATTGACCAGGCCCCAATATTGCTTGGGCTTACCTGATTGCTTTTGATCTCTTTGTTATGTATCGTTTAAGTTAAATTTCTTGTCGTTACAAAACCTCTTTTTTCGGGCAAGGGAATTAAAGGTAGCTTATCCACTCATTCAACAACGAACGTAAAATCCACCACCACTTAAATCTAGAAGATTCGTCTTTAAAAAACACGTGGGATGCGTAGGGTTCAAGCCATAATACAAGCCAATAGGAGCGTGAAGATCATTAACAATATAATAACGCCGCCTCGTTTTTAATATATTCAGCATTTTTATATGCTATGTATAAGTACATATTTCCACCTGTAATCTTACATATTTAATTAAGAGAACCGTATGTAAATATGTTATATTGTAAGACCATAGACAAATATGGACCTACCTCGATAATGACTGATGATATTAAAACAAATCAGGCAAAGTCACATGCATAAAATGTTTCTTTTTATTTAAAATAATATAGAATACTATGTAATCAAATATGTATAAATTGTAATATCAACTGGAGAAAATGATAAAACAAGTCTGATACACGTCATCATATCAAACAATAACTCATTAAACTAGTTCTCGTATTTGTATTCATTTGTGACAAGAGCGTCCCTAGAAATGTTCCTGTCGGGGCATGTCTGAAGTTAATTTTAAGCAAAAGTGGACAGCTTGAGTCATCCAAATTATCACGGCAACCATGAAATTCCCATACGACTGTCGTTTTTTTATCTGGCTATATGTTTTATCCCTATTAATCACAAAAATGTATTAACTTTAATGTTGATTTTAGTTGTAAGTTGCGTATATATATATCAAGCTTTCTTATATACTGGCCATAAAGGCCAACGAAGGTCTTGATCAACATCATTTCAAGGTCAACGTGTGTGAAGCATCTAATATATTGATAATTTACCTACAATTGGTTTCAATGATTTACAAACAAATGCACAAGGTCATTTAAAAAGCATAGTCAAATAACATATCATTTTCCATCATTTTAAATCAACAGAAAAGCTTAAAAGATATATGTACCGGTGAGATACACCAGCCAATAACGTTCCACATCTTATTCGGAGTATTGATAATATAATTGTAATAATATTAAACACGCTAAATTCATAGATTATAATGAGGGACTAGTGAGTTCACGTTTAATCAATATCACTGATATTTAAATATATTATAGAGATTTGGCTATGGTCATGCATAAACTCTTCATTTCAACTGAAGAATAATAATACCGTTTACATACCGTATCGTACATACCACCTGAATGTTTAACCTCTAACTGTGACTAGAATTTGAATGAAAATAAGTAGGTATTTGGAAGAGTGGCAATAAAGGAGAGTATTTTCGTTAACCAAATTAAACGGAAATTGCTGTGGTATGTGCAACAATCGGTATCAACTGCCAACACCTCAGCCGACCAAATAATCATAGATGGTGCCCAAGATTGCCATCATTAATTGTAACTTCGGTTTTAATGCTATATTTGAATATGGCACATTGTATTAAAAATATGCTATATACTGACATCGATATTGATTTCCTCGTTATGCACTTTAAATTATCATATCACGCGTTTACTACTTCAATGTTAAAAGAAAGGTCATTTAACATGTAAGTGTTTTCTCATTTCTTTTTTCATCACCATAGTCACATTAAAGGTGCTTAAGGCGATCGCACGATTGCTCATAGATGCAAAAATACGATTAATACTTAGATTAATATTTTAAATACAATAATGCAATTGAAATTTAACAGTTTATTCTGTAATTGAGTATTTGTTTTGAAAGAAATTTAAACAATATACGTTTGTATAAAATAAAAGCTTATTTGTGTAAAGTCGTATATCATTGGTTAAAAGATGTCGCACTGATCATATCAGAGTGCAATTTTTAAACAAACAATGACGTCATAACTCCTTGCTTATTATAAGATATAAACGTCGCGTTTCATATATACAAAGAAAAAAAGGCAAACATCAACATGTGTTCATTATATTACTTCAGTTTTCAGAGGAAAGTGTCAGATTTATTTGAAACAACTTGGTACAAATTTATTTTTTAGTATTGTTGAGGCTACAATTTGCTTTTGTATCAGGTCTTGTATGTTTATATGGGCAATGGTCACCAAATGAAAGCAGTTTTTCAATGTTAGAGATAAATAAACAAAACGTTCGAAACAGATGTCAAGATCAAATGTCATCGAGATAAACATATCCCAATTTTCGAGAATGCTGATCAAAATATTAACTCTTAAACAATATCACATGTTCAGTTTGGTTAAAACATTGTTGCAAAGTATCCCGCAATTATTCTATTTTTGATTAGATTGTTCTGATTTATAAAGAGGAATCAATTGCGATACAGTTAGAAGTCATAAAATGTTGCTTGAAGTATGTTATTTAAATCTAAAATATATGCGAATATAAGAAAATAGCTACAGAATCACAGGGACCAGAACCCAATTTATAATGAAACACATTGGCACTAGCATAACCTAGTACATGGCTAAAATTGGTTGATATGGCACTGAGAACATGTGGTCTGTCTGGCAGTTAAATTTTTTACATGGGTTCTGTTAGGCACAGATTATTGTTAATTAGAGTTGGACGTGTGGTATGTTTCGCTCTCCAAGGGCTTTATCATTATCAAGATGTGGTATGTTTATGCATTGTTTTTTAATTATGAGTAAATCTTAAATGGAGTTACACACGTGTTCGTTTTGCTTCATATAAATAAGCCTGTTCGATTGGTTATTTATTTCGTTTTAACATCTCATTAGTTTATATGTTATGTATTGCTTTTTTTCTTCAGATTCTGAGGAGATGTATAAATCTTGACAACTGTACATTAATGCCTACAAATATTTAAGTAAGAGCATGATCGTGGCTTATAGTAATAATTCAGATAGTATGACTAGTCGTGGCAAACGAAAATGGCGGCCAGTGTTGCTTTTGTTTAGGGAAACCATGATAACCTTGATGATGCCAGCTGTCAACCATCGCTAAAAGTTAAGATCAGTCAGCCTCATACATAGACTTGCAATATGTTAACAATAGCCGATAATTTAAAACCGACAAACCTTTATTTTTGTCTCTTATTTTCATAGTTTTCATTTACTTCCCACCAAATATCACAACCTTCCAATAAGCACCTTGTACGGCTAGGGCCTCTCTAGACTAGATCTTATTAACAAGTATTTATCTGTACTTGAATGGTCCTAGCAAGTGCGTATAAATACTTAAATAATCCCGCGAAAGGTATATTCAACATATATCAGTCGTGTCCCGTTTCAGGAAAAATATTTTGACCTTGAGCGACAAATAATATAAACTGCTACCGCTTTTATTTATTTAACAGAAAGATCAAAGGGTAAAGTCAAAATATAATTTAACTATGTTAATATTTTATCACCATCAACACGTAAAAGATATCATTTTAAATAGGGATTACAATCAAATATAAGATTAACATACAATTTTGCACTTCAACTGAACAAGAAAATAACATACTCAATCACAAATATATATGAAGTATATTAATGAAATAAACCAAACATGCATTTTAAAGGCGAAATTTGTTCTTAAAATAACAAGATTGAAGGCCTCAGTCATTTCTTCACAACAATTGCAACTTGAGATTTGGAACGTACACCCACTAAAGAGTGTCAGTGGATTTTCATATGAGAATTCCTTCACATGCACCCGCCTTCTTCCGGGCTACGTGCAAGAAGGGATATTAATAACATTCGTACTATCTGTCATTACAGATGGAACTTCAATTAAGTATTTGTTATTTTTTTATCGACTTCTTCAATTTCCTGTAAGGCACGGACTAACTCATCATTGACTCATATCCAAATTCATTCACATCCTCATACTTCTTCATGTTTAAATAAATGACAATCTACCTACACTGATTTATTTATTTGGCGGATACATTCAAATTCATGTTCCTCTACATGGTAAATTAGAGAGTCGATATTTCGACAATGGTGAAAATACGACTCTGTGTCGGCGGTTTCTATGGCCCTTTTTTAAAATAACATATTTTGCAATCAGTGTCTCTCTTGTCAGAAACCTAATTTCTGCTAAACTGAACATTTCTAAGTCGTATTCATCACCGCATATGTAGAGCTTTGCAATTCAAAGTATCCCACAAAGTGTTTATGATTCGAACTCGGTTGCCCTTTACGGTCCGTTTTTTTTTTCGTTTACATGTGTACTAAAAATAGACACATCAAGTTTTTTAGGTTGTATATCACACACACATCCTTACATACTCCTTCTTCAACAAACCAGTTTCTTATTTTCTTTATAAATCTCAATGTTCTTATCAGTGTGATCGCATTCCTTTTACTTTCAATGAATCTTCTATACAAACTCAACAGCAACACCAGAATCTTTCTAGCCTCGTCCTCTGAAAAACCGACATCTTGAGCATCAAATGCCTGTCTTTCTCCTTTTTGCTATCCAAATACAATACTCTATAGTCTTTACTCTTAACATGTATTTTGTCCTATTCAGGCCATGTTTGCCGTGAAAACGACGTCAATGCTGCACGTGCTCCTTTTCTTCGACCAATTATGCAATAATTTCAATAACGTACCGTGAAAAGTTTACGACCGGAAATTATAATCGTTTCTGCGGGAACATATTTCTGAAGTAAAATGTTAGTATATAAAAAGAACACTTTTTGACGAGATTTATCAAGAAAACATTACATCAGTAGTTCAGAAAAGGTATTTCCGCAATAGAAACAGTTGATCAATGACATGTAACTTTTCCCAAAAATGTTAAAAAGCAAAACATTTACGTTGATTTATTTTTTATTTTTTAAATGATTTTTATATCGATGCATACGAGATACGTATGTGTGTCAATTTCTATATTATATTTTAAAAGGAACGGGCAATACCTGAGGCTAAAGGACAGGACTTCAAATGATAGTTCTGTTTACACAATTATATAGTATACATTTACATACATGTCAATGAATTAACATATAAATACAATTATCAGTGACATGCTACATATTTATTCTTGAATTAGTAGTATATATGAGTTATATTTTTATATTTATATTTATATAAATTGTTTAGCTCACCTGAGCACGAAGTGCTCAAGGTCAGCTATTGTGATCGCCCTGTGTCTGTCGTCCGTCATCGTCGTCCGTCATCCGTCGTCAACAATTTGACTGTTAACACTCTAGAGGTCACAATTTTGGCACAATCTTAATGAGACTTGGTCAGAAGGTTACCCTCAATACAATCTTGGACCGGTTCGATGGGTCACCTTTGGTTAAAAACTAGGTCACCAGGTCAAAATAAAAGCTTGTTAACATAATAGAGGTCACATTTATGACTGTCTCTTCAGGATACGTTAATATGTTAATATTAATGGTTTCTAAGTCAGGTTCTAATCTGATTCATGTGTCAAAAATTAGGTCAATAGGTCAAATCATTGGAAAAGCTTGTTAGCACCCTAGAGGTCACATTTATATTTGTATGTTAATGAAACTTAGTCAGAATGTTTATATTGATGAGCTCTATGCCAAGTTCGAAAAGGAAAAGCTTGTTTACACTCTATATGTCACATTTATAACTGTATATTCATGAAAGTTGGTCATAATTTTATATTAATAATCTCTAAGTCAAGTTTGAGTAAAAATGTAAAAACAAAGGCAAGAACGCATCCTTTCTAAGGTAGCAGACTACCAGACTGACATTTCAAATTCTCTGAAACTGGTATACCCTCAACTTTAACATTTAACATGTAGCATTGAAAACTAGTCCCTTATTCGTTTTAATTATGTCCCCTCTCGTTGCACTTTCCATCGCCCTTATTCCCTCCTCCTGTCACCATTGGCTAGCCCTGAAAACACTTATTTCACACTTGAATTTGATCAGGTTAGCGATACAGGGCATTCAGGGTACTTTAAATAAGCTTTACATAAGAGCGTTATTTTGATCATTGGAAAATTGTGTTTAAAGTTTCAAAACACACTTATAAAATATTGTTTTGTTTTGTTTTGATTTTTTTTTTATACCAGCTGACTATAAAAATTGTCGGGTCGGCGCCCATTTGGAAGCTTATTTGACTTAGTTCGGAAATAGCCTTGGATGTTTTGAAGAATACCAGCACTGGGTTAAGTGACGCTAACCTTGACATATGTATTGATGAATGAGCAGTCATAAGCCTTGCTTAATGTTTGCAGGTTTCTAGCTAAAAGACAATTTCCAGCATATCACAAATGATAGCCAAAACTGTGGCGGAATGAGTATAAATTCTTATATAATCTTATAAGATCAAGGCTTTAAGTGCATGTAGACACTAAAGAGTTACCCCCTTAAAAATGACCCTGGAGCTCGAAGCATATATCTGAGCTCACTGTGAACTTTTGAACCTGACATGTATTTGACCCTCAGGAATAATAAACATCGTCCCCCATTATTACAGTGACACTGTGTTCCATGGCGGGGTATTGACCTAACTGGTGCTTAACTGATTCGAATATACAGTACTTTGGCTCTTGGTGTGGTATTGAAAGAAAATATTCTGGATTAATGTAATCTGTCTTGCAGACAATGGATGTTCATAACATTCTTGTCTCTTGGAGCTTTAAGATGGGTCTGGCCTTTATTTGAACTCTGTTCATAATGACCAATGACCTTGGGGAAATAACTATTGGCAAGACTGGAGCACTACACAATTGATATGTACTTTATTTACCTTAAGAAGTTTACTCCAGAACTCTAGGCATCCCTCTGGTTTTGCTTGTGGCATATGATCAGAATGCAGCTTATTGTTGAACATAAGTAAGAATTTATTTAATCATAATCAACACTGTTTAAAAGTGTGGTAAAAATGTTCCTCTTACCTCCAAAGTCACGATATAATTTTAATATTAATAAGTTCACAGATTTTGCATGCAAACGTTGTTGCGTTGCTCATTGTGAGGGTGAAATCAGATTTTCTAAGAAACTCCGCTTGGTCAGCTTACACCCATCATTCCCCAGACACCAAGGCAAAGAAATGACCGCATGTAAATGATTGACCTTGTTAGAATCATCTTAATAACTTGTAACCTTGCTGATTGTTTCAGGGTTCAGACGTATTGTTACAAGATGGCGCGAGGCGAAGCAAGATAGATAGATCCTCCATGCATGCAGCATTGCAAAGGATAGATTCCTTGGTGTCTGCGTACAAACCCTGGTTAAAAGACAGGAAAATGTTACCGACCCCTCAAAAACTATATGCTTGGAATGTGGAGTATAATCATCGTAAATCTGATACTGGTAGGTATAAGGGAACAATTCGTTCTAAATTCTCATCCCGGTATCAAAAAAATAACTGGTTTGGTGCAATTTTTATGCATTTTTAAGTGGCATCGTATGTTAACATTTTTCCTGCTTTTACACCTAATTTTATTTTGTCTCACTTATTATGTATATTAAATACAGGCCCAAAAGTCAACACATTTTTCCTCTCGCCCTATGCGAGAGACCACTACCCGACAAGGGCATTGCCCATTTTTGGCTTGAGTCAGACGTGTAAATAATGTAGAATTAGTATTATATGACTAGGTCAGTGCCCACTAAGAACCATAATAAGATACATTATATTCTAGTTAAATAGTCAGTCTGTTTTGACCACAATAAGTCAGTGACCTCTTGGTATTATTGCAGTGGTCTGAGTACTTATACCATAATAGTATGTGTATTTTTTCTGGCCATTGACATTTGTCAGTATCAAATTAAGACATAATATCAGTATCTGTTTTCACATTAGGCTAAGTGGTAATAAAAGTGACAAATTTACAGTGATTTTGACAATTTAAAACATGAAACATCATTCTCTTTGTTTTTCTATTTTTTACCTGTTTATATTATATTTTGAAAACATAACAAGGGCGTTTTTTGAATGTTCTTTGTTTTTTGAAGAAATAAAAAAGACAAATTATTTAAACTCGTTGATCCTGAGCAGTCAGGCATATTATGTTGGACAGCGGTCTGTGGTGGTTCGGGACAGTCTGTAGCTGATCAGGGATGTTTCAGGATTTAATTCTTGTTAGTCATCTCTTGTGGTGTCTGCTGTTTTTAGATCATCAGGAGATTGTCCACTCAATTTAACCTACGACCAATCCGCATTGCGATATATCTTGATCCGGGATGGTCCGGCTTTAGTGTGACTGTTACATTTTAAGCTTTAGCCCTGTATACCCTTCTTTGGGCATAAACCCCTCATTCTCAAACAACCTCAAGACCACCCTCCCCCCACCAAGGCACCGTTTTTTAATTGACAATTATCTGCGAATAGAGTATAAGAACCGCTGGACCACTTGTAACATCTTGTTGAAAGAAAAATATGCAGGAAATAGAATTGTTGTTAAAAAAAATGTGGAAAAATCGGTCAATGGCTTGCATCTTGAGTGGATATAAGTGTCGGCATAAATATTCCAGCATCACACTTGTCGTGCAACATTCCATTTTTAATATAATAAAAACAGAATTTACATAAAAATCTTGATTTTATTCTGCAAATTTATTCATTTTCATTTGCATTTTTATACCCAATATTGGTTATCAAAAGTGCATTAAACCTTTGGATTTTGTGCACATTCTTTTTTTCTGAAATATATATGCGTCAGTAGTTGATACTTTTTTGTCCCTGCAAAAATGTTATTGTCTGAATTTGTTTGTAGGTCTAGAATGCCATGGCCCTTATTATGTGGACCTCCAGGCCTCAAAGATAATTAAAAGAATGATATGCTTCTGCAGACCTTAAATTGCGTAAATGGACAATATTAATTTATTTAGTAATTTGATATATGGTTTTAGTCTTGTAAGAAAATAACCAACAGGCGTCAACCAGGGTTAGATTAATTAAATTAGTTGTAACAAAAAACACTAATTATAATATCAGTTGCACAAAGAACACATCTCATTAGAAATTGTATTCAACAATGGAAGAACAAATACACACTGTCGTTCATACTGCTTATTACACTTTCTTGTGCCTCAAAAAATTACATTTGGTTCGGGTTACCCGACCCTACCGAGGTAATAGGCGCCGACCCTACCTTTTTATGTTATTTTTTAAGTGTGTTTTATATGCAGTTTAAAACCTTGAACGCTTGATACAGAATATTACTTAAACACGTTCACCATGGATGAAATAAACGTTCTTATATAAAGCCTAATAAAAAGATAAATAAAAAGCCTAATTTTAAGCCTACATATTTTTAAAAAGAGTGTTACCCTAACCAAATCATTTTTTGGCCTTGCTTAAAATTTTAATTTTAATTATTATACTTAAGCTTAAAAAGTTTTGAATCAATTTGCAGGTATTCGATCATGATAAATAAATATGAACAAAAACATATGGGCCGATTGTTCAGATCGTTGTTGACGTAAACAATGTTGTTAATGTCATCATTGTAGACTTTCAAATCAATTCAAACTGCATTTTTGATTGGTATACGTTGTATCGTAGTAAAACACCAATAATGAATGACATATGGTACACCAGTTGGTCCTGAGACATGAGTAATATAACAGTTACTTCAATTTCTTCTTTACGTCTAAGGAATATCGTGGAAATAATAAAAATATAACTACGAAATTGAATTTTGTAATATATGGGTTTTGCAATAATTAGGATCGGCGCTCCCGTAAAACTGAAAATAAAATCTTTTGTCTTTGGTATTAACAGCAACACGAGATTATGTTCTGAAATGGCGGCTTTATGTTCCGGCGAAATGATATTTTTTACTTTACTTAAATCTATTTTTATTTTGTGCTGTAAGGAGCGGAAAAACAATATGTTTGAGCAGGTGGAATAATTAGTCTGCATGTAGAATGACATTTAAGCTTTTCTTTTTTCTTAGGAATGAAAATTTCTGATGTATGTCATAGCATTTAGGTGTTGTCACGCTGTGCTTATACTTGAATCTTCGTTGGCCATTAGCAATCATCGCAACGACTGAAGCTCTTGTTTTAAATTTTATCATGATGTAGCTGCATTTAGAATACCGCAATTGTCAAAGGTAATTTCTAAGGCTTTTTCTTTATTTTCTTTATTTAAACCAATGTTTTATCTTTTTGCCATCAAACAAGATCTCTGTATCTTTTTATTCAGGCATACCCTTAAATGAATTATTTGTCTGTTTCAGGATTGCTGACATCGCACCGTCATACCTCCGCTCTGGTCCGCCCGTGCTGCTCCATCCAGACAAAGTTGTGTCACACACAGAGTCATCACGGTACGTTACCTTGTTGTGTTTAGATGATTATATGTTGCCGTTGTTAGGTGGCAATACTTTTCTGAAGTTGCCGTGACAATACTTTGACATGGTTACATCGGGTTATGTTGTCATGGATACAAACTAGTTTTTAGCTCACCTGAGCATGAAATGCTCATGGTGAGCTATTGTGACTGCCCTGTGTCCGTCTTTATCGTTTTCGTCCGTCGTCCGTCGTGAACAATTTGACTGTTTCCACTCTAGAGGTCACAATTTTGGCACAATCTTAATGAAACTTGGTTAGAGGTTATCTGAGGTTAAAAACATGGTCATCAAGTCAAATTAAAGGAAAAGCTCGTTAATACTATAGAGGTCACATTTATGACTGTATCTTCAGAAAACCTGGTCAGAATGTTATTATTAATGATCCCCAGTCAAATTCGAATCTGGGTCATGTGCGGTCAAAAACTTGGTCACCAGGTCTAATTGAAGGAAAAGCTTGTTAACACACACTAGAAGTTACATTTATGACTGTATCTTCATGAAAGTCAGTCAGAATGTTAATATTAATAATTTTTAAGTCAAGTTTAATTCTTGGTCATGTGCGGTTGAAAACTAGGTCACCAGGTCAAAGAATAGGAAAACCTTGTTAGCACTCTAGAGGTCACTTTTATGACTGTATGTTCATGAAACTTAGTCAGAATATTTATTCACTCTAGGCCAAGTTTGAATCTTGGTTATGTGCGATCAAAAACTAGGTCACCTAGTCAAATTTAAGGAAAAGCTTGTTAACAATCTAAAGGTCAGATTTATAAATGTTTCTTAATGAAAGTTGGTCAGAATGTTTATATTAATTAGCTCTAGCCCAAGTTTAAATCTGGGTCATGTGCGGTCGAAGATAAGGTCAAATCATAGGAAAAGCTTGTTAACACTCTAGAGGTCACTTTATGACTGTATGTTCATAAAACTTAGTCAGAATTTTTATATTGATTAGCTCTAGCCCAAGTTCGAATCTGGGTCATGTGCGGTCAAAAACTAGGTCACCAGGTCAATATAAGGAAAAGCTTGCTAACACTCTAAAAGTCACATTTATAACTGTATCTCCATGAAAGTTTGTCAGACTGTTTATATTAATAATCTCTAAGTCAATTTTTTATTCGGGTCATGTGTGGTCAAAAAATAGTTCATTAGGTCAAATCATAGAAATAGTTTGATAGTACTTTAGAGGTCACATTTATGACTGTATGTTCATGAAACTTAGTCCGAATGTTAATACTAATTAGCTCTAGGACAAGTTCGAATCTTGGACATGTGCGGTCAAAAACTAGGTCACAAGGTCAAATAATAGGAAAAACATGTTATAACTCTAGAGGGCACTTTTATGACCATATGTTCATTCTACTTGAACAGAATGTTATTCTTGATAATCATTAGGAAGTGTTTGAAACTGGGTAATCTGAAGTCAAAAACAAGGCCACTAGTTCAAATCATACAAAAACTGTGTAAACACTGTAGTGGGTACATTCTCTCTTTGATCACCATGAAACTATATCAGAATATTTGTGTTTATAAAGTCTATGTCAAGTTTGAAACCGGGTAACCTGAAAACTAGGTCACGAAGTCAAATCATAAAAACATTGTTAAAACACTGTTAAGGCCATATTTTCTATTTTATCGATATGAAACTTGGTCAGAATGTACTTTTTACAGCAAGGTATGGTTTGCAACTGGGTCATCCGTGATATTAAAAAATTATTCATGATATTAAAAAAACTTGGTCACTAGGAAGGATCTAAGTAATATATTTTTTTTAATTCCAGCAGGTTAAATGTTATAATTCTATACATCATGATTTTATCCAGATTTATTCAAAAATATACTCTGTAATTTAACAAAAAAGTCCTTCCATGATGTAGTCAAAAGTATATGTAATAAGTTCACAATGTTTCGTGCATTTACATGTAGAACAAGGGTTTTAATCACACTCACTGCTAAAATACATTCTGAATTAAATGAAACAATTTTCATGTTTATACTCCAACCATAACAAGAACAGAAAATGAAAAACAAATGTACAAAGAAAGGTTAGAACGCATCCTTTCAAAGGTAGCAGACTACCAGACTGACATTTCAAATTCTCTAAAACTGTTATTCCCTCATCTTTAAAATGTAGCATTGTTTTAATTAAGTCCCCTCTCGTTGCACTTTCCATTGCCATGGAATACACTTATTCCCCCCCCTGTCACAATTGGCCTCGCCCTGAAAAACTTCTTTCACACTTGAATTGGAACAGGTGAGCGATACCGGGCCTTCATGGTCCTCTTGTGTAAGTAAATACGTTTTTGCAATCACTTTAGTTATGATACAAATGCTTAAAATAGAAAATATAGTAAAAGCGATTTAATCCCTCGTTGTTGTAGACTGTTTTGATTTATTTGTGATGCTCTTTAAAACATACTTTTCTCGGCAAATGATGTTTGAAGTGGATATATTGAAGTCATACTATGTTTGATTTTAACTTCCTGAACATAATGATAGAACGTTTATTGGAATCAAGACTCAATTTATTCATTCATTTTCAAACAATGGTAAAGAAGAAATAGTGAAAGTAATGTGAACAAGAACACTGTTTTAGCTAATTAGCTAGTTATTGCTTTACGTTTGTCCACAGCACAACTTGAAAATTTTGGATGATATTTATCTTGCAGATAATGATAAAGCGAAAAGAGAAGAAGTGCAATGTACAAGATTCAATACTATACTCTTATCTTTTTCAATTAAATGAGGAATTTCTAAACTGTACACTGCCATTTTATATGAGAGCGGGTAGTAAACGCTTTCAGTGAAAGCACTAGTTTTTTTAACAAATACTAATATATCATTTTTTTGCTTGAAGGGCCACAACCTACTGGAAAAGTAGAGGTCAAGGTCAAAGCTGCTATCGATGTGGTATTTACATTCGAGGATGGCACTTACATGGTATTGTTTTTATTTTCAATTGCTTTTCATTGTAAATGACGATATTCAATTTCAGTTTAAGGTAAACGAGATTTTGCAAATTACATACTGATATTACTTATACCATAATGATTCCGTTTTAAGGCAATCGAACGATCGTAAAATATTCTACTCTCGAGTGTATAAAGATCTGATTTCATGTTCGATTGACATTACTCTAGATTCTATGGTAGAGGGGGTTATCCAAATTATCCATATATTAAAATTAAACTCAACTTACAAAAGAACTTTTTCATTTTTATTGATCGGAAACGTAAAAACCAAGGTTTGGCGTCTGCGTTTTAATTGGGATGTAATAATTTAAAATGTATATTGATGTAACCTTTAAAAAACTGGTATGATCAAACAGTTGAATAACTAATAACTTGAACAAAATCAATAAATACACGTGTCTATCAAACAAAAATAATTTGAGTGATGAATCTTTATCCTCTAACTAGATAATGCATTGATGGAAAACATCAGACTACTGATAAACATTCCGACAGACTGAAAAACCAATAAACAAAAATAGAAAAACTGTTTGCAAGTCAGCTAGTGTCTTATTATATGTATCATTTCAACTAGGATAAAGCTTACTAAATCACTCTCGAGTCTGTTTATTGGTAGAAACAAGTACGGACGTCCTTTTTCTGAGGCAATGAGAAAGTATCCTGATTGGACATGAACACACAAACCTTTGATTTGAGACTGACACCTAGCCAAGGAGGGCTCATTAATGAATATTCTAGTCTTTGAAACTGCTCATGTTTTCCCTTTCAGGATGACATTCCAGTTGTGTAACTTGTTTTTCGTATTATACTGCAAGTTCTGTTTGATTACATTACAGTGCATGAAATAATAAGCATAATATACGACGGAAATAAAAGAAATCAGAAGGCCTGTACAATAACATTAAAAATATTCCAAATTGTTTTGTGGCACATCAATTAAAAGCTGCATACTTACGGATATTCTGTTTTTACACCTTTTTATTTTTATAAAATAAAATTAAATCGATAAAAGCAGAATCTGGATTGTACAAGACTGTGCACGTATAACGTTTAAATCAATAATAAAACAATTCTGTAAATTCCAACGTAGGCGTTTGTTAGTCGATGTTTTTTTTAAATATTGCCCTCACGATTCAATACTTTTCTGTATCGATCAGGCGTCTTACTTAAATGTCATCATACCACCCTTCTCGTAGCTGCTTACAGTCGACATTACGGACATTTAATTTCCTTTATATATTCAAAGCCATATGAATCCATATGCGCAAGCATGGTACTATAAGGGTGATGTTGCAGTAGTTCATACTAAATACATAATAGTTAGTATTTTGTAAGAAATGAGTCCACGGCCTGGTGTGCACTATCGTTGTCTTGATGAAACATCAGTTTTTCTTTTAATTAAGCACTGTGTTCACGAGTTGTCTCTGCAAGATCTATTATGTCAAAAGCGAAATGTCTCAAATCAAGTATAAATTACTTTTTGAAATTTTCATTAGCTGTTTTACAATTATTATTAAACAAGCTAGATTTCTCTCTGAGTGGTGCTTTATGCGTCTCTGATTCCTCTGCTTACGAATACACTAGTTAACGCAAAATTAGCGTTCAATATATTGCGTGTTAGCTATTCTTTCATTTGCGAGAGTGCTTTCTGTGATGAGTATGCTTTTAAAATGTTATAGTTTCGAAATGAAATAGGAAAATCACAACAGTAATATTTTTTAATACATGTATTTTTGTTGATTTAAGATCAGTTTTAATATATTATAATCAAAGTTTAAACAATAAATCATGATTGACTATGCACGTAAGATATCAAAACATACTGATTTAAAGACAAAACAATAGCTTAATAGTTGTTCAGACATATTTAAGAACGGTTAAATCCTTATGTATCAACTGATTCAATAAGCACTAAGATACCAACATCTAGAAAACGTAATGAATGTATACGGTGCAATTTCAATATATGTATAAATTTGCTGTCAGGTAAAATTATTTCGAAATAAATTAAAATACCCCATATTTTGTCTGATAGAATTTATTCTTTGTTCCTTTAACCTTTGCTTCACTTATACATTATAACTCTATTAACAACCTTACAGAAAAATGAGACATCCACAGGAAAATCGTATGAAGGGCGCACGTTTGAAGTGTGTTTTGAAAACGACAGTGAAGGTCGGCTGGTATGTAATATGATGCTCGAGGCGTTCAGAAGAGGATTAATGTTTACCATTCGGCAGGACGGGATAGTAGGGCTAAATGGCATTCCTCTGTCGAAATATGAACATCGTTATGAACCGTAAGAACAGTTTTGCAGTTAAAGGGTCAGCATATATGTAGGATTTACGGTTTAACAGGACAGGATAGGTTCGGTTATTAATGTTATGTACTGTGGTGAGTATTGCTGTGTAGGGAACAGTAATGATAGTCAGCATCCTTGTATATAGCCTTTTAAACACGGTAGTCAGAAGAAAGCATAATGGGAAGCTTTATTTTTTTTTTTTAAAATGTGAGTTTGTCATTGGTGATTTTTCACAAAGGTAGGGTTATTAACTCGATATGTCAATATTCAAAAGCAAAATAAATATGTATGTTGTACAACAAATGCTAATAATATAAGAAGTGGTGTTGATTGTATTGCTGTTTCTTCATACATGTTTCAGGTTTTTGTGACTTTGAAATTGATATAGAAGACGATCTTGCTGCTTCTTCATATAAATAAGAGTTTTTTGTGACTTTGTAATTGACATATTCGATTTTTCGGATCATTATCCGATGTACTGTACATTATAGTTTATAAGTATTAGTAGTTCTCAATACTTAGAAGAAAAAGCACAGGTTCGAATATACGTTATGTGTTAATGGTGAGATGGCGGTAAATAAAGACATGTTTATTTTCATTAATATTTCATAGACAACAACCTTATGATGAACTCCATTTATTAATATATATATATAGTTATATATAGTTAAAAGCTCTTGAAAGTATGCGTGTTAAACAAAACAGGTATATCCGAAGATCTTGCATTATAATAAGTATTTGGCTATGGTATGTACAGTGGTATTACGTAGTTCCTTGGTAAAACACAACGTTTTAAAGTCCTAATGCAATATTGTTCATATAATGAATATGTAAATATTTATGCAAAAAGCTACAGAAACATGCTCAGTAGCAAAATGTTTAAACATAAACCCGGTTTAGTGGCAATTGGCAGACGCCAAAGACATAGAACACAAAATCACAAACAAGAGACATAGAACAGCACAAAACTGTACAAACAGCACAGTGCACATTATTATCAATTTAAACAATATTGGAATTATATAAAATAGCATAAGGCTAAATGAAATTATACTAGAAAAACATAGTTAACATAATTATTCCAACCATTTAACCGTTAGCACACTGTTTCATTTAAACTTTAACATATGAGTTGTTTGTCACTGAGGAGGTACGGTAAATACTTATTATGTTAATGCTTAAGAGATTCGTATCACTGAGGAATTACAGTTAATACCTTTACATGTACACGTAATAGTTGGTTTTGAGGAAGAACTATAAGTACAAGTACATTACAGTATAGTTGTTTGTTACTAAATGAGAAATCGCATGTCCATTTAAACTTTTCGATATATTTGCTATCGAGGAGGTAAATTAGATAACTGTACATGTGAAACTTTAAAGTAGAGTGTACATATACAGTAGAGTGGGTTTTCACTAAATGGGGAAGTACAGTTAATACATGCCCATTGAAACCTCAAGAGTTATTTGTTACTGAGGAAGTGAAGTAAGTACCTGTACAAGTGAAACTTAAGAGTGTGATTCACTGAGGCGGTCCAGTTAATACCTGTATATGTAAAACATACAAGTTGTTTGTCACTCGCTGAAGAGGTACGGTAGGTACATGTTCATCTTTAGTGTTATTTGTAACTGTCAAAGTACAGTAATTACCTGTACATGATAACGAGTCGTTTGCCGTAGAGAAAGTATAGTTACTAGAAGTTAATTGATGTAGGGATAAATAGTTGAGAATATATTGTCTGTATAACTCGTGTAATAATATTATTTTAGGGTGTTTCGTGCGGGCTACAACAAATTTATTCAGAATTTGAAACAAGAGCTTGAATCAAGACACATCGATGCGAACTTGTATCACTCATGTGTGGTCTCGGAAGAGACCTTCACTGTCGATAGTATGGAACTTTAAACGGTAACAGAGGCGGACATAGATCAGACAAAGAATATACTGTCGAGGTTCCGCAACTTTCAACGGTTACGAAGGCGGACATAGATCATACAGAAAAAACTCAAAAAGAACTTCACTGGAGTTGATCCGTAGCGTTCATCGTTCCTTTTCTGTAGATAATATTTCTTTTATTCGATAATACTTTTTATTATCATATATCTTATTTGTTATGTTCTCTTATAACGATGATGTTGTAAGCATTGTGCTTGTAAATAATTGCAAATGTTAATGCATACAGACAATCTCCGAACGGCGGTGTAGTTAAATAAAGATAGGGGGATTAAAACATAACAAAAGCATACTATTTACATGAGCTTAAGAATATTATATACATGTACTTTGAGATTGAATCCCTTTTGTTCTCGTACCTCGTACCTGTGTGGGCATTTTTGTGTGAACCTTTTCATCCAGGTATATTTACATCATATAAACTAGGAATGCTATGTTTGACCTTATAAGGAAAATATTTCTACCAGTATCAGTAAACTAAGTTTAAATTTAGATAAGGCAAACGACCTTTGCTCGCCTATGCATACATTCATTCACGTCCAACTACACGTCTTAGTACACACGTTACTTAATCTATTAGTTTTTGATATCATAATGTAGTTTGTGATGTGTATATGATGTGTAGATATACAGTCTTTGAATGTATGTAACATCATCCATAGTTTGCAACTTAATGTGAATTGTGAAAAATATTTGCATTGAGTTGATATCAAGTTTTTAATTTAATTTCGCGTATTAATCAGAATATAAAGTCAAACAGTGTAGCCATAGAGGGGGAGCTTAACCGTTCAATCGTTATGTGCGGGTAAATTACAATGTTAACACTTATACGCATAGCTGTTGAAAGTTGTTCATGGTAACTTGACAACATGGTAAGGAACAGAAACTTCAACCACAATCAGCGTGAATGGATATTATATTTCTTGCGCCAAACACACATGTTTAATCATTTCAACTGGTGCAGTTACTAGTGTTTAACTTCAACGCAAACACATCGATGAAGCTTACATTTTGGGTTGACATATGAAGACATTTTTGTCGTTTTGGATTTTTGCGTAAAAAATGCATGTGACAAAGGTTGTTAAACAAGAATTCGCTATATTCATTGATACATGTATTTGAATATATTGCATAGATTGCATCATATTTTACGACAATCGTTAGTAATGCGTTTAATTACTTTAAGCTGAAAAATACAACATTATAAACACATAAAGCAACAAAAGAATGTATTAAAACAAATTTGTGTCATGTGTTAGCTAAATGATTGGTTTAAGAGTTATTTAATAAAAATAATATAAATTCATTTTTCAAATTAGCAATGAACTTGAATGTGTCTTTTATTTATGTTTACATTGGTGTTTCCTTCCAATGCACTCATTTATAAACAAAAGACAATTGTAATTTTTAAAATAAAGGTGAACAGTGCATTGAAGGCAGTTAAACGGTCATCAAGTTTGCAAATGGTTATTTAGAGATTCATCATGTATTTAATTACATTAATTATTACACACTGTTTTAATATTTGATTATTAACTGAGCTTTTAAACGAAACCATACGAATCCGTTATTGAATTTTGATATTGTTATGCCAATTGATATAAAACTGGTACTTATCTGTTTGCGGGGTATGTTCTTAGAATGTCTCTGTTATTATGTTTTAATCAAAAATGCCACTAAACATTATAACAACTTTTTTGTCTTGGAAAGAGCAAATTTCTGCGTAAATATCTGCCAACCAATGATTTATGTTGCTGACAAATTATCAGATCGTAGATGTTCATATTTCCGTTCGAAAAATAATGTTTTATGGCTTAAACCGTTACAAATTGTGTAAGAAAAATGCACGAAACATCAATTTTTGAACTTAAATATAAATATCTGGGAATTATTTTGTGTCAGCAGTCTTAAATATCTTTTTTCCATGGATTTTTGCAAAGATTGGCTCGTTCAAAGACAAAAAAATAAAACAAGTTGTCAAAACGTTCTATCTGTGAGAGTGCAGCTTTAAACTAGTATATAAAAATACATTCGGAACATCTCGATCATTTTCAATCGAACACAACCACCGGATGTATATAGACGGTTTACAATTGAATTGCAAGTTGATCACGTAGTAATTTCAAATTAGCAGTCAAACTTTATTCTTGGGGATCTTAACTATTTTTGCAGTAATACAATAAACTGGCAAATATCAATTTAAACTTAGGAGTACAAAATACAAGTTAAAACATTAAAATGAATTAATACTAATATTTAAAATTCAAAAATGAACTACTTCTATTGATGTACCGGCATACATCCCAGGTTTTGATGGAAAATGATCGATTGCTTCCGAATGATAGATGGGACATTATGGCGGGTGGATCGTTTCCCATGTTTTTATGCATCTCAGATCAGTGAAGCATTTCTTAAAAACAACTGTTATTGATATTTAGAAATGCATTTCTTTAATTTCAAATTTGAATATTGAAGGAGATGTTAACAAATTGGTTTGTAAACAGAAGCAAATGTTGAATGGATTTATTTTGCAACTCGTTTACAAAAAATGACAGAACAAACTGCTTTTTTTATCGAAATTCAATATGATATTATCCCAAAGAATGGTTATGAGAGCAGTAGAAACGAGCTACTTTCTCAATGGGATTTAATAGGATAGGGCGCTTACACACATGTTAGTAATATTATGAATAAATGTGTCTATTTAAATTGACCATACTCTCAAAATGTTTAATAATATAGTTTATAGGCTTGTGTGTTACGTTTCAAAGAAATTTAAAATCATTTAATTTAAAATCTGTTGTTTTTCACTAACTTAAGAAAGAAATACCACTTATAGAACTTATGAACTGTTCCTATTGGCATGGATCAGTTGATCAGGACTTAATACTTCACATTTCTACACTAATATGTTAACACCTTACTTTATTGGCTGATAATTGAGTCCGTATGTGTTATAATTTATATTACAACACCTTAAAGTAGTTCAACAAATTAGCTATTTTCTCGGATATTGGTTTTGTTTGTTATTCTTTAGCTATAAATACTGCACATGTACTGACCCTTAACGATAAGGCAGCCCTTACTTAAGCTCATTTACATCCAAATAGTCTGATCGGTAATTGGGGGTTGAACAATTTGATATAGTTTAACTTCTTCTATTTTCCTCATATTGATTTCTTTACAACATCTTCATTCTAATACAATGGTCAATGCTTGCGAATAGAATTAAAGACATTTAATTGATATGAACTAATGGAAACCATCTACTTAAGTATGTTATGTTTGATTGTATGATTACTGGACATTACTGTATTTTTTTTTGTTTCATGTAAATCAAATTATACTCATGTATTCTTAAATAGTCCATGATATATTTTAAAGATATATGCTATCATTAATGCTTGTTTTAATGTTTTATAATTATGTGATTCTGATTTTTCTTTTTATTTGTATTTAATGTCAATATTCATATTCAATATCACCTACAAGCTAATGACCAGGCATTCACCCCGTTGAAAATAGGCCTTTGCACTTCTCGTCTACAAAAGCATTACAAGCAAACCTCTGCGAATGATGAAAGGGCTTTATTTTATTTAATAACTATCACATACATCAGAAGTAATATACGTACATGTTTAAACAGTATGCATTTTAAAACAGCAAACTTCCAGTAATGTACTAATTAGATTTAAGTATTATGCAATTGTCATTGTGATATTTGTGTTATTAAATATGTAACATGTATTGTATGAATAAATGAGCTTTGACTTAGAAAGAAACAAAATAAAATGTTTTAATTACTGAAAGAAGCTTGAATTTTATGCTTTTAGTCTTTTTTCAGTAGCTCTGACTGGTATGCACTTATAAAGCGAATACATCGAAATAACAAAAGGTGTGTACATTTATACTCGAACATTAAACTGTGCTTTTCAACCATATATCGTATCAATACCAATTTCTGTGAGTAAGTTATATTTATCAAATTAGCTACAACTGCATGTTGCTGTGTTGAAGCCTCATACAGGTAGCTTCCTGGGTGCAACTTTCAGCATACAGTCAGTTGTATAACCTGACATTTATGGCTTTGAAACTATTTAAGGTTTCATATCATTCTTGCTCAAAATTGAGTGAACCCTATCTTATATAATATCTTATTTCAATTCAAATCTAACTTAATCCATACACATGTGCTGTAGAAGATAAGTGCTAACCATAAAATATCGCTTAGATAAACCTCTGCGAAACTTTTGTTTTACCGACTCCCGGTTATAAAAAATGGGCATTACGTAAAAATGTAGAAATGAAATACGCTTAGCGAATACGCAATTATTACGGTTTTTCGTTTATCTGAAAATAGACAGTGTTGTAATTCTTAGTTAGTTTGTAAAATGAAGAAATGTACATTATATTCCACCAAAAAACGACATGAAAGACGTAAATTCCAATATATTTAGAAAGCAAGTTTCAGATTTGAGGGTTTCCAAAAAGTGGAAGTAAGAGTTATATACGTCCGGATAATATCAAAAATAAATCCCACAATGTAAACACGAGCGCTTTGAAAACAAATTAAAATTGCCGAAAATACCGAAAAATACTGACTAGGTCGTTTTCTTGAATTTTTTAAACCTGGAAAATGTCATATAGAAATCGACGTCTTGTCTGTCTACTTAAGCTGTAAATCTCGAATTACTAACCGCACACACGCAGCATGATTTAACATCTTGCCCTTAGAAGAAACGTTCCGCTGTCAATCAGTGACGTAATCCGAATGGACACGCCTATATTTAGTCGCAATCTTCAATTCTCGTTAAGATGCCATTGGAATCATTTATCGTTGTTTCAAACCAAAAGTTGGACATTTAACCAGTAATTACGAACTACCTTAATACATATCTTAAACGTTGTCATAAAAGTTTTGATTATCAATGTATGAATAAATATAATATTTTAATGGTTCATGTCTGCTGCGTTAATGAAATTATTTTAATGGTTCATGTCTGCTGCGTTTATGAAACTGAAAGTTTTTATAGAATGATGTTTTGTATTTTGAAACAACATTCACTTTATTTACGAACTTTTCGTGTCATCCAACCTTTTTTACAAATTCATGGTACATGCAAAGTTCATGAGTTTGGGTCTGATTGAAACCCTCTTATTAAGTACACAAAGAAAACAGCCTATAGAAACTTGCCCAGAAGTAAAACTTTCAACCGTCATTTTTTTTTATATCTAGTTAGCGCTTCTAATTAAAATTGCACACTCGATACTATACATAGATCCGTGAAAAGAAACGGTGGATTGTCCAATTGGAGTGCATCACCGACTGTTTCTTTACAAAAACAAGCCAAGGATGTAGCTGCCGCTGTTTGGCCAAATGTTTGGTACAATATGAGAAATGTACCACACCACTTCGGAAGGCAATATTTGACCATACAAATATTGAAAATATATGTATATCTGAGAGCATTTTGAGAAATTTTAAAGAACATTCAACCACAACAATAAAATTGGACTTTGCATTCTAAATTGCACTTTTATTCATAAAATAAATGAGTGTTAATGTCGTGATATGAACGCCATTTCATTTTTTAACAATTTGAAATTAAATTAACGTCTGAAAGGTTGATCATCAAAATGTGTTTGTTCAGTTTAAAAACAACTAAAAGAGATTCTTCGAACAGGAATTTCTTCATTGTAGATTACGTAAATAACTGGAAATTAAATCAAGTCAGGCGAACTTCCCAGAAGCCTTAAATCCTCATGAAGTCATATTGCAAAATAATGTTAATTCGCTTATGCGCGCTTGCTAGATTTGGGGCAGTTTGCGCTAACACTAAGATCATTTGGGTAATTGGTTTTCTAAACAGTAAAATCGCCGCGTTAAATTTGGTCTGTCGATTTCATGGTTTAGAAGATCAAATATTTTATAAAATAGCATAAGATTTAATAGGCCTTAAATCTAACAACTTTCATATTTAACGAATGCAATTAGTGTTAGGTTACCAAAAACAGACCATTACATACATTCTGTACAACAATCCTTCAAATGTGTTAAGTGCATGGCAATCTTCGAGTGACATTTCAAATGTTTTATGCACTTTGGGTGCCATGCATTGCTAACAAATAATTAAAAAAATAACAAATTACATGCAGAAGGGGTGCTTTATTTTATACTCGTCTGTTTTTCTCATTGGTAAAAGTTTTACTGAAAACTGATCATGGGAATACTTTACACTGCCACGTAGGATCATGAAATGTTATGATGCTATTTGTCAGTACAACAAAAGAGGATAAAGCTGTTAAGTATTTAGAAATGGTTAATAAATGATAATCGAGAATATATATTATAAATGTTTACAAAAGGTAGTGTGTTTTACCTCTCAAAAACAAAATGTAGGTGACGTAAATAATGTGAAATTCACGAACTTTATTCAGTGTATACACTTGACATTTTCTGTCAGTTCTTGATCGTTTCATAATTTCCGCATTGAAGGAACACTGATGCATTATCCTCTGTTTAGTATATGGAAAACTTACGTATGTAAATTTGTTTATCATAAAACAGTTTTATTCATTGATGTGCTTTGAAAATGCCGTCGTTAGTATTTTGGAGTACCGTGAATTTGTTTAAGTCAAACATACGTTATTCAGGACAACATGATCTTGCAAGCACACTTATATTTCTGACATATGTTTAAGTTTGTTTTCGGTTGGAGGTTGGTCATGTGAAAAATAAATACTTGATGTTTCAGAAACATAGATACGCACCTTAGTTGTGACCTTTTATGGCAGGAGTTCTTTAAAGTTGTTCATATCGTTTCTTAGTCTGTTTAATGCGAAACTGACATAAAGTAGTGCCTATTACCAATTATGTTGAAAGAGCTGTCTAGTGTTAATAATAATTACTGTATAAAGTTTTGTTTTTGTGATTTTAATGAAGAACAGTTCTGAGTGTTCTCATGATGCGAAAAGCCGTGTTTTTAAATGATTATAAATAATGTGCTAAGGTAAAAGCAATTTTATTGTACCATTCTGCATGCAGGAACATAAAACAATTTGCTAATGACTACAATTTTATTTGCCCTTGGTATTCAGTGGTTACATATTAGTCCCGATTCAATAATTTCATGTTATTTTATTGATATACATATATAACATATAACACAAGGAAAGACATTCCAAACCACATTCTGAAAATGTACGGAAAAGATGGATACAATTCAAGGAGTTTTATATATGATATTACAGAGGAGATATGTAAACACCACCCGACTGATAAAGCCTCAATATTTTGAAAACTTCATAAGTTAATGATCTGTGGTTGATGTTTTCGTTCGGATCATATTTCATGTGCTGAGGAGGTTGTTGATTTGTGCAATGAGGCAGGGCATATAAATAACGACCAATGTAAGGCTATGTATGCAGCTTTAAATAAGATAGAGGATGAAATTTAGCGCATGAAGGAATATGTTGATAGAAAACAGAAACATGTAAGAACCATGAGGTTAAATACAATAAAGAAATTGATGATTTCGAAAATAAACTGAAGCGGAATCTGGGATATTCTATAAACAGTTTCAGGCAAGAAGCGCGTAATTTTCACGACGAGAACATGCACGCCTGTTTATGCATTTCCTCCGTTTGTGAAAAGAAAAACAATCTTGGGTTATTCAATAGGAAATTCAGCTCAAAGAATATGTAAAAAAATCATTTTATGTCGCCTTTACCTGATGAACAAGAACATGAAACTTCGGAGGTCAATTGACAGATGAAAGAATTTAATACAAGCATACCGTTAAACTCTTTTGCTGAAAGGAAAGTAAAGTTGCCTTAAAGTGCTTGATTGAATATTTGATTGATGTTTGCGAACTTCAGGAGGAAGTTGATGGAAGCGACGAAGGAACCACTTACGCAATGGGGGATGCATCTCAAGATCATCAAAAAGTACACCATTATATTTGTGTTTTTATGACAATGACAATATGTATTTAGTCTTTGAAATGTTATATCGTAATTAAATCAAATCTACATTGCTTAGATAAACTTCAGTTATGTATCCAAATCAAAATGTACGCAATACCCGGGAAAGAATTTGCAAGCATGCATGCTCTAATGATAAACTCGAAAATGTATCGTAAATATATAAACTTAATACTCTTAATTCGGTATTTTTTGCAAACTATCCTCGTCCTTCCACACAATCACAAGGCAAAAGTATATACATGTAGAGACGAGTATTTAAATAAAGCTAGAGATCGCCTTCCAATACTGTTCTGAATAACTATGAATTTTTCCCATGGGTGTTTCATGCCACTGGACTCATCATATCCTAAATGAAGGTTAATATATTTGTATAATTAAAAACGTCCTGTTAAGTCTTAGATGCACATATGTTTGATTGAATGATTTACAAGAAGTTCCTTACGATGATATAATTTATTTTTTTAACATAATTTTACGTTGAGCACTGGCCGTTTGACTATTATCTTATATATACTTATGTGACAAATACGTTTAAACATGGTGGTAGCGTATTAAGGTACCCGATATATGATTAAGCTTTTAATCTTATCGACTATCGGGTTTTGGATACTGAATTGTTTTAGTGAATGTAAACAAAACGTGTAGTTGACATTTTGTATGATAGTTATAGAATATGTGGCTTGGACTGTTTGACACTGTTTATACTGATGAATTGATGTGAATTGATGTGTTATGAAGCCCTGTCAAATCCACTTCCTGTTTTGAGAGACCCACTTCACTCTTAAAAAAGATATAAGTCATACTGAAAGACAGTTTATTTTGACTTGTACAGTGTACATCGTCATTCACTCTTAAAAATATATTAGACATACAGACAAACCATTTATTTCGACTTGTACAGTGTACTTCGTCATCAATACATGCGTGTAATGATCATTGTCAACGTGTATGCATAATAACAAACAAGGTGCTACAAACAAGTATATAAACACAAATAAAATTCTAATCAAATCATTTAGTTCTAACATTAATTAATGTGATACCTACTTGAAGCGAATTTTTAACCAACCGACAATAATAAGTAAGCTCTGTTCTATTATTTGTTTGCAACAGTTGTAAATATTTCAATACAGACGGTCTGATATAATAGCATTTCTTATATTGACACACACAGGCAAAGTAAATTTCATATTTTTATCATTGGAATTTCAACAAAGACAATATCTCCGTGGTTTCTAACTATATTATTTCTAGCGTATCTACCGGTCTGAATATGAAGTTGGTGCACAGAGAGTCGCTGTCTAAACAAAAAGAAACGTAAACTTTTTAGGTAAAATGTCTAAATACCTTTCCTATCCGAGACTAGTTTTAAATTTTCTATACATATCTAACACTTTGCTTTTTTCTAAAGTACTATATCAATCTTGTTTAAACGAACAATGTATCTTACATTTTAACACTGTTGAATCTATTAACATCAATATTGTAAATATCATCATAAACATAACTAAAACCCAAATCATTTAATATATTTCTTATGTTTACTTTATCACAACCATTATTAGCTTGCGTAAATATAGTTGTGATTCTAATATTATTTGTGGTAGCAACCTTAAAGCAATATGACAATATATGCTCTTATCTTTGAATATAAAACGGGTCCTCATAATTAGAAAAATAAGATAGAACCAAAAAATGTGTCAAATAACTGACACACTATTTCGGTTTTAAGATATTTACAAAATATAAAATGCATTGCCTTACGGGCTTTACCAATCAAATGTTCTTGGTTAAGGCTAAAATTGCCAGTATAATAAAACACACTATCTTAATAGTTAAAGTCGTTAAAAACGGGAATGTCATGGTCATAACAAGTCAATTTTTCCTTTGCAATACTCCCCCTCTCTTACGAAACACCATACTTTTGATTTTATCAGTATTAACTTTTGATCCCCAAGTGTTGCAGTAATTTGCTAATTTTTCCAAATGGGTTTGAATTTCATCAAAGACTTTCCTACAATGACCATGTCATCAGCAAATAATATAAAATCAATACAAAATCATCTTTGCGTACATTTAATATAACTCAATATCTTGTACGAATAGATAATACAATAAAGAGGACATAATTTCCCCTTAATGTAAGCATACAGCATAACTAAAATCATCAGATTACAGGACAATGATTTAACATATTATTTAACTATTTTACATGTCCCGAACAACTCCTATTTTCCCTTGTATTTCACATGTATACATCGTCAACCAAAATGCATTTCTATAAATAGTATGAAAACATTTCATCATATCGATAAAAATATAAATAGTATTTTGTTTTCAAAAAAATAATTTTGTATCAGAGATAACAGTATATATATAGCGTCAGTTGTAGAGCACCCCATTAGAAATACGCATTGGGCATCCAAAATAATATCATGTTCTTCACAAAACGTTTTGACACTCGTAATTATATCAGTGGTAAATAATTTTGATAAACAGCTTACTCATGTTATTCCCCTGTAATTATTAACATCAGATTCTGAACTTTGTTTATGACGGGGGTAATAATTCCTTCAGTCTATTGTTAGGAAAACTAACCCGAATTTAATATATTGTTAAACAAATCGCACAACTGTTCAGATAATATTTCAGTCCATAGTGTCGATAAAATATTCACTCAACATATTAAATCTGCCGTAGGCATCGCTTCAATGTCTTAACAGCATTTAAGATTTCTTGTACAGTTATAGGTTCATCAAATTCTGGAAAATAATTGTTTTGTTCATTAAACTAATTATTTTAATAATTAAAATCTTCTGCATAGTGACTGATATCACCAAATGTGTTATTACTGAGGGATTCAAAATATTCACGTTTTATTTAGGTTTAAGGTATTTAAAAAACTCTCTAGGTTTGCTATTTCTTAAGTTTTCAATATCGCTCATTCTCTTTTTATAATCGAGATTCTTCTTTTAATGGGCAATATTCTTTTTTCGATCATATAAAATCTATCTGTAAGCATTTGATTTATCATTACTTAAAATTCTTAGTGCTCCGAAATACAGGTTTCGTGCAACAATATAATCATGATCATTACAATACAATACAGTGCTTATTAATATTTGTATAAATGGTATAATTGTACTTCATCTTTATAAAAACCGTTATTTAGAAAACCAATGGGTCGGCTATACTCCATATCGTGTTTGTAAAAAAACAACATATTATTAACACATTTTTTGCTTGAACAATCTGCGCTATTAACAATACTAGTAGTATAAAACACATGTAAATTTGCAATAACCCCGGAGCGAAACTGCTTCCGAATAGAAACTACTCCCGAAAAGATGCATTCCTGGGTTTATTGAAGTTTCAATAGCCACACCAGAGTCGAATATAAAACTACCTATACTGTTGTTGATTGTTCCTGGCACAGAGCAGAACAAGTTTTGTCCTGTCATGGAAAAACTTAATCTGCTGTATCTGACTATAGTACAGTATCTGATGTTTAGCAGATGGTATTTTGCTCCCTTGTTTGAAACCTAGTCGGTCCTGACGAGTATATTACTTTACACGGATGCTTGAAGTCTTAGCCACAACGTCAAGTAAGTAGTTCCGAAAGCTCTAGTAAAACAACGTACTGAAAAATTGTAGCTAAGCGAGGATTTTTAATAACTATGTGAAGTTATCAATTGTGTTATCATTGTATGCAATTTAATATCATGTCAAGCAAGTACGGCCGTTTTTATTGCGTAGTTAACAATCAAATACATGTATTTTACAATATTTTTTATGATTTAAATTACTTATTTATAGCAACTTCTTATCATTTTGAAGGTGCTCTCAGCACTTCGTCGCAGCAAAAGTTACCTGGAACCTTATAGGCATAACTGCCAAATTATTCATCTGGTTATATGCCGAGAAACTACATGTGTTTGACTACAATACAGCAACATGCATCTGTGGCTATATTAAGAACGGCGGCTATATCACCTAAATAGGTATTGATACATGATTACAACACACAGCTCAATATATGCGTATAAATGTTCTTACATTTATTTGTTTCTGTTTTCGCTTTATTAGCCTATACCAGGCTCAACCACTGAACAACACCATAAGATCCAAATTTCTGTCGGTAGTAAAAAATTATTCGTTCAATGTCAAACCTTATGAAAACATGGTACATGGTACATATTCAATAAAATACATATCAGAGTTTACAGTTGAATAATACTTTTAACCAATAATAATATTACTATAAGTTTCCAATGTAATCAAGCATACTGTTTGAATGTAAATATTACATGTGTTACAGAGGATAAAAAGGTTAATTCGCACAGGATAACCTCTAAACACATTCCAATTCTAATTCCAATGCAGTCAAGGCATTGTTATCACTATTTAGGTATTATCAAATAACATTAATCACAAAGAAATTTATTTTAGTATCACACATTATTTTATATTTACAACATGCACACATAAAAAAAAAAATTATGAACTACAAAGCATGTACTTAAAAATACAAATGTCACTTACATAAACCAATGCAAACTACAGAGACAATCCAAGTAGTCAAACCATGTTTAGATGTTCTCTAAAAAGTACACTAATAATAGAACATAACAGAACATTTATTTACCAGATGATCATAGACCCATGACCAAATATCATACAAAAATGGTGACAAGCACAAAGCATTTGTAAATATGAGTACATATGTATGCACTTTCGTGCACTACAGACAACATATACATACCACTACTTACAATTATCAAAATTATAACAATACAATGAATGGTAAATAGGTGATTATATATTTTATATACATATACATATACAAAAACATAAACACAAAAATAAACACATATAAATATATGACTGTTCATCACTACATTTGGTAGTCTTTTCCTTCATATAACTTGGACATTTGTCACATTGGTCATTGTCACGTTTAATGGACAAGATTTCTAAGTTGTCTTGATCAATGAACAACGTGAATACATAGAACACATGTTTTGTTCCATCTTGAGTTTTTTTTTAATTTCTTGTTGATACCAAAGTACCCAGATGAGGAAGCATAATCAAGATGGTATTGTGTTAATGTGTTACGAAGAGTTTTCCTAAAAGGTTTGTTTAAAATATAACTTTGTGTTTATAACAAATTGTCAAGCGTAATTGTTTCGTTTAAAAAATAAATATTCAATGACTTTAAAGAGCATTCCCTTCAACAGATAAGTTGCTTTTAAGTATTAATTTGCAGTAAACAACAACAACAACACCATAATTTATTATTGCATTTAATATTGATATGATTGAGACAGTTTCACCGGCTTCCTTTTTTAGTTTTGCAGGTTTAATCTAATTTAATAAAAATAAGTTGAAAAATGTCTTATCCATATTGGAATTAAATCTATACAGGATGAATCCTTAAATCTGCTAGTAAAACTATACTGAAATAGTGTGTAATTCGCCATGTAATTATATCCATGATGGATAGATCCCAAAATTCGTGCATGAAAAAAATATGAGGAAAACATATTAACATGTTCAACGGCTGACAATACAAACATGAGAGAAACTTATTAACAAGTTCAATGGCTGACCTTTCAAAAAATGAGAGAAACTTATATACACGTTCAATGGCTGACCCTACTAAACATGAGAGTAACCTATTAACAAGTTCAATGGCTGACCCTACTAAACATGAGAGAAACTTATTAACAACTTCAATGGCTGACCGTACAAAACATGAGAGATACTTATTTACACGTTCAATGGCTGACAAGACAAAACATAAGAAAAACTTATTAACAAGTTCAATGGCTGAACCTACAAAACATGAGGGAAATCTATCAACATGTTCAATGGTTGACCCTACAACACATGCGAAAAACATATTAACATGTTCAATGCTTGATCCTACAAAACATGACAGAAAATAATAAACATGTTCAATGGCTGACACTACTAATCATGAGATAAACTTTTAAAAAATGTTCAATGGCTGACCCTACGAAATACAAGAGAAACATTTTAACTTGTTCAATGGCTGACACAACAAAACATGAGAGAGATGTATTAACATGTTCAAAGACTGACCCTACAAAACATGAGAGAAACCCATTAACATGTTCAATGGCTGACACTACAAATCATGAGAGAAACCTATTTACATGTCCATTTGACGACCCTACAACACATAAGAGAAACTTATTAACATGTTCAATGGCTGACCCTACAACACGTGAGAGAAACCCATAAACATGTTCAATGGCTGACAATACAAACATGAGAGAAATATATTATCATGTTCAATGGATGACCCTACAAAACATGAGAGAAACCTATTAACATGTTTAATGGATGACCTTACAACACATGAGAGAAACTTATTAACATGTTCAATGGCTGACACTACAAAACATGAGAGAAACCTATTATCATGTTCAATGGATGACCCTACAAAACATGAGAGAAACTTATTAACATGTTCAATGGCTGACCCTACAAAACATGAGAGAAACCTATTTACATGTTCAATGGCTGACCCTACAAAACATGAGAGAAACCTATTAACAAGTTCAATGGCTGACTATACAAAATGAGAGAAACCTATTAACATGTTCAATGGCTGACCCTACAAAACATGAGAGAAACCCATAAACATGTTCAATGGCTGACCCTACAAAACATGAGAGAAACCTATTAACAAGTTCAATGGCTGACTATACAAAATGAGAGAAACCTATTAACATGTTCAATGGCTGACCCTACAAAACATGAGAGAAACCTATAAACAAGTTCAATGGCTGACTATACAAAATGAGAGAAACCTATTAACATGTTTAATGGATGACCTTACAACACATGAGAGAAACCATAAATATGTTCAATGGCTGACTATACAAACATGAGAGAAATCTATTAACATGTCCAATGGTTGACCCTACAAAACATGACTGAGAGTCATTTACATATTAAACGGCTGACTGTTCATGAGAGAGACTCATTAACATACACAATGGCTGACCCTACAAAACATGAGAGAAACCTATTACCATGTTCAATGGCTAACCCTACAAAATATTAGAGAAACCAAATTAACATTTCTAATGGACGTTTTTCCCAAAAATAAATGTTAAATTGCTGTTTTAACGTAAGTTTTGTTTCGATTAAAACTGCAACGGCAAAGAAACAAATCAATAAAGCGTTCACATTGAGCTGACATATATTAAGTTATTTTACTTGACTTAGTGTTTTTCAATAATTTCAATAATTACAACATCTGCTATCCGAGCTATTGAAGAAAGTCTACACGAGCGCGAGTGTTGTGTCTGGGGTAAATGTTTCAAGGACAAGGACAACTTATAACAAAAGCCTGCATAAAAATGAATAGGCTAAGCGTTTATATTTATAGGCACGTTACTTTTTGCACGGATATTATCCGCATACATTGGTAGCACATTTGTCATTATATACCTATTAATATGCTAAACTTCAATACGAACAAAATATCATGTACACAAAAATTTGCACAATTCACATCAATTTTGCAAACTATGCATGAAAATAGCTTCATTAATGATCTTTAAAGTGACACAATTGAATAACATTGAATAATATATTATAATATGATAATGACGTGGATGCATGACATGACGTGTATCTGTACTTGTACGAGTAGCTACGAACATTTAACTTTTATTTTGTAATTTTAGACACACTGACACTCGCATAAATTAATTCCTCGCATGATCATACATGTCGTTTGAAGTGCAATTTTATTAACCTTGACGACGTATTGCATAAAAAAACATACTTTCAGGTACCTGTAAAATCGGCTTTCGAAACCTCGATAATGTTATGTATGTGATGGACCGAGAACTTGCAGCGCTTACCAAACAAACACTAACAAGACAAGATTACAAAGTATATAGTATTTTATAAAAAATGTAAATGTTTTTTTGTTATCATTTCATCAGTCTTCTGGCCAATTGATCCAAATGTTATATAACTACATCGTAGTACGGTATTTGTAACATAGCTTGTCCCCATATATTAACATTTGCCATATCTAAGCATCAAATAACGTTTGCGTAATATTGCAATTCTTTCCCATGTCTTAATAAGTCTTAAGCTATTAAAACTCATATCGCCTGGTAGAAAGACTAACAACAACAACAACAACAACAGATGTCCTATGAAAGTCACGGACCATCGACAGTGAACGTCTGTTTTAGCTTCTCCGTAAAATCTATGTTCGTCTCTGTGATGCCCTTGGCTGCAAGCTCCGCTTTCACCTTCTGTATGTGCTGATCATCAGTCAAAAAAAAAACCCTAAAACAATGGTATAACTATAGTTACAATGCAATTTACATGTTATGGTATATAACTTGATTGTCATATAAACAGTTAAAAATAAAACTGTTTGATTTCAAAAACATTTTAATTAAAATAAGATATACAGTTCGTACATAGTATGGAGTGATTATAGTTATTTACAATAAACACGATTGAGTGTATCTTCTATTCATTTAATTTGATTTTATCTGAGTCATTATAAATATAAAAAAAAAATAATATTATGTTAGCGAAAGGATAATACGGTATTTAAACTGGAAATGTTCAAGTAATAAGTAACAGCACAGTAAGACTTCAAAACATTATGTTTTACATAGAAGATATTTCATAAAATCAGAAAGGTTATTTTACGATGTGCCATATCTGTCATACCGCGACTGATCACAGTTAAACAGGACGTACTGTCATCAAATAATGTGACACCAACCAGAACATCACTCCCATCTCCCAAACAGTAAAAATGCGTCCATTATCAACAGATGGTACAAACTACACCATAAACATACATTCCTTGCTTTAAATATTGATACATCTTGTAAATAACCTTATAAATGTTGAACACCACCACTACTGGACGTGCACACGAAAATGACGCTACCCATTATGGCTTTTTCTTAGAAGCACATTTATTAGGCAACATATTCTTATGCTGACTCCAATCTAAATATGTTTAACTATTCTTACCTAAGAGAATCACCAAACAGTGATAAGCCATCCAGCTCGACACACCCGTTCTCATTAACAGTGAACATCAATCCTCTTCTAAACCTCGCCTTCAACATCCTACAAACCAGCTGACCCTCATTGTCGTCCTTTAAATGTGCTATAAACAATCCGCCTTTATACGGTTTCCCCGGGCTCGGATTGTATTCCTACAAGTAGATTAAGGGCATATAAACGCTTGTATTATAAGACAATTTATGAATATAATAAAATAGTATACATTATATATTTTTTTTTATTTTATATTTTCTGATGTTTAGTACCGTTTGGCTTATTGCAACAGTTTGTGAATGTAGATTTTACGACCGTTTCCAAAACAACTACCGACGAAGGTCCTGATTTGTTCTTAACACAAGGCAGGCTTTCCTAACATACATGTATAATGAACTTGATTTGACTGTGATTATATGAAATTAAAGCAGATTAATTACCTCCAAAACAAAAGTTTGTGTTTGCGGCTCATCTATTTTAAGCCTCAAAGTTACATTAAAATAAGAAAATGTAAAAGAGGACAGCACATACGGTCACTAATACTTATATAGTCATATTTAATTAAACAGACTGTGACACCACATCCCATTGATATCGAGGGCACATTTAGAAAACATGTTAATTCGTTGAATACAGATGATCCTGTTTGCTATGAAGTAATTATCACAAGTTCGTATTTTGAATTGGATGTTTAACATGTAAATTCATGGCATACAGATGATGTTTTTTTTTTAAATAATCATCAAAAGTTTGTATTTGTATCTGGATATTAAACATGTAAATTCATGGAATACTGGTGATGCTCCGTATTTCGTTTGAATATTGTAATATTCAAAGAATCATACACAGTATACAAGGTCATATATACGATATCAAAATATAGGATTGAGCTGGATAATGATAAACAATTTATGAATGCCCTTTCCAACAGGTTTAGGGTGCACAGTAGTTAAGCGTAGAATTGCATTTCGGTTAATATTCACTTTTGAATGAAAAAAATCAAAAATGATTGAGAATGTAAATAAATATAAAAATAAATAATTAAATGATGAGTGTAATCAACAAAAATATGAAGAGCGATTAAAGGAAAAGAAAACAATTTAAAGTAGAGTGGATTGAGTGGGCGAACTAGAACGTCTTTGTTCTCCGTAGGTTTAAACGTATTTGAAAATGATTAAGCACTGAATTTCTGGTCACAAAACATCATTGTTTTCAGCGTGGGGATGCACATTTCATGTTCTCAAGTATCTCTAATAGGGAAGGTGAGAAGCGTGTACATTTAAAACAGAAGTGATGGCAGTATTCTACCTCGCCATAAATAATACAGTACATACTTTTAACAATGTCTAGCAATGCATAAGGGTTAGCTGCTAGAACGCTACAGTTTGCGCGAAGTCGCATATGAAGCACTTGAACGGTTTTATTTTCGTGATCATTTAAGGTTCTTGTTGGACCCTATCAATAACTTTGTTTATTGTTAAATGCCGTTTACCAGAAAAGGCCGTATGAACGAAATAAAAGGTGTCTCAAGTGACTTTTGATCAAACGAATTTCCATTTAAGCATTATATTTATTCTCTTCCATCTTTTTGTTTTAATATTGTTGATTTGAGCACCCCATCGAAGATCTTTTGTAACAAATATTCCCCAATAATCATGATTGTCATCAGCTTGGAGAACCCGTTCATCCTGCAAATATATAGGTGAATGCTATACTTGTTGCATCCTTCTCGAGATGTCTCTGTAGATGATTTTTTAGGATTCAATTTAACAAACAAAATCGGATGACCAAGAACGCATCTTATTCAAATCTCCGTCCAGGATGGTTGCCGCCTCACCCGGACCACCAACACTAATAAGAGGGCTAGTATCGACCAAGAGCTAAATAGAAACGTTGATATCAGAAACAATAACATGACGATTATGTATTACATATGTGCCGGATATTAGCCGGTGTATCACCTGCACGGAAGTACACCCAATAAAGCTCTTAAGACAGGACCACCAGTTTGTGAGGAATTATTTTGAGTTTTTAATTTATCGGTAAGGGTTAGATTTTATTTGTGTTTTGCTGATTTAATTAGGTTAGTTATCTAATTTCGGAGTGTTCTGAACTTTTGCAACCGTCGTTGTAAGATGGATCATCGTGCTTTACGGTAAGCCCGTTTACGACGGCGTGTGTTGTTGTCATACCAGAGAGGTTCGTGATCTCGAATCAGAACTTGTCTGTTCGGTATACAGCGTTTCGAGATACCTGGTAAAGTTGATATGATATAAGAAATGATGTCAAAATTGTTATCGCAAAAATATTTTTGTTTTGGAAACTAAGAGCTCCATTGATGGGTCATTAACATCTTACATTTTGATCAAAAAATGGATCTGCAACTCCACTAGAATGAACCAGTGTTTCCTAAGGTGTAATGATAAAAGCAATAATGGCCTCAGATGATTCAGGGAAACTGCTAGGAGTAATTATTTATGACACAAAAAACATCTCACATATTGGTGGAATTTTGTATCAGATGATGGATTATATGTATTGAAGTTAAAATCGGCTATAATATAATCCGGGATACCAAAATCAATTGCCAGATTAATGGATTCGAGAATATATGTGTGCTTAGTCGTTGTTGTATCTGGTTGTCCATAGTATATACTGATTAGTACGTATTAGTTATACTCTACACCAATGAGCTCAATGTCGAACCGTTTATGATAAAAAATTCTTGTTCTTAACATATACAGTAACTCCGCCATTACTATCGTCTTTGTCCTTTCTAACTGTTTTTGTAACAATTAAGGAAAACTCAAAATGAAATATGCAAGAATACCGAAATCTTTATGTTCTGAAGAGAGTTACGAAAGTTAGCCCGGCACATTGCAGTGAACAAATGAGATATGACATGTAAGTCAGGCATCACAAATGTTGAGGAGGTAGAGGATGTTCACGCTGTTCTTGAGTTTGGGCCTGGATTTGGATGGACGTAACTTGCAATCAAAAGCAAAATACACATAACATATGACATTATTGGACATAAACATTCCACATATAATAAATGAAACTAGAATTGTTTAGATGGGCAAAGCTCGGTTAATAGTTAAGCCGTTTTTGCGAGGACTCCAGCTTCAACTTAAGTTTTGAGTCCTTTAATGAAGAAAGTTGACGTACAATACAAACAATATTTGGTAATATAAACAACAACGTCAGTTAAACTTGAATCTAATAATATATAATTATTTAATGCCGAGTGGATAATGTCCATTTGGCTTCATGTTACACCCGAGAGAAGAAATAACATCAGTAGGATTTTGAGATTGATACGGTTACTCATGGATACAGAAATGAAAACGTTGAAATCGTTGAAGGGCTGTAGTCTCTACAAGCATGATTTTCCCTTTCTTACAATTCTGTTCACAGGCAATAAAATTTCAATCCAATCCATTTTTTTCAGTGGCCTCAAACTGTAACCGATAAGTTCCTATGATGTCATGTAATGAATTTGTGATCTAATTAGCTACTTTCATATCAAAAACTGATATATTAAATGTACTAGGATGTATGAACATTGTTTTCATCTCGCGTGTTAATTGCTAGTGTATAGTTGATCAAATGGAACCTGATATTGCCTGAGGACGTTTGTAGTAGGTAATATAAGGCAGGGTCAACATATGTCCATTTTTCAGGGTCTTTTTGTAAAATCACATTCTCATTGTCTGCGTAATTTTCTATAATAAGCTATTCCCCTCGGTTCTTCAAAAGATTTATTTAAGATTCGTTTTTTTTTCTCATATTCACATTAACGTTGTAATCTATGAAAGCATTAAAATAAAGTGGTCTTCAATCCGTACCAATTTTATCCGCAAAACACATTACATTTCATTTTTTAATCCGACGCATTAATGATGTTAAATGTCATTTCAAAAATAGATTTCACGATACCTGATTTCGGTTTGCGGTACTAAAGCATAAAATCAACTAAAATGTCTAACTTTAAAGGGTAAGGTCGATTGTTGAATATTTTGCAGGAGTCGACCCTCTTGTGCGAAACAGTTTTAAAATACATCAAATAAAGATGCCTCAAAACCATTAACCTCAGAGACCCTCCTTCTAAATAGCAAATCAAATTTAGTTTGACCGTAATCAACCTCTCTATCGTATTAATAACTTAATTTATCAGTGATGTGATATAATCATTCAAATGTTTTGTATTTAAGGGATTCACATTTTCTGCGAAGTACAGGAAGCAGTCTTAAAATACATATTTCAATATAGTGATAGCCATACTATCAGACTTTCTCGTAAAAAACTCACACCTTAAATACTACGAATTTAGTTAGGGGACCAACCATGATGAGCATACTTATGCTGAATCCATAGTTAGATAAGTTGAGTTGCGTATATATTATGTTATATATTATGCTGTTTTAAAAGTTCATGTTTTTCCCTTTTATTGTCAACGGTACTGATACTCGATCAAATCATAATAATTTTTAAAAAATACCATAATATATTGGCAGAAATGTAGTATCACGTTTAGGGCATTCTGTCTGTATAAGTTGGATAACTAAATCACAAATATTGCAAAAAGTGAATGTGGTTTTGAAGAACGATTAAGTGGTGCAATTTATCTTTGACTTTTTTTTTTGTTACAATCAACAGTATGGTGTTAGGAATATCAAGAAATTACTTGCGAGAATTCGTCAGCTGGAATCTCGTCATTGACAAACAGAAATGATTACCGTCTGAATGCCATCCGGGAATGTAAATACACACTTAATTGAATAGACTCGTTCCAGGTTAAGCTTGACCTCCACTGCTCCAGTGGGCTGCGTCCCTTTAACAAACATACTAATTATTATTATTGTAATTTCGATTATTGATAATGGATTTGGTGAAACACACATTTTGTTTGTTTTTCTGCTAGATTTTGTTAAAGAAGCTAGCTACACAACCAATTTAAAACAGCCAAAATGATCGATATTATGGATCACTTCGCCTTTGTTAAAGATTTGGGGTTGTAACTCAAGTAAAAACAACTTTTATTAACCAACACTTACTTAAACAATAATAAGTATTTACTATCAACTGAAGCACAACTATATATTAAAATAAACATAATATAATTCGTCGCCAAAGTATTTATCTATTCACTTGTATGATACGTAATTGTGTAAGGGGAACTTACATTTAATGCAATCCTTCAAGTGAGTACACCTTGCCTGGAGTGTTGTACATTCCTTTAAAAATAATAGTTATAACATATAAATGAGAAAGAGGAGATGGTTGGTATACAGAACTTATTTCGAAAAACAACACACGCTACATATCAACCAGAACATACATTTTCCATTTCACTGGTTTGTCTTTGTTAAGGCATGAGCCAATCTTTAACAAAAACTGATATTTTTCACACAATGGGTTTTAGTAAAAGACAACCAAGTCATTTTACCATTTTAAAGTGACGAAAGTCGACTTTCGTACTTCTTAACTCCTAACGTTGTATCGTGCCTACTAAAATACTGAGAAGTTTCGATATGCAATGACCTTTGTAAAATGACCTTTAAATGTGATATTTACCTTTAACAAGCAATACGCTAAAACATTCTGCCAAATAATTAAAACACAACAATAACACTACAGACTTTACATGAATTTTAGACGCCCTCCCGCCCAAAATGCCGACTGCTCTTTGATGTACCTACATCCAATAATCATACTTAACAATGCATATCTGTAAACTTAAATCTTGATAATATATCTATAGTAGTGTAATATAATAACGACCTGTTCTATAAAAATCATATCTTATAATAATATTAATTAAATGCATGATAAAAAATGAATAAAAACAAAATAATTTATGTTTTCCATTAATGTTTAACCAAGCTCAGTGTATAAGACAGAGACTTGTTCGGATCTTTTAAACATGTACGATAGGTTACTATAATATGCTATACAATTGAAGCTAGGATTGCAGAATGACTTGGATTCAGTGAATATTACCAATTTTACCTAAGTATGTTAAGCATCACAAACGACGGAAAATAACGGAACTATAAAGGAACGGAAATTTACCATTATGTGCATTGTGGATGCATCGACACACACTCATATTTACGTATAGTGTTTTACAGACAAGCAAACAAATACGTAAATATTGTACCGGAATAAGTACTTAATGTTAGTAATGTTATACCGTGAAAGTCATTGGGTACTTGAAATTATTTATCAGTTTATGAGTTCGATCTACTTTATTTGTTTATTGTTTATAGGTCGATACTGGCTATGGCGAGGCTTCAAAGTGATGTACTATTGTTTTTACTGATACATGTTTGAATATGTGTGAGATTATTCGCATATAGACTAGTTTCAACTCACAGTACATTCGTGTTTCAGTGAACCCGTGTTTCACATCATTCATTAAAGAAACATGTTGATGCTTGTCTGGTATGTTTGTGTTTTTTATGTATCTTATTCCATTGTGTTTGGAAACAAAACTAGAAGTTGAATTTCTGAAAGTGAAAAGTATTAAAGGTCACTGTAATTCTTTTAAAATATCAGTGTTTGCAGGATCAATACGTTTTGATAATTGACAATGCAGTTTTCTGATATCCATCGATTATGAATGAACAGTTCCAAGGTTCACAGACATTTCATTAGCACAATACTTGACTTACTCGTACTGCTGTTCTTGTTTAATGTGTCGATTGAAATGTAATTCATTTTAGACTGATCGTATTTCAGATATTCAAGATATGTGCACAACAACCTTATCTCAGTATTAAAATACGTAATAAGATTTACAACTATTGTTTACTTAATCCATCTTCTTTTAAATTTATTGTTAGTGTTGTCTTAAAACAACTTCATTTTAATGTGATTTAAATTTCTCGTTTAACCAAAAAATATATTGGTTTAGTCTTCGATATTTCTAAGTTTTTGAAAACTAAGTTTATAATCATGATACTTGTAAGATCATCATCAGTATCATTAAAAACAATGTTATTTTATTTAAATGTCCACCACAGACCACCGCTAAGAAAAACTTTTGGAAAATTGGAGATCAGGTGTAAATGCGAAGAACTGGATATGTTAGAATTGAATGGGTATAGTGTTCATACAAAAATGCTAGAATTTTGATATAAGCAAATAAAATTCGCGCATAAAATATTTTTACGATTCTAAAAACGCTCGCGAAAAAGTATGTTACTATGCGTTCTGGATAAGCTTCTTTTTTTTTTAAAAAAAAACCTCTTAATTTCGTGATAAAATCGGAATCAGAACTTAAGAATTATATATCTTCTATAGCGAAAAATAGTGTTGAATACATATATAAGAACAAATTTGACATAAATATCTCATTGATAAAAACGTGCACGATGATTAACAAATCGCCCACTGTATTAGTTTAATAGAATGAGACTTTTTAGTGTCTAAATGCTGGTTTGAATTCTGGTTTTTATTTATATATTGATGGATTATCTTTTTAAAGTGTAAAACTTGTTGTTCTAGTTCATTTGTAGATAACAATAACGTGTACATATTTACATCTTAATAACTAGCATTACATTGGTCACATGCAAGATATACACAGTTTGCAAGTTAATTTAGCGTACATACTTGATAATAATTCATTAAATATTTAAATTCATGTAAAATTGTAATGTTGGCTAAGAACAATAATATCTTGGTAAACATGAAGATCTCAGATATCTATTATATGGACACACTAGTAGAACATGATATTCTGTTTCGACAGTACATATATATTTTACGTTGTACACAGTCTTTCTGCTCTATCGATGCCTCTCTTACTACCTTAATCAAGTTGATGTTAAGAACACCTGAATCGTGAAAATGCTATTCTATGTTTGATTATATGAATATAGTTAAGATTGGGTTTACAACACTTATTTTCATAAGTACATACGTTTCTAGCTTTATACTATTATTAACATCTTGAAACCAACAAAGTACGCATTGATCTTAAACACGTTGGATTAACAACTCCAATTCAACTTTCGTAACATTTGCATTATGTTACATGTATGTATGTCCAAACTCATCTAATGTGCGTTTTAATGGTAATGTCAGTACAGGTATAAATCTGATTGTGTTTTGATCAGGCGTCTTCAGATAAAATTATTGCGCTGAAGGTTTCTCCAAATGGAAGAATTAATACAACTGCCAAATGGTGGGCAATCTTGAGAGGACTCGGTTCAAACCAAGCTATTCGCACGTATCTCACGCGGCTAAGAAAATAATTTGAAGTTCCATGTAATTCATTCAATTGGTATATAATTTCGAAGCCAAATGTAAAGAACACATAGCTTAGTTCAAATGAGGTCATGTCCCTAGTATGTACCTAAAAGATCAACGTTTAGATAGTAGAGGTTAATATGTGTTAAACTCACGTCTAGTATGGTCCCTGTTGTGCGCTTTTAGAACAAGGTCGACAACTAGCAGGCGGTGGTTTTCAAAGGTTCAGCTCAGGCCCAAGCCGTTCATAACATGTGCCTACTCGGTGGACTATCAGCTGGCGGAGGTTACTATATTTTCAGCCTATTCCAAGGTTAATTTGTCCCTTATATGTGCCAACAATGCAGTTCAGATATAGTATTTACCTTATATGCGTATACTAGGGCGAAAACAGTAGGCGGCTGTCACCATATGTTCAGATTAGGCTTAGTATAAGCTAGGGTCCAAGGTCATGCCGGCAGTCACTATACAATCAGTACAGAACTAGTAAGTCTCTTTTATGCATATGCTAGGGCGTCAGGCATAACGAGGATGACACTGTGTGATCCAACTATATTTATTTTTAACAATCTGTTTAGTTCAAGCCTAGTATATCCCTACACTGTGTCTTATAGCGCGGTAACAAGTAGGCGGATATCATTCTTTGTTCAGTTCAGGACTCAGAATATTCATTTGGACCATTACTTCGTTTTGTAAACAAGGTCTTATATTTGATTTGTTTTTATAATGGGCCGGTCTCTTGAGTTCCGTTGCGCAAATGTATTTTAGGTCATTTTGTAAGTAATTAGCAGGCAACACCCTTTCAAACTATACCAAGATTGTATGGGATCAGAAGGCATTTAAAAGTAACATTATTGCCAAAATATGAAAGGAATGACAATTGTATTTTTACATCCGATACATAAAATGAAGTATGTACTAACAGTACATGTTTAAAGAACTTAATTACTATAATTATCAAATCAAATGTTTGTCAACTTCTGTATTCTTTATTGAAGTTATTCTTTATTAAAAGAACATGTTTACAGGTATTGTACCACATTGTTTACTTTTTCAGATTTCTGTATGTCTTGTTTCGCTTTCTGTAAATCTTGTTCGAGTCCATTCTTTGTCTAAAAGCAAAGAGGCGAAAGATCAAGTCAGAACTTGAAATTATACTACAATTTCAAATGAACAAATGGAAATGCGTATATTGAAAAGCCATAATTATTGTCTCAATACTATGTTGCCCTTTACTTTAGTTGTATAGTAATGACTGCTTTTAGTATTTTACTACATGTTTATCTGTACTCTTAAATTCAGAAACATGTTTGTTAAAGGTGTCACCTTTTCTGAATTATCACGGTCTTGTTTAACTTCTTTCAACTCATCACACAGTTCCTGTCTGCACTGAAAACGTAGAAGGATTGGTTTTTGTGTAACATATGTTAACTGTAATGTTCTATACAAGTAAAACTATACACCAGAATAAATCAGATAATGTGCTATTTAGCCAGTTCTTTTCGATTCTACTGGCGTCCTGCATAACAGATAATACGGAAATATTTTAATATGGTGTCTTATTTTAATATGGTGTCTTTATCATATTCATTACTATTCATTTATATTAACATATTTCAAATCAATATGTATTGTCATGATAAACTTTGATTTGTAACTCATGGTAATATACTCGTCTATAAATATTAAAGTGATTTATACTGCAAAATAGTACATATGTTGATATTAGTACATGATCTATGAATAAATTGTTTCTGCTTGGACACGGAGCAACATTTATAAATTAAAACTCGAAATATTGGCCTGTGTATACTGAAATTGCAGTTTTTTAGGATTTAAGAATTTCTAATGCTTTTTTTAGACTTCATATAACCAGAAAACTATTTCTGACTGAGTACCCCATATTCATTTTAAATTCAACAGGGATATATAACGTAGTTTGTTTTGTTTTTCATTATTTTAATTGTGTTTGGTAAAAGACACTTCAAAGGTTTAGGTATTTTTGCTAAACAGCGACGAAGGTTATGGCTATGTCTACGATCATCTCGAAATATTGCTATATTCCTAGCTGTATTCTGAGGAATACATGTACATAAAGCGATAAGGAAACCGTTATAATTATAGTGTTATAACGAAAACAGAATATAGCGAGCATATATTACACCTTTGTGTCGATACATAATTTTTTCGACTGATCTCAACGAAAACGAGTTAGACCGTTTATTTCATCAAATGGCTTAACCGAGCTGAGCAGGATCAGACAAAAACTGCATTCAAGAATGTTGCTAGTTTTCCGTGTAATTGCACGCGTTAATGGTACTCAATTCAAGTCATTAATCGGCTTCAGACAAGAACATGGGATATATCAACCGAAGAGAAATTTCCTTAATGTGATAGAAGTTACCAATAAAAAGGTACTGTCACTATTTGGAAATGGATCACAATTGTTTTTTTACCTTTGTACCACTTTTGCCTCAAAGTCAACAGGTCAGATCAATCATGACCTTTTTTATGATGAGATCATGTTTCGCGAATTGTTAGTACAAATGCAAGAGTTTTGCAGCCAGTTCTTCAAACAAATGAGCTATATGTGAACAGTTTTCCCGATCACAATCAATTTATTTCTGACTAATTTCACTACATCATTCGAGTACATTATTATCTTATTATCATTATCTTATCTTTATTTCTAAGGAAACATCGGTTTATTTTAGTAAAGCTACATTCCGTGATCAACAAAAAGATGTCATTGTCCAAACTGTCGAGCTATGTTCCCAAAAACCAAAACATTATTCACTTTGTAGTCATATCTGACTTCTTGACAAGTGTCACCTCAAACAACAACGCCATAAGGCTGCCAAGAACAAGTGGGCATCTTACTGCGATAATGATGTTGACATTTACCTTTTTGGTAATAACAGGAATCTCGAAAAGTGGAATACTGAACATACTAGATTTCATTTTATGCCATATTTTGTCATAGCCCTTGGTATTTTTAACTCTTGATTTTACCTTTTCAGAATTGTCCAATCCCTGTTTCACTTGCAGAAGCTCTTGTTCGATCCCCTTTCTAATCTGAAGGCGTATAGAAATCCCAAATAAGATATACCACAATATATAATATTGTTTTAAAATTCCAAAAAGGATGAATAAATGTCGAAAACAACGGTACCTATGAAGGAGACCGAGTTTTATTTAAAAGAAATTATCATAAAACACGACAATATTTCAAGATTATAAGACTATAGTATATCACAGTAAATTTTAAAGCATTCGCCAAGCATTGAATATTTTTTTGCTTTCTGCTATTAAATACACGGTTACAATCATGTTATCAGTAATTAATAGTTTACATCATTGCATTATTTAGAAAGTATTTAAAGGTTTATCACTCAAAATTGATGTTTTTTTATACACAAGTATGTATTGATTTTGGAGTGTCATTTTTAAGATGTTGTTTTATTATAATTTTTGACACATGTTGGAATATATTTAGGTTATTCGCTTAAAGACTACTTTAAACATACAGTTCAATCGTGTTTCAGTGAAACCGGTGTACTCGGACCGTTCCAATGCAGTCAACACATCACTCATTGAAACAACTATGTTGATTTGTACCTGGTCTCTTTGTGATGTTTATGTATCACATTCAGTTTAGTTTACTCCCTTACATTGTTCCTCTAACAATGTCATATAGATTTGAGTTGATTTTAAAAATGGGTCTGTCTCCATTTATTGTGTAAATGTATTTTATGTAATTTTCTTTGTTAGCAGCAGGCAACACATGTTCAAACAATGCCAAAATTGTATGAGTATTTCTACACCCGATACATAAAATGAAGTATGCACTATCTGAACATATTTATAAAACTTAACAAACTATTAATGATCTGTTCTGATCAGTTCAAATGGCTGACAGCTTTTTTTCTTTTATTTTCTTTATTTCAGTTATTCGTTTTACAAATAACTTGTATACAGGTATTGAACAACATTGTATACCTTACCTTTTCAGATTTATCTATGTCCTGTTTCACTTTCTGTAAATCTTGTTCGAATCGCTCCCTTGCCTGAAAGCAAAGAGGTGAAAGCTCAAGTCAGAACTTGAACAAATAATAAAATGGCAATGCGTAAATTGAAAAGCCATATCAATTGACACAATACTAAGTGTTATCGATGTATAACTGTACTATACAATTCATAAACATGTATGTGAAAGGTGTCACTTTTTCTGAATTATCACGGTCTTGTTTAACTTCTTTCAGCTCATAACATAGTTCCTGCCTGGTCTGAGAACGTAAAATGACTGGATATTGTGTTTAATATATTAACTGTAATATCGTATGAAATACAAACTATACACCAAATGGCCTAACCAAGCTGAGAGAGATAAGACACAATCTGCATACAATGATGTTGCTAGTTTTCCCTGTGTAATTAAACGAGTTAATGATACCCCTAATGTGATGGAAGTTGCCGCTGAAAAAGGTACTGTAACTATGTGAAAATGGACTACAATCGTTCTTACATTTGTACCACTTTTGCATCTATGAAAACAGGTCAAGACAATCATGATCTTTTTTATTATGAGATCATGTTTCGCGAAGTGTTAGTACAAATGCAAGAGTTTTGCAGTCAGTTCTGCAAAACAATGAGCTATATGTGTGCAGTTTTCCCTGTCACAAATAAATCATATTTCTTCTAATTCCGCTGAATCATCCGAGTCCATTATTGCTCTTATCTTTATTTCTAAGGAAACATTAATTCATTCTGGTGGCGTTGCAGATCCATTGTGTGACCAAAATGTAAGCTATCATTGTCCCGTCTATGGAGCTATCAGTTTCCTAAAACCAAAAAATTCCCCATGTTTTCGTCATATCTGCCTTTTTGACAAGGGGGACCTAATAAAACATCGCCGTATGAATGCCAATTATAATTGGAAATCTCTCTGCGATAATGATGTTGAATTTAATCTTCTTGTAATAACAGATTCCTCGAAAAGTTATATACCGAACAGACAAGACAGCTGTCCGAAGCCCATATGGATCTCAAAATACTTATTCCAAATGCTGGTGACCCTGTCCTAAGAGCTTTATCAAGTCAACTTCCACCCAAGCCATACCTCCGTTATGATCCGGTAATTATGTCGTTCACGATACAAATTCGTTTGTCCTTGTAATAGCATAATCCACATATATACTAAATATTAGCGTATATTACTTTTGACCACTTACATCGAACGTCATCCATACATCTGTCATAATGCGTAGTGTTTATCACTAAAACATACAGCGACGTTTTGATGTTATAGAACTCTATTAATGACAATAGAAAATATTTTAAGGAATGAGTTGCGTGTTTGATGTCATTATGAGGGTATATTAACGCTGTTGAGTTAGTTTTAGTGTGTGGTGTCCGTAGAACTTAACGCGTGCTTGAACCAGCCCAACATCGATGCCCGGTAATGACATCAATCACGCAATTTATAACTTTTCTTTACACCTATAGTTTATAACTCACAATGCTTTTTCCAGAAATGTTAGATATACCTTATCTTTAAAATCGTTCATTTATTCTTTATCAAACGTCAGGTAAATACAACGACCCGACGGTAACCGGAAACAGTTTATCATTATACGTCACAATAACACAGGAAACATCACAAAGACTTGTAACAAATCATAAATGAACACTTTTCAGCATCAACATTAAAGTTTTCCTTGGCCTGCTGACAAAATTCATAAACAGATAGACAATTTCCAATTGATACTAAAACGCAATGTTTAGCGATCCCAACATATCCGAAGATGTTGCGTTCATCGCAAAATATACTTGCAATTGGATGGCCATTCATTTAAGAAATGGAAGTTGAGGTGTAAATATAGGCGTATGGTAAAAATTATACAATCGACCATTCAGCTAATTGATATTCATACATTGATATCAATGTTACACACCTGCACAAAACTTATTTTCGCAAGGATTTTTTTTGCTTACTTCTTGCCACTCAGTCTGTTTCAATTTTAAGAGTTCATCCTGTAACACACGAACACGCACACACACCCCAACCCCTCCCCCCCCCCCCCCACACACACATGCATGAACGAACATATAGTATATGAATAGTCACGCGATATATGATAGCATTTAATTTAGTAATACATTTTGGAAAATAGCTCATTGAGCAAATCTTTTTGTTATCATTTACCCGACTTTAAATCAAGATTATTCTTTATCATGACTATATCTGTAACTTGTGCATTTGTTTTTCTACCAAAGATAATTTTAAACGTTTCATTGCACGTGTCATCCCTGAAGATACGTTATATAACATTCTTTTACACAATTTTCAAATGTCTTACCTTTTCAGAATGATCAAGTTTCTGTTTTACTTGTTGCAGCTCATCACAGAGTTTCTCCCTTGTCTGAAAACGTGAACATTATGATGCATACTTATCTGTATGAATGACAATGACTGACAATAAAATCTAGATGACAGCAGGTCAGGTAACGGTAAAATCAAGTTTGCTCTGATTTATATAAAGAAGGTTTGACAAAGGTAATGCTCAACAATGTTCATTAAGATTTAGTGCATTCACAGCATTTCATTATTGACCTTCACCTTACCTTCACATAGTCAAAATAAGAAAATGTTTTTTTCGTATTCTTGTAAAGACTATACTTGAAGGCAACGATGGAAAACAAACTATTTCCGGGAGGACATTCCATGGGGATATTGAAGATGACAGAAAGGAATTAGGTTTGATAAGCAATATTGCATCAACAGAATTCTGAAGTAAGCACTAAGTTGTTAGTGCTGTTTTTTTGTGCTGTTGTTCCATGTTTCTTGTTTGCGATTTTTTGTTTTTGGATTCTACGTCTTTGGCGCTTACATTGTGCCATTACACGGGTTTTATGTTTTAATTTTTTGCTACTGAGTTTGTATCTGTAGTTTTTCATATGAATATTGTAAAATTTGTGTAAGGCTACTGTAAGAGATTAAATCATCTTATAGAATATGCTGTATGTTTGTTTCCGACTTCTTCCCCTTTTAGATCTGTTTCATGTTTTAATATGCAGATTTGAAATAAAAAATAGTCGTGTTACTCCGGATATGATTCAATATGCCTCGTGTTTCCAAAAAGGTCGAATGAATGATGCATATAATTCTTCAAGCTATTTACGATCTAGGACGTATTGAATGATCGAATGACGTAAATACGTTGCAGGCATTTGTTTCAAAGGATTGGATATGTTCATGAGCAGGTACTTGATATTGTGACGCCCGAATGTTTGTTAGTTTTAACTTCCTCTATGTGAACAGTATCCATAAAATTAGGCGGATGTGCCTGCCTTTTATATTTTGACATAAGTTAAGTATTTTTCGGTGGGAAGAATGATACAAACCACCTTTTGGTATTGGTATCATCCATGTCAAGATATACGTGTTGATCATCAAACATAGGGTCATTGATAATGATATATAGGATCGAGTATTCAGCAAAGCGATTGAGGGGTGTTTTTATTTCGTATCAGATATTGAACAAGTAAATACTTTGCACTGTTTTCTTTCACTGAAAGAATCAATAAGTCATGATAATCACAAGGAAACGAAAATGCAACTATCCTGAAGATTGGACAGAATAGCTTACGCCTACGTGATTAAAGGCTTTTGAGATGTCGCAATACTGTTCTAACATTTAAACCTTTATCTAAAGGAAGGCAGAACGAAGGTCGTTAGATATGAGCTGATTGATGGTGAAATCCTTGGGTAAACATGCCGATAACGAAAAATATCATTATTTCTATGTATGCATTGAAATCTAAGTTTACAAACCTGCATACACTTTATTTTTGCCAGGACTGTTGTAAAGGTTGTAAAGGTTTCACTTCAAGGGTTTTGAATGTCGATATGAACGATAAGAAACATAAGCGTGTTTGAATAAGGTCGCATTGTTTCTAGATAAACAAATCCTGTTTGTACTTGCATAAATTTGTCACAAGGACATAAAATAAGTGATCAGTACGATTGATGATCCTCGTATATTATATATTTTTAAAATTGACAAAAATGTAGCTTCCAAGGTTTATAACATTCAGTTCCTATAGCTTCTTAAATATCATAATATTAATCAACTCACATGTTGTTGTTGTTTTTATTGTTATTAATTTTGATATACGAATAGCTTCGATTGTGTATTAATTCCCAACCCATACTACTCCATTAGATAGCATAATATAACGAACTAATAATTAAACCACATCTCCACAATGACAATGTTAAAAGTAACGGTTTAGTGTCTGCTTACACTTTCATTTTCTTATTTCAGTTTCACTATAATGATATTATAGTACGCGTATTGATACCAGGCACTAGTGGAGGAATTACTCCATGCACGGCACAATTGGATGGTGTTATAACATCGTGCAGTTTACATATCTTTCATGCCTGTTATATATTTCTGTACCCAGCGACCTTCCTTAAAATGAATCCTGTTTGATTTCAATTAAGTGTTGTTTTATTCTTTCTTAAATGTTAAACTTATCATATTTATCCACACTAATATGAAAATAAGGAAAACGTACTTAAAGCATAGGTAAACAGGTGTGTGTTATTAACTTATGTCATAATGGATTATGATTACAACGGGAGTTGACTTTGTTTACTATCTATAATTCCTTTTAAATATCAGTATACTGTATTTGTCCAGACCTCACGGGAAAATTGTATCATTTGCGAAATGATTAAAATATTTCAATGAAAACTACTACAATTTGGAGACAAACAAATATATAATACATATGATAGGACGTGCCAGTAGAAAAAACACACATGTTGAAAGTAAAACCAGGGATTGTGTTTGGAAATACAGATCCTGCCTCCACCAATATGCGGTTGAAACTGAGAAATAATCAATGATGGACATGGCATTTTTACATTGAGAATTTCCTTCTTCGCATGTAACTAACATACGTATACATATTTTTTTACAAGTTTTCTTAAATGAAATGAATTATGTATTTTTAAACAATTCTAGAATGCAATACTGAACTTTTGGTGTAAATATAAATAATGAATTGCGTGAATGATATCATTATCGGGAATATAAACGCATATACTTTAACCAGCCAAACAGCGTCCACACAACAATACTGACATCATTCCCTTAATTCATTTCTTGATTGAAAAGCATTTCTGCTCTTACCTTTTCAGATTTCTCCATGTTCTGTTTCGTATTCAGTGACTCTTGTTCAAGCCCTTTCAGTGTCTAAAAGCACACATGCAGAAGATAAAGCTTGCAGTTGCAATAATATCATCATAACACATGTAAAATGCCAAACGCAAATGCAATTGTATATATCGCAAAGCCATATTAATTTATACTATTCCCTTGCGCATTTCATTTATCGTAAGAACTACTGTAAGTGTTTTACTTACTTTTTCAGAGTTTTCTAAGTCCCGTTTCGCTTGCAAAAACTGTTCTTTGAACTCATTTCTTGCCTGAAAAAGAAGAGGATTTGTTTGAAGTTTGAAAACAAAGGTCAATAACAACGACGCTTGAATAACATTATTGCAAATTGAAATAATGAAACCAATGTTTACACACCCACATACTTTTGGGTTGTACCAGGACTTTATAAAAGATATGTACGGTAAGATAACAAATACGTAAAATATTTCACCACATCTGGGTCTTGTTTGATTTTATTCGTCTCGTCATACAACTATTTAACATATGTTATCTGCACGGGAAAAAAACTGATATCAAACAGTGCATGCATTTTTGGGTACCAGTCAACTATCGACCTCGTGAAACAGTTCAGAATGTCATTCCCGAAACAAGGGCCAACAGTTGCGATTGTTACCATACTTACCAAGATAAAACTGTTTCATAACTTGATTAGAAAATTATCTTATCGAAAAACAAATAACGGTTTAATTACCTGATCAATTGTTTATTAAAACAAAGTGTTAAAAACATGAAAAAAACGTTAATAATATGCAGTTCAAAAGGAAAATTTGGAGATTCCGATGACGGCATTGCGCAAGAGGGAACATACTGTTGACCGAGGAACAGTTCACTTAAGGAATGCATTGTTAAGCAGCAATGCGGTCTGAAACGGCACTATAATGGCTTTCTTTAAACACATATTCGCGTTGTTCAGTGTTATTGCAATGTTGATGCACCCTTTTTTCGGCGTAAAACATACAATTCATGCAATATTTTTTAATTCGTACGTTGCGAATATTTTCTTATCTCGTATTACGTATATGAAGGAAGTTTCAACATTATGGTATGTGCAAGAAGGTAAATGTCCATTTTATTTTAATGATCGAACTAGTTTTTACCTTTCAACAATAACACGCGTGGACTTGAAATAACTCCTTAGTTTGTTATTTATCTACCAATATAATTACCGTTTCTGCTTTATCTGTGTCCAGTTTCGCTTGGATTAATTCTTCAAAAAGCTCCTTTCGAGTCTGAAAATAAATCATTTTGTGATAACCAATGCAAAAGTTCAAATATGATGAAATGTACATGATAGATTTACTAAAAATCAAAAGCATTAACATGCCATCAGGTCCTTTTTCTGGCCAGTAGTTTGTCCTCTTTTTCAAACTACTTTTTTGATTCGGTAGACGCCTAAATGTATTGTTTTATAGAAGGTATTGCTTGCGATTAATCAAGACCAAATGTCGCTGTTTAGTAGTGTGACAATGATGTTTCGCTGCAAATTATGAAACACAACACAATATAACAAAATCCAGGGTTTCCTATCCTATGAAATCAGACACAAACATATATTGTGTTTTGCCTCAAGGAACAATTGCCGAAAGGCCATCAACTCCATTCAAAGTTTCATATCTTGCACACTTTTGTTCAATTATGTGATTTCGTTATGCTTCCTATTCCCATATCCTTTGAAAATGTCAGAAAATTAAGAATAATTCCAAAGCAAAATATTAAAAACATACTTCTCTTTGGTCTGGAAGATTACAAATTAGGCCATTAAACGACCAGTTTGTATTGGAAAAAATAGCAAAAATCAAACATGATAATACTGCAGCTATATTGTTTTCCGTTCATTTTTGCACACGTTTTACCTTTAATCGATACAGAAATTGTATTGGGTAAAACGTATACACATAAACATAATAGCAAATGGCTGCATTAAATGACAAGCTTAATTGTTAATCGGATACTGGAATTTGATTCTTACAAATAAAAGTGTAGTTTTATTCGGGTTAATGGTACATGTACATCTGTTTGTTGTATATAGTTGTATATACGGTTATAGCCTTTATTCTTTTATTGATACATTAATTATATAATTCTACTTAATAGATATTCCTACATGCGATATTATTGAGAACGGACCAGTACAATGATGCATTTGCTTACCAGCATTGAATGTTTAACCTAAAACCTGTCGTCATTGTCGGATGCATTTGGATACATAAAACAGATAAAAACATACTTTTTCATTTTCGACAGTCGCATTCCCGATTGATAACGTGGTTACTTCGTCGCTTCCATCAACTTCCTCCTGAAGTTCGCAAACATCAGTCAAGTCTTCAATCAAGCACTTTAAGGCAGCCGTATTTTCCTTTAAACAAACATTTTTAAAGGTATTCTTATATTCAGCCTCTTTCATCTGCCTTTTGACCTCTGAAATTCCCTTGTCGAAATTCCGGCTCATAAGGTAAAGGCGACCCGTCAACGAGTTGTTCACAAACTCATTGAGTTGACTTTCCTCTTTGATAGCCCAAGACACTTTATCTTCACAAACGGATGAAATGCATGAAAAGGCGGCTATGTTTTCGTCGTGATATTTTTGGGCTTCCTCTTTGAAACTACTGATCGAATGTTCCACTTTCCGTTTTAGTCTATTTTCCAAATCATCCAATTCTTTTTTGCATTTAACCGCATGGGTATTACTTCTTTCTTTTTGTCTATCAATTTCTTCTTTTATGCGCTTACTGTCATCCTTAATTGCATTTAAAGCTACGGACATAGCATTAAATTGGTCGTAATCAACATGCCCTGCCTCTTCACACAAATCAACAACTTCATGACCACATGATATATGATCCGAACGAAAACATCGACCACAGATCATTAATTCATGAATTTGACAAAATAATAACGCCCTTTCATTCGGATGGTGTTTACATTTCTCCTCTGTGATATCATATATAATACTCCTTGAATTGTATCCATCTTTTCCGTACATCTTCAGAATGTGGTTTTGGAATGCCCTTCCTTTCTTGTGAATTACGCAACACGATTCACAAATGTTTCCACATATATTGCAGCATCCAACTGCCTTTTCCTCACAACACATTTCACACTGAACATGGATGTTTGCCATTTTAAATGTTATGTTTATAATCCGAATCCAAAGTGAATATTTCGATTCACTATCATGAAATAAAAAAGTACGAAATTCAAAAGAAATCTGTACTAAAATGTACTCATTGAACACCGGGGACAATCAACGAGAATGTATTGATAAGCAATTAACTTCCTTGTTTAAATAAGATCTTTTTATAAGTAGAATTATACATCATCAAAATCACATTTACCAATATAATAAGCACAATCAAAAAGAATCCTTATTTCAATTCACAGAATCAAAACTCGACAGTAATTGCTTTTTTAAAGCACACGAAATGTTTTCAATGTAAACAACTGACGGACGTTGCTAAGGGAGCAGTCAACAGTTTTGATAAGAGACGAAATAAAGTGTACACTTCGCATGCGAAGCGGTTCATATCAGATATTTAACTGTGTCTAAACAATGGCCACGTATAATTCATGTTTCTTACTACCTCTAAACGCGTGTTTACAGTTAACAGAATAACATAAAACATTGCAACTGTGAACTGTTCCTCGAACGACGAATGTGATATTCGATTTGTGTGATTCATATTAATTTGATTTTTTACAGCGCAAAATTGACAAAAACATGGTGTATTTTTGTATATGCTATAAAATGTTTTATATATTTTAGTAGTTACTTATCGATTTATGCGTTTATTCATTTATATCATGATAAGTTCATGTACGTTCGTTGCTTATTGTACATGCACCAGTGAACATCACGTTTAACCTTTTTCGCCTGCATGTTTACCCGTATTCTATATCGTAGTGCCTTTCTTATTTTGGTATAAAACCATGGGGAATCTTGTATTCGAATCTTTACAAATGTGGTAGGAATAGATATTTGACAAAAATGACCTGAATGGATTCGTTAACTGATCTCTGTAAAAATATGTATATCATTATTACAGCATGTGTTTCAATTAAAATCTGCAACGAGCCGTTTTGGTTTATAGAAGTTACCTTGGGAGAATTTTCAGATTTTACGTTTGAAAGAACAACTAGTGGAATTGTTGAATTTTACAACACAGTAGATCTAACAATGGAAACGAATTTGCTGGTCTTGAACGGTCAACCAACACCACTTCAATAACGGACTCAGGAGATGAGACAAAACATATGTTAATGAGAGACTGAAAAGATTCAGTAAAACGAGTTGAATCAGTTATCAGTAACGAATAAATTGTAATATTGATTCGATCATGTGATACGCTAGCGGTTTGTTAATGTCCATATTGATGTCACCAATAATCGCGATGTCCTCATTGCCTGTTTTGAATGCAAGTGAAAATGAATTGTTTATGCAATCAAGGACATGAAAGTCATGATTTCTGATTGCGATTTGCCTTCTTTTTATACTTAGTTTTAACTGAAGACGTTCAGCATCATGAGGTTCAAGGTCGCCTCGTTCCGAGACAAACAGGTTTGAATTAGCATAAACAAATACGCCCCATGCAGATCAACAGACCTTTTTCTTCTATACGGGATATGGAATTAGTAGAAGTTAAGGCTGCTGAATCGACCTCATTGTGATTTGGTAAAGGCTAGAATATCAAAATTACGAAGGTCTGCATACAAAATATAAAAAAAATCTAAGAAAACTCTGAACATTGTAATGGACTATTTTCAAGTGAGTACCAACGAATTCGGATGCAACGGGAGAGATGGATGATGAGAAAGAGGACACTGTCCCTGGATCCCCGTGAATATAACGAAGAGTATGGACAACCAGCAGATTAATTGGAAGTAATCAAAGGTTTTCAATCCTTTTGCACATGACTGGTAATAACAGAACAAAACAACCCTCATCCAATACGTGTCTATAGCAATATTCATTTACCTAGGTTACACCAGGAAGAAATATCTGTAACTGAATTTAGTAATAGTTCATTGCTTCTGGCAATAGCGTCCATTTTATAGATTAAGTGCTGATATTCAAATTATTTGCATACCAATAAATTGATTCATAATAAATGTATTTGTTTTACCAGAACCACTATTTCCAATAGTATCAAGTAAAACTTTGGCATAATTTCACAAATTTGTCGAAAGTATTATGCTTTGGTTAGTGTCATCATTCGGAATTTCGATTATACTAATTTCCTTAATATAATTCATTAAACAACCCTTTTTGTAAACTTTGAACCACATGTTTGAATCAATATTAAATGTTAAAAGCGTTAAAGCAAAGCAGCTAAATCAATATAATAGACTTCAGTGTATAATATGATATATCTTATTGTCAATCAATACCTGAAGATTCGTTTGCACTGAATACAAGTACGGATTGAATTTGAATAGCTTATTGATTTGGGAAATATGATCTGAATGGTTGAATGAATAGGCCGTTTCCACTTAAGCACGCGATAGATATTTAAGATCTTAAATACTAAGGCTTTGACAAATTTCTCACACAATTCCGATTTGTTTGCAGAAATTTGGCGTACAATGACAAACTTGTATACAAGTATTAATTAAGTCAATTAAAACAAATAATCTTCGATGGTTAGTGGTAAAACTTATTAATGACCGGTGAGTGTTAGGGTTGATTGACGTTGGTTAGGATGGGCGTAGTATAATTGAATATGCCGGTCACAGAAGTGGAGGGGGGGGGGTGATCCATTTTGAGTTCACTTGTGCGAAAGCGCGAAATGATTATGTTTTAAATTGATCACATGGTCAAGTTCCAAGTCAAATAGATTGTAAATCTCCTTTTTCGCGAAGCTCAATTCTAGCAGGTTCAAACAGGAAACTGTCCTGTTTCCAACATTTTGCATATTACTGATTTAACTGATCAAATGATATGTTTATATGAGATCACTTACTAATTTATCTGATTTACCCGAAGCAAATAAGTAATAGTAAAAGTAGTTAGTAGAAACCGTAATAACAATACTGAAAAATATCAAGAGAGGTCCCCTTTTTGCCAGTTGAATGACCAGGTCCTGTTTTTCATTAAAAGGTATTTTTCAACGTTGTTCTTTGCATTGACGTAGGAAGCGCGCTGACATATAAGCACATGCCACGAAAGCCCGAAAATAAAAAAAAGCTTGTAAACATAATTGATTATTCATTATTATTACTATTGTTGTTGTTAGTAGTAGTAGTAGTAGTAGTAGTAATAGTTGTAGTAGTAGTAGTAGTAGCAGTCGAAGTAGAAGTAGAAGCAGCAGCAGCAGCAGCAGTCTTTTTCTTCTTCTTCTTCTTCTTCTCGTTCTTCTTCTTCTTCTTCTTCTTCTTCTTCTTCTTCTTCTTCTTCTTCTTCTTCTTCTTCTTCTTCTTCTTCTTCTTCTTCTTCTTCTTCTATATTTATAACGTTTATTATTTATAACATGTTTTAGACGATGAAAGAAAGAAATAGAAATGACGAATAACGCGCGAAATAAGATAACGTCATTGGCTTCTTGGCGTGGGTCGGCGTCGGCGGATATGACCAAGCAGATGATGAAGATTTGTATGAAGTCACGGGTTTCTTGATAATTGTTGCCGTTAATTTGATGAAATAACTGAAAGTAAACCACCGTAAATATGCCCTTGGCACTCAACGTAGTATACGGAAATAGGCCCTTGTCACGATGATGTTAAAACACCAGTGATCTGCTGTAATTCTAGCCGGACTCTTTCATCATATTAATTGTTTGCGAAGGCATTTTCATGAGCGCTTTCCAAAAGTGTATTACTGCCCACAGCTTCACGTCGCCACTTGACGTTATAAATATTGTAACTGGGTTGTTGCGTTGACGATAGCTCTGTACAGGAAACTGTTACGAAGTTAAAGTAACAGGAAATTACGTCGAAATTACGGCAGACGTAAATACACAAAAACACACAGCGGAAAATTGTTTTTGCAAATTTAAAAGAAGACATTACTTAAAATTGTTGTTCAGCGGCTTTGTGTTTAAGAAGAGAACAGAACAGAACAGATCAGATTTTTATTCACGTAAACTGCATAGTTTCTTGTGACATTTAAGTACATTAAAACAAATCAAACTATAAGACATAAGGTAATAGCAAATAAAATGGATCTTATAAGGAATATAAGTTTCACCATATACAGGATATAAAGCATGTTCACTATACAAATATAATTGACAAATAGTGTTAAGTTCAGAACATACTAGTAAATAGTAACATAATGAGAATAGTGGTATAAATCTTAGATACATATCTCATTGCATTAAATGTACTGAACGTACCTTTGAAACCTTGTTTATATATATATATATATATATATATATATATATATATATATATATATATATATATATATATATATATATATATAACATAAATAGTTCAGATTTATTTTATTTTTACAGTAACTGTATAAGTTTAAACATATAGGTCGTAGTCTATAATAACGCTTTATATATTTCTCTCTAGTTAATTGGTAAAACGGACAAATTGGGATAAAATGGAATTCATCTTCGATAACATTTACGTTACAAATCTGGCATACACGTAAATGTCTTTCAATTCTATTTTGGCCATACCTTCCTGTATGGACTCTCAGACTATGAGCAGACACGCGTAGTTTGGTAAGGGCAACTCTTAGGTGTCTTGAAATATTATTTTCTAAATACGGTTCAATATCAAGTGAACTTTTGACATGGACTTTTTAAGTATTAAACTTACTTTTTTAGAACGCATTTGTGTATGAACGCAAATGGGTCATTTTTACATTTGTTTTATTTCATTACGACCAATGCTGGTTTAACGTTAATAATAAGTGATTATATTTATTAAAACAAGACTTATAAAAGTAAATCGATGAACCTTTAGACACCACTTTTATGTATTGCCTTCTGAGTGAACATCACTAAATTTATTTTGAATTTCTCTGTATGGCATTTGATAAAACAAAATCAGTGACGTTTTTCATCGAAAACGAGTTTGTACAATGAGCATTATAAATAGTTCAAACAATTTTATTTTTGCCACCAGAATTCTAAACTAGTTTGATGCACGTGTTATCTGTTAGCAATGTTTGAATATGTTCAGTGGTGTGTATGTGGTGTGTTAACGTTTTCGTCCCTACTTCATTTTAGTTTGGGCCCATGCCTTTTGCCTTTTAACGGGGTTTATTTAAAATGTCCGACTTGTTGTCCTGTTGACGACACTGTTCGAAGTATTTTTGATTAAAAATTACTTTTATTCAATCTGTTAAGCTTGAGTATCTCGATTTCATCTTAATTATGCATTCATCTTTAAGAATTTACCCTTATAACTGAAAATCCGCTTTTTTGTTTTAATTTGCAAAAAAAGTAACTAAATTAAAAACTGGATTCATTTGGGTTTTTTTTGGTATTTCAGTTTAAAATTTAGTTTATAAATATATAATAAAATTCAGTTCTACATAATAATAAATTCATATTGAACGAGTTTTTAATAAGCATTTGTAAATTTTGTACAGTTTTACCACCTACATACATTTATGCACTTTTTACCTTTATTTCAATTATACAAATGTCCTGTTTATCAATGAATGGGAGGCAAATAGAAACATAATTAAAAATAGCCTCCTTCTTATTCACGGTATATCTTAATTAATTATTTATATGATATTAATGTATAATTAATAATTATGTAAGGGACTTTAAAAAACTAAACAAACAACACATACAAATATTCAAATTGAGTTTAACAGTTTATTTATAAAGAGATCACCAACATTTGACACATAATCGTCTAAACATCATTTCGTAAATTCAAAAGTAAAATTATTCAATTGCATATGAAGCGACTTTCGTAAAATATGAAGCAATTTCTGCCTTTTTGTATAGCAAAATAATTCATTTTCTATTCAAGCCACCTTTGTCACACACATTTTGCTCGCATTGTATTTCTTAATTGCTGACCTTACAAAACAAGAGAGACCCATAACATGTTTTAGTTTCGACTTTATTTTTTAACAATAGAGATGTTATTGTCATCATATATGCCATTGTTTTTTATATTTTGAATATATAATGGGTATTTCCTGTCCTTTTGCAACGTTTTAACCTATAAAGTAAGCTGCATCAAGGTTGACGAGGTTGACAAGGGCAACTTAAAACAACTAGCGTGCGTTAAGGTTAAAAATGCTGTTATTTATCTACACTGCGTATTGCAAGGTCCAGCCTCGCTTCCATGGTTAGCATGTTCGCCTTCATAGTATGACCTAGACGTTAAATTGCATTTGAAACTAGAAATTCTGTGCAATCATGTTCACAATTCACATGAAGTTGCCAACTTTGTGTGACAATAATTACATTCCATGAATGTATAGTAACACGATTTGATAAATTGAAAACTAATAAAATAATTGCATAACATATCTTGTACGTGTACATGTACGTAGAGCTGTGTCCATAAACAGATACATTGGAGTATATAAATCATTTGCGGTACTTAGCTGTAAATTTGGCTAACTGAAACTTGCATAAATTGTTTCCTCGTGCATTCTTAACGTTTACAATGTTCAAATACTTTGATGACAAAGTGCACAAAAATAGCCCACACGAAACGTTACCCGTACAGATGGGATTTCGCAACTTAAAGTAAAAAGTACTCCTTACTTCATGTAAATGGTGTGTTTTATTGTAATGTTTTTATTCCTTACTTCATGTAAATAGTTTGTTTTGAAGTATTGTTGTATTCCTTAATTCATGTAAATGGTGTGTTGTATAATGTTTTCAGATTTTCTAGCTTTACCTATACCTTGATTTAACTCAATCTCAATACAATATATGTTACGGAGATTGTCTCGTTACATTTGTATTTGCAATCATTTACAAGCTAACAGTATGTAGCGAAGGGCTTAATTTAAAATAAAGGAGGGTATTGCACCATGCCGTTTTAGGTTGCACTTTTCTAATTTCTAGAATTAATGATTTAGATAATCAAACATATCTTTGTTTTGTTAAAAACACTTTATTATCAAAACAAACACACAAACTTCTTGCAGTTGAAAACTAAATCTACGTTAATTAAACTCATTTCTAACATGTTGTGTCAAGTTCACAGTATTTAAATTCCTCAAAGCCCGATTCAATGTGTGCTTATTAACTCTTTGCACCATATCCTTTTTCTGTAGCACTCTGTGCTTTTTTAAAAACATGGCTTAAGCTCTAGTAACGCTATTGTTCATTGTAGTACTTTCGTATGAATTATTAAGTATTTAAGACGGTCACCGATGAAAGTTATACACCATAGTAAGTAAATTCCTCTTCCAGCTCCTCGGTCAGATCTATGATTGCCCCTGTGATGCCTTTTGCTTCCAGCTCCGCTTTAACCTGCTGTATGTTCTCCTCGTATGACATATAAGGTAGCAGCATCTGGCTAACAATAATAGTACAAACTACAGCAAAACAGACAAAATATGTTCATGAACAGTAAGATATACATCAATTTTTGCAAGTGTCCGCATTATTTAGGTCTGAATTGCCATGTTTGTTGTTCAATTATCGTTCAGTTTTTAAAGTTAAACTAGTTACTAATAATTATAATGCATTCTATGAGAAGTTAAACTTCAGTGTTAAAAAGTTTGAGAAAAAGAAAACTGATTCCTATGTTCACAGTATTTATTCAATTCTCCTCACTTTATTCTACATTCTCGTTACTGTATTTTCTCTGTGACAAACTACTTTAATGTTATACATATACAAGCTTGTTAAATCTATTGTTATATGAAGGGTCTAAGAATAAGTAAAATTTATAAACCAATTCGTCTTTATGGTAATATTCACTGCATTACTTGGTTCACGATTGATCTATTTTCATAACTTTTATCCTAATTTTAAATATATCAGTCGATATAAAAACACAAATGAATGTGTAATTTATTCATCTAAGTTGATTTCATCCGATTTAATTTCAGATAAGCTAATTTAATTAGACAGTTTTATGTTAAAGCAAATATAAAACAGTAATAGTCGATGTAAAACTAATTAAGATTATTTACGTTAGGAGTAGCATCACTACTGAATGTTATGCTTTACTAATCAAATTCATTATATTTTTGAAATAATACTTGTCACCGTAGTTATTATCCTCCAATAAATCACAGTTTTCCAATACTTTATCTCATCAAACCATGACACAACAACCAGTACTTCACTCTCAATCAATAAATGTGCGTCAACTGTTACAGCTGGTACAAACTACACAAAATACAAACATACTTTGTTTTGCATCCAGTAAATAACCTTACCCGCATTGAACTCCTCCACTGGACTACCAATTAATAGTCAGAATGGCGTCTCCTTATCGCGTTAAAAAGACTATATATAATTATGCTTACTATTATGATTATTCACTACCAATATAACTAACCTTCAATCATTGTGTTGAGACCATTGACTATGATTCATTGAGACGCCATTCTTTACTACCCTCTAGTTAAACCATACGGTGAACATCAGACCACTGCTGAGCGCCGCCACTGACCTCCTACCTACCTGCGAACTCTTACTACTACTGTTCAACTAATTTTACCATGAAGTACGGGTTGTTCTATCCATCTAGGAGACACCACTTTATACAGTTAGACGCCATTTAGGACAACTGTCCAGTCTTTTCCAAACAGTAAACACCAATCCTCTTATGAACGCCGCCGTCGGCGTCCTATAGGCCAGCTGGCCCTAACTGTACTTACCAGGTATCATGACGCAATGAGATGCCATCCAGCCCAACTTTCCCATCCTGCCCAATGACAAACATCTGCCCTCTTTCGAACGCTGCTTTCAACATCCTACACACTAGCAGACTCTCACGGTCTGTCTTCAAATGTACTGTGAACTTGGCGCTTTCATACGGCTTTCCCGGGGATGGATGGCGCAGCTGCTAAATGATTAAGGGGAGATTATACTCGTATACGAAGTTCAATGAAACATATTTCGCAACTATGGGCATATTCGTTAGTTATTTCAGGTCAATCGAAATAAATCCATTGTAAGATCATTGAGCAGAACAGAATGTCATAGACCCATGTGGCCGAATATTGCAAACAATATTAAATCGAAGTGTTAAAAGAACATACAGTACAATAAATAAAGTATCTTAAGTTATTGCCTGTCAACAAGACTTTCAAGTTTATATGTACACATTTATATGCAAAACTACAGAAACAAGTACATTAGTTGAAATTTTAACATAAACACCATTGAATGGCACAGGGTCAATGCTACATGTATATTTTTAAATTGCATAAAACATGCATATTAGATTTTCTAATTGTTGGTACCTAAGCGCTCATTGCAAATGTTGATGCATGTCCGTACGATTTTTTTTTTTAATTTGCCTCTGACAATTTCCTACAAGGATCTTGGTTATATTATAAAACAATTCTTCATTTTGAATCATACGCGCAATGTTAAACTTGATGTATTGATTACATGTTTCTGACAATGACGCTTTAAGTCCATAGGTTAATGAAGCCAAGTTTCATGTGTAAATAAAGTATAGTTTAATGGTAAGTCGTCGGCATCCACACGCGTAAGAAACTCGACCGAAACTGCAAGCCGTCGCTTTATTTTCCTCCTGTTGCGATACTCGGAGATCAAATCTGGCACATACACGTGCCATAGAAATTAATACTGCATTTATATTTAAAACAGTCCATTTGAATGGCTTTGATCAGAACTGTAGTTTCTTTTAGTCAGCGGTAAAGTTTCCTGTGACTCGATAGGCCCTTTTATGATTCTCCCTATCAGAGTTACGTTCGTAGAGCTTAGCTTGTTATGAAAAACATATATATTAATAGAGTATAACCAAAGAAATAAAGAGCAGGAGTTAACCTAACAATTCTTTGTAGGATCTTAATGGGATCAAACCTAGACGATTATACGAGTATGTAAACATTAGAAACTATTTTCAAGGTCATACATTTTTGAGAGATTTTACATAAAAAATATACAGGTACAAGGATTTGAATATATTTGGTCAATAACTTTTAAAGATATTAATCATAATCCAAAGCATAATAGTTGTGTTTTTTTTTCAACAAAATAATGCAAAGTAAGTAAATGACCTTGCAATGTAAAATTAATTACAAAAATACAGCGAGACCAACAGTGACGCGACTCCATGGATGTCCAGTATACCATTCTTTTATTTCCAAGGAAGGTTATACTACTCGCCCTCGCGCCGGCGTTAGCGTCTAGTTTAAGTTTTAGAGAAAATTGCACTTAACAGAAACCTTTCATTCATTTCCTTTAATACTTTACAGTTGTTCATGACCATCACAAAGTAAGGTTAAATGACTCCATATCATCCAATTTTACTTACGCCATATTGACTATAAAATACGTAGCCGAAAGCTGGGGTCACAAATACTTTTGCGATCAAAATGATTAGCATACATATGTATTTCACGGCTTATAAGTTCCTTTTGTATTGCATGACTCTTTGTGAAGTTATAATTAAATGTAGTGTTAAAAATAGACAACGCATTGCAATGGCCTACCGCTGTTGCTAACTTTGATAGTAATCCTAAGACTTATGGTAACGTTTAATATCAGTGACTTCTTTCAAGGTGTTTTCAATAACTGACTTTCCGAGAACTATGATGAAACAATTCATTAAGACATATAATGACATATAACACATTATACTGTGTCAGAGTTGATCGTGCCTAGATCCTGAACATAAAAAATAGAATACAATCTCTGTTTGCTTATACTTAAATGATAACGTTAATTTGATGATATAACTTGGGAAAATACAATACTTATTATGTTGGCAAAAAAAAACTTCTTCCGTTAAGGCAGTCTGTATGCGAAAGGTTGTTTATAATCACAAATCAAGACGATTTTGGTTAACATGTCCCACTGCCTTTAAATTGCTACGGCACGTTAACTACATGATTCATGGGAAATCAAAATGCTGTTTGCGCTATAATGTCAGATCAAAACTTGTGATTTACAAAGTAAGAAATCATATATAGTTATTACCATCTGAATACCTTCCGGGAATGTAAACTTCAACTTGATAGGCATATCACATGGTATCTTGCAAACCCTGACCTCTATTGTCCCAATAGGCTGTGTCCCTTAAAACAAAATGACTTATATATTAATACGTGAACTTTGAGATATTGATTTAAGCATACAGACATGTTGGTGTTTTAGATCCCTTTGTTAAAAGTGCAACAAATCAATTTATTTAACAGCCATCACGAACGATAGCATGTACAACTTTTATTTGTTTACGGTTTCGTATCAATCCTCACGTGAAAAGCAAAACGTAGCTATTCACATTTCAAGCATTAATATATAGTATGAATGATACTAAGTATTTGTTGTCAATTTATTAAAGGAATATCTACATCAATGCTATGTAATTGTGTAAGGGGAACTTACAGTTAAGTGTATTGTAGAATGCACAATCTCCCCGAATTTGCGCCCATACCTTTAAAGCAAACCATATTAATGAGGAGAAATATGAATGGTTGGTGTATTCAACTCATTTCGAAAAAGGACACACTATGAAACAAACAAAGCATATACATGTGTTAATAATTATAGTTTTTGATAGGCGTAGTTTGTCTATACAACATGTATATTTCGTAGTATGGTTACTAATAAGATCATTCTTACCTCTCTAGGAAGACCCGAGCGCACATCCATATAATTTAACCCCTCGTCGACCCTTGTTTGTTCCTAAACAAATACCGACATGTTTGAACATACTTTATATTTTAAGAGATATTCCTGTTTACATTTCATTTAAGTTTAAATGTTTATATCTTTCCTAAATCATGACCTTATGATCTAAAATTTAAGGCGGCGAAGCCAGGTTTTCAATTTGAGCAATTTTAAAGTTTTGGCAAATTGTGGATAAAGTTATTTTTATGTGCTATAAATGTTTCTATATATGAAGACGAAACGACAACAATGTCAAGCACGCTGCTAAATGGATCAGTGATAAAACAGTTCTGATCAAGGTTGCTGATTTAAATGAATAGGGGAGTCATATTGCCATATTGATTTTTTTATTTATCGTTGGCATGTCAAACCAACGAAAATACGAAACAAACTGTCCTATTTCCCCCTAAATAAGACCTTGGCCTGTTACCCACGAATACGGGTAGATACAACGTCTATAATGTTTGACAAATGACCAGACCAAATAAGTAAAACATTGACCTCGCACTCAACACACCAGCTTGGTATTTTGGGCATTTGTTTTAAATGATTTAAAAAAAAATATCCAATGTGTTGACAACTTTAATCATATTTTATTGCTCTTTTGTAAACAGAATTATTTTGCATACAATTTACACGTACACTTACAATCAAATAAAACAAAAAGAACAAATGGGTTCGGTTACAAGTTATTACAACATTAGTTTCAGCCCTTCCCATGCGCCAATATAGCGTCAATGTCGTTAAAATATATGATTAAACGTAACTAGAAGAATAGAAAATGTTAATTACTTTAGAGATAAAAAAGAATTGGTTGCCACCAAAAGAAAAAAATACAATGTAATAACATCTCAGACCATTTATATCGTGATTGAGGGTGATATCAAAAGAAACGTTTCGTAAATTTTATGAACTTAAGAACTTAGATAAAAACATTGATGTTCTTAAAGGATGAAATATTCGAGTATTTCGAAAAAATAACACGCGTTCTTCGCCGTATTTACTACATTTAAAGAAATAATGTTCTGCATCTTCTGTGCCTTGTCCACAGTCACAAATAGGATTATCACGAAGAAAGTTTATGATGAAATGTGCATTAAGGTTGCTACAAGCATTTCTGATTCTTGTATGGTGGATATTTGAAAGTTTGTCCCCGACAAAATAATATTTCGGAACAATTGAGCCTTTGTATCTATCTTTTAAACGTGCCTTAAATGCATTAAGCGGGTTACTGTTACGAAAGTGAACATCAAGCCGGTTCCACAAATCTATGGAAGATGGGATTGTTGATTTCGAGTAAATACGTCTAGGTATGGTGACATAATTATTTCTGTTTCGAAGCGGATATGTTGACAACCTACAGCCATGACAAGTCATTGCACAAGGAATTTCTACCAATTAACATTGGATTGGGACCTTGACCTTTGACCTTTTAACATGGGTCTTTCACAAGAAACGCCGGTTTTCATGGTTAATATTTGAGTCAAAAAATGTCTAGACACCTTTATGGTTGACAATACCACGAAAATTGACAAATGACCCTTTGATGCGTATTTGACCTTTCACTATGGTCTTCAGATGTGGCCTGCCAACGACACGCCAGCTGATCATGGTGAAAACATATGCAAACATAGTTTTAAATATCCCGATATATGGCTATTTACAACATGACAGCAAAAATATAACTAATTTTGAGCAATGACCTTAACTTTGACCTCAACTTTTGTCTTGCGGGCCCTAGTATGACATAATATGATAAATTCATCTGCCAATATATTTTAAACAGTAAACAGCCAATGAAAGCGCTGAAAGCTTTTAAAGGCTGTAGACTCGACAAGCGTGATTTCCTCCTTTTACTGTTTATTCTGTTCTCAAGCAATTCAAAATCGAATCTAAAACATATTCTGATGGCCAAACTGCAACCTAGAAGCGCCAGTCATTACCTAAGAATAGTTAATGCAAATTTATGACTTGTTAATAAAATAAGCTAGTTCCATAACAGTGACTGATGAACCTATATGTCTTACTGAGATATATAAGCATTACCTTCATCTCGCAAGCGTATTGCTAGTGTAAAGTTAAATTGATAAAACCAGATAATGGGTGAGGGCGTTTTAACTATTTGTTGAGGGTAAAGTTTGGCAGAGACTTATAGTCAAAACATTTTATTTTCTGCGTTATTTACTGTTCCCCTTGGTTCTTCGCCAATATTTATTCAAGTTATTTTCTGCTGCCATTTAAATACAAATCAACGTCATTTAGTTCGCACTTTTTCTAAACTGCATAAAAACATACGTCCCATATTAATACCTCGATGCATTAATTTTAATATGTCATGTCCAAAGTAGAAACGACGATACCTGATTTCGATATGCGATCATAAATCATAATGGCCTGTGACCTTAAGCCTAGAAATCGGACACGAATTATTGGCGCCAACTCGAATAAACACCAACCAAACCGCTTTAATATCAAAGGGAATGAACATGTTTATTTTGTTAACCTAATTTTGAATTATACTGATCGTATTTTAATATGGATAATAATGAATTGATGACTTCAATATTGATTGAAAGGACAGTATTATTAGCCAACTCAAAGATACACCTAAATGAAGTTATAATCAAAATTGCAAATATATTTACATAATCTCGACAATGGTCATGGTGGTCATTTGATTGTCCGGTAAGCGCAGTGATTAGTGCATTCGCTTTTCACCTAGGTTCGATTCCCGGCCTGGGTGCATGTGAGTTTGGTTTGTGGTCACCAAGTCTTTCAAGTGGGTTTCCTCCGGGGACTTAAGTTTCCCCCAAAACACAAGACCACACTCTCGCGCAACATCGTGCCAACGAGAGTGATTAATATAAGTTGTAGAAGCTTGTTTCACAATTGTTGTAAAATAAATAATTTAAAATAATCTCGACGATATCATACACTAAGAGTCCTAACAAATTTTGTTTACTATGCCGGGTTGAAATGTTTGAAATTGCGTAGCCAAAATGATATCACGACATTATGTTCATCACACGAATTTCTTATTATTGTTTCATTTTTTTTTCATTATTTTAAAAGTTATATCACTCGTGAAGATATTGCTTACTATTAATACTCGGTGAAATAAATTGATATTTTACACCACAAGGCAACAAATAACTCTCAATATATTCTGATAATAATTTGAGATAGAAAAAAATGTTAATACAATTTATGATAAGTTACTATAGACGTCTAGCGAATAATAACGATAAGGAATATTTCAAATGTATACAAACATTTTGGCTGGCAAACATAATTTGTGCCATACTATATAGTATTTTTTACAATTTATCTTACATTCAAATATTCGTAATAGTCCCTCTTTGGCTGCAGTTGCTCATAGTCGAACGATTTTGAAGCCTGAAAGCACAGAGGCGAACAATTCAGTTTCAATGGTACTGTAAGTGAATATAGACCAATGACGTTTAATGGTTATATCATACATTTTTATAATTAAACTACTTAGACATAGGAGTCAACGAGTTAAAGGCCTATCTTAAGGAATGTTTGGCATGATAATCACCTGCTGTCCATCTCCTGCTAATTTTATGTGATTTTATGAGAGATTTTATGTGGAATCAGTGACTGTGTGAACTTGAGCATTGCTTGCGAACTTTGTGCATAGACTGAGCATTGTGCATGTATTTTCACTGGAGTACAGGATGTTTGATATTTCCTTGTGTTGATTTGGATTTATGTGGCTATGGTTGTTTAAAGATGCAATGTTCTTATGTCCCGATTTTTGCATAAATCTGGTTCGCAGGATCATTGCTGTCATTGACGTTTCAATTCCTGGACAAGGTATTTTCTGGCGCTGTGATCAGAAGGTCATTTGTTTGGCTGGAGCCCAGCCTTCTTCACTATTCGTTACATCGATGAGCTGAGTTTGTTGAGACCGACAGGATTCATTTTGAAACATTGTTTCTTATGTTTGTTTACGTTTTGACAGCGCGTATGAATACATTATTTTGTGATTCGGTTACCTAATTTGCATAGTTATTACACTAGCTATATATGAAAAATATTGCATGGGGTTATATCACTCCTGCGCCGTAAGTTATGTTATAAACAAAAATATCACAAACTTCCATTTGTGATTGAACATGACCTAGTTATGTATTTAAATACCAGATAATACGAAACAATAAGCCTAAACATTGACAATGCTTTATTTATAATGGTTTAATCCAAAAAGTGGGCACACCCACACATACCTTTGATTAAATTCGCAAAGGAAAAATATTGTCATAAGAAAACACTCATCTAATATAAACAAATACCGTAAAGTACTAAGGGAGCATTCAACAGTTTGGGTTAGAGACGATATTAGATGTCATATTCACGTTACACAGACGATTAAAATAATGTTTCGCGACGCTCTCCATGAATACCTACTCTAAAAAGGCATAACTACAGTGTGTTGATGTTGTAATGGGCTTAGTTTGGTGTTGCAATACAAGTCAGCAGTGTCATAAGAAAATGATATTATCTCAAAGGCGCACCAGAAATGATTGACTAACAACATGAAAGAAATTCATTTAGGAATGGAACAAACAGTATCAATGAGCTTATATGACCAATTTTACTTACATTATGCTTCAGTTTGAATACAATTTTCCATTATATGATATTAAAGTACTAACTAATAACCTCATGTTGGCATGTTGGCGTACATTCCTTAAATAGATTATATTTGTATAAAATGGCCAAACAAATGTCAATTAAAACAAAATCAGTTTCTTTGCATGTTCTTAGTTCATTTCAGAATTTATTGTTATGTTCCATATAAAACATTTTTTCATAATTGCTGATGGACACTTATGTTATAATGGTAACAGTTTTTGGCTCTGAAAAATATGGTTTTAATTGAAAATGTACATCATAATGTTTGGATGTAATAGGGTTATTAAATTATCAACAAAATGCTTGTTTTGATGTGGGTCTAGGTAATAAAGGACGTTTTCCTATGTATATATATTTATAAAAACGTTTATTCAATACACTTACTTGTTTTTGTAATACTCCAAATTATTCATGCCCTTACTACTGTTATTAGTATTCTAAAAGGTTACAGGGTGAGTTTTTAAAACGTTGGGAGCCAGATGTATATATAATAGACAATTATTATTAAACCATATCTAAATGTTTTAGCTGTAGCTAACTTTCGTTATTTTATGCGCCATTTAGATGATTTGTACCTATCCTTATATTGAAACTGGTAGACAAAATGGAAAACAAAGATTTAATGCACTTGCCTATTATGCGTATGTTGTTTTTTAAGATGAATACGATTTTTTGGTTGATAGGTCCTTTATAGAATGATATAAGGAATGTTTACATTGCAAACACTTTCGAGAATGCCTTACTATAGATCAATAGTTTTATATTCAGTTAAATTACTTTGATTATACATAACTTGTATGTTTATATATTTCGCATTCGTAGAGCCACTTTCGTTATGGTAGTTTAGTTTTGAAATCATTACATATCATTCCATCACGTTTGTATAATTTATGTAGGCTCTTAGGGTTGTGTATGGGCTAGAGGCCTTTTGTACAACATTCTTCGAACTTGACTTGACTTGTGTTATGTATCTGAAACGCCAATAATTTGTCACATTACCATGATTTCAATATATGGACTGCGACAACTTAATCAAAGTGGAACTTCGATTAATGAAATAAAACCAAAAGGCGTTGTGTTTCCAGGTGGCCATAATATGTTTGCTTTCAACCATTTCATGTCACTGCTTTATAGTAACACTCGGCTCCACCTGCAGTTGCATTCGTGAGTATTATTTATACAAAATAGAGGATATACACATATTAAGTAGGTATTCAATATGGAAGTTACGAAAAAGTCTTAAATTAAAATAGGTAGTTGTCTGAGTATAGAGATAAATATTAGTAAAACTGTAAACATGATTTGCTAAGTCTTTGCCCTCCTTTATCAATATTGTTTCGTCTTTTATACTACTTACAAATAGCAGTATTATAGTTTAAATCAACTCACTGTATTTGTTACTCCCTTTTCGTTTCGTGCATAGGCATACAATCGATTCATAGCGTGTTGTATATTTTCATGTATATCCATAACATGCCTGGTTATTATATTTTGGTATATTTCACATGTTTATATACACCACTTTGAATTGTACAAGCTGATTTTTACCTTAAAATACATGTAAAGTCAAATATAATGTGCAATTATGATATGTTCCTACAAAGAGAGTCCCAAAAACACAAACTTTGACCGTTCTCATTTGAAAGGTAAGATCAACTCCGTATCATTAAATAGTAGTTTAAGTAATACTACTCTCCGCAAATAAAATGAGCTAGACTTGATTATCAGATATGGCGATCTCAAAATCATTGTGAATCGGCTGCGGACACTGAGACTTTATAAAGAGTTTCGTTTGTCATTTCTGTAGTTTTGTTAACGTCAGTTAAACCTAGATTTTTTTTACCGGTTAAAGCTCAATGCCCACTATACTTTACTATCAGTTATTAATGGCAAACGTAGTTCAAGTCCTTAAACACATACCTGAGAAGAAAATATTTTCTCAATTGAAGAACGTTTTCTATTGTATTCAATAAAACTATATTAGAATAGTTTTTCAATATTTATCGTACATTGCCAATATGTGATATAATTGCCTGTATTTTTACTTTCTTTTTTCTTAATTTAAAATGAGGGATATTTGTACAGTGTTTTAAACGATACAGTAGAATGCTTTTATGTACGAATGAATGTTACTTTGCATGTTCTGTATACGTAGTTGTACCTTCTTTTGAGTTAACAAACATGTCAATAAAACAAAAATATACATTGTTCACTTTTATACAGTTAGGTGACATAAATTCGACACTTGGGCATGCTGCGTGGCCGGAAATCGGCAAGCCTCATTACTGGCTTCCGCAAAACATTTGAACATGTGCACATTTTTCAATGAACTAACAATGAGATTTATACCTAGGTATTATAGACAACATAATAGTATGTATTAATGACTTGCGTTGATCAAATGAGTATGTTTTTATACAATGCCTTTTGAACTTAGAATTATTGCATAATTTCCAGCATAAGTATATGTGTGTTTATATGTGTATGTGTATGTGTTTATGCTTTTGTATATGCATATTAAATATATAATCATCTAAAATACCATTCATTGTATTGGAATCAGACATCTTGTTCAGTGTGATGGGCCGTAACCCTGTGCCTCAAAACAAGGCATATATTTGGATTATAACAGTTTGTTCCTTTACTATTTATTGTATGATCTTAACAATATTCACTAACGTATTGGTAATAGCACAGCAAAGTCATATGTTTATAAGGTCACCAACAGCGTTTGGTGACTGTGATTAATTATAGTCTAATAAGGTAGAAATACCGTTTTGTCAGCACCTTTCATTTAAATTAAACTCGGTATCCTTCATAAGAAACATTACTTTAAACATTCATTCATCCCTTTGGTCATATTTGAACACTTGTATAAATTGTGGTAAATCTTGGTTGGAAGTAAGAGTGCATCTTTGATAGTTAATACCAATACCAATATATCATCATATGATTACATGTACCATATTCCTAACCGAAGTCTATTACTATGGTTACCATGAAGGCAACACGCTGAATGTATAATTATGATAATATGCTCTCTTTTAGAACTGGTATTTGTTGCACTTAGAAGCACTGATTAAATAAGCCATTCAATTATAAACAAGAATACATTTACTCTTTTTTGTGCTTGAAAGGATGAACTGATATTATTTTAGTTCCATCTATATTTCGATGAGTGCAATACTTTCAAAATACTTCAAAACTAAATGCAACTACCTTTTTGATTGGCTAAATGCTTATGGGTTAAATGCTGTGTTTTTTTATCTACGTTACACTTTGCACTGTACAGCTCCGCCTACATGACAAGCACATTTGTCTTTATGTTTCGATTAGAATGCTAATTTAGAACACAAACATGATACGAAACAGTTTCAAAATACATTTCATTCCAACCAACTATGTATGCCAATTTCAACATTCAAGGAATGAACACATTCAACTAAAACACATTGAAAAGTTAACTTTTATTATAATGACAAAGTGGTTGCATAACATTGCGTGTATTACATGTTTAAGATAAGTGGGGTTTGAGAGGAAAAGTCCTTTGCGAAATTTCACTTTAATTATGTACTCTAACTAAGACTCGCTTTCTACGTAGCAACATTCATGTACAATGTTCACGGTAGCACCACGTAAAAAGTACCACATTTACAAGTACAAAATATTATGTTATGTCCGTAATTGACGATAAACACGTGATGATTACCTAACAAACTTTAGTAAAATAAAATAAAGTACAGAGTATATAGTATTCCCTAGTTCATATTAATATTTGTTGATATGCTTGCGTCTGTTTTCTAACCGATGATCCCTATATTATTTATCTACATCGGTAAACGTTATTATTTACAGGGCTTGTTCCGTCGCGTTTACATTCTTTTTCAATCTTACATTATAATTTATTTCGTTAACTGGTTAATAATCACATAACCTAACTAGCAAGCAGATTTTAAAACTGATTTCGACTGACTGAGAGAATATCGCCAACAGAAACCCGATGAAAGCTACGGACCAGCGACACTGAAAGTTTCTTCCAACTTCTCTGTCTCATCTATGTTCGCCTCTGTGATGCCTTTGGCTTTCATCTCTGCTTTCACCTTCTCTATGTATTTAACATAGCGCGAACGACTTACTTTCGCCAACCTAAAAATAATTGTATACTTACATATTTATAGACAGAGTGTATATACGTACATTGAGATGCCAATCAATCTTCCTAAGTGCCCGCGTTATTCCGCCTTTAACATGCTTCAGACCTTTTGCCCATTTCTAAAAATGATCAACTATTCTTCCCACGTAGTACGGGTAGTACCATCAGTGAGACATCACTATCTACCAGTAAGACGTCACTATCAATCGGTATGACGCCACCTAGGACATCTCTCTAGCCTTTACCAACAGTAAAATTAATACCTCTCTTGAACTTTGAAATGTACATCCTACATACAAGCAAGCCCTTATTATACTTACAATGGACTATCAAACATTGAGATGCCATCCAGTCCAACACTCCCGTCCTTCCCAATAGTAAACATCTGCCCTCTTTTGAACGCCGTCTTCAACATCCCACATACTGTCACACCCTCACTGTCGTTTTTCAAACGTCCTTCGAACGTGCTGCCTTTATACGGTTGCCCAGGGAACGGCTGGTATCGCTGAAAGTAATTAAAGTGGAAATATAAGAGTCTAAAATATAAGTGCCGTCGGTGAAGGTTTTAAAAGCAAAAGATATAACATATCATACTATATTTGTGGTATTTTAATATATAAAGTGATTTATAGAAAATTATCAGTGAAATCAAAATCACATTGCAATCTTTAAAACCAATTGGTACCAACAGTACTTTCTTAGAACAGAAATTATACATTCAAGACAAATTTGTTATGGTCATGATTTTTAAACGTCATATGCTGATCTACACATTTGGCGTCAAAGTTTTATAATTCACTGCTAAAACGTAACAAAAATAAATTCAAATGATGACATTGTAAGATTGTTAAAAAATGCGTTTCTATGTGATTTTCAGGATTATTTTTTATTGCATATTGTAATGAGGCATAAGTGTTACAAACATTTCTGCTAACTGCTGTCGTGGTCAGGATGTAACTCTTAAACATGTTGCCGCTAGGATTTAAAACTAGCAAGTCGTACTTTTCTGTTGGCTATGTTTACTCATAAGGGAAGTTACACATCGGATAAATATAGCTTAAGGTGTATGATAGTTGGTATCCATGTGACTTTCATTCGGATTAAGTAGAAAACCAAGCTTTTGTTTGAAACATAGTTTAGAAACTTTTTATAGCGTCTACATATTAGGACACAGTTTGAACAACATGTTGGAATAATTATGTTTGCGAGCATTGTGATGTTCCTCTCACTGGTCAACACTACAATACGATGACCAAGAAACATGTCGCCTTATCAATTTCAAATTCTGGACTGTTTTGCTGGCTTATATAGCACTTAAGTTAAATAACAACATTTAAATGTCTTATTACATCAGTAGGATTAACTGGGTTTGTACCAAATAATAATTTAAATTAATTGTACAAGACATATTGTATATATATAACTAAACCTTTACTAAACATCGCATTATGTATGCGATGTTTTTGTAGTATGGCTGGAGACCTTGTATAACAATAAATCTTGTTTCGTTATGTTTTGTTATTGATGACCAATATTCTAAGGTTTACAATATTATATGATTTAACATCGGTGACTTATTTCAAACGTTCAATTGTCTGACTTCCCGATACCTATACTGAGTGCATTTATATACACATGATACTGTGTAAGTGTTCGTCGTGTGTTTAAGAATCACGCCTCGTTCGCAGTTTTCTGAGTTTTAAACAAACGACGTTGGGAAAAAAGACTAAAAATGTATTGCCAGAAACATATTTGCAAGAGTTTTTCGTCTGTAATAAGTTGATATTTTAATCACAAGATAACAATCACTGAATCTAACTTGAGTTAAATGATGTTGTGTTGTATATTATATATCAGAGCTTTTGTATTGTAACAGTCATGGTCAATGTATACAGAATGTCAAAATACTTTTTGACATAGCAAATATATTTAAACAAAGTGATTACCGTCTGAAGGCCATCCATGAATGTGAATGAAATACCGATAGGAAACCGTTGTTCCTGGCTGACCTCGACCTTCAATGATCCAGTGGGCTGTTTCCCTAAAATATATGATATTTAACTGATAACATAATTAGGTGCGTTTGCATTCTTTTGCTAATAGAGCAACACCATCAAATCAAAGCAGCCATATCGATCGATAACCTGTACCACTACTGTTTTAAACATTGATTTCTTTACTAAAAACATCGTATTAAGTAACATTTTTTAGACTAAAACAATCATTTATTATTAGTTCAAAGTTAATAATATAATAATGATAATATGATTATGTGTCAATTTATTGGCATAAATATACATGTATAGTTGGTCATTGTGTAAACATACAGTAAATGCATTTCTGGGCCTGTCGATACTGCTTTTGGACCATGCCGCATTCCTTTAAAACAAAGAAAACAATATCAAAGGGAAGAATTTTGTTGTAAAGTATACGTTGTTTCGATAACAATACACACTATCATTCAAGCAGGGCATATCAAAGTTTTCATTTAGTATATCGATATACGTGGTTTTGTCAATTGTCAGCATTAAACAAACCCTGCTTTTTTACACAATGATTACGACAAAGATTCCTCCTTTTTCTTCGAAGTATCCAAATATCCTTTCCATAGTTTTAACTCCCCCGCAACGTTTCGTCCTGCATACACAAACTAGCACATTTAGATATACTTTATAACATCAGAAATAACCATGAGCATATACCTTTTTGTAAGAAAGACTTCATAAGTTTGGTTTATAAAATTCACGGAGCCGGATGTTTGATATAACTCGCATTTGTGCAAAGATTATAAGTATCTTTGTTGGCCGAAAGTGCGAGATAGGTTCATTCCAACCCGAGCGTACGGTGTTTTGCGGAAACGAGTTTCCGCAGAATACCCTGCGCGAAGGTTTGGATGAACCTTTCTTAAACCAGCGACGATTGTTACTGCCTATTCTCCCACCTCAGGAATACAAAAAAAGTTAAAATGTATTTTTTGCTGGAACACTTTTGTGCGTAGTGAAAATAGTTTGCGTATAGATAGTTGATAATTTGTTGTTGTCATGGATATGCGCGCAGAGATTCCAATTATATTAATAGTCAAATCGTTCTTTAAATAGTTCTGAGGGAGTGTAGAAATATTTCTTGGAAGCAGCGTGAAATTTGAAGCGAAATATAATTAATTTTGGATTTACAAAAATTGCCACAAAACAGGGTTTTCATTATGCTACAGACGACGGTCTTCAACAAGGGAGGTAATTGTGTGATGACAATACAAAGGGATTTCCATACGGGAATTTGTTTTATCTTACCCGTGGGCAAGATAAGAGTTTCCAGCATGGCCAATATTTTGGATCTACTAATCTGAGGTGGGAGAAATGTACTTCTGTTTTTTTAGACCTCATGCTTAAATTTAGAAATAATTCTAAGAAAACAAAATGATACCGATTGCTAGTATTGGGAATTCATTATGAAAAATTACACTCTAATTGGCGCGATATAAAACAAAAAGAGCATATAAATGTTTTCATATATTTTATCAATAGACTTAGTTTTCTTTCTTCAGAAATTAGTCAATCTTTAACAAACGCTGCTTTTTACAAATAATGGTCATTACTTAAAGACAGCCAATTCATCCTACCCGTTTAAAGTAAGCCAAGTCTTCTTCCGTGCGTTTTAACTCCTCCTCTGCTTTCAGCCGTGCCTAAACAAAGACCGTTTATTTTGAATATACTCTATATTTAGAGGATAAACATTATCATATACTATTTTGTTTCAAACGTCTTTTTGTTTTAGTCCTTCTGCAATTAATATTAACAAATGAAAAACTCATCATTTAGCCTGCCCTCACTATTGACGTTTTTTTTTTAATTTCAAAGACAATATCTCGTTGAAAAGTTATATTAAATATCGAGATTTTTTGATATTCTGTCATAACGAACATATAAAATGTATCAATAATTCACTTACACTTGTACGTTAATGAAAATAACTTCTTTTTAAACAATGACATTTAAAAGTTATGACATGATCTACCTGTATAAAGTAAGCCAAGTCTTCTTCCGTGCGTTTTAACTCCTCCTCTGCTTTCAGCCGTGCCTAAACAAAGACCGTTTATTTTGAATATATTCTATATTTAGAGGAAAGACATGATCATATACCATTTTGTTTCAAACTTTTTGTTCTAGTCCTTCTGCAATTAATATTAACAAATAAAAAACTCATCAGTTTGCCTGCCCTCACTATTGACATATGTTTTTGTGTTTTTTTAAAGAAAATATCTCGTTGAAAAGTTATATTAAATACTTGTATTTTTTATACTCTTTCATTACGAATATATAAAATGTATCGATAATTCACTTACACTTATAAATAAAAATAACATCATTTTAAGCAATGACATATTAAAGTTATGACATGATCTGTCATGGTTAGAAAGGTTAATTTGTCCATGCTTTTAAAACAAAGATAACCTATCGAAAATATATAGCAAACAATGTGATAATGTACGTAATGCAGTTAATTGTTCAACGCCTGTTAAATATAAAGGACACTTTGGTGGAGCATTTAAGACAATGTGTTTGTAGTTTAATGATCAAGTTATATTAAACCGTAAGTGTAACAATATAATGCGTGGAATTGAAACTCACTCCTTAGTTGGCGCACTATCTTTGATATTTATGCGAAAAACTACGAAAACAAGCTCAGTTGAATATACTTAAAGTTTCTGCTTTATCTACGTCTAGCGAAAATCTACAGAAAAAAGCTCAGTTGAATATACTTACAGCTTCTGCTGTATTTACGTCCAGCTTCGATATGATCAATGCTTCCATCAGATCCTTACGAGTCTAGAAATGTAAAATTGTGTTATAACCAATTCAAAGTGTAAGACATGATAACAGTTAAATGAACGTGCATACTTAATATACACTATAATCAAAATCCCTTCGGCCTTTAAATTAATCGAAATTTATTTACGATACCAGTGAAGCGTTACAAAACTCAATATTTGTTTTCGGTTTGTCGACCTACACTATTTTTTCAACACGATTTTCTTTATTGCCACTTGACATTTTTCCTTATCGTTTTCGTTCTTCCTCATTTTGGGCAAATCTTTTAGGTTGTTTTCTTAATACGTCTTACTGTTTTGTCTTGTAGGGGACTCTTGTTGCGTACAATCCAGACTTAATGGCGCTGTTTCGAAGTGAGATATTATGTTAATAAGCAGTCGAGATCTCCCAACCAAATAAATCTAAGGCCGAAATACCCTAGTCAGTTTCATGGTTTGACTTTTTTTTATTAATTTTCATTTTAAGCAATGACATATTAAAGTTATGACATGATCTGTCATGGTTAGAAAGGTTAATTTGTCCATGCTTTTAAAACAAAGATAACCTATCGAAAATATATAGCAAACAATGTGATAATGCACTTGACCGTTAATTGTTCAACGCCTGTTAAATATATAGAACACTTTTGTGTGAGCATTTCAGACAATGTGTTTGTAGTTTAATGATCAAGTTATATTAAACCGTAAGTGTAACAATATAATGCGTGGAAATGAAACTCACTCCTTAGTTGGCGCACTATCTTTGATATTTATGCGAACAACTACGAAAACAAGCTCAGTTGAATATACTTAAAGTTTCTGCTTTATCTACGTCTAGCGAAAATCTACAGAAAAAAGCTCAGTTGAATATACTTACAGCTTTTGATATGATCAATGCTTCCATCAGATCCTTACGAGTCTAGAAATGTAAAATTGTGTTATAACCAATTCAAAGTGTAAGACATGATAACAGTTAAATGAACGTGCACACTTAATATACACTATAATCAAAATCCCTTCGGCCTTTAAATTAATCGAAATGTATTTACGATACCAGTGAAGCGTTACAAAACTCAATATTTGTTTTCGGTTTGTCGACCTACACTATTTTTTCAAGACGATTTTCTCTATTGCCACTTGACATTTTTCCTTGTCGTTTTCGTTCTTCCTCATTTTGGGCACATCTTTTAGGTTGTTTTCTTAATACGTCTTACTGTTTTGTCTTGTAGGGGACTCTTGTTGCGTACAATCCAGACTTAATGGCGCTGTTTCGAAGTGAGATATTATGTTAATAAACAGTCGAGATCTCCCAACCAAATAAATCTAAGGCCGAAATACCCTAGTCAGTTTCATGGTTTGACTTTTTTTATTATTTATTAATTCAATTTTAACTTAAGGTACCCGTTGTACGATTATGTGATATCAGATGTTTCTTGAATGTTTATAAAATAGACCAGTAAAAGACCGGTACAATTTAGCTACAAACTGCACTATTGTTATGAATATGGTCACTTCAGAACCATTTCACATTTAATGCGGGGCTTATGAAAACAGACCGGAGGACACACTGCTTAATCCTCGCTTGTGTTATCCGACCCACATTCATCTGATAAGCCTTCTTCAATATTAAGTATCGACGACATCGATCGTTTGATTACATGGATGGATATATACTGTCAGAACGGCAACGTTATCGAAATTTCGAATGTACTCAAATCGAAGTAAACTCATATTTGAAATTACGCTGCATAAAAAAGTCAAGGATAGTTTGTGTGTCAACGCTATCATAAGGCATCGTCGTCATATGTTATTTCCAATGTTGACCAATTTTGAACTATTGACGTTAAAACACATTATATTACAGGAGCGACTCAACATACGCAGTATCACCAGCTAGATCGGCATGGATAACAACATTAGCCTCACCCTGGATATACCCCGAGTATATGGTAAGAGTGAAAAATAAGTACTGTATGTATTGAAACAAAAATAATACCAAAATAAGTACAATGTAAACTTTGATGTTCTTCAAAACTATAATAATTATTGTATTACATTTTAAGACACCAAAACTTTCAAAAATAACTAAAGTCAAATTAGATATGCTTAAAAACTAGAGACTATGGAAATTGAAGATTTTGTGAAAATGAGCAAAGCTTGTTTGACCTTGAATCCGATGCATTTTGAGTCCCTCCATACAATTGAGCTAATTATTTGAAACTGTAACAAACATAATATTCACTATAATTAAACTTCGCTTTGACAAAAATAATGTAATAATTATTTAGGCAAAATAGTAGAAGAATAGCTTTACCTTTATTATGTGTATGTTCTTAAAGCTAATTACAGGTTTCATTATAATTGCATTTCCTTTTTAGTAAAAAAACAACTGAATTGGTCAAATTGGGTAAGTTATCTGTCACTGCATATCGATGTCTTAAAGACTGCGCATGCGCGTGTGTGTGTCGAACTTCCCGAACATTCCCGTTTTTCTGTTTTAAACATAAAATGGCTTTGTATTAATCCCTACATCAAATACAGTAATTCCAGATTGAAGTCAAGATATTTGATAACGAAATTGAAGTTTTAAAAATTGTCCTACAATAAAAAGTCGATATTTTTGCTTTGTTGTTTTTTTTCTTTTCGCTTTGTTATTAAACTTTTTGTACGTATAGCGATGCAGATTTGATTGTCTCGAATATAAATATATCATCATTTTAAAAAGAAATTTATATAAGTGGCACGCAGTTCTAGTTGGATCAAGTTAAAAATTAATCTTATTTTTTTTTACAAAATATCAGCTACTATAAACACTACCAGTTTGAAACATGATAACAACAATAACTTTCCTTTTTGTTGTTATGCTTCAGAGTCCCTGGAAAACTATTCGCTTGTTCTCTTTTCATGTTACGGTTTCTTTTAAGATTAACTCATCCGTTGTTGTTCCAGTAAGTGTTTCGCCAATTTACAGCATCATCGCTTATTTTTAAAATCAAGGACATACTTAGGTATATATCCGTTCTGGTTGTGTTTCAATTGAATGTTCTCCGTAAGAAGGAATAATAAAGTGATATACACTTATTGAAAATGATTTCCAATTAATAGCTACTGCATCATTTAATTGACCTTAAACACGATTCAAAATGTGTAAATACTTCAATTATTCATGGGAATCATGAGTGTAGTGTACAAATACACCATGTCTATATTTGAGTGAGGAACATAAATACATCACGATTCAAGAGTATAGTTTAAGAATATTTGAGTGCTGTACAGAGTATAGTAATAAATAGCGTATACTAAATAATCACTTAGCAGGAGTCTTAACCCAACAAGATTAGAATTAAAATTAACTGAAATTATACTGTCTAAAACACCACCAACATTTAACAAGTATTGAAACTTTCTTAATACCGCATTTAAGTTGATTGTTGATATAGTGCCCGTTAGTACCTGACGTTCAGTAATTATTAAAATAAAATGCCTTCTTAATAAGGTGTGATACGTTGGACGTCATTGGATGTTTCAGAAAACGTCATACTTAAGAAGTATCTATACTTAATTTCGCCAATACATTTCTCACATCGCGTGACTCACTTTTTAAGGACTGTAATGACGTCATCCACTTAAAAATTACTTAAGAACACTAAATCGTTTTCATGAAACGACCCCACTGTAGTCGAGTGGCTCAATACTATGATAAGGTCATTTGGTACCTCAAGGCGATACTAACATGTCTGAACGTATTTGTCTTCCAAGGCGATACTAACATGTCTGAACGTATTTGTCTGCCAAGGCGATACTAACATGTCTGAACGTATTTGTTGTCCAACGCGATACTAACATGTCTGAACGTATTTGTCTTCCAAGGCGATACTAACATATCTGAACGTATTTGTCTTCCAAGGCGATACTAACATATCTGAACGTATTTGTCTTCCAATGTGATACTAAAATGTCTGAACGTATTTGTCTTCCAAGACGCTACCTAACAATCCTATATGAACACACCTTGCAATTGTATATATGATATACTGATTTAAACGAGATTGTGGCAATAACTAGAGAGGCAAATGTTTAATAAATACCTAGAAATATGATGACGTTCAACCGTTTAAATTATTGATTTATTCAGTATTGTTGGGATAAGGATGAGGTTGTGCACACAACCGGGTTAAAACTCCCAGTAAATTTACATTATACTGACCGTTCCAAGGTGGTACTTAACAATCCTTGATAAACATACCTAGTTTTTTTTAATATGGCATATATGCACTGTGCTGTTTGTGGAGTTCTGTACGGTTGTTCCATGTTTCTGGTTTGTGATATTTTGTTTGTTTTTGTATTAGATGTATTTGGCGTTTACCCCGTGCAATTAAACGGGGATTAAGTTTTATATTTTGCTACTGAGTGTGTTTCTGTAGCCTTTCACATAAGTATTCATACGAGTACACCCTATCAGTCAGTACGTAACGAAACAGAAATTATTGCATAATCGTAAATCACTATTTGTTTATCATTTAATCAATAACATGTGAATCGAGGAATTCACAGGACATTTTACTATTAAATTGTACTTACCTACACAAACTATATAAGAATCATATGGCTAAAAACACCCATGTCACACATAGTTATTTGCAACGGAGTTTGCTATTTGTTCATGCATGAAGTTTTGTTTCGTGATCGTAAAGAAGAGCTACATTGATGTTGAACAGTTTTGTTTATGTTACGATAGAGTTTCGAGTTTGTTTCAAGAGCATGCAGACAAATTTTGCTAATGCTTTCCGGGTGTTGTGTACATTTTAATATTTATTAATCTATGAAATGCATTTTTCTTTGATAGTTGAAACGATGTATTTTTTTGCGTTATTATTGCATGTATATCTTTATACATATCGTCAAAATGGGATGCATTGTGTTTACGTAAAAACGATACACAAAAAAGAAAAAGAAAACATAAAGGCATACTTCTTGATTTTCTTGAGTTGCTTTCCCCATTGTGTATGTGTTTCCTTCGTCGCTTCCAACTACTTCCTCCTGAAGTTGACAAACATCCTTTAAGTCTTCTATGAAGCATTTAAAGGCAGTCGTATTTTCCGTTAAGTGGAAGAGTCTAACCGTACGCTTGTATTCAACTTCTTTGATCTGTCTCTTTACCTCCGAAATTTCCTTTTCAAAATTTTGGTTCATTAGGTAAAAGCGACCTGAAAACGAGTTTTTCACAATCTCATTGAGTTGACTTTTCTCTTTGATAGCCCATGCAACTTTCTCCTCACAAATGGATGAAATGCATGAACAGGCTTCTATGATTTCGTCGTTTAAATTACTCACTTCCTGTCTAAAACTGCTTATGGAATCTTCCACTTTCCGTTTAAGTTTATTTTCAAAATCATCCAATTCTTTATTGCATTCAACCGCACGATTATTACTTCTTTCTTTTTTACTATCAACTTCTTCCTTCACGCGCTGAGCTTCAGATTGTATCTCATTTAAAGTTGCAAACATAGCATTATACTGGTCTTTATCAAAACGCCCTGCCTCTTGATACAAATCAACAACCTCATGACCACATGAACAATGATCCAAACGAAAACATTGACCACAGATCATTACTCCATGAACTCTACAGTATAATGACGTATTTTCAGTTAGGTGGTGTTTACATTTCTCTCCTGTGATATCAAACATAATATGCATTCGATTGTTTTCATCATTTACATAGATGTTCAGAATGTGGGTTTGGAATATCTTTCCTGTGTTGTGAATTCCGACACACGTTTCACCAATGTTTCCACATGTGTTGCAGTATCCAACTGCCTGTTCCTTACAGCACATGTCGCACTGAACTTTATTTGATGACATATTAAATGTTAACATAAAGTGTTTTCTAAAACCGAAGTTGAAATGTAAATATTAGTTTATATCCACTTCAGTTTATATCCACAAAATCGCGTGGATTTCAAATTGGTATTAAAATGTAATCACTAAAACCATAGTACAACCATCTTACATTGTATTCAATATTTCGATGTCTTACAGGTAGAATGATATAATAACATTGCTATTACCCTCATGCTTTATTTATCATTACTTTAGAACGTTTTTATCCACAATGTGAGCACACGCAAAACTCTTCTTTATTAAAATTCGCACAAGCAAAACATTCTTCAGTAATTATTATTGTATAACATTAGACAGCTCATTCAGTTGAAATAACTGAAGTAGCAGTCAACATGTTTGGTAAGAAATGAACGTAAGTGTCAGTGTCACATGAAGAATGACTCATAAACAGTAAGAACCACTTGTCATGACCCTTGTCTAATTATGTATGAAATTCACGAGGCGTTATGTTCCCAAGCGGCCATTTTATGCGTGCTTGCAACATACGTACTTTCCTGAATAACTTATGTTTTGACTCAAACAATTTACGGTACTCCATGAAACTACCGACGTCATATTCCAAACACAGAAATAAAGGTTATTACTTTATAATAAAAACAATGCAGTTAATACGTAATTATTGAATTAACTTTACAGAAGATATTGCTTGAGAGGTCATTCATTACGGAAATTATGAAACGATATTGAACAATGGCTAATTGATGTGAAATGTCAAGTATGTACTCTTGATTTAGTAGGTGTATTTAACAATCTTTAACGACTCCCACATTTTGTCAACAGTCATACAATTAAATTTATCTTTCAAAGAAGCTATGTGTGAGAATTATGCATTGCAGCGGAATACTTTTCGTCGTCTTTGGTCCTTCTTACAAATAGCATTATGATGCTTAAGAACAACCACCTGTGTCAGTAACCCTTTATATTAATGTATAATACACATGCTACAATAAATAGTAACATTTTAGTATAGAAATTCTTTCCCGCAATAATGATTATTTCCTCCGCCCGTGATATTATCAAGTCACGTCAGGGCGATTATGGCATAATTGCCTAACGAAAACGAGAACGTGCACACTTACGGGATTTTCTCAAAATACAAATGGCCGCCGTATACTTGGTAGGCAAACATTTAAACATAAAAAGCTTTAAAGGGATTAAATTGGAACTATCTGTACAAGAATAATGGAATTAGTTTTACCAATAATGACACCTTCCGTGTTTCAGTAACGAGTACTACCCAAAACCGTACCGGATGTTTACATTCGGTAAAGGTCATAAAGCAGTGAGACAAGGAAATGTTTTGTTGAAACGTTTTGTTTTACTTTATTCGCTGAGAAATGTTAATTATTCTAGCGAAATGGCTAGGGGCATTCAAGCCGAGATTCTTATGAAACTACTCCTAGGCTTGATCGACCCTAGCTGTGCTCACCTATTGAATTGAACATCACAATTAGCTTATGTAAAACAGGAAATATTTGTAGAATGGAAAGTTTTCAGGCTTATTCTGAAAACACGTACGAAAAGGTTTGCTTTTTTATTTCTAGTCGCTCGTTATTTTTCTTAGCTAATGCCATTCAAAACCATTGTTGTTATTTCTCATTTTTAAGACTTCCAGGCTTAATGAGATTTATATGACATATCCTTCATTATTGCACAAAATCATATTTTTAAATCCATTTAAAACCGTTGACAAATGACAAAACATATGTATTATACAGGATAATACATGGTTGACCATGGCTTTTAGTTGATAATTGCCCCAGTGAAAATAAAGCCCTCGGGCAAATATTCCCTCCACTTGGGCAATTATCAACCAAAAGTCATGGTGAACTGATATGTCAAGCTTGTAGTACATAAATATTATATCTTTAATCAAGATATTAAATGATTATATACATTATGGCTTTGTTGCAACAATTAAACATGAAATGCATAATACCAATTTCAAAATCAATCCATGAACTCAATTATTATTGGCAAGGAGGTAAAACATCCTTTGCGTAATTTACGGTAACCGTTATGAAACGTAAATATGCTACTGACTTTTAGAATACAATACAATAACATAGTGATTTATTTATAATACATAAGGCCAACGGCCCAAAGTACAAGTTTAATATGTTCAAAGAGTGATGTGTACCGTATTTTATGTAAAGCATGCACAATATATAATGTGATGTAAATAAATTAACATATATTTTGCGCTGTAGATGCTGAACAGCAATATATGTAAAACTGTAAAATAGACCCAATTATTGTTTTATTACTTAGGAAATAGAACTACAATATATAGCAAATGTTTATGTATAAATGTTACTTTATTTGATATGTGTATACTTTGTACTTAATGACGATATATTTTCATTCGTGTTTCGTCGCCTTTCAATCAATCAATTATATTGTTTTGCAGATAATAAACTGTGTCAGCAAAGCTAAAATCATCGTCGGCGAATATCAATGCATTACTTCTAGCCAGTAACTTCGGTAACATATCTTTCCCTGCGCGAATAACATTCCAAACATGCTATCAGATCTTTTATATAGAGATTAAAAGTAATTTTAGAACTCACAAAGCCATGTTTTGTAACGACTCAAAAATACATATGTGACAATATTTACTAAACATTGAAGAATTGTTAAATATATTTGGTAAATTAAATCAAATACTCTTTATAGATTTTTACATCAAGTTAGTTCAGACGAAAAAAAAGGAAACCTGCAGTAAGGTTCTGGCTTTGAATTTTCAATTCTGTCCTCTGCTAAGTGGGTTTCACTTCCAAATCCCTTCACATACACTTATAATATTCAATTACAGGAAGATATTTCAAAGGGCATTTTAATATGTTAGCGTTACAACAACAGTATAATATTGTTATCATCATCATCATCATCATCATCATCATCATCATCATCATCATCATCATCATCATCATCATTTTCATCATCATCATCATAATCATCACCATCATAATCATCATCATCACCATCATCATCATCATCACCATCATCATCATCAGCAGCAGCAGCAACCGCAGTGGTAGTGCCACCCCTAATCGACAGCGCCACCACTAGGGCAACAGCGCCACCACTTTTATAAATATGTGCATTTTTCCTTTTTAAGAAGAGCTTATCAGTTTTGTTGTATTCCGGCATAGGTACTATGCATAACAGTTATGCTTGCATGCGTGAGAATGTTCTTACGGGGTGTGTAAGCACCGAAATGTACTTGCTATGCAATCAGATCTCAAAATATGCACAAGTCCGATTCGGGAGAAAAGCTCCTGGCACCACAGTTTGCACAATATTGAAAAGAAATAGTAACCAGCCTACAGTAGAAGTGTTCTTACACGGTAACACATTCCCAAATAAAATAAAAAGCACAAAAGGTAAATATTTTCAAAGTATGCATCTACTTGGGGAAAATTAACAATACAAATAATAATTAACTTATAGATAACCCCCAAGTACTTCTATGATTAGAGATCCTAACTCTATCTGCAGACGGAGAAATACAATTCAGAGCACAAAATGCAAAATATTTTCAAAGATACGATGCAGTCATTGTTTGAAACTATTATCATCACACACAGTCTGCCTTAAATAAAAGGTCTAAAACTGTAAAAACGAATCCGTTATCTTGATGGATAATACATGCAGACTTGCTGATGTTGTGTATGTTTTAGACGTTACAAAGTGTCACGGCATGTGGTCTTGAATATGTTTTTTATTTGGATTTTTTTTTCTGACGGTTAATAATTCACAAACACATTTAACAGAAGACTATATTTTAATTTTAGGAAGGCTATTATACCCGAGATCCCATATTCTTTGCGAATGTACCATGTACTTTAAACATTTCGAAGTCGTTGAATAAGTAAAAACATAAATGAACATTTGGAACACATTTGAACAAACGCCTTTTTTCTTTGTTTTGAAACAAAATATGTGATAAGAACATGTAAAACTATTTTTTTTAAACTTCTTTTTTCAGAACCAAACAAAACCACGTTGTGTTAAATATTTCAACCACTACCCTTTAAAAGCCGAGCGCCAGGCAAGGGAGCTATGTGTACCACTTTTTAACGTCATTCTGTATTTCGCGGCCCACCACCATCCTCTTAGGCCTAGAGAGGGTATAAGTGCATGTACTTAATATTGGATTCGGAGATTGAGCACCCAGCACGTGCCCCTTCCCTATACATCCTTAAATTGTCTAAATTTACTTTATAATATAGGAAACAAGTTAATAAGCTGTTTGCACCATTTTGAACAAAACTTTCAAAAGTGTGTGCCCCTTGAGTTAAACCACCATAACGTCCATTCCTGGATCCGCTCCTGGTACTTGCTAGCTGATTGTGGAGTCATCATTTCACTTTACAGTTAAAGGGGTTTCATGGCATCAAAATAAACAGTTGTATGTGAAATTGAAATGTACTCTGTATACAACGTTTTATGCTATGATTTGCAAAGTTCTGATCAACTGGGAAGCTGCCAAAACTTTACCGTTTAAAGGGACTCGCTCATGTTTGGTACCTAAAATAATTTCCCGCAATGCAACTGAAAATATTTATATTATATTTTTGTATTTGACACCGAAATTGAAGTACAAATACATAAATATGAAACACCTGGTGAAAGCGGGGAGCTCACCAACGCCGGAACAGTATAGAAATAAATAGAAAACCAATCGCTAATCCACTCCCCCAAAGGGACGCATATTATGGTGATGGACATTTAAACTTTTATTGACAATATTGGTAGCATCACGTGATAATGCCAATCAAATTATAATTGTACAGCCTTTTGTTAATAAGTGTTATTAACGCATTTCAAATGTGTGGACTTCAAAGACAATATTCAAGCACACATCAATATGTGTTGAATGTTAACAGCCATCAAAATATTAGCTTTAACACTTCTTATGATTTGTCACTATAAAAACTCATGAGCACAAGATCGAACGATAAAGGAATATACTTTTTTTATTTTCTATTTAATGAAACTATAGAAATGAACAAAGACTGATATATTCAGTGGAACAAATGTCAACGGAAGCAGAACTGTCAAAGTTATTGTACAATTATAAAGCCCTGATTCTGCTTGTCTGTTTTCCTTCTGGTTCACGAGGGCTAGGGTTCAAAGTCTTCTCTTGACACACGATATATGACATCCCCGAAACGGCCATAATGCGTAACAAAAAAAAATGTTTGTTTGAAATGTCCAGACCCACCCTTAATTTTACTCCTAACCCATATCACCAATGGCCATTTTCATCTGACCGTTACCATTTTCTCAACTTGGTTATATCTCCTTTCACTATGTTCTGGCTTGATCTAAAAGAACAAACCTTCTGATTGTATTTTGGATGGGGTATCTTATCTATGTTTGGACTTTCTCTTAATTTGTCGAATTCCCATGGGAGATCACCGCGTAGGGGATAAGTACTAGTGTTGTTAAGCCACACTCTGTACACACACACACACACACACACACACACACACACACACGCCCACACAAACATCATGCACACGCATTCACACACCCACAGAGTGATGTCTCTTTTTTCATGAAAATTATTTTTATATTTTTATAAAAGGTTATTCTTAATTGTTTGCTGTGACTTCTTATGTCATTTTTTTTAATTAATCATATAAGATATCAAGTACTCTCCATTTTTGTTTGTGAGTCTCATATTTGTCATGATTAAATGCTATTTGTTCTTCTATTTTTATTCTTAGCTTCAGGTACATCAAGTATGCATCAAACGACAATATTCTATTGTTATATTTTGCTGAGTGTATGATTATATTTATTTATATTTATTGTCGTTGATTCAAAACATTTACACAATTTGTTCCATAATTCTTGTACTTTACTATATTCCCAATATAAATGTTCAATTGACTCTACATTCGAGTAACATAATGTGCATAGACTGCAATCGACAAGTTTTAATTTATAGAGTAATTTGTTGGTGGGTATTATAAGAAATGTATAATGAAAACTACGCAATTGTATCTATTGTTGATTTGTATATATTACCGTTTATTTTGTTCCAATCTAATTGTTCATTTTCGATTTCCATGTGTTCGGTCCATTTCAATTCAGAGGTTGGACGGATAGATATTTTGGTCAGTATTGATTAAAGAAATTTGTTTGTTTGTACTAATTTTTTAACTTTTTCTTTAAGTATTATGTTTTATGTAAGGGTGATGCCGTCTTTGATTAATTGCATCTTTATATGTTGTGGCACTGAACGAATAAGAGTTTGATATTTTATGAAATCATTACCATTTATATCGTAAAGGTACCTCATTTGATTGAAGTCATAAAAAGTGTTTGTTATATAGTCAAATATATGTTCAAGATATTTAATGCCCTTTAGAAACCATTCGTTATAGAATATGGATTATGGTTTATAATGATTCTGTCATATCTGCGTTGCAAGAACTGGAATACCATATAAAAAGTTATAACTTTTTAGAAAACTCTCTACTTGTATGTGGTGACTTAAGTGCCAGTCCTCCTGTTTACACATTATGTCCGGACAATATTCCGGAGTTAAAAAGAGTTCAGCAATATAATTGACAGTGATATTGGTATTGAAAGGATATCATGTGACACCAAATCTAATAAATATGGGCGTGAGTTGTTAAGAGTTTTGTAAAGTGCTCTCATGTTTTATTGTGAATGGTCGCTTTGGTAGATTTGATGGAGGTGATGGCTTCACTTTTATTAATCAAAACGGATGAAGTGTCATAGATTTTTATATTGTGACAAAAACTTTGTTTGAAATAATAACATTGTTTGAGATCAAATCGTGCACTGAAAGAAGCCATGTTTCCTTATCTTTGACTTTGAAGATAGATCAAAGTGATATAACTTACAAATCTAGATGTTTTCAGATGTTGAAATACATACAAATTCAGTTATTCAGTAATTTGAATCTGTTATATGTAACAGTAGTTAAAGTTTTCAAAAGATTAGAAGGAAAGGTAAACCAATGAAATGCACTGTGTGGTTTGATAACGGATGTACACAGGCAAAACGCACTACTAGACAGCTTTTGAAAGGGTTAAGAAAACGCCGGTATGATGAAAATTTGAATGCTTATGTACAAAGTATATATAGATATTAAAATGTATGTAGACTTAAACGAATATTGTTCAACAGAAAATACTTAAATAAAGTCGAGTCCTCTGTAAGTAACTCCCGAATATTCTGGAGTAAAATTAAAAGAGTATTAAATAAACCTAAAACAGAAAATATGATAGCATTGGACAAATGGAATGATCACCTAACAGACAGTAATCAGTTTTCGAATACTGAAGGAAATAACCATGAATGTAAAAATATATATGTCACTGTTAATATAGATAAATTTCGATGATATTGAACAGTTAATTTTTAACTCTGAGATTACTGATGAAGAAATACTACATAGTGTAAAAACATTGAATATAAATAAAGCGTCTGGAGGAAGTCCAGCAGTTATTATATGGTGTGCATGTATTGTTACCGTTTAACTTTTTTAATCGATTGTTTTCTAGAGGTGAATTTCAAGATAACTGGGCAAAACCAGTCATTATACCACTGCACAAAAAAGGTAGTTATAGTAGTCCATGATAACTGCAGGGGTTTGGCATTACAGAATGTTTTAAGTAAAGTATATTTATCAACAATAACGAAGAGACTTACCTTTTATGTTGAGGCATACAACAAACTCTCAGAACCCAAATCAGGATTTAGGGCGGGATATACTACAGTTGATAATGCTTTAGTTTTATACTCCATTGTTATTAAATATTTATGTAAGAAAGCGAAACCTGTATATTAAGCTTTTTAGGCTTTCAAAAAGCATGTGATTCAGTTGATCGGTATTAAAACGAAAGTGGGTAAGGGACTACTAATACAAGTCAATACAAAGTATTTATTCATCAGTAAAAGCATGTGTATGTATCAACGAGGGTGTATCAGACATATTTAATTGCCAGTTAGTTTACGTCAGGGCTGAAGCATAAGCCCCGTTCTATTTGGAATGTTCAAAAAGGAATTGTATTCAATGTTATGTAAAAATAATATCAGAGGGATTTAAATATTTCCGGATATTGTTGAAATATGTTTGCTTTTGTTTGTTGATGATTTTGCTTTGATATCAGATACTGTTGTTGGCTTGCAAAAACAATTAAATGTTATATATCAGTTTTGTTTAAGGAGCAAACTACTTGTAGAAACCATCAAATCAAAAGTACTTGGTTTAAACGAGTTGGAATGGTGGCGAGAAGAAAAATTTGGTCATATAATGGTAGACGGGTAAAACTGTCAATGGTTTTACTTATGAGTGTCAATGTATAAAATGGTAGAGGCCATGACGGTGAATCAAAGAAGGTATTTATGTACATGTTTAGTTCTCTTCAACATTTATGCTTGCCATATAAAAAGTTTTAAAAAGTGTTTGATTCGAAAAGAAATCTAGAAATTGTATGGCATGATTCCGTAGCTTAATGATAGAGAAAAGTAGACATTATAACATCTCAAGAGAGTATTGTGTTTGTTTAGATTGTCATCATCATCATCATCATCATCATCATCATCATCATCATCATCATCATCATCATCATCATCATCATCATCATCATCATCATCATCATCACCTTAATCATCCTCAGCGTCGTCAGCGTCGTCATCGTCGTCATTATCAATGCAGTCTTCGTTCAATAACACTTTAAAGGATACGTCTTACTGATTAATTATACGCTAATATAATATACTAACATTTAAGAAACAAATTACTTGCAATATTTAATTTCTCATATTTACATATCAACGTCCATTCTTTAAATGAACGATCTTTCGGCTATTGCTAACACAACATTTTCGGATATGTCCTTCGTACACCATGCATACTTTAGCAAACAAAATTGCGTTTATATCGCCGTCTATGATATAAATTTTGCGCTTTCTTCATTTATTCATCGGTATCAACATCTATATCTACATATACCTTCGATAAGACGCATGTACATTATTTCGGTGTTTACTTTGATAATCATATGAGCGCAGGTACATTATATAAGCTAGTGTTAATACTATCCGTATCTGAAACCAAGGGTATGAAATTCTGATAACAGCCAAATAAGTGTCACTGTACCAGTGTTATCTATCAAAATTTTCAAATTGAATTCATTTGCAAATAAACCATGGCTTTGCTTCAACCAGTTTGTGATATTTGCTTAGAGAAAAGTGCTATTGGATTTTGCGAGACATGCAATGGACACATTTGTAATGCATGTTATTATCACCATAGGATAAGTAAAATCTTCGAAAAACATATGATAAAATTGTACGATGCAAAAAAAACGGAACAAAAAACGTTTCGACCCACCATGATATTACAGAGCAAATGTGTAAACAGCATCCAAAAGAGAAAACTACATTCCTTTGCGAAATTCATGATGCTATGATTTGTGGCCGTTGCCTTCATTCAGGACATCTTTCATGTGCATCGAAGGTCTTTGATATGCTTGAAAAAGTCGAGAACATGGATTATGATGGAGTCAGCAACATGAAAGCAGCTTTGAACGAAACAAAGGCTGAAATTCAGCTTTTAAAAGATGAAGCTCAGACTAACAAGCAGACCAGCAAGGACACTGCTGATAAATGCATCCAAAAAATTGGAGCATTAGAACAAAACATTACACAGCATGTAAAAAAACTTGCAGACGGCATCCGGGATAAAATCAATACGATAGACTGCGAAAATGTTAACACGCATTCCCGTATCACATCGGCTTGTAATGATACAACTACGTGGTGTGACAACGAAGAAAAAATGATTGATGAGTATGTTAAGAATAACATGGCTGGATACTTGTACCTAATGAATAGAAGTTTTGAAAAGGATATTTCGAATGTTAACTCCCAACTCCAAGAGAGCAAGAAAACACTTACGTTTAAAGCGTTTGACGTTCAAGAAAATGAATGTATTATGAAATGCGTGCTTGATGACTTGGCGGAAGTTTGTCAGATAAAACAAATATTTATTGGAAGCACCGGGGTACTTGCCCCCAGTTTTTATGTACCACCTGCAGTTATACAAAAGGTTTGTGTCGTTTCTTAACATTATAAATGCAATTCTGTTTCTAACTAACTCAGTTAAGCCTTTTTGAAGCACTTGTGAACTATAATTTGGTGCTATTTCGGACTTACACTGAAGCAAAAAATCTTTAATATGTTATGCAACTTTATGTATGACTCCAGAAACTGCTGGAGGATGCAATTTTGATTCAGGTAATTCAAGTTTTAGATAAATGAGAAACGCTTTGCACATAACTGAGCGACATCCTGGTATAGTGTATTGTGTTGTTATTGCAGTTATAACACAAAACACTCATCAGGGATTAATAAATTAATGTAAAAACCATTGCTGATTTATACTGATCTTAAAAGCATTTTTTACACATTTTACATCATTGGTGGTTATTGGTGAACGATATTCTTGAATTTGAAAAATGTGTTATGAAAGAAGATATTAACCATCAATGTTCTTGTTAAGGAATTATTATTTTCATTCTTTAGCATTAACTCAAATTCAAAATGTAAGTGTTTTTAACAGGGAAAGATCTCAGTATACATCACCAAGTGCTCACCACCAGAAGCTATATTTTTTTAAATGTTTGAAGTTTTCGATGTGTAATATATTGCAATCTGACACTGAAACCAATATATTTGTATTTTATTTTATGCCTTAAAATAAAATAAAAAGGCATTTAGTTGCAGTTTTTTATAAAAAGTGCACTAAAGTGTAAGCGAACATAACGTCATTTCAAATTGACGTTTATTTGTAATCTTTATGAAAAGTGCAACAAAGTGTATGCGAACGTAACTTCATTTCAAATCGATGTTTGCCATTTATGACACAGTTGAATATTTTTGTTTTTATTTCACATAACGACTCTCTATAATACACGGGAATAATGAGAATGATTGCCACTTATACAGATAACTTATGTAACAAAACTCTTAAATGTTTTCAGACCAGGAAGGAACTGCTTGTTTTGCTGCAGCAAAACCAACACCAGGTGAGCAATTTTACATTTTCATAAATTTTGTTTACACTTAAGATGCATAACTTGAAGAAAATGCCTAAAATCGTGTTATGTGTTGCTATTGAATGCTTTACAATCTCTCTCCCTTATGATCTCAATATATGATAACACATGATAAGTGATTTATTTCAAAACTCACCGTATGTACATATCATTTAATAACTTATACTTGACGATTTTAAACAAGATTGATACGAAGCCAGATGTGTTTAAGATGAGTTTTAAATTTATAGAGATGAATAAACAAGACATTTGACCCCGTGTTACACAATGTTTAGGAGAAATGCAACCATTACGTCTTGTATAATACAGTGGATAATGGTTTGGTGCATAGTAAGATCGTAATAAATTTAACCGAGTAAGCACCAAAATACACATTGTAAAATATTTACTGTTAGTGTTCACGTGGTAAAATATATTTGCTTCCTCAAACTGAGATAAATAAAAAAAAATAAAAAAAATATTTGCCTAAATTGGTGCATTAAGTCATTGCAGTATACCATCTTTAAACACGTGCCGATTTATGTGCGCATGTAACGTCATTTGGAAAATGACGTCATTGAAATATTGAAGAACATTCAATCATGTTTATCTTTGTGTGGTAAAACGTTGATGATGAGTTAAAGTTGCATTTTCACAGATAACGTTTTTACAACTTTAAAAAAAAAATATCTTGGAATGAGCACATTTTTGCGTTATTATCTGCAAACCAATGATACAAGACTGCTAACAAAAAAATCATATCGCAGGTATTAATATTTCCGTTCGAAAATTAATGTTTTATGGCTTAAAGCGTTACTAACGGTTTAAGAAAAAATGTATTAAACATCAATTTTTGAACTTAAATAAAAAAGCTGCGATCTACTTTTTGTCAGTAGTCTTATATGACTGATGTTCATGCATTTTCGCATAAATTGGCTCCTTACAAGACAAAAGGTAACAAAGTTGTCAATACTGCCTATCTGTGAGAGAGCAGCTTTAAAATGTACGTAAATAACTTTAAAAAAACGTTAGAAATGACTGTTTTGTTGGTGTTATTATATTTCAATCTAATAAGGCACATAATTATTTCTTTATTTTTTTGTAATTACCGATGCATGTTGAGACTTGTTTGAATGCTCTGTACGATGATGTTCCAGTGTGCTCTGGTTTGGGTATAAGTGCGTTAGTGTCTTTCTCTATGTGTCGATTGAACGTCTCTCAACATTACATTTACATTTGTACAATTGGATCGTTCAAGTAATTGTCATTGTGTGAAAAAAATGAGAGTTTGTTAAAGATTGACAAATGTCTTTAAAGATAAAGCAAAGTATATAAAATATATACGAACGTATTAACATGCTATGATTGCTTTCCAGACCCAAGTCGCGGCATATGTAAGTTCACTTTATTCAATTTTGTAATAAACATGTACACATACATTACATGAATTAACAACGAATTATATTTAGCATTAAAATAGTTTGTGTTTATGCTTAAATTAGTTGCACATGATTGTTATTGTTAAAGTATATTTAATTATCGGATACACATGTTTGTATTTTAAAACCTTCATCAATAATCGCTATAACAAGTATGCATATATCTGTCATTGAGGGAAAATGGTGTCTAGAACCGTATAGGGCTCAGACAATGGTGTGTATTATGAATTTGTTTTTACATTTCATAGAAAATGTAACAGACTTACTTTATCGGTGTATATACCTGTTTGTTAAATACCTTGTATTGATGCACTTTTAACCTTTATAAGTACAAAGTGAACACTATTCAACCTAAATTTGAACATCAGCCAAAAAGATGAGACATACAGGCTTAAACTTGAACACTTGTCAGTAGTGCATGATATGCAAATCTTAGCAAAATTAAATATCCAGCCGAATGGTCAGTATTCATAAAAGTGAATACTTTGGGGTATCAATTTAAAAATGAAATACAAGATTAAAGCAGATCGTAGGCCGACTAAACAAAAAACAATAGTGAAACTGATAATATGACTGAAGTGTGCTGCCATCCATAATTCCATAGGGTTGCAGACCATGCTCTGGTGCAGAGTGACAATGATTTGTATTAAACACGGATGCATGTTTAAATAAGTCTAGGGCTATGTGCATAATAATATGGACTAGTTTGAATCTTTATTAATTCATGATCCAGTGTACTTGCATTTCATTGGCCATTTCAAAGCGGAAATCTCATAATTTATTAAGAAAGCAAAGTGGATGCAGGTACGCTCTGTTTCCGGTATAACTGCGTTAGTGTATTTTGCTCTGTGTCGACTGGACCTCCCAACATTACATTTACAATTGGATCATTGTGTTAAAAATTGCAGAGTTTGTTGAAGTTTGACAAATGCCTGTATGCTCAGAACAAAGAAGATTTATAAAATATGTATAAATATATTTATATGCTATGATTGCTTTCCAGCCTCAGTATGGGGGAGTACCCTTAACTATGTAAGTTAACTTTACTCAATTACGTAGTAAACATGTACGTATACATTACATGAATTGACAACGAAATATATTTAGCAGTATAATAGTTTATGTGTATGCTTTAATTGGTGGCACAATATTGTTATTATTGAAGCTTATTTGATAATCCGATACCTTTGTTTGTTTTTAAAAGCTTGATTATTAATCGTTATAACAAGTATGCATATGTCTATCATTGAGGGTAAAAGGTGTCTAGAACCGTATAGGGCTGAGGCAATGGTGTGTCTTTTGTACTTGTTTTTACATTGCATATAAAATGTAATAGACTTACTTTATCGGTGTATATACCTTTTGTTAAATACCTTGTCTTGATGCACTGTTAACCTTTATAAGTAAAAAGTGAACACTATTCAACCTAAATTTGAACATCAGCCGAAGAGATGAGACACACAGGCTTAAACTTGAACACTTGTCAGTAGTACATGATTTGCAAATCTTAGCAAAATTAAATATCCAGCAGAATGGTCAGGATTCATAAACGTGAATACTTTGTGATAACAATTCAGTAAAGAACTACGATAATAAGGCAGATCGCATGCCGTCTGTGCAAACTCAATAGTGAAACTGACAATATGACTGAATTGTACTGCCATCCATAATTCCATTCGGTTGCAGACCGTGCTCTGGTGCAGAGTGACAATGTGTTGTCTTATACACGGATGCATGTTTAGATAAGTCTAGGGCTATGTGCATAATAATATGGACTAGTTTGAATCTTTGTTAATTCATGATTCAGTGTACTTGCATTTCATTGGCCATTCCAAAGCGGAAATCTCGTAATTTATTAAGAAAGCAAAGTGGATGCAGGTACGCTCTGTTTCCGGTATAACTGCGTTAGTGTGTTTTGCTCTGTGTCGACTGGACCTCCCAACATTACATTTACATTTGTACAATTGGATCATTGTGTGAAAAATTGCAGAGTTTGTTGAAGTTTGACAAATGCCTGTATTCTCAGAACAAAGTATATTTATAAAATATGTATAAATATATTTATATGCTTTGATTGCTTTCCAGGTTCAGTACGGGTTAGATTTAAGTTAACTTTACTCAATTACGTAGTAAACATGTACGTATACATTACACGAATTGACAACGGAATATATTTAGCAGTATAATAGTTTATGTGTATGCTTTAATTGGTGGCACTTTATTGTTATTATTGAAGCTTATTTGATAATCCGATACCTTTGTTTGTTTTTAAAAGCTTGATTATTAATCGTTATAACAAGTATGCATATGTCTATCATTGAGGGTAAAAGGTGTCTAGAACCGTATAGGGCTGAGGCAATGGTGTGTCTTTTGTACTTGTTTTTACATTGCATATAAAATGTAATAGACTTACTTTATCGGTGTATATACCTTTTGTTAAATACCTTGTCTTGATGCACTGTTAACCTTTATAAGTAAAAAGTGAACACTATTCAACCTAAATTTGAACATCAGCCGAAGAGATGAGACACACAGGCTTAAACTTGAACACTTGTCAGTAGTACATGATTTGCAAATCTTAGCAAAATTAAATATCCAGCAGAATGGTCAGGATTCATAAACGTGAATACTTTGTGATAACAATTCAGTAAAGAACTACGATAATAAGGCAGATCGCATGCCGTCTGTGCAAACTCAATAGTGAAACTGACAATATGACTGAATTGTACTGCCATCCATAATTCCATTCGGTTGCAGACCGTGCTCTGGTGCAGAGTGACAATGTGTTGTCTTATACACGGATGCATGTTTAGATAAGTCTAGGGCTATGTGCATAATAATATGGACTAGTTTGAATCTTTGTTAATTCATGATTCAGTGTACTTGCATTTCATTGGCCATTCCAAAGCGGAAATCTCGTAATTTATTAAGAAAGCAAAGTGGATGCAGGTACGCTCTGTTTCCGGTATAACTGCGTTAGTGTGTTTTGCTCTGTGTCGACTGGACCTCCCAACATTACATTTACATTTGTACAATTGGATCATTGTGTGAAAAATTGCAGAGTTTGTTGAAGTTTGACAAATGCCTGTATTCTCAGAACAAAGTATATTTATAAAATATGTATAAATATATTTATATGCTTTGATTGCTTTCCAGGTTCAGTACGGGTTAGATTTAAGTTAACTTTACTCAATTACGTAGTAAACATGTACGTATACATTACACGAATTGACAACGGAATATATTTAGCAGTATAATAGTTTATGTGTATGCTTTAATTGGTGGCACTTTATTGTTATTATTGAAGCTTATTTGATAATCCGATACCTTTGTTTGTTTTTAAAAGCTTGATTAATAATCGCTATAACAAGTATGCATATATCTATCATTGAGGGAAAATGGTGTCTAGAACCGTATAGGGCTGAGGCAATGGTGTGTCTTTTGTATTTGTTTTTACATTTCATATTAAATGTAATAGACTTACTTTATCGGTTTATATACCTTTTTGCTAAATACATTGTCTTGATGCACTGTAAACCTTTATAAGTAAAATGTGAACACTATTCAACCTAAATTTGAACATCAGCCAAAAAGATGAGACATACAGACTTAAACTTGAACTCTTGTCAGTAGTGCATGATTTGCAAATCTTAGCAAAATTAAATATCCAGCAGAATGGTCAGTATTCATAAACATGAATACTCTGTGATAACAATTCAATAAAGAACTAGAATAATAAGGCAGATCGCATGCCGGCTGTGCAAACCCAATAGTGAAACTGACAATATGACTGAATTGTACTCCCATCCATAATTCCATTCGGTTGCAGACCGTGCTCTGGTGCAGAGTGACAATGTTTTGTCTTATACACGGATGCATGTTGAGATAAGTGTAGGTTTATGTGCATGATATAATGAACTAGGTTGAATGTTGTAAATTTACGTTCCAATGTACTCACATTTCATTGACCGTTCCAAGGCAGAGATCTCATGATTTATTAAGAAAGCAAAGTTGATGCAGGTGCGCTGTTACCGGTTATTTATGAAAAAGAAAGAGACAAATTTATAAAAAATCAAAATTTATACTTCATCGACTTCATCGTACGTAACTTGCTAGTAAATAAAAATACCGCTTCATTTTTGCAGTCGGTGCAGCCTGATTTTGGATAGCTTATCGAAAGTGTTCAATTAACTTTAAATAACTGGATATTTTGCCGGGCTTGCCAAAAAAACTCGGAAAGAAATTGTGTTTTGTTTGCCAGATTAATAATATCTGTCATGTGTTCCCGTTCTGGATAGAAAAATCCGACCCGAGGGCACCTGCGTTGCCAGGTAACGAGGCTTGCCGAGTTACCGGCTACGCAGCGTGTGCCCGAGGGTCGGATTTTTTTATCTGGAACGGACACACATGATAGATATTTTTTAACATACCTTAAATTACATTTTTTGTGAGGAAAATACATAAAAAAGCGCGTTTTTGTACATTTCACCAAAAAGCGCGTGCGGTGATGTTTACTGACGTCCTGACGCGCAGTAATTTGTATTCACTGCATACGTCAATAAGTTCCTTCGCTATCACGTCTTTTAAGGGTTATTTTGTTTTGTTTTTAAGGAATATTTTTGTAAAATTAATTTTAATGGAACTCATCTATTGAAATCTCATAACTATTGTTACATTAAGTGTTTAATTAAAGATATTGAAAGTATTACGTCACAGCGCGTGACTCATCTGGCATGGGGGGATGATGGAGTTTTCCAGCACGGCTGAATTCACCGGAAATGCCGGTGTGCTAGAAAAATTCGTACAAGAACGTCAAATTTGTATTTAAAGTTATTGGAACCTAGTGTAATGTGTGGATATGCATATGAAGCCACCATACTGGAGAAGGCTATAATAATATCGTTAATCTAGTATACGAGTAGTGTTGAACCCAGTCATGAGATCTACGAGCTTGCGAGTAATGACTATGGGATATTAAGTATACATTATGAAAATCGCTAACATACAGATTGCAATATTAAGTTCAGGAAAATTGCAAAAAGAGATGCAAATGAAATTCCATAAGGTTGGAGACCGTGAACAGATGCAGAGTGACCATGATTTGTCTGAAACAAGGGAACAAAAATAGAACCAGAAAACATTAATATGTTTGTTTTTATGCAGGAATTGGACCAATAAAGAGGAAAACACCTATACATCGATATGAATTCAACTAGCCATTGACCACTCCTACTTAAGAACCAAACGACGGATCGCGGATCAGTAGCAGGAAGCTATTACTATAAACTTGTTGAAAGTCATAAAATATGTTTGTTTACCAATGCTTATGTGTATTACTCTTCACGACGCTGTCATCAAAACGGAACTGCCGACCTGAAGGAAAGCCGAGGAAAGTGAAAAAGGACTGCCAGTAGATTACATTTTATCATCAGGTCTAAGCCCTACTTGCCAGTTAGTAAAAATGCTTTAAGATATATAAGGATTTAGGGACGATGAGGAACTGAGGAAATATAATGTCATGTCTATGTAATTTAGGTAATATAAAGTAAACCATACAGAATAATCGACCAATAATCTGATAACTATTAAGCATGCAAACATATGCAATCGATAATAGTGAAAAATCTAGAATTTACACCTACAGACAAGGTGCAAATGAAAGTAGACACGGGATACCCCCACGGTCAAAATCGCGCCGTTTAAACACCGCAGCTTCATTGAAAAAGCTTTACAAGAAAAGCATTTAAACAATCTGAGATCCCTTATATCGATGATAAGTTAAGCAAAAATTCTAGAAGATGCCGAAACACAGAGAAAAAGTATTAAAAAGATTTTGAGATATTTTTAAGGGGCTTTACTCAGTATATAGAATTAGCGAAAAAAATATTGTCGAAAGCTGACATAAACTTGGTATCGATGTGCACAATGCATTGAAACTTCCTAACTGAAGTACCACATAGTTTTAAATTAATTTGTTTTCGCAGTTTTGTCGTATTTTTTCCATTAAAAAAAAGTTACTAGTATGTCTACCTAGTAGAATCCATTCCTAATGCGTGATTGGCTAGTCGATGCTATCACGTGATATAACCAAGTAAGGTATATAGCTTAAATATTCCAAAACCTTAAACATTCTTAAATTATGTTCATATATATATATTCACTGATTATACCTCCAACGAAATGATATACTAATGATTGTATTATTATAATTAATGATTATTAATTGTGACATATTTAGACAGTGAACTGTACTTATAAATATAAAAGTAATTTCACTGATTATATCTTCACCTTTATGATATATTAATGATACTATTATTATATTAATGATTATTGATTGTGGAGTATGTGCTTTTTGTTTATTTAAACAGAGAAGTGTATTTATATAAGAAGATCACTGATTATACCTTTAACATGATGCTATAATAATGATACTATTATTATATTAATGATTATTGATTGTGGAGTATGTGCTTATTGTTTATTTAAACAGAGAAGTGTACTTATATAAAAAGATCACTGATTATACCTTTAAAATTATGATATAATAAAAGTAATATTTTCATTAAATTAATGATTATTGATTGTGAAATATGTGCTTATTATTTATCTAAACGGAGAAATGTAATTATATAAGAAAATCCCTGATTGTACCTTTAACATGATGCTATAATAATGATACTATTATTAAATTAATGATTATTGATTGTGAAATGTTAGCTTGTTGTTTATTGAGACAGAGAAGTGTTCTTATATATAAACATATTCATTGATTATACCTTCAACATGGCGATATATTAATGATATAGTATTATTATATTTATGATTACTGATTGTGAAATAAGTGTTTTTTGTTTATTTACTGATCATATGAGATGAGATATCATTATTATATTAATGGTTATTGATTTGACATATGTGCATATTTTGTTTATTTAGACAGAGAACTGTAACCATATATATAATCACTGATTATACATTCAACATGATGATATATTAAGGATTATATTATTACTTTAATGATTAATGATTGTGACATATGTCTTATTGTTTATTTAGAAGAAGAAGTGTATTTAATAACAGAAACATTATAATTTGTTTGGGGAACCTTGTTCCATATTTGGATATGCATATAAAACATCTATATGAAACTAATTTTGATAAAATCATTAATCTAGTATATGAAGTTTTCTTCTCACGAACACAGTAACGAAAGCTATGACACAACGAGTAATAACAATGGGATACACCAATGTATACGTTATGCAGATTGTGATAATTACAAGATTACAATTCATGGGTTACAACATTGTCTCCGGTTTAATAAAATATTCAGGTAGTTTGTAGTAGTACACATGTGTAATACAAAACAAGCTTTGATAAATTATCAATATCAGCAGGGAGCAAAAGCCGTGACACCTTGGTGTGGAGCGGGTGCGTAGATAATTTGTGATTACTCGCTGGGAATCAACCCCGTGACACTTTGGTGTGGAGCGAGTGCATAGATAGTTTATGATTACTCGCTGGGAATCAAACCCGTGGCACCATGGTGTTGAGCGTGTGTGTAGATAGTTTATGATTACCCGCTGGGAATCAAACCCGTGACACCTTCGTGTGGAGCGAGTGCGTAGATAGTTTGTGATTACTCGCTGGGAATCAAACCCGTGACACCTTCGTGTGGAGCGAGTGCGTAGATAGTTTGTGATTACTTTCTGGGAATCAAATCCGGGATGTCTTAGTTAGATATGTTGACAAATTTGCTGGGAATCGATCTTGGACCCCCATGGTCAGAAGCGAGTGCATAGGAAGGTTGAAAATAACAAATCAATGAAGCTGTCTTCGAAAGTAGAAAAGCATACAAATCTGACGAGCTAAAAAAAATCATTTCAGCGCCATGTCATTGGGAGTGGTAATTTCAACAACTATCATGTATACGAGACTGACCGGAAAACACTCCCCTGCCGGCCGAATTGAACCATTTTCAAACTGGATTCACTCATAAAACATATATGACACTTTCCATAGTTATTACTCAGTCGATGTTCAAATCGCAATGACTACCAGTTCGGTGAAACTTAAATATGGCTTACGTGACAAAGGCAGTTATTTGCGAAATATTTAACTTTCTGTTGTGTTCATGCATTTATTCTTAAAAATGTTTTCGATAATCCCATGGACAGCGACAAATACAAACGGTCAATATGTGTTATGAATTCATGAAGCAATGATCAGACAAATCCTGAATGTATTCTTGGTATTCGCACTTATTTGTGGGCCAATGACAATTAAGGCTTTATTCCTATTACTGTAAGTCCATATTATATAAAGCGGAGTTGACGGTTAGTTTTTATAGAGCAAATTTGATTTACTTCGTAAATGCGTCTATTTTTTTGATCGCCCTGCTCTATGCGCATGCGCAAAGTAATTTCTATCCGTGACAAGCACAGTAGCAAAAAGTTTAAACATAAACTCGGTTTAATGACACTAGGTAAACGCCAAAGACGTAGAACACAAGAACAAAAAATCACAAACAAGAAACATTAAAGAACAGCACAAAACTCCACAAACAACACAACGCATACATACTATTTATAAAAAAACTAGGTATGCTTATCGAGCATTGTTAGGTACCGCCTTGGAACGGTCAGTAAAATGTAAATTTACTGGGGGTTTAAACCAGTTGACGTGCACAAACCTCACTCTTATCCCAACAATCATAAATATTTACATCCGTACTTGATTTTCTGAACGATAAAAATTGAGTTCATTTTGAATGAACCGGTCGACCTTTCGTGACCTTTGTAGGCGGAGTTCGGCAATAAAGCTCTGATTGGGCGCTGGTGAATCACCGCGCGTAGTGATCTTAATACGATCTACTGTATGGCTCACTAAAGCAGGACACATGTTATGTTGAATGCTTGTTTAGCTGTTACTTTTGATGTTTTACAACGAATTTAAATGAAAGACATTAATTTTACGAAATTCAATTTGAACAATGTTTGATTTTGCTTGTGATAACAAAGAAAATGCATTTAACAAATAAAAAAATCAAATAAAAATTGATTTTGGCATTTTTTTACTACAGTTTGTATGCAGCAACTGTCAAAACAAACATGGCTGATGATTCTGAGTTCGGCGATTTCTTTCTAGGACAAATGTATGGTCCATTATCGGATTCAGACAATGAATACCTTTCAAAGATAGAATTATGCAATATCTTTGTCCAGTCATTTGAAAAAGTCAGTAATAATATACTTTCAAGTGAGACAACACCAGTGGCACTGGCAATGGAAGGGACATCAGAACCGAAACCAAAACGGTTTATGGCAGTAACAGATGATGAAATTAACAACATTTAGGGAAAACATCAATTAACCTCCACAAAGAAAAGCACCCAATGGGGCAGGATATGAAATATATTATTAAATCCCTTTTTAAAATAATGAAGTAAAAGGTAACAATTTTCTAAAATAAAAGTCCTTTCCAATTTCTCTTACTTTACATTAATCAATTAAGAATTGATTCTTATTTTTCATGCGTTCATGCAGTATGAACGCTCAGCTGCGAATTTGCAAATCGCAGCCGAGCGTTCATACTGCTTGAACGCACGAAAAAAACAACTCAATACTTATATTAACATTTTCGCGCTTTATTCCTTTATTTTTATAACCTAAAAGTGTTCGAGAAAAAGTGTTTACTCTTATTCATGAAGCACACTAGTGTTTCTTGGGAAATTTTTAAAGCCTTCACCATGCAATAATGTTGCATGAAAACACAAAAATTATCAATCGCATCCAATAAAATAAGGTATCAAATGATACAAAAAATAGCTTTGAATAAAGAGCTTCTTTTACAAAGCTAAATCACTTACCAGAAAATAGTACCCACTCCCAAGTCAATATTATAATCCAAACGAGGTGTTTCTATGCACCAATATATAAATCAAAATTTCTACTCAATAAAAAAGAGTAGACAAAATAAACCATATATACTAGTAAATGAATATTCAATTATTGTAACACCATATTTCAAAACTATAACAACACAGTAGATAGTCTATTTATTACTATAATGCTAAATTCTCTACCAATTATCAAAAAAAAATATACAGCACCTTTTGAAAAAAAAACCTTGTTTAAATTTAAGCCAGAGAAAAATGTACCTTATCATCCGTAGTTTAAAAAAAACACACAGGGCGGTAGGTGTTTTTTTCATTTTTAAAGAAAAATTGCCGGGTCATTTTCAAGTTTTGGTGATAGGTTTTGAACATGTTTAATATGTTTTATAGGGATACACAAAAAGAAATATCCACCATTAAATAACATCTTTTCTTTTCAGAATGGCACAAGGAAGTTTTAAAACACGAATTATATTTTGACACAGTCACTAAGGACAATCTCGCCGAAAAAATAAGGTTTTACTGCGAAGGTACTCCGAAGCAAAACAGTCACCGTGAAAATGTTCTACCAGCCCATCAAGCCAATGAGTACCATCGCAACACAATGACCAACATTTGAAGTGCGAGTAGATTTCTTAAGGATATTGACAGGAATATTGATAGTGTGCGTGACACAGAGTTCACAAAATCTAATCGCACCTTTGATGAACATCTAAAAAGTAGGATGGAATCCGGAATATCTCGTCCAACCCAGAATAAGGAAATCGTCTCATGTGATGATCTGAAGAAAATTTCTGATTACTTGAAAGGCTATGAAAACTCTTCAATCATTCTGAGAGAGGCCGCATGGTTCCTTATACTATAAGTTATAGCTATCAATTTTGTCACAAGAGGCACGGAGTTCCATTACCAGCTTCGGAAGAACAGCATTGAGTTCGTGAGGATGCCGATTGGGAATTCTTGATCCTGAACCAAGAAACCAAATAAAAGAACAAAGTGGCACAAACAAAAATAGCCCCCTCTCTGAAAAGAGAATGTATGCAACAGGAGAGGCTCAATGTCCTTTGAAAGTTCTCAGGTTGTTTATCAGAAAACGAAATATCAATGCCAAGATGCTCTTTAACCAAATGGGCAATCATGCACTTGCAAATCCATCTCAATTTAATATTTGGTACACTGAGAAGCCCATGGCAAAAAGGACATGACAACGTAAGCGCCACAGCCATTCAAGCCATGAATGATGCGGGGGTACGAAGCTTGGCACATAATGTTCATGAGTGGCCACAGGAATGAAGCTTCAATAAGGTCGTTCAACAGCGGTTGTAGCACATCCAAGAAAAAAAGCAATAAGCAACACTCTGGCAGCACTCACCGAGGGAGCATCTAAGTCCAATCTTCCAGGACAATTGACAGCTCTGCAGCCTTTTAAGCAATCTCACATGAGTCTTGTTGATGATTAGATGCCTCCTTCCTCACAGATGATTCGACAATGCAATGAACAAAATATAAGTCATGCCGATTTTTTAGAGCTGCCACAACTGCACCATCAATATTAAATCACAGAAGTACATTTACAATATCTGATCTACAATGTACATTTACACATGTTCGTGTTTGTTTCAAGGCAGTTTTCTGCTTTATTAGTTGCAAAAGTTGAAACAAATACGTTCATGACAGTTTGCTATCGTTTCATCTTATACTTAAATGAACATAAATAATTTACTGTAGTGCTATTGAAGTGTGATTGAGGCTGCACTCTCACATATTGACCATTTTGACAAATTCTGTCTTAAAAACAACAATTTTGGCATATATATCTGAAAATATCTGTGAGAGTTCAGCTTTAAAACAATTTAAGTAAACACTAAACAATATATATTACTGTGTGCATTACATTGATAATTTGTTGTCAGACGCAAAGCTATGGCCATCAATGCTTAATTATCTCAACAGAGCTTAAATGTTACATGTTATTGATCACAAATGATCGTTTTGATTTAAATTAAAATATTGAAATAAAATGTAACCATTTTTTTCAAGTTTAGATGCGAAATAAATATGATATCTTATAAACAAAATATTTCAAAACTGCGGACTTAAACGAGAAACTTCGTTCTGCCTTAGCCTTGAGTCGTCTTGCCTTAGTAGCAGAACTAGCTGGTAGCTGACGTCTAAAAAATTAAAGTTTTTGAACATTAACAACTGATGAAAATGAAATAAATGTGTCCAGTTTAAACTTTTGACACAATGAATAAAATACATTTCCTTATCATCAGAAGACTTGAAGAGTAAAAAGTAAGTAAGCGTACCCCTATATTTAAGAACATTTTAAAATCATATAACGTATTTTAAAAACAACAACACTACATTTGAATACATAAAATGATTGGAGACTGTCAACGTGTCATGTATTTTCGCGAGTTCAAAGAAACGTCTAAATATTGACAACTCGAGAAGACTAGCACATCAAAACACTTAAATATCTTTTCAATAGTTAAAAGACAACTAAGAATGAAATTATAACGTTATAATTACCTTGAACTGAGAGTAAAATCACGGTGACCACATTTTTTATGCCCTCTCATATCGGGGAATGCGTATGTAAAACACGAGTTAAAATGTATCGAAGCTCTCAAAAATCGTTACTACCTCCACATTTTTTACAGAAACTACCAAATGATTAAAAAATCTTTGAATATTTAGCTTTTTTTCTGCAAATTACTTATGGACTATTTATTATGCGGAGGATAGAAAAAAACGCCCTGTTAAAACAACAAGGGCGACTAGTGCTCTTATTATTTACATTCGCTCTACACATTTTGTTTCCCTTTGTTGTAATTAAAGACTTGTTCTCAAACACTATAAGGTCGAATAAAAAGCAAAAATAAACGGAAAATGTAAATATAAGTATTGATTCTTATTTTTTTGCGGCATGAACGCTCGGCCGCGATTTTGCAAATTTTCCAAGACTCGTTATCCTAGGTTGGATAGTTGGGAACACATATCTAAAGTTTCAACACAAAACATGATGTACTTTCCTGTGAGACAATGACTTAAAGATGCTGGCATGTAAGACCTTAATCAAGGTGTGATGCAAATGCGAAGCTGAGTAGTATAGCTCTCCTTATTTTTGAATAGTCGAGCTCAACATCATTGGTCAACTTTTGAACACCAAATGTATTTACAATTCAAATAACTTTATCATTTAATAGCTGGATCATGACCATTCGACATTTTTAAAATTCCTATGGCTTATTTACTTGTCAATGTTTATATCCCCCCATCGGCTTTTTTGATTTTTAAACTTTGATTAGAAACAATTTTATTGTCATGTAATTGCGTCCTTTGATAGGTTGAGGTTCATCAATTGAGATGAACAATATTTTCAGTTTCAGGGTACATGTTGATTGTATCTTAAGACATAAAGTAATCCGCAATTGTGCTAAAAAAATAATCCTTATATAAAAATAACACCATAGCAGTAAAATAAAAAAGAGCCTGGTGATAAGTTTTTTTTTCATTAAGCCATGTTTAGAAAGCTGATACTATAAACACAGTTGTTGCCAGTTCAATGGTTATAAATTATAACTCTAAAGTTAATGTTGGTACATGGCTGGTTATCAAACATGACCAAGCTATTCAACCCTTGAACACTCCGACCAAATGTGTGATGATTGGAAAAAGGCTTCTAAAGTAATTGAGTGGACAAGACCTATTTTTGTAAATATTATAATATCGTGTGTCTACAGATATGTGGCTGGTATTCGAAATGTCTGTGATATTTTGCCAATACACAATCTGACCAAATTTGGTGATGATTGGACAAATTCAGCGCACTAGACCATTTCTTGGAAACTTCTATGATTAAAGTCATATTAACTCTAGCGTGACTTGATGTTTATGGCTGGTTATCAAATTTGTCCAAGATACACATTTTGACCAAATTTGGTGATGATAAATGGACAAAGGTTTCTGATGTAATTAAGTTATACTAGACGCTCAGAGTCCAAGGAATCTGAACATTGCAGATCTATTTCTCGCTATAGGAAAAGGTTTACATACGAAAATAAAAGCGCCCGGGGAGTTTGATCTCAGCGCAATACACTTTTCAAGCGCCCCGGTGATACAGTTTTTGAAAAACAGACACCCCGCTAAAATGGCCTACTGTCTCCCTCACGCTCCATCCTGTTTAAAGAAATAAGAAATAAGGTCTCACATTTGTCTTTTAAGACGTTCCCAGTTTTAGTTTGCGGGAGTGGGCTCTTGTATCGGTGTCAAGAGATTTTGTCATTAATAATTGATATTCAAATAGACATACAAATAAAGGTTTTGAAAGCACCGGTCTACCAATACCTACAAATGGATAAAAAAATTGGGGTTTTGAAAAATGGATATTATTGAGAAGGTCCATAGTGATTTTTTTTTGGAAAACTCCTGGAGGTATACACCAGTGTCTGTCCTTAGCTCAGAACTTTTAAGAACTTCCCTAAACATAGTTATACGCTCTAAAACGATAAGTATGGTCCCAAACTCTCTAAAATTGGTATCGTTATGTTATCAGACACATTTTAATTGGCCAATTTAAACAATTCTGGCATGCAAACTTCAATACTACAATTAAAAACAAAAATTTGAATTTCACACACTACTATTCTGCTAGCAACTTAAAAACCAAAATATTAAATACATCTCTTCATCATTATATAACCGACATACTGTTGAGAAATATAAGCAATTAATGACAACAACAGATAAAGACACTCTCGAAAATATATGTAGGTTAATTCGAACAATTCTTAGATCATGCAACAAAAAAATCTCAATATATCCTAACATCTAAAATAATCAAAACAAAATAACACACACTTAATCAAAAGTGTAGTATTAACTATTAAACAAGGCAGTAAAACTTACCTTACAGATTAATCCATAATTTCCCCAATTGCTTTCCCATTAAAATATTCCCATTCATGTATTCGCATTCAACCCACGCAAAAAAACGAGGAACAGAAACCATCTCCACTGGCGGTGTGCTGTGTTAACTCGTTCGCCGTTTATCATTGATCACTGCATCTCTATTCATAGTATAACTCAATCTTCACCCAAATGTCGAGTATTGTATATATCTAATCCAAAATGAACAAGAACACTGTACGATCGGAGATACTTGTAGAAACTCTTCCCAAAGACTTTAGTATCAATTTACATATTAAACATACTTTTACTCGCACACCCTATTCCAGCAACCTAATTATCAAGTTTGTGAGATGAGATTGTTAACCCTTGCAATCAGATGAAAGCCATTCTGCAAGCACGAAAATTAAGAGAAGTCTATGTGTATGTCCCCGCAATTTACCGCGATGACGCGGTGGCAACGCGTATTTTGCAAAAAAACAACACGCCTGGTTGGTAGTATAGGTTGATGTTACGGAATACTGTTTGAAATTTGTTGCGACAAGTATATCTTTGTGCTTCCCTGTCGCAATGTCATTTGACGAAAAATGTTTTTGCGTTGTCTGATACTAAAAATGTGTCCATTAATTTAAAATAAGAGGTTTTGTTTTTGTTTTCCAAATATTTGCATACCGCGCGCTCAGCCCTCACAGACAGCCGTTTCCCAGCCCAGTCATTATCAACAGACGCTATCACTCTTTTTTTTAAAGCGCCCAAACGGTTCCGATTTGTATTCGTACTAAAGTCAAAGAAAATTCTGTAAGATTCGTTCACAAAAAAAAGTTTTCAAAATTACACGGTGCCAAAACAGATTGTACTGAGGCGATTTTGGCGCTTTGTTCGCGAAAATGTAAACAAACAATACATAAGACTACACACCAACTATGAAGGTATTTGGACATGCGGTGTCAGAAAAAAGTTTCCTATTTGAATCGGTATTAAAACAAGCTAGACAATTATTCGCCATATGTAAACATTAACTATAAACTGCAGGTGATCGTCGCAAAATTTCGTGAAGTTGATGTTGAAGTGTTGGGGTGGGGGCTTGAACCCGTGGTTTTGAAATTGCATTTTATTTATGTACATATTAATTAGTTTGTGAAAAGCCGCCATTTCAATAGAAATGTTTGAGAGCATTGATATTAGGGACTTTCCATAAAGATATTATACAGAGTATTGAATAGGTTATATTTAAAACAAGAACACTCTAACTAAGAAGTTATGAAGTTCAATTATAAACAATAATAAGAAAGTGACAAGTAGCTTTTTTCCGGTATAACCTCATATCAAGCGGTTTCCATCATTTTTAAATCGTGTGCATTCTGGGAATATTGATATGAAAAGCTGCAGGAATAAGTGCAGTAATCTAACGTTTAATGATAAAACCCGTTGAATTGCAAGTTGACATGTCTCTTACCAAAACTGTTGACTGCTCCCTTTGCCATTAGATCAGTCGTTATTGCAGGACCTTTTGTGCAATGTTTTTTCAACAGTAATAACTGTTGGATTTTTATATAAACACTTGAATGAGGAAAACTTTTGAGCGAACGATTTATTGAGACAAACGATGATAAATTATGTTAAGGTTAAACTTTATTATTTAAACTATGGTTTGTATCTTTTTACCTGTAAGACGATCCTGAAAAGGAAGTTATTTTCAGGTGAATACAATGAACGCTGAATGTTAAGATATTATATTTTTGTGCCGGTATTGAAAACCACAGTATTTGAGTTATAAAAATAGGTATATACATTTAAAATTTAGATTTTAAAATAGTTGTTATATAAACAGTTAAAATGGCATCAAAGCAAGTAATGTGTGAAATGTGTTGTAAGGAAGAGGCAGTTGGATGCTGCAATACATGTGGAAACATTGGTGAATCGTGTTCCGGAATTCACAAGACGGGAAGGGCATTCCAAACCCACATTCTGAAGACGTTTGGAAAGGATCGGTACAATCCAAGGCGTATTATGTATGATATCATAGAGGAGACATGTAAACACCATCCGACTGAAAGAACGTTATTGTTTTGTAAAACTCATGAAATTGTGATCTGCGGTCGATGTTTCCCTTCGGATCATATCCCATGTGGTTATGAGATTGTTGATTTGAGTGAAGAGGCAGGTCATATTGATAACGACCAAACTAATGTTATGTCTACAACTTTAAGCGATATCAAGAATGACAGTAAGCGCATGAAGGAAGAAGCTGATAGAAAAAAAAAGATATACCCATGCGGTTAAATGCAACAGAGAACTGGATGATTTGAAAAAGAAACTTAAACAGAAAGTTGAATATTCAATAAGAAATTTCAGACAGGAAGTGCGTAAATTTAATAATAAAAACATAGACGCCTTTTTATACATTTCTTCCGTTTGTGAAGAGAAAATGGCATGGGCTATTGAACATGAAAGTCAACTCGACGAGTTTTTTAACAACTCGTTTCCAGGTCGCCTTTTTCTTATGAGCCGGATGTTTGACAAAGAAATTTCAGAGGTCAAAAGACAGATGAAAGAAGCTGAATACAAGCATACTATTAAACAGTTTTGCTTAAAGGAAAACTCAGTTACCTTAAAACACCTGACTGAAGATTTGAGCGGTGTTTGTGATGTTCAGGAGGAAGTAGATGGAAGAGATGAAGGAACCACTTACTCAATGGGGAGTTCAACTCAAAAACCGCAAAAGGTATGCTTCGTCAAAGAATGCAACTACTTTGTTTTCAAATATTTTAAGTAGAAACATTGCATTACATAATTGCGACGGTATTTAGATATGCAATGTTAACATAAAAATAAAATGTTCCACCGATTACTTTCATTCTATATATAGAATATTTATTTTCAAGATAATTACAAGAGTTCTTTGTCAATAATCTAAATAATGCAATACCCGACTTAGAATTTCTAAACATTTTCCATGCTCAATAGACAAACCGAAAAAGATGTAACAAATATATGCATATGCGCTATATGGGAAGTAAAATCGATCTTCATATACTCATGACCTGTCATCCGTGGCGAATTTCCTATCACCTTAATCTTTAGTTGATAGTAAACATAAATCAGGCCCTTTCTTGATAACAACTAAGCAAAACTATGTATTTGTTCCACCAACTGAAGGTTATCTTCCAAAATTGCTCAAATTCCTTTGATTTGCATTTGTTTTGGGTTAAATTTGTGATATCACAAATCACAGATATCATTGCTACACTTTAAACCAGCGTTTTTTGGTCTTATTAACGCAACAGGTGTCACACTTACAGAAAATTGGGTTAACGAACGACCAGATAAGAAAGGTCAGATGACAATATAAAAATTAGGGCTAGTAGGGAAAATAAAGGATAGGTCGGGAAGCTGAACTACTAATGACTCAATTTATATTGAAAACGTGTAAGAAACTTTTTATAACATTGGTGCAATCCCAACTAGACGTATATGATGAAGAAACAGTCATTCTATCTGTGAATAAGGAATAAGTTCGTGAAGTTGATGTTGCATAGTCCAATTGCAAGAGGTTATACAGAGTATTGAATAGTTTCAGGTGGAAGATGATGGAAGCAGCGAAGAAATAACTTACCCGTTTTGGGGTTTAACGGAAAACCCCAAAAAAGTATGTTTCGTCAAAGAATACCACTATGCATATTCATATATGCATCGTACAAAGACGACAAGTATTTAGTAGCACATGCAATGCTAATACAAAAACCAGCATTTCACCGTTTACTAGTATAACCTATATGAAATAAAAAAAGTGTTTCTGTTAGATTTTAAATGTTATGTGTATTAAAGTTCACTGTATTGTTTAAAACCAAAAGGGAAGTTAATGCTATTGTTAATGAAGTACATGTATAAGTTCAATGTTATGTTTTAAAATATGTACTGCTAGTGACTCATTATACATTCCAAACTCGCATAGAACTCATTGAAACATTAATTTAAGCCCGATTAGACGTATATGTTGCAGAAACTGTCAGTATATTTGTGGATAAGGAATCAGTTCGTGAAGTTGATGTTGCATTGTCGTTGAATGGGCATGAACCCATAAATAGATTATAGAGAGTATTGAATCGTTTCAGGAGGAAGAGGATGAAAGCAGCGAAGATTCATCTTTCACGGTTGGGAGTCCACCTGAAAACCTAGGAGAAGTATGTTTCATCAAAGTATGCCACTTTGCATGTTCATATATTTTGCGTAGACATATTGCATCGTACAATGGCGACAGGTATTTAGTACCACATGCAATGTTAACACAAAAATCACCTTTTCACCGTTCATATTTTATTCTATAAGGAGTAAAAGAGTGTTTAGTACCACATGCAATGTTAACACAAAAATCACCTTTTCACCGTTTATATTATATTCTATAAGGAGTAAAAGAGTGTTTTTGTTCGATTTTAAATGTAATATGTATTAAAGTCCGTTGTATTGTTTAAACCAAAAAGGAAGTTAATGATATTGTTAGTAGAGTACATGTATCATTTCAATGTTAGTATGTTTTAAAATATGTACTGCTAGTGACTCATTAGACATTCTAAACTCGCAAAGAACTCATTGAAGCATTCGTTCAAGCCCGACTAAACGATTATGGTACAGAAACAGTCAGTATATTTGTGGATAAGGAATCAGTTCGTGAAGTTGATGTTGCATCGTCGGAGAGGGGACTTAAAACTGTGGTATAGAATTACATTTAATCGTTTGATTTATGTACTTAAAATGTGTTTGGTAAAGCCGCTATTTAAGTAGAAACTTCAGGGAGCATTGGTATATTGGACTTGCCATTTATATATTATTCAGAGTATTTAATAGTTTCAGGAGGAAAATCATGGAAGCAGCGAAGAAATAACTTGCCCGCTGAGGAGTTTAACTGAACACCCAAAGAGAGAATGCTGCGTCAAATTAACCCACAATGAATGTTCATATATATTACGTACATATATTGAACTGTACAATAATGACAAGTATTTAGTAACACATGCAATGTTAACACAAACATACATCAGCTTTTCACCGTTAACTATTATATCCTATATGGAGTAAATATTTGTTTTTGTCAGTTTTAAAGGTTGTGTTTATTAACTTACACCGTATTGTTTGAAACCAAAAAAAGAAGTTTATGTTATTGTTCGTGAAGTATATGGATCATTTAAATGGCATCATGTTTGAACTTAATGACTCATTATACATTCCAAACTTGCAAAAAATAATCATTAAAACATTGGTTTAAGCCAAACTGGACGTATTTGATGCAGAAACAATCAGTATAATTGTAGACAAGCAATCAGTTCGTGAAGTTGATGCTACATCATGGTGAGTGGGCTTGAATCCATGGTTTTGGCATTGCATTTTATTTATATACGTATTAATTGGTGTTTGAAAAGCCGCCATTTGATTAAAAACGTCAAGGGGCATAAGTGTAAGAGTCATTCCATGAAGAGATTATAAAGGGTATTGAATCGTTTCAGGAGGAAGATGATGGAAGCAGCGATAAATTAGGTTACCCATTGTGCAGTTCAACTGAGACACCGAAAAAAGTATGTTTTGTCAAAGTATGCCATCATGTGGGTTCATATATTTTACGTAGACATATTGAATCGAACAATGGTGACATGTATTTAGGTACACGTGCAATGTTAACACAAAAAAATCAGCTTTTCTCCGTTTACCATTATATCCTATATGGAGAATATATTATTTCCATATACTAATTAGATAATTGTATCAATTAAATAAATAACGCAATACACGGGTTAAACATTCCTAAATTTTGTCAAAGAAATCGATGTGCCGTTTAAACCATTTAGTGTTTAAAAATGCCTGTACGGACAATATATTAATGTTTGATGTACCTGTCAAGTTGGTTCGAAAGTACGTTTTATGCATAGCATCACTTTTATGACTATACTTGTTAAGCAATTTTTGAAATTTGTTTTTAAAATTCCACTTTCAGTCACGACAGCAGATCTTGTGCGAGAGATCCGAATTCATGAGAAAAAGAGCAACGGCCTACAATTTCAAGTCATTTATTTCTGATTATTACGATCAATATTGCGTAAAAATCCCAAACTCATAAGAAAAAGAACATTTTATAATCTGTTGACTTGACAGCAATGGTGTTTGCCATAACGTAACCATGAATTCATCAACAATAGTCTTATAGTCAGATATAAAGAACATTTTATTTTCAATTTCACATTTCCAGTGACTTATGTATACTAATATTATTTCCATGTTTGCTATCGTCGAGACATTCCTACAATAAAGTACAATAGTTAAAATGCAATATGGGTTTCATATTCATAAACTCAATAAATAAACAAATTAATTCAGAAACCTAGCCTAGAACTGCCTTATCAATCTTCTATTTAGCAGCGTTCTCGTCATTGTTGGCGTTTCGTCTTTGCAATTGAAATCATATAAAACACATAACATGACCCTTATCCGTATATATTATTATCCACCATTCGTTCAATCTGCCCAAACTAAATTATTGCACAAATTGGAATAACTGGCTTTTCTTTAGTCATATTATATTTTCAGGGAATCATAAGATAGTTATTCAGATGTGCTAAATAAAATGAAACCAAACTGTTATGAACAAATAATATATTTCAAAGTATATTGTTATATGTCAAACCTTATCCGTCTTTTTGTAGGCCCTTGACTAGTAGTTTAGATGCCACAGGGCTTGACGTTACGACTGGACGCGACATCCCGGCAAGGCCATGGGGTCCCGACTGTTTATGGATGAACAATCGACAATATGGGCGCGACAAAGGCGATCGTCGATACGCTGGGAATGGAGGCGGTCGACGCCATGGCGACAGCGACCCTACTGAAGGTTTCGGAGACGGAGATTATACTATAAGTTTTTAGTTGAACAATTTTAATTTTCAGACGGATTAGTTTCGTGAACTAAAATTAGCAAACACGTATTATTGTGAGAATGCGGTTTCATCATCACTGACACTCGCGAACTATATTCTATATTCTGCTAGCTTATGCAGAAGTATTATGTCAACGGTCCGGTTGTAACTGCAACACATTATCGACAAACATATACAATATTTTAGTATTATTTATTAAAACATCATAATTAAAAAAGTCAGGTTGTGTGAAAACAATAGTTATGCATTGTATGTACTTCAATATTCTAATCAACTTTTACTTTTTGGTTTGTCTCATCACTAACGTCATGCAACCATAAAGGAACCAGTTTGCATTACTTGTTATATTATATATATATTATTGCGGATTGAATCTAGAATTTCGATTTCGACTAGCTTTATTTATTTTTGCAACATTGCATAATATTCATATACATATTCTTCCTATAGTTGTACTTACTAAATCGCTTTTAATGTAATATCTACAGAGTTTCTTCGTTACTTCAAAAAGATGCAAATCGACATCTAGAATTTCGTTTTTGTTTAGATTTCTCAATATCTCCGCATCATAAATCGTTTGTTCTTTATGAAATGTTGATCTTTTTATTTGATTTTAGTCTCATCTATGCATTGTACACTCATGAATAAAAGTACATTTAACAAACAATACTTACAAGTTCATTGCCCCCTAGTTAAAGTTGTAAGAGAGTATCAATTTTATAATACAACTGAGACACATATCAATAAATATTTTTACAGATATGAGCAAAACACCCTTGCTAATCCCTCCCTTTTTTAAAACACCTTAAATGCAATGAAAACAAAAACAAACAAACAAAGATATTGTAAATGAGTACAAATGCACAACTAAGAAATATGGATAAGATCAGATAAAAAATACACATATGATCAGATCATTTGTGGTCGGATAAGCAAAGCGATTTTACATATGACTGAAAATGTTACATTTGCTTTGTTATGTGTAGCTATTGATCTAGTGGTGATAGATGCATGCTGTTTTGTATTTGTTCATAGGTGGCCCCCTGTCTTCATCTTTGGGAATAGAGACAATGGTATAACTTTTATGACTATTAAAATTACTCTTGCTGTAGCAAGAGAAGCTGAGACGATATCATATATAACTTTAAATATTGTCACTGTTTGTTTAAACGATATTTAGACATGACCTAATGAAAAGGAGCTAAATAATTAGGAAGGTACGAACTATCGCTACTCGGTTATCCCTCATCATGTTCACTATGACTCAAACAGGCCTCAATGTTGGGGAGCTAAATAATGAGGGAGGTACGAACTATCGCTAATCGGTTATCACTCATCATGTTCACTATAACTCAAACAGGTCTCAATGTGAGGGAGCTAAATAATGAGGGAGGTACGAACTATCGCTACGCGGTTATCACTCATCATGTTCACTATGACTCAAACAGGTCTCAATGTGAGGGAGCTAAATAATGAGGGAGGTACGAACTATCGCTACTCGGTTATCACTCATCATGTTCACTATAACTCAAACAGGTCTCAATGTGAGGGAGCAAAATAATGAGGAAGGTACGAACTATCGCTACTCGGTTATCACTCATCATGTTCACTATAACTCAAACAGGTCTCAATGTGAGGGAGCTAAATAATGAGGGAGGTACGAACTATCGCTAATCGGTTATCACTCATCATGTTCACTATAACTCAAACAGGTCTCAATGTGAGGGAGCTAAATAATGAGGGAGGTACGAACTATCGCTACTCGGTTATCACTCATCATGTTCACTATAACTCAAACAGGTCTCAATGTGAGGGAGCTAAATAATGAGGGAGGTACGAACTATCGCTACGCGGTTATCACTCATCATGTTCACTATAACTCAAACAGGTCTCAATGTGAGGGAGCAAAATAATGAGGAAGGTACGAACTATCGCTACTCGGTTATCACTCATCATGTTCACTATAACTCAAACAGGTCTCAATGTGAGGGAGCTAAATAATGAGGGAGGTACGAACTATCGCTACTCGGTTATCACTCATCATGTTCACTATGACTCAAACAGGTCTCAATGTGAGGGAGCTAAATAATGAGGAAGGTACGAACTATCGCTAGTCGGCAATTCCTTATTTATTACGGTAACTTTAACTTGTCCCTATGCTTAGGAGCTAGATAATTATAAAAATACGAACTTTCTTTACTTTGAGGATTCTTTTGGTGTTCACAGTGACTTAAGCATGTTCCAATGCTAAGGAGCTAAAACGAGATGAAAATACGAACAATCGCTACTCGGCATTTCTGAATTAAGCAACGTTTGCGACTTGTATATTGACGTTGTATTGCCGTACAATGTATGTGCCGTCGATGACGTCATTGACGATGATACTTTTCAAATAGCAGAATTTATTATATTTTCAATAATCTTGGAAGCGTAATGGTTCAGCCTTATAATTGTAATTAGAATCATGAGTGTAAATAAAACATTTAAAGTGACACTCTTATTCAAAATCAATGCATACACATGTATAGCAAACATATATTTTGAGTGATAAACTTTCAACTTCTTCCTGAATAATGCATTTATGAGCAAAATTAATTACTGATAATAAGATTGTAACCGTGTATTTAATAGCTGAAATCGCAAAAATATTAAATAATTGGTGAGTGCTCAAAGATTTACTGCGATCTACGAAATACCGTGTTTTCTGCAACTTTCTTTCAAATTAAACTCCATTATTTTCGACATTTATTCATCCATATTGGTATATTTAAACATATTAATCGTGGTAAATATTATTTGAATGTAAGAGTGCATCTTTAATATTTAAGAACTGCGATTCATTTGTGTATGTCAATATTTTGCCAATGCAACGGTATTCGTTATCTTAAGTATGACACAATAACTTTTTGTCTTTTCATAGACAGTCAACGCTCATGTTAAACAAACAAAGTTCGATAATATTATATTGAACGTCGAGTGTCAACTTAAATGTGACCATAATTTGTTCATACAATTGAACATTGATATAAACCATTACAAATTTGTTTTCACCATAATTGTCACTTCCCTACCCACGGTGCATGTAATGCATCTGAAGACATTTTTCGAGATTGTTTTTTTCAATTTTCCTGAAGCTACATAACAGATATATATCATTTGACAAAATTCACAAAGGTTCTTCTTTGAGTGATCAGTGATTATAAAAAAGAACATGGTTAATACATTCTGGTGAAAATTGGCCGAAAAGATTTATAATTGTGTTGTGTTTTTATAAAGATCATTTATTTACACAGTTTCAATTGTTAACATGGGTATTTCTCCTGCGTATTTTGTTTCAATAAAACGTGCGTTATCAAGAACAGAACGAAACAGAACAGAAGTTTATTTTTATTAAGACTACATAGTCCCTCATCATACAATCAATTACATTAGTGTACATACACACAAAAATAAACACATACATATACAAAGTCATAAAACATTCAGTAATACAAACAAAACACAATGTGGAGGGTAGTAATAAATAGTTATCTATATCTATGTGGAGGGTAATAATGAATAGTTATCTATATCTATGTGGAGGGTAGTAATAAATAGTTATCTATATCTATGTGGAGGGTAGTAATAAATAGTTATCTATATCTATGTGGAGGGTAGTAATGAATAGTTATCTATATCTATGTGGAGGGTAGTAATGAATAGTTATCTATATCTATGTGGAGGGTAGTAATGAATAGTTATCTATATCTATGTGGAGGGTAGTAATGAATAGTTATCTATATCTATGTGGAGGGTAGTAATGAATAGTTATCTATATCTATGTGGAGGGTAGTAATGAATAGTTATCTATATCTATGTGGAGGGTAGTAATGAATAGTTATCTATATCTATGTGGAGGGTAGTAATAAATAGTTATCTATATCTATGTGGAGGGTAGTAATAAATAGTTATCTATATCTATGTGGAGGGTAGTAATAAATAGTTATCTATATCTATGTGGAGGGTAGTAATAAATAGTTATCTATATCTATGTGGAGGGTAGTAATAAATAGTTATCTATATCTATGTGGAGGGTAGTAATAAATAGTTATCTATATCTATGTGGAGGGTAGTAATAAATAGTTATCTATATCTATGTGGAGGGTAGTAATAAATAGTTATCTATATCTATGTGGAGGGTAGTAATAAATAGTTATCTATATCTATGTGGAGGGTAGTAATAAATAGTTATCTATATCTATGTGGAGGGTAGTAATAAATAGTTATCTATATCTATGTGGAGGGTAGTAATAAATAGTTATCTATATCTATATGGAGGGTAGTAATAAATAGTTATCTATATCTATGTGGAGGGTAGTAATGAATAGTTATCTATATCTATGTGGTGGGTAGTAATGAATAGTTATCTATATCTATGTGGAGGGTAGTAATAAATAGTTATCTATATCTATGTGGAGGGTAGTAATAAAAAGTTATCTATATCTATGTGGAGGGTAGTAATAAATAGTTATCTATATCTATGTGGAGGTAGTAATAAATAGTTATCTATATCTATGTGGAGGGTAGTAATAAATAGTTATCTATATCTATGTGGAGGGTCGTAATAAATAGTTATCTATATCTATTATATAAACTATTTATCCTTATACCATTATATTTCTATAACAAAGGTATATTTAATGTGAAACAATACCGTATTTTACCTAGGTATTGGTCAAAGTTTTTCTAATTTAAATTGCACATTTTATATAACAAGAAAGGTTTTTAATTCATTTTTATTTTCATTTTGTCACAGTCCTGTCAGCTTAAACATATTGAGATTTTGCCAGTAATTAAGACTAATGTATATACATATATGTATGTATCACACTTGCACACCATGAGTAACTTTTGTGTTAAAAAAAAAGCTGTTAAAAGTCACGAAAATGCAAAAACAGTTATTTCAAAATAACCTCAATAACAGGTACTTGTGTGACGTTACGAGTGATGTCATTGCATTTTTTTACATTAAGTTCGAATTGCGCCGCAACATAACTCGACAGTTGCAATTTTGTTTCGACGCCATTTTTTAAGTGTTCAGTTGAATGGGAAGTTGTTGTTTTTTTAGAAATTTACTGGATAACTTGGATTATTTACAGACAATACCTATCGGGTAATCGAACAATTACTGATATATTCCTACATTAACATGTATGTGTTTTGGCAACTAATATAAACGGGAAAATATTGGTTTAATGTTCTGGATAAAATGTACAGCATCTTCAGCATCAGAGAAAAAAATATTTGAAAACTTTGTTCATTGCATACGAAGTAATGGAATCATGTCCATATAAGTCGTTTGTTCTGAATAAAATCGACATAAATTACTATAGTTAGGAGGAGTAAAACGTTTTAGACTTAATTTAGTGCTTTCAAAGCAAACAAATAGTCAAAAGACCTGCAGAAAATACTATCTAGTAAACACACCTCAGCTTGCCAGGAAAAGACAACTCAGAAGAAAATATGTAAGTTGTATGTGGTTTAATTCATGTTTTTATATTTGCATGCAGCTATATATGCTGAAATATGTTTTTGTGCAAAAGTTTGGTATCGTTGACCCATATCCGGTCAGAAACCAGGTCGCTCAGCCTCCATTGTTATGAAGCGGGCCCTGATAGTGCTTATGCAAAACAAGAAACCGGGCATTAACGGCACGTGCAATACCTAACTAATGCACGTTACCGAAAACACACATTTTATGCAATTATACAAGTTTAAAGCCAAGAAGATATCTTTACGATGCAAACCTGTTACGGCTCGGTATTGTCGTGATTTTTTTTGTTTTAACTAAAATATTATACAAAAATAAATTATTGCAAAATACATAATAAAATATTGTACATAAAGTTAAAAAAGGAAATACACGTGGGTTTCAGAGCTTAAAGAAGAATGAAAACTCGGCACTGGTTCAAAATAGTCTTGATGTTTTGTTTATGTTGAATATGATACAAAAATGTAACATCGCAAGAATACGTACCTTAATATTGTGTACATATAATTACAAAAAAAAATGTAAAATGACTTCAGAGTTACAGAAAAAAATAGTTTATTCTGTAGTTCATTCTGTTTATCATCCATATGTTAAGAGAAGTAGAGCTTATAAACATATATAAACAATACAAAGTATAGATATATAAAACTACGAACAAACAAACAAACATTATGAACAACTGTAAAGCATGAGGTTATTTACAACATACACAAACAATACATTGATTCTGACATCTCCACAGGAACAGACGCGTATCGTCTGTTTGTATTAAAGTTTGCATTTCACCTTGAAAAGCAACGGAATATCTTCTGTTTAAGAAAAAGCCTAAATTCCTTATTAAAATATACCATGATGTAAGGGTTGATACTTGTATTAACCATATACGACCTAAATAGCACTCTCTGCCAATCAGGTACCTCATTCGATAGTCCAACCTTTGTTGTAATCAAGAGAATAATGCAAGGCAGGTAGGATAAAACAGAGGCGATTGTTATACAGCACGTCATTTTTGCAAGAACCAGTTGAATGGTCCTGCTCATGTTTGTTTTGGTCGTTTTTCCTTCCACTTTGTTGTCTTTATTTTGAGATGGTGGCTCATCCGGCGTCTGTTTGTTCCTGTTCGGTGTGGAGGTATTCAATTCCAATATGTTTTTACCGCTTTGTGGAAGGGTTTTGACCATGGTTTCATCTGTAGATGTGGGGTTTTCAATGGAAAATATAGTTTTTCCGGAAGAAATGGTTTGCATGGACATAACATAATGGGCCTTCAACCTATAGGCGCTATCCTGCAGCTTCTTGAATACCCTCCAATATAACACTGCAGACACTGTTATTACCACAACAAACGTTAGTACATCCATACCGAAGGTAAACCAATACCAAAACGGTTTCTTTCTTCTCACAAATCCACTTTCTACGGCCTCAAAAGATATATTGTTGACAGTTATGTTGACTGGAATGGTGCCAAGAAGAAAGAAGTATTTACTCGCGCTCACCAGTGAATACATGTACATTCCCGTCACAATGATAGCTAGTTTCTTTTTATTAACGTTTTTCTTGAAACGTACAAGTCTAAAGCGGTATATTGCTATTAATAATATAAGAAACAAAGAGCCAATGTTACATGTGTGTGTAGTGAAGAAGTACATCTGAAATATTCCGATGTAGGGGAAATTCAAACTCTTTAGAGAAAACGCAATGCTGGCAAGTTGAATTATTGAAACCGAAAGATCATTGACAGTTAACAGTTTCATCGGAATGGTAACTTTAGTTTTTGTTTTCGTTAAGCCGTAAAACATCATTGCCGAAGCGTTTCCAACTATACCAATTAGAGCCACAATTACGATATAAGAAATTACACCAACATTGTTAGCGGCCCGTTCTTTGTTTTCGATATCAACTAGATTTTGCCAAATTGTCGCATTCATGTTGTTTATGAAAACGACACACTAAGTTTTAAATAAAATCCTGTATTACAAACTAAACAAATTGTAATCCAATTCTTATTTGTTTTAGAACAATATCACGTTATATTTAACTTTTGTCCTTCTGGCAAGCAATGGTTTAAGACTAGTTTACTAATGTAATTAATATTACTAATGTACTATGTATTATACAATGTGATATAGTCAGAACGCAATTTCCTGCTTGTTGAATTACGTATTGATGTTAAGCAATTCCCCGAACAATGGCAGTGACAATATTTGAATTTTCAAGCGTTTCGTAGAATAGCGAAGAAAATATTGTCTTATGCGGTACAGTATTATAAAGATTAGTTGTATGCACGATGTTTTCGTGCAGGAAAGATATAGGATATTGTTCATTCTACCGGATGATTGCTTACAGTGCACATCAAATGTTTTCACTGTTATCGGCATGGCTTCTGAAAACGTGCTTTTGACGAGCATTGAAAAACTAATTGACGATAATTTTTCGTCTTTTGAACAAAGAATTAATAGTACACAGAGGGATTTAAGTACGCAAATTCTTTGTCAACCAGCAATAATTATGTGTTTAAGAAAAAAGGAAATGAGGCTCAGTTCAAGGCTAACGCGCACGTGCTTGAGAAACTCCAGGAGGCGGGCTCTTGTCTACAAGATGTCACATCAGCCCAACCGGAAGAGGCATTTCTGAAAGCGCGTGAAAAGATTTTAGAAGGTATAGACTTACTCAAACATAGGCAAAAGTTGGTAAAATTGGCTGATAGTTCTGAGAATGGCTGGAAAGTGGTTCAGGAGTATGAAGTGCACCCTCTCGCCGAAGATTCTGACGACGAAAAGAAAATATACAAAGCGCAGCTCTAGGCAGACCGCAAGATCCGAGAGGAGCGTCGGGTTCGTTCTAGGCGTTTCAACCCGTATTCCACGGCTCCTTCTCTGCTAGTGTCGCAGTCACTTCCGGCTCCCAGGCGTCCAGGCGTTTTTTCCAGTGCGGCAAGCCCGGGCATTGGCGTTGCGACCACACCGGGGCTCGTTCCGGGGCGGCCCAGGCAGCGGTGCCGGATAATACTAAACAGATAAGTAGCACTTTGGTTTGCTCTCTTAGCGCTGATGGCGAACATATATGTTTAAATACTGATTTAGCTTGTAAAAGCGTGCTAATTAGTGAAACAACCTCAGGCAAAACAGTAAGTTCTGGTACTGAAACTCCAGTTGGTAGATTAAAATCCTGTTAATCACATTGGGCTCAGGCAGGAGCAAATGATCATGTTTTAGATGTTTTCCGAAACGGATATAAGATTCCATTCAAGGACATTCCAGATTGGGTCGTTTTGGGTAATAACAAATCTGCCAGGGACAACGTAAGTTTCGTTAATTCTGAAATAAGCAAGCTTTAAGCTAAGGAATGTATAAGTGAAGTGACAGACGTCCCGCACGTGGTGAACGCGCTTACGGTAGCATATGGCAAAAGATGGTAAAGCTCGTCTTGTATTGGACTGTAGACATAATAATCAGCATTTGTACAAATTCAAATTTTGCTTTGAAAATCAAGAAGTTGCTAAAACGATGTAAAAGAAAGGGGATTTTATTTTCACTTTTGATTTTAAGTCGGTTTACCACCATATCCAATTTTTTACAGAACATAGCAGATATCTGGGTTTTTCATGGCATTTTCAAGGAAAAGATCGTTACTTTGTTTACAATGTCTTAGCTTTCGGACTGAGCACAGCTGGGTATATTTTTCCTAATGTTTGCGAGCTGTTGTTAGCAAATGGAGAGCCATGGGTTACAAGGTAATAATGTTTTTAGAAGATGGTCTTGGAGGTGAACAACAGTTGGTAAGAGCGTTGCAGGCTAGTGAGTATATACACTCGGATTTGGTAAACTTTGGTTTCTTGATAGCTGACGAAAAAACACTGGGCTCCTTGTCAGACGCTTGTTAGGCTTGGTTATCGCAAATGTGCAAATGTATTTATATGCAAATGTATTCGAAAAATTGAGAAAGAAAAATGTAAATGTACACTGATGGTTCCAATATGGAAAAGTGCGCCTTTTTGGCCTTTGTTTTTTGCAGGTGATCGAGATCGCGCGTACTTGCGTTGAGTTTTTTTCAGCCCGGAGGTTTGACGTCATCAGGCCGAGGTAGAAACGGCATATTTGATGGAAGGCCGCTTAAATTCGGCTTTGTAGCATTAAAATGCAGATTTTGATTTGTTTATGATATCTTCAGGCCTACGGATCGAGCAAGCCATAGAGGCGGAAGTTCGCTCCGGGGAGGCAGACAATAGCCGGTTTATGGACTTGTCCAAGAAGATGGCTACCATGATGACACAGAGTAACTGGCTCAATTGTTGATCATATATATTTCTGTATAACACATATATACATGTATATATACTATTTGTATCTCGACCATGCTGGTATTACAATAACACGTTGGGTGAAAGCATTTTGTCTTGTTTCTTTTTATTAAGATGAGTACTTAAGTAGAGCTTAGACCTAGTTAGAGTCGTTTTTATTTTTAAACAATCACGTACAAACAGTTTGAGCCCTGAATAGGTAGAGTTATTCATTTTCATTTTTACATTTTGTATATTATATTTAAGCTATTACTCTTCTATCTAACAAACCTAAGCATACCAACTGCTATATGGATAACGATTAAGTATGCAACTGATGGATAACACCTGTTTAACGTTAAAAAATTATGATACGAAAATGATCGGTTAAACATGATAGAATTCATGTTAAGAACATGAATCTGAGCGGCATACATCGCATACAAACCGCCAATGTTGTCGTATGATTTTCATTTATCTTTATGAACTGATATTAAACAACAGGAATTATAGTTTTTCTATGATTACCAGTGAATTACAATACGATCTTACACTGAAATCAACATAGTATATGGTTCTTTTATGGTTAGTGTTCTGGGGATTTTCGATATTTAATTCATTTTTCAATATACCCCCTTTTGGAAAATGTTTGCTATCCGGCCATCCGTGGGACGCCACTTTCGTGCAGTTTTATAGTCGATGGCATAATTCAGCATTCATGTTTATTATTTAGCAATGTTGAAGTACAAACATTTTATAAACATTGACCAGAATTTGATACATGCATTTATATTTCAAATAGTAAAAGTAAATATACCAAAACCAATTAACTGAACAGCGCTTATATGCATATGATCAAACTGCTGATCGTCATTTTCTAAATAACTTATTTGAAAGATCAAAAAGAAACAAAATAGATATTAAAAGTTTGATTAAAACAGTTTACCAATTCGATTGTAGACGGTTCGCGTTCCAGCTGACGATTTAAGACTGCGCCTCGTTTTGTTTATATTTGACGAAAATTAATGGTGGGGTATACTGCTTTTATGATTCTTGTGTGAATTGTCCGAGAGTTTCTTATAACAAAGTCAATTATGGCTTATTTAGTAAGTAGTTAATGGTTTATCAGTTCAATTATGTATTTTATACTTGTATATGTATTGTGTTTCAAATACGAGTGTCACTTTAAAATTCAGAAAAGGAATATGTTCGAGCTGTTCCACGTAGTTGTTTTTTATAGAAACACTGACTTGAATTTTTGTATCAATTGATCCGAAAGCATCTGGGTTTTTACGGTCGAAAATTGCCCGAAAATTGCGAGATATTCTTTTGTCTATATATTTTGATTCTCGTCAGATCAGTGTGGGCATTACAAGTAATTTGATTTCAGTGTATGCTCTTGTTACTGCGAATAATAGCAGGTAAATGACGTACCCAACGGGCGAAAGGCAAACAGGTCAATTATGACAGGAGCGAGTTTTTTTTAACCTTTTATATGGAGTAACTTTTAACATGGAAGATATTAAATATTACAATAGGATCAAGACGTGGGCCTAATGAATCATTTCCAGGCAAAGCGTTAAATTTTATCCTTATATGTAATGTTTAACTATGAACTAATATTTAAGACTAAGTCCATTGTATGCATTTTATTTTCAAATGCTATAGGAACGCATTGTTATTGTAAATGGTGTGAACAATTGTGTGTTTTTTAATGGTACATAGTTCAAAATACTTTGACGGACCCTAAATCATTGATGTTTATGGACTGAGAGAAGTGATTATCTAGAAGCTAGTTCCTGGGTGTTTATGGATAGCCAGATGTGATGACCCAGAATACAGTTCTTTAAGGTTTATGGAATACAGAAATGACACATAAGAGATGACCAAGATGCTAGTTCCTGGTTGTTAATGGAGAAACCCACAAGTGATGAACTAGATGCTCTTAGACAGTTATTGGATGTTAATTAACTTATACAAACGTGATGACCTAGATGCCACTTCATTAATGAATAATAAAGAGACATAAGTCATGACTATAATTTAATAAGGAGAGCTTGGTTCTGCATTTAAACGGTCAGTAAAATGTAAATTTACTACGGAGGGGTGGGGGAGGGGTAATAAGCTATATGTGCAAAATCCCACTCGTATCTAAGCAATCCCACATAAAGTAAAAGTACCTTTGCAGTCATAGATACAAGCTATGGTATAATCCGTCTCGGAAGGCTTTTACCTTTCCGTTAGCCCAATTATTAGCAAATATCCAGGCGCTAAGATACAAAATAAAACATTTTTAAAATTTCAATCTTATTTTATTGAAGTTTGTTTACGCAATAAATGTGCTTGTCAATCGGATCGAATTTGTTCGATTTTTATTAATTCAAGTTTAAACATAAGCCCCGTTAAATGGCACAGTGTAAACGCGAAAGACATAGAACACAAAAATATCACAAACAAGAAAAAGTCATCTTTTTTATAGAAACATTTTAGAACATTGCTAAAAAGCTTTATTAAGGACAACCTTAAATCGACGTAACTACACATACATTGAAATATGAGAGTAGGGTCCTGGCAAAAGAAACGCGGTCTACAAACTCATAAGTGATTACAATTTAAGTCATATAAAGTGAGTGAATGGAATTCAAACTTAGTTACTAGAAAAATGTACTAAAACCTTTGGTTAAAATGGTCTTCAATAAGGCTACGATTATGTTAACTAAAGACTACCGTTTTCAGTCGCCCTGTTTAATGGTACAGGGTAAACGTCAAAGACATAGAACACAAAACAAAAAATCACGAAGTCTATTTGTTAAAACATAGGCTGAAATACTAACATATTGCCTGATTTTGTTGAATAACCTTGTTTTTATTTCACTTAATGTAACAATTCCTTACGTAAACTAACACGTTTCTCTGCAAATACTGACAAAGTTTGATTCCGATCGAAACAATTGTTCTCCTTTTTCTGTTTGATAATATTTGAATATTTGTAAAAGCATCTCAAATCTTTAGAATATGCTTAATATTTCATTCTTAAATATCTCACCTTCGTGATTATTGATTTAAAGCTGCATTTTCACAGATTTACCGTTTTTCCAATTTTTTTTGTCATGGAAGTGGCAATTTTTGTCGTAAATATACGCAAATCAGTGATGAAAGTTGAGGAAAGATCAGATCGCAGATTTTCATATTTCCGTTCCAAATTTAATGTTTTATGGCAAAAAACATCAATTTTGGATTGGAAATATGAACATCTGCGATCTGATCTTTTGTCATCAGTCTTTTATCACTGGTTTTCAGATATTCACGCAAAAAAATGCTCGTATCAAGACAAAAATTAAAAAAAAGGTTGTCAAAACGTTAAATCTGTTAGAGTGCAGCTTTGATGAATACTTTTGTTTGGTGTCGAATTGTGAGAGTGTCCCTCAATATTAAAGCTATAGAAACTAGCTCAGTAGCAAAAAGTTTAAACATAAACCGAAGAATGAAGACAGATATTCGTCTGGAAAATTAGTGCTTGAAAAAGTGTGTCTTAATTGCTGTTGCCGAAGCTTAGTCATACAATTGCTTATAGATGCTTATACGATGAGTAACTACATTTATGAAAACCGGACGTACAGACAATGTTTATATATATACTGCTTAATGCTACTACTAGGAACTACTGAGAGCTACTTATAAACACAATGCTAATGTAATGAAGTATACAGTACTATAAAGGAACTTTATTCTGAAAGTTTTTCAAGTATTCGCGCACTTATAGAAAATCGTCAGATCAGGAAGTTCATTTAAATGGGATCTCGATCAAGTCAAAATCCCGTCAATCTAAGTGTAAATATTGAAATATGCGGAACATGAAGTTAATGGATACATTTATTTCGTAGTATTTGGTAAAAGAGGCGTTTTGATTGCGTATAATAATCCGCGAATGACGTTAGCAACGTGCGAAACATCGAAAAGCTCAATTTCAGACATGATCCAAATCATTATTCACAAAGTATGTTACCCCTTAATGGTATGCACATGCTTTAGCATAAGTATTTTTACAAATAAATGCTATCTGTTATGACAATACCTTGTTATGAAAAAATGTATGTATATAAGTATATAAGTCGCATCTGATGCATAAAAAATAAAAAAGTGGCTTATTCAGAAATGTACATGTTATAATCTTACATTTGGCTACATCGTAACCCTATTATACCGGGTAATCAAAAATTTAAACAATGATTCATATATGTCCTTTTAAATGCCCAGACAAATGTTTACTCATATAGAAGTACGCAATATTAAATTGTAATTAGATACTGATTTTTTCTTTCTTTTTTAAAGTTAGCTAGTATTTTTTTCCTTATTTGAGAAGTTGTATTTAATTTGGATGATACTATAAAGTGATAATAGGATCAACACGTGAGCCGAATTCATCATTTCCAGGCAAAGCATAATGAATGTTTAATTTAAAATAACTAAATCCATTGATATAATTTTACTCACCAAAATAATATGAGATTTATAAGACCCTAGGCGCATCGAACTAAATTCGAATTGTCTATTGACTCCAAATAAAGCTCCTGGACCAGAATTCAATATTGATCTTATTCGGACCCTTAGACATGCCTCATACATTCAGCCTATTAGTCAACTAAATATACAGGCCAATCAAAATACTTAGTTTCTAATGTTTAATAAAGCTCCTGGACCAGTATTCAATATTGATCTTATCCTTATCCTAAGAAATTGATCAGATATTCCATTCAGCCTGTTTGTCGGCTGAATACCCAGGCCAATCAAAACACTTAGTTTCTAATCTTTAATCTAAAGTTCAATCTAAGTTTCTTATTGAATAAGCCCCAGGGTGCTATGTGACAGACGTAAGTGATCTTTCTGGATGTTGTATATAATCAGACTTGATGCCGTTGACGGCGGTGTATTGATGTTTATGGACAGACAAAAGTGATGATCTAAGTGAAAGCGCGTTGCTATGTATAGACAAACGAACGCGATGATATAAATGCTGACAGACATTTAGTGTTCCTGACGTACAACTCCATTCACCTATTTCATTGACCTCATGACCTTGACACACACACCTGAAGACTTATGACTGACCACTATATTTGTGGTGGATACTAGTTGTTTCTAACAAAAAACGAACAACATTTTGAGATATACAAATACTGTATTTGAATAAGCATCTGGACAGTCAACTGAACAACATAATGCACACACATGTAAATACAATCAGAAACATACATATATTTCAAGTTATCAATATCGAATACACTAAGATATTCTACAAATTGAAACGTTTCCACAAACTATGAAAAAATATATTGTATTTGTTATACATATCCACAATCGTGAACTATTTATAACCATGCAATACAAGGCCCATCAAAAACTGTAAATCTTAATTTAAGTCTTGTCCGTTTGACTGTCCGAAACTGAATGACCAATTCACTGACCAATACCTCGTTTTCCTCGTGCTAACTTACAACGCCACCTAGCGTTCATTTCATTTAACTAAGGAAATTAATTTACTTCTAATTCGTAAACTCAGACTAAGTAAATTACATTTCACGTAAATGGCACTTCCTAAATGCTTATGAGCACACAGAAATGACCAATATAAAGTTCCTGTCCTAGATAGCACAGTTCCTGTATGTTTATAGACAGACAGACGCGATGACTTAAATATCGACTACTTAATCTTAATAGATAGAAGAGTTGACCGAGTTGACAGTTTCTTGATGTCATGGACAAAGAAATAGCATGACCGTTATGATGGTTGATAAAGTCAGCTTCTGGATTTTGATGGAATGACAGAATTGATGACCTAGATGTTTTGGGACAAGCATATGTTTCCTGTATCTCGATGAACAAACATAAGGCCAAAAAAAAAAATGTTTGTTTAGGGCAAACTTCCCATAATTTCTAGGTAGGGTAGGGATTTTTTTTTTTCAAAATTTGTCGTAAGGTCAGAGTGTTTCCTTGCACATGGCAGTCTTTCCTACATTACTGTCTTTGCCTGACTTTGATTTATCATATAAACAATATTTCTGATTAAAATCTGCATTTATCCGCCCTTCGTAACTCTCTATTCGCTAGCGAATTTTTTTTTGGTCAGAAACGGAAAAAATAGTTTGGGTCGGCGCAATTTTATAGGTAGGGTCGGGTTACCCGAAACAAACATATTTATTTTAGGCCTAAGTGACGATTTTGGTGACGGCCTATTATTTCGAGAAACTTATAAAGCACACTTAGAATGACTCTTAGTTGTATATTCAAACCGCAAAGATAAATATAATGAGCACATTATGTATTTGCATTCAAATACCTAATTTAGTAAAACATGAATAAGATATACGTATATAGCAAGAAATATTTGATTTGAACTATTGTTTTAAATACCGAAATCAATACCACTCTTAATCAAAATGCATTTTATATATAACACATGTACTTTTTAAAGCTGCACTCTCACAGATTTACCATTTTTACAACTGTTGTATTTTTTGTCTTGGAAAGAGCAATTTTTTGCGTCAATATATGCAAACCAGTGATATAAGACTGCTGACAAAAAATCAGATCGTAGACTTTCATATTTCCGAACGAAAATTAATGTTTTATGGCTCAAACCGTTACTAACGGTTTAAGAAAAATGCATAAAACATTATTTTTTGAACTTAAATATAAAAACCTGCGATCTGATCTTTTGTCAACAGTCTTATGTCACTGGTTTCCATGGAATTTTGCAAAAATTGGCTCGTTCCAAGACAAAAATAAAAAGTTGTCAAAGCGTCCAATCTGTGAGAGTGCAGCTTTAATAATAGTACAATACTGACACTCAGATGACTAAATGTTCTGCTTTAAAAATAATACATATCGGACTAAGGTACCTAAGGGGTGATTAGTTTATGGTCGTTTAACAATGTTTCATGAAATTGTCCTATGGCTTCATATCTGTGGACATTTTAAAGCATTTAATCAATCCAATACGTTGAGCACATTTGTAAACAAGGACAGAAAAGCGCATACAGCTGAAACCATCACTTAGTGGGCAATACATCAGACGCATAATCGAGTGAAGACAAGTGTGTGTGTGTGGAGGGGGGATAGCTGGCTGTTAAGGTCAACGTGCATACGAATATAGCTCCGATTATTTTATTTTTTTTTGTTTATCTACTATGTTCTCACTCCACTACAATACCATTACTTTGTTTACCATTTCAGTTTTATGAAAAACTACCGTGAGTACAATCCGTAGGTAAACCAATACTGGCTAACAAGTGCATATTAGAGACCAATATAAATTTCAACTTCAGAAGCTAAAGAAGACTTGGGAAATTGGCGATAACATATTAAAGTGACACTCACATACAAAAATCAATACATACACAATGTATAACAAACATAGATTTTGAGTGACAAATCTGAAACAACTTACTAAATAATACATTTATGAAAAACAAATTACTAGTTACAAGATTATGACTATGTATTTACAAGCTGAAAACGCAAAAAGGTATTAAATGATAGGTGAATGCTAAAATATTTACGCTGATTTACTATAATTTCATAAGGTAGACTTACTGCACCTATCTTTCAAATATAACTCATGAGAAGCCATTGTTTTTTACCTTTATTCATCCATTTTGGTACATTAAAACAATTATATTAATTGTGGTTATTATATTTGGGAGTTAGATTGCAATAAAAAAAACACTTTTGTTTCTTTTCTAATCTTATTTATTTTTCTTATCAAAATCAAATTTACACAAACACATCAGTTCTAGTTATGATGGTATTCTTATACTTTTCTTTAAGTTGATTGAAACGGGCGTATCCACACACGCAGTCACGCACGCACGAATGCTCGCACACACGCACACACTGAATAGCGAGAAAGTGACTTAATCATGCCAAGATACAAGGGAGCTGAATGAGAGAGAAATGAACTATTTCTAGTCGGAATGTTGACATTCATATAAACATGTTCAAACACAAGGGGTCAAGCTAATGCGGTAGGCACTAACTTTATTATATTCATGTTCAATTAAAATGTCCCAATACAAGGGAGCTGACTTACGAGAGTTGCACGAACCATCTAGGTATCCTCCCTTCATGCTTACATAAACAGGTTGTAATACAGAGGAACGAAATAATGATTGTATGCACTATACGTGGTACTAGTATTATAACTATTCTTGGCTGATACGGTGTCCATACACAAGCGCTTAACTATGAAAAATCATGGGAGCAGAAAAATGAAGAAGATGAGAACTATCAGTACTGGGTATTCCCTTTTGGGTGTTCGTTGCTTAAAACTAGCTAAATAACGAAGGGGGTACAAATTATACCGCTACTATGCGTACCCTTTTGATTGTTCAGTGCTTAAACATCGGAATATGCAAGGAAGCTTAATAACGAGACAATGATAAATATCGCTACGCGGTTTAACAACAATACTCGCTATTCGCTCTTGATGTTCACCTTGACTTGTACTATTCCCAACACACAATAACGAGGAATATCCAAATATAGCTACTCGATGATTAATCGAGAAGATTACTCGAAGTAAATGAAGTATTGATATTCGGTATTTACACGTGTTGTTCACAGTAACTTAATCATGTTCTCGCTGAAGGTATCTTCCTACGAGGGGATTTGATCAATTGCTCGTCTGTATCCCCACTTGATGTTCACAGTGACTTAAAGTGACATTCGTATTCAAGTTCAAAACATCATGTATGACAAACATAAATTTTGATTGGTAAACTTTTACATTCTAACTTAATTATGAGTTGATGGAAAATATGAATTACTGATAACACGAATGAAACCTTGTATTTAATAGCTGAACACCTAAAATTAAATGATGGGTGAGTGCTAAAAGATCTACAATCGTCGTTTAAGGTAGAAATACCGTGTTTTCTGCCCCCTTACTTCAAATAAACAATGAATCCCACATAAGGACCATTGTTTTCAACTTTTATTCATCATTTTTTGGTATATTAATTTTTTTGTACTTTTGTGTTAAATCTAATTTAGGAGAAAGAGTGAATCTTCAGACATGTCGCAATATAACGAATCTTACGCTACTTGGTTTTCCGTTTTGAAATCCGTTGTGGCTGGTTCCAACACAAGAGAGGTAAATGACGAGGTACGTAATAACTATCGCTAATCAGTGATCCAACTTTCTGTCGACAGTGACTTCATCCTATCTTATGCAAGAGAGCTTAATACCGCGGGATGTACCAGCTATTGCTAGTTGATTTTCCCTTCTGTCGATATGAGCTTTTGGTTCCATGTACATCATGTTTTGTTATTTCTGGATACGTATAATCACACAGGTCTTAATATTTGTTCGATTCAGCTTGGTATCAGTACCTGCAGAACAATATTTCCCGATTTCGTATTTTAAGTCGTCAAGATAATTATACTTTCATTAAAATAACGAACTCTCGATAATATCACCAAGATAACACACTCAACCTCTTCTTGAATTTATAAGTAACCATAATGCTTTGATCCGACGCATTAATAAGCTCTCCAAATTAACCTCAATGTTAAATGTGGATGTCACATGACCACAACATGAGACCGCATTAAAAATGTATTGATTTTTTTTATTCTATACTTGAATAATAAATAAAACGCCGAAAGTACATCATACATTACGTAATAAGAAATTATAGTTTGTATATTTGCTTTCCAATAAAAATCGGCCGACAATTCAATGATACATTTTTGCATTCTTAGAAGCTCTACAACTAATGGTTCTTATACAATTTTGTTATTTTACATATTCCTTCTCACCAAACCCTTGTAAATGGTATCTAACTAGAATATGACCACCAGGCATCTAACATTGACATATCCCTGCTTTGGATACCTTTATTTTGAATTTCATGCTGATGATATGTGTACCTTCAAAGCTTTCACACGTTCAAATGGTAGGTATGTGAATAACGAGGAAGGTACAAACTACCATCACTCGGTGCCCCTTCTAGAATCATACACTGACTTTAACAAATGGAGTTAGTAACGAGAGAGGTCCTCGTTCCTTGTTGCTCACTCTTGATGGACACAGTGACTAAAACTTGTCCCAATACAAGGGATATTAATAACGTAGGAAGGACGAGATATCGCTACCCAGTGGTCCCTCTAGAAGAACACTTTGACTTGACCATGTCCCAGTTGAAGACAAGTAAATAACGAAGAAGGAGGTAAGAGAAATCGCTTTTCGTTGTTCGAAGGGATAACAACTTCCAAAATGTTCCAATTCGAAGGAACTTGAACGGTCTGTTTATGGCTGTCGTTTAACACCCAGGAAGTACTGTGCCTAGAATTTAATATACTATATCCAGAAAGGAACAAATAGTTTGAGCAAATGAATAAGTTATTGGTCTCTCTCGATGTATAACAGTTCAATTTAAACCCTTTTTAACAATATTCAAACGTTTTGTGATTAAAATTGACGTATGTACTTAAATAATAATGAATAAGAGTTGATTTACAAATGTGGTCTTAAATTCCTCGCCGATGAGCAATGCTTGTGAATATACATTATTGGTAAACCAGTAGCTATACCATTATATGGCAGGCGATGATACGTTTAGGCGCTTTGAAAGATTCATACAGAAGGTGAACGTGGAGCTGGCATCCAAAAGCAGCAAAAAGGCGAACACAAATCTTACGAAAAAGAGACTTTAACTGTCGACGGCCAATAACATTTTCTTGTCGTTGGTGTCGTAAGTCTTGCTGTCAGTCGATACAAATAAATGATTGCAAATGTTAATGTTTCGTAACAAGCTCTATAACAACTTGCGTACTGCGATTATAGCTAACATGATAGGACTCAATTGGATAGAAGACATACAAACAGTTACAATTAACACATCATTAACATGTCCTGGGGAACACTATATACATTTAATATTATCAGATCATGTTGGTAAGCTTCGTAAGGCTATAGCCCTTACATTCATGATGTTACATCTTAGAGAAGCTGCAACCCCTTAAGAACGGCGGGTACCTGTTGCGTGCAGGCTATCTTTGTGTACTTCGTCATCAATTATCGTGTTTATTGGTTACGATTGTCACGAAGAAACCGATTTTTGCGAATGCCAGTATGTCTTCCAGTACAAAATGAAAGTGGAGTTTGTAAAACACTTTAAACAACTTTAACATGTTATAGAAACAAAAACATATTTGATAAAAAAAAAAAACACTATTAAAATTATATTTGATGAGTGATAATTATTAGGCCTCTCACCTTTTTACTTTAGAAAAGTATATTTTTTTTCTGTAATATTTTAAGAATTTCATAACTATTTATAAATATGTGATACTAACAAGCAATTCAGCACTTGATTGGAAACCGGGAATTGTGATAACCTAAATAATGGCTTCGGTGTCAGTTTCGACATCGGCATAACGTTATTAACATGGCTTTAACTAATCTACGTATATGATTTGGACATGTTATTAGACACAAAAGGCACATGTATAAATAGGCCCTTTTACGGCCCAATACAATGTTAATTTCTTTGTGTGTAATGTCATGGGCCTCTTTTCGAACAAGCACATGCAATAGGTTGATTGTTATCCCAAATATACGAAGAAATCATCTAACAGTAGGATTTTGATAAAAGGCAAACACCCTTTGATATAATTATTAATTCTAAATATTATGTAATACCAATTTGTGATATTTTGCTTATTTGACCTTTTGAATATGGAAGAAGTGCTACATGCATTTATTAGCTATGACATTTTACGAAAAACTATATCTATATCTGCTGTCAAACAAGTTCTGGCCTTAAGGTTTTGTTATTTATCAAATACCAAAATAAACGACAAGTAGTTCATTTATTCATATTCAATGGGCTGTGAGGATTAGACACAAATCTTATCCAAACTGTTTTTTTCATACATTTGTAGTCAAACTTCTGGCTACACCTGCATGTAGCGGTATTGTAACGTAATACAGGAAGCTTACCTGCTTTAGCATAGAGAATATAGCAAAATGTACCACTTAAGTATTATGGCGATAAATGACGAAAATGTCAGAACGACTAACTTAGTTGGTTTGGAGACATGGGTAAAGTAATTGTTATTGAAGAAAATAATGAGCAACGAACATCGTTTAAAAAAAGAAGTTTTGAAAAAATAAAAAATAAACTCTTTTAAAAATATACGTTCCATTATGTTTTTCTTCGTAAAATCTGTTAAAAGCAACCATTCCGATATGATACAACTACAGTCTGATTATACGCATTTAGCCGTAAATTCACTCTAATATGTATAAGCGTTTTGGGAAAATGCGTTTAAACTATAACAAAAACGATCAATTTGCAAGTGAATTTATGCAACATGTTAATCACTGTGACAGTGGCGATATAACGCCAGACTTGTTAGTTGTTTTCGTTGTGAGTTCGAACTCTGTGTTATTTTGTATTTTCCTTCTTTATGTTTGGATATATCTAATGTATAGAAAATAGAAAAAAATCGCAACTCACACATGCACTTGGTTCCTCGTCTGTGATGTCGTTGGTGCTGATTAACCTGATTTACATGCCCTCAGATCGCCTTATCCTCCTCATGAGTCCCTGTCCTCCTCAGTGGCAGTCGAATCATAAGCCGGCTCTACCGCAACAGTGGCACCCAACGTCGCATCATCGAGATCCAACACCGCCTCAACTTTTAGTAAATTCCGTCTCTTTGAAGGTCAAGAGGGCAGGCGGGACTTAAATAACACAAGCGGCCTTGCACTTCAAGAGGTAATCTGGCAACAGTGACATCCAACGTCACATCAACGAGGTCTAACACCGCCTCAACTTTTAGTAAATTCCGTCTCTTTGAAGGCCAAGAGGACAGGAGGGACTTAAATAACACAGCGACCTTGCTCTTCCTAGGGAGATCTGGATGAAAGACAGCCCCATCCTGTGGTAGACACTTAGATAGACTACAAGTGTTGGGACAAGAATAAGAAGTTGTGGGAGTAATAGACTGCCCTCATAGAAAAATCGTACACGACAATTTTCACCTTATAAATGTAGCACGTACAACGAGCTCCTCGAGACTAAGAGTTGTGAGCAAAGCTTGACTCAATGAGTTATGTTTTCTTCTGGATGGGCTCAATTGGTCAAGCGCACCAAGTCTGCGCCCATAAAAAATTGAAGTATTCAACAGTGTTAATTCAATTTCATGCCAGTAGCATATTTTTGCATTCATTTTATTTCTGATTTTAACATTCTTTGGCCATCAAATATACATATTTGAATTTATTTTATTTTATTTTATTTTCTACCTTTAACTTTGCTGTTGAATGCTAGCTTTTAGGCTTATGCTGGTGACCGAGAAGTAGCTGATGCGGCTTAGGTAAGTGCCGCTGCAGAGCTGGACAACACTACCCGTCAATTTCAAGCAGTGGCGTCCTGAGGTACACACAGACATGACTTTCTGTCCGTTTTTGGAGAGCGTCTAGCAGTCAGGGGAGCACCGTCAACTACCTACAGTGCCTTCACCAACTACATCATGGACAGTCTTCTCACTATGTATGATAAGAAGTACCATAAACAATTACGAGAATATTAACGCATTTTAATTCAATATTTGTGAAACGTTACTTGTCTTTGATTATTGATATGAATTATAGATAGTAGCTTAACTAGTATTCATTCTTATGTCTTCACTATTTAAATTCAAAATCGTCTTCGTATTGAAAATGGTCAGGCGCTTTAAAACCGTCTGCAACTGAATATCACAAAATTGGTCAATGTGTCAATTAGTACTTACTTCCCTAAACATATCCATGTTACGATGTAGCTTAACAAATGAAATTTGAAATATGAACTAAATTAATCGCTTTACTGACCTTATCCCATGATTACATTGTTAACAAACATAAATATATTACAATAAATAATGATATTCATACCACATCAAGTTAATATATAACATTTTCATTTCATAAAAAAAACGTTCGAAGTATTATTCATAGTGATATTTCCACCATAACTTTAATAGATAACCCGATGTCAACTCTAATTTTCATGATGTTATTGAACATTTTAATTCAACAAAACATTTCCTCAACAACTGGATAACACAACATATTTGCATAAATTATCTAAAAGTCCCATTTATGGGATTGAAGATGAGATTCTCGGCATCATATCAGTATGAACCTGTCGAAGCAGAGTTATAGTATATTGCCACGCATATATGCAATTAAGTTGTTTTTGAATCATTCAGACAAATCGCGCCACTATGTGACTTAAACGATCACATCAGTCTTCAAAGGTAATCATTTTTTTAAATATTAGTTCATCAGTGTCGTATTTACGACCAGCTCGACTTTTTCCTTATGAATATGTGTCTTGCATCATGCAAGATAGCTCAATGATAAACTATTTCAACATACTGTTATTTTATAATACCATTGAACCGATATGTTTTATCAGATGACAATTGAACTTTTCAAAGTGGTCAAAACCTAGCCATATAGTTGTTTGAGACTATTTATGGTATCGCTGACTGACAAAATGCTTTCGTTAATAGTTATCAGTTTACTACAGGATGGAATATACTCCATGAATTCCAAGAACTGATACCAATTGGTAAATGAATACACTATATAAAGGGCCATTGGAATATTGCCTTCCATAGAAAGCAACTTAACAGAAAAATGTTGAATCGTCTTGAAAGTTTGGGGGTTTTAAGCTTTATCTTTATAATGTTTGCAGTACATCTGACATTTGTGTTGTAACGTTTAAAACCAGTGAGGCTACCAGCAGATTGGCAATCACTTATGTGCAGTGCACCTATACGTTGTGGTATATCGACTAATAAAACTATATCGCTGTCATAAATACTGTGTTAGCGTTACTTTAAAATGAAATAGATAACACAATAATATTTCTCTGTTCGTGTTTTATTGCTGATTGACATTTATTTATCTGTGTGTGTTTTTCATCATTTATCATCAGACAGAATTAAAGATTTCATTTAGAAAGATAACAAAGTCGCCTTTATCAGTTTTATGTCAAACATTTAACCGAACTCCTTAGGTCTTTGTAAACAAATACGAATTTCAAAAAGTCATCTCTTATCAGTGATCTCTTGATTGAACAGTTTAAAATATTTAAGCTCGATATGCTTATTGAAGACAAACTGCTGTAGCTATAGTTTTAATGGTTATGACATTTTGATAATAACTTCAGTATTTAAAATGGCATCAAAGCAAGTAATGTGTGAAATGTGTTGTAAGGTACAAGCAGTTGGAAGCTGCAATACATGCGGAAACATTTGTGACATGTGTTTCGGCATTCACAAGACAGGAAAGGCATTCAAAACCCACATACCGAAAATGTATGAAAAGAATGAAGAAACGACAAAGCGCATTTTGTTTGATATCACAGAGGAAATATGCAAACACCATCCGACTGAACGACTTTTGTTTCTTTGCAAAATTCATGAATCTATGATCTGTGGTCGATGTCTTTTTTCGGGTCATCTTTCATGTGGTGATGAGCTTGTTGATTTGTGTCGCGAGGCTGAACATATTGATTACGAAAGAGTCAATACTATGACTGCAGATTTAAATGAGATGAAAGATAAAATTAAGCGCCTGAAGAAAGAAATGGATCTTAAAAGAGATACAAGTTTTACCCAAAAAGATAAATGCAGTAAACAACTGGATGATTTAGAACGTAAATTGAAACGGAAAGTGGGATATTCGATACGTTGTTTGAGAACGGAAACGGGTAAAATAAACGACAAAAACATCGACGCAATTACATGCATGTCTTCTATTTGTGAAGAAAACGCTTCTTGGGCTATTAAACATGAACATCGACTTAATGAGTTAGTTCAGAACTCATGTTCAGGCCAACTTTACCTTATGAGCAGGAATTTTGAGAGAGAATTTTCAGAGATTACAAAACAGATGAAGGAAGCCGAATATAAACATACCTTTACAAAATTTAGCCTTAATGAAAATCAGACTGTCTTTATACGCTTGATTCAAGATTTGACGGATGTTTATAAAGTTCAGGAGGAAGTGGATGGAAGCGACGAAGGAACCACATACTCAGTTGGGATTGCGAAACCAGTAGCCCAAAAGGTATGTTTTATGTTGTTTTACATAGACATAATGCATCGTATAAATACGATAGGAATAAAGATGATAAGCAACGCCAAGGCAAAAGCTATAAGTTCACGTATTCTTAAACATCATTCACATGATACACACTTATAAGCTCATCAAAATGATTTTATAACTTTGGAAATACAAACCTCATACAGTTAAGTATAGAACGAGTAATACCTGCACAATAATTGTGTATGCCAAAAATATGATATAATACGTAGATCGTAGACATTGGCACTGTGTTGTAAGTGAATGTGATTCATTTTTGTTTCTTCCGTTTTTCATTTTTTATTGTCGTCTACAAAGCGTCATTTATTGAAAATTAATATCAATTAACTAATTATCTACCAAAACGTATACGTTTAAACCTATGAACACAGGAAGATGTGACACCAGTTAAGGATCGTTTGATTATGTTGTTTCAAACAACTGGGCGTTCATCCCATAGATGTTCTGTCATTCTACTCATAAATTATTTGACGAATCTTTGTTAGAGAATTAAGGTGCACCCAAAAGTAATTGGAATATCTCGGTAACCAACACAGTGATGGTCCCGTTTCACGCGCGGTTTAAATGTTCTCGTATACAGACGTTTTGAAAAGTCCAATATGGTCGTATCTAATCAATGGATCCGACATACCTTTGAGATTGTTATTTTATCGAGCAATTTGCGATAAGCCTGGTGTCCTCAATTTAGTTAAATGTCACTTGGATACGATATTTACTGCTAAGATTTAATGACTTCAACACTTTTTATCATGTTATTGTGGTTTGTATTTAAGTACTTATTCAAAATATACTGTTTTAAGGGATACCAAAATAATATATAGGGCAAGAAGTATTATATAATTGTAAACGTGATATAACATCCGGTTAAGGTGATAAATGATGCAAAATATGACACTCTATGAACGTTTTCCGCTCAAAGGTTCATTGCTTGGCCATAAAAGGGTTTTTTTAATTTTCCTAGTTTGACTGCCCTGCAAAGATAGGGATGTCAGTTCTGAATTTTTGTTTTGTCCTTAAAGCTGCACTCTCACAGATTTACCATTTTTACAACGTTTTTATTTTTTGTCTTGGAAAGAGCAAGTTTTTGCGTAAATATCTGCAAGCCAATAATAAAAGACTGCTGACAAAAGATCAGATCGCAGATTTTCATATTGTCGTTCGAAAATTAATGTTTCATGGTTTAAACCGTTACTAACGATTTAAGAAAAAACGCATAAAAATCCATTTTTGAACTTACATATAAAAATCTGTGATCTATTTTTTTGTCAGCAGTCATATATAACTGGTTTCAATGGATTTTCACCAAAAAATGACTCGTTCCATGATAAAAAATAAAAAGTTGTCAAAACGTTCAATCTGTGAGAGTGCAGCTTTAAGGTTAATCAGTTTTAAATATCAAAATTACACTACAAAATAGCCCAAATTGTCTGGATTAACATAAACAATAGCCCGCTTTAAAACATTAAGGCGTCTTTACCGAATCAAAGCACTTACGACAATGTGTACTAATATAAAAAAAACAAATACAGTTTGTTTTTCTGTTCAGTTCTCTAATCAAATACAAAATTTAGGCCAAGTGGAAGAAAACGGGTAGGTCGAGGAAGTTACTTTTGCAATGCGTTTCAGGAATGATAAGTTAATTGTAAGTATTGCTTGAAACTCAAAGGGGTGTTTAAGATATTGTTTGCGTAGTACATGTAGTATTTCAACTAAATGTTATCATTCATAAACTATAAATTGGTAAAATCATCAGTTTTTATTTCCAGAGGCGTAAGGATCTCATTTAAACATTGATTTAAGCGAAACTGGACGTAGATTAATCAGAAACGGTAAATTTATGTGTCGATGAATATAAAACAAAAGGAAAGGCTTCATTTAGCTCTAATAATTTATCCACACTATTGTTTTAATCTGGCTTGGTCATTAAAAGTAAAAGGTGGCATTCACCGCAGTGTTGATTCGATTTTGGAAAGAAAACAAAGGCGATGAAACCGTCCAAAAGTATACAAAATTAAATGATTCCATAATTACATTGTTCAACTCCTGATCAGAGGGTCCATTAACATTGCAAGAACTGGACTAATTTGACGTACATGTAATTATGTATATGAATGAGGCCGATTCAGACTGATTGTAGTCTGATATGCATACTCTGCATAATCTGAACCAAAATCAACATTTACACTTTATGTGCATTATTTTAAATTTATGCTTTTAACAACTATTATAAAACACAAACAATATATTATCTTATTTTTTTCTGCCCTAGCGGCCGCATGATCGTATGTTTGCTCGATAGGTAAATGATTTAAAATATGAAATAAAAAGTAGCTATTCTACCAACTCATTTGAAGCATTTTTGCCACATGGGCAAGTTTTCTAGCTTCCGCTTAAAGACAAGGAAAGTGTTCGAAAAAAATGAATCTTGATGTAAGTATATTCTATATTAAGCACGCAAAAGGTCACGACCAAAATGGCAAATCACCTGACTTTCTTTAATGCCCATTATATTTGAAGGGTGTAAAATAATCAACACGTCTTTATATGCAAATCACTTCTCTTAACCCTATTGAAACCTTTTAACCAACAGGCTGATAAACAAAAGCATTTATCTTTATTAAAATTAACATTCAACGAAACCGTAAGTATATTTTAAATCGAGCGCATAAATAGCTTATAGCGAAAGAGTAGTCGAGTTAGTGATACTGTTTGTCATAGTTCATACATTTCTCTACATTCCTATTTTATTAAAATTTCGATGTTACATGTATGTAGCTTTTATAATTTCTGTGTTTTTCTTGCAATGTTATCATATCGTGTCTAGTCAATTTAAGTATGCAACCTGTTATGCTGAAAATGAATTTATTTTATTTTGATTTTTATTCACTCAAGTCTGCAATAAATGAAACAATACAGAGTATCACTTTGACCAACAGATTTAGACATTACATACTTAGTACTGTATTGTGCGTAATGGGTCACAATATATAAAAAGGCAGCGCCTAACGGTATTACAAAATCAGTTTTAACTGATCAAGAAAACATTTTGATCAGCTATTTGTTTCCAAATCAAGCGTAGTTAATCGATACTCAGCCATTTTAACTGATACCATAAAACCTCAACTGATCAATCTATTAAATGATATTGTGTATCTCCTTTAAGTTTTAGGTAAATATTAAGTTAATGCACAGATTTACACTTTGTCAGAAGCCATACCTTGCTATAAGATAAGATTCAAACTTAAATTCATGCATCTGAATTTAACTCATTTACAATAAATATATCTGGTTCCATCATAATGGCGTCCAATGGTAACATGATTTTTTGTATCATATATTTACTGGCTTGATGTCCGTATAGACATATTTATTATAACAAACGGATACCTAATAGGTAACTATGTAATGACTTAAAATGTCATACCAGGATATAATACGATATACGTTTTATAGTTTCAAACACTTATTGACTGAATGTTAAATAAAATTATCATTCTGAAAAAATCGTCATACTTTCCAGTTCGAAATTTAGGTAATGAATTGTTAGAGGAAAATTGAAAGTTAGTCTAGAGCGAGAAGATCTATATCGACCAATGCAATTGTTATTCAAATAAATGAAACTAGTTTTAAAACATGCCACACATTGCACAATCATGACAACTAAATGGACTATACGAAAGACAATTACAATATATTGGGTGTAATTTAACTGTCTACACACTCACCCACTTCCTTTAAATGTTTCTAACATTTATAGGTTGTTACTCTTGAACTGTTGGTACTTAAAATGTAATACATTATGTATGTTTCGCTGACAAAATGCTTTATACACGAAACAAATAAATATAAAGTAATAAACGATTTAATACATATCTGGACGAGTATAATACAATCGAGGACTCCATTTTGAACTTAAATTTCTATATGGAATGCATCCATTCACAAACATAAAATCGTTTTTAAAGCATTACAACGTGGGTATATTCTTTGATCTTAAACTGTTATATTGCACTTACCGCCTTTTTAACCCATACGATAATAATCTTAACTGGCATAAAACAGATACTTTATTATAACTCACTTTAGGTTGGGGTTGAATTCAAAAATTCTATAAAATATTATTTGCTTCATAAATGCTATATTACCTGAATGATATACCTCCTTGTGAAAACCTCACGTGATAATTTAATGTTATTAATCATCTGATTTCATATTTAATATGAAATTTAGCCAACTAATTTTTCCGCTGTTAGCTGTATTTTATTAATTAACTATTACGTATGGTACGATATTTTGTTTAAAACAATCTTATCACACACCTAAAGTTTATATTGAAGCTTATTCAAACCTTATTCATACATGGTGCCTGCTTTTCTAGACTTTTCTTTGCTGTTTCTGACATGCATCCTTTCAGTAACCTTGCACGTACTTATAAATAAAGCACTGTGAAGTCTGAAGAAGCTTGTCTTTTTGTCTTTATTTCGTAAATCCTTTGCCAGATGTTAAATATTTTCACCTTTCGTAAGTGATTCTGTCGGTTTGCATTAAGAAGATTATCGAAAAATCCATCAACAGGTTAAGAACAACTGTAATATCAAACCGTTAAAAGTGCTTGAAGTATTCAATAGGCTAATAATGACAAATATATTTTAGGCGAGAAACATAATTTTCAAAACAGGTTGAAACGTTGGATTTTTTTTTAATCTATTGCCTGCATATGTTTCATATTAGGGCGAATTTGACAGCCAATTATCTAATCCTGTAATCGGCGAGTTTTGTAGCCAATCAAAACGGCTAAAACTCATATCGGCCGACTTTGGTCGATATGGGCGATTTTAGCGTATATTGTCGTCGATTGTCTAGTATTAGTGCTACAATTGTCCCCGTATCTCGGCACATACATAATAGTTGATAAATAAAAGCTATTTTACCGCCTTGTAACGCCTTGTAACGGTCAGTGAAAGACGAGCCCATTGAAACGCGAGCCCTCTAGTTTGACCATAATATTGTCAAAATTACTTTGATTGAATTTTGGTTATCCAGTCTGAGTTCGATTCCCGGCCTGGACATATGTGAGTTTTGATAGTGGACAATAAACCGGCATGACAGTTTTCCCGGCTACTCCGGTTTCCTCTACAACACAAGACCACCCTCTCGTGCAACATCGTGTCAACGAGAGTGACTTAGTATAAGATATTTTTCTTCACAATCGTTGTACCCTACCAACGAATGACAGAAAGGAGACAGTGTATGGATCATTTTCGTATGGGGTCCTTGTCTTGTGCCCCTAAACAGGGTTTATTTCGAATTTCCAGCTTTTGCGCTTGTCGCTGTATTTGTCATTGCATTATTCTATGAAACGGGTATTATCAGTCACCTGTCCCACGTATAGACTATCGATATAATTTTTTTACTGTTTATTGTCCGCTTATAAAGCTCTATATTTCATCGAAATGTATGAAAGAAATGCGTGTATATATACATTGGTTTTTACTGATAGTTTAAAATGGTTTGAAATCAATAGTATTTAAAGTATTTCCGTCATCAAACTTGAAATCTTCCGGATTTATAAAATAAATATTGACTCTTATCGGGCCAACCGTCGAAAAACACTGTCGATCTCGGTTTAAGCCCGTGTTTACCTACAAGATAAACTAGAAGTAAAGATTTATTATCATATCGAAGACTTTAAGTTTTATCATCGCAATACCTCAGATATGTATGCAAGTCAAAGCAACAACCATTAAAAGCAGTTATTTTATAAAACAAATACTCGTACATATTTTCTTTTTTTTTTTGATAAAAAATGTCAGTTTGCATTGACGATACTATTCAATGCTGAGGTGAAGTTTTGCGGTAGAGTTTTTCTGTTTACAAGAAACTCTTCCAATTAATGCCAAAACCGTAGGTGTCGCCAGGCACGCCAAACCCACAAAAATATCCACTTGATCCCTCATTATTTTCCAATAGTTGATAGTTACACTAAACAACTATGCACGTTATGTACCCTTGTGTGTCTTTTTCGTTAACTGTCGGTATTATGGCTGTTAAAGTTTTCAAGAATGTAAGCGACAATCTTAGTTGCTCTGTTTAATTCAAAATGGTGTTTCAAATCTCACGGAGTTAAAAAATATATAAAGTAAAGAAAAAATATCATGTTCCATCATTTAAAGCTTCAACTACGAGGATACACATTACACTTGAGGCAAGTCAGACAACCTAAACCGGATCTTTTATTAAGTGTTTATTGGGGCATTTGTGCCTTCTTTACATTTAATCAGCACTTGTCTGATAGTTTGTCATCAATTGTATCTCCAGTAATAAGCAGTGTTGTTAGTTTGTTAAAATTGTTGGTATCAACACTGATGTATAGTTTTCCATGACGAATATGGATTCCACGCTTAGGAATTCCAGTATATACCATTTTATCGATAACTGTGGAACAATTCACGCTAAGTGAAGCTATATGACTTTATTAGTTAGTCTTGATCTTTCGATATCTAAGAAGAATTGTTAGTTTCAGTGAAACATCCGTGTTGTATGTATATTGAATTATAACCGCTCCAATTTCTGTTGAAAAACCATATTCTTATACATTTCTTCATATCATACTTACAAACTTTATAGTTGGCTTATATGCTTTCAGACTAATGAAGAGTCCGACCAAGACCTAATGCAATGCTCCCTGGACTCTGATACATCTGGAAAGGTAAGAACACAAATGCTTTACTGTGCGTAATCAAAACCTTCAAATAATCTATATAATTTGCCTATTGCAGACTTTAAATATCATTATTTTAATGTTAATTTACTTGCTTGATATCATAGCTTAACTATTTTGAATCAGCTTCCAATGTTATGTGTATCTTATGTGTTTATCTTGTAATCATAAAGATTTTAACGTTTACTTTGATAACTCATGTTTTAAAACATTAACAATTATCTTTGCAGGAATTTGTTATCATTTAATTCAATGCATTCGTTAAGTTTTGATAATTGTCGTTTCAATTTTCATCTTTATCACTGTCTTGTTTTTCGTCTCCTATCACTGATGAAGTATGATTTATAAATACAGTAGCAAATTTGGCTCAATACAATATTTACGCAAGTATATTCTTTTTGGTATGTCTTATATCCTGGCAAGATGTATAATGTTGTTAAGAATTGTACTTATACCACTTTTTTAAATACGGAATAAATGGTGTTCCAAAACATTGGACAGAGTAGAACACTGTATATTGTTTTCTCGTATTTTTTCTACTTCATGGCAATATATGCATAAAGGAAAGTCTCTCAATTTTCAGGTCAATAAATTCAGGTTAGTTTCCACAAGCTTATGTAACAGTTTACTTCTTAACTGTTTAACTTTATTGTCAACAATAAATTTAAGATTTATATAATACCATGATTTCAATTCTACTTTTTCTAGAAGACGGCGACTCGTACCACGGATGGACTGTTTTTCAACAGATTGCGTACTAGAAAGCTGGTAAATGTCTTTATTTGTCAAATCGATTAGATGTTGGTTTTTTTTTTACTTTTGTTTTTGTTAACTAGTGTATTTCATGATTCATTTGATTTTCATTATTTTTCCAGCAAGCTGGTAAAGATTATTTTAACGTATAAATTTTTGCCATCCAATTCGTTTTGTTTTTAGGATTATTAAAAATTAAATGTGTTTCAATGTCGCTGGTATTTGAAATTATGTCATTAATGATAATCAAATCAGAATAAATCCAGGTTTTGAAGAACAGACTTTTATTATTACATTTCATGAATGTATTATCCATGATTATTTCCTTCCTAACATTATAAAATGGTAAGACATTTTGTCTTGCCGAGCAGACATTTGTGAAAAGTGGATACATATTGACTGTAAGTCTTTATCAAAAAAGCTCAATTTGCTGATAATTAGTTGTAAGGACTTGATGGAGTCTAGGTTTATGTAAAAGATGAGAAAGTTCTTGCCGAATTGGTCAAACATAAGAGATCGTATTGTTTTCCAGCTTGCGCTTGTTTTATTGATAAAATATCTCGGAAGACCATTGAATTAATTATATTAGAATTATTATCGGGATAAAAAAAATTGAGCTAAGAAAAGAAATTTGGGAAAAAGTAGGGTTTTTTATTAAGTATGTAAGTTTTCGTTTACTCCAAGTGTTAATTAGCTGCATACATATTTCTAATTTGTCGGCCCAATTAAGGTCAATACATTCATGTTTATTATTTCCAAAGTAGACGCCAAGAGATTTAACATGTTTTGTAGTAATGTGTAAATTATAGATTGTTTAAAGAACGTGTTGAATATGAAAACTATCTTGTTAAAACACCGCCAAAATTATTGAACTATGTTATACGATTTAGAACAAGAAACAATCATTTTCCTATTGAAGTAGGTAGTTGGAGGAATATAAACATAAATGACAGAAATTGCCACCTTTGTGATTCAAATCGTATTGGTGATGAATTTCATTATTTGTTAGAGTGTAGTTATTTCACTAACGAAAGGCAACGTTTCATTGATAACTGTAATTTTAGAACTGCGAATATATTGTCATTCAAACGTGTTATGAAATTAAACCTAGAATGTATTATGTTTTCAAAATGGTGTAAATTTATGAAATGTATCATTAAAAAAGTTAATAATAGAATATAATGTACTCCTCTTTATACCATGATGTTAATTATTATATTATAATTGAAGTTCATTTTTCAAAGCCTCTTTATGTGTAACTGTATAATATGTTCATTGCAATTCTCATTTTGTCATGCATGTATGACATGAGTTTACTGAATAAACTTGAAACTTGAAACTAGTAAATTGTACACCCTGTAACATAGTGACGGGTGGAGTTTTTGATGTAGCTATCCAGATACCTAGCGTTTTCATCTTGTCAAGTTTGAAACCCGAATGTTTTCCAAAGATATCAATTATTTCTAAAACAATCGGTATTTCTATAGGATTTAAAAAATAAAATAGTGTCGTCTGCAAGTTGGGAAACTTTGATGTTTTTTTTTTTTTTACTTTGATACCTTTTTATGTTTCACATTGTTTCAGTTTAATTGATAAAACTTCAACAACTACATATAAAATAAAAAGAAGAGCAGATAGAGGGCATCCCTTCCGAACACCACGTTGTAGATGAAATGAGCCATATATCTATCCATTGTTTGATATGTTGGAGGTTATATTGCAATAAGTCTTAACCCATCTAATACGCGAGCCCTTAAAGCCGAATGTGTTCAATATGTCGACCATAAAATGCCATTCTACCCTGTCGAAGGCCTTTTTAAAGTCAAGAAATAAAATCGCACCCTCTTTATTATTAATATCAGTATAATCTATAACGTCATCTAAATGTCGTATATTGAAACCTAAAGTTCAATTCGTAATATAACCTTGCTGATCAAAACTTATAATCTTTGGTAGGACTAATTGCATGTGTTTTGCTAAAATCTTTGCCGCTAGCTTATATTCGTTTTTAAAAGGAATATTGGACGCCAGTTTTCAAGGGTTTTTGGGGATCATCCTTTTTAAAACACAGCTAAAACACTCCTGGTTTTGAGGTAAAAGATAATTCGCCTTTTGAATAGCTCTCGTTAAAAGAATTAATGGCAAGATTTCCAATTATATTCGAAAAGGCTTTATAAAATTCCACTGTAGGACCATCAAGTCCAGGACTTTTATTCAGTTTCATTTCATTGAGCGCTGCTGTCGCTTCTTCATGTGTTATTTAGCTATCGCATTAATCGGATCAATTTGGTTCCAAAGTGTTAGGTATGTAAACGTCGGTTATACTTTGAGTATATTCCATATTGTTTTATAGTATGTGGTGTACAAATCCTTATAGAAATTAGCTTCTGCATCTGTTATTTGTTTTGTTTCAAAGACTCTGTCACCATCAAAAAGTATTGAAATAATATTTTTTTCTGCTTTTACGTGATTTTTCAATATTAAGGAAACATTTAGAATTTGTTTCGCCTTTCTCAATAAAGTATATTTTTTAGCGTATTTGACCACCGGTCGCTTTATTTTTATCTATTGTATTTCCAGTAATAAGCAATGTTGTTAGTTTGTTAATATTGTTTGTATCAAATGTGATGTAAAGATTTCCTTGAAGAAAATAATTCCCACGCTTAGGAATTCATGTATAACGATTACTGCGGTAGAATTAATTTTCAGTGAACCTATATGACTTTTTTAGTTTGTCTTTACCTCTCGCAAAACAATAAAGGTTGTGAGTTTAAGCGAAACATCCATGTTGTATGTATATTGAAGTGTAACTGCTATAATTTCTGTTGAATAAACCTATGCTTATGCATATTTTGTAAAACTTACAAACTAGATAGCTTATATGCTTTCCGACTAATGAGGAGTCCGACCATGAGCTACTGCAGCAGTCATACACATCACTTTTATATCACGTAATAGCATATCATAGCATAAACTGTGTGACAAGTCAAAACAAAGAAAAACTGATGCGAGAATGTTAGTCTTGCCATCGTAACATTCTTCAATAATGATGATAACCCCTGTTTAAGTTTTGTTTTAATTTGTTTTAATGTAAGCATAACAGCAGATCTGTTAATACAGTCATATGATTTAAATTGTTCTGAAGTGCCTATCCGCTTTTAGCTAAAGACCGGGTTATTGTTAGCCTTTCTCTTATCAGGTAGTGTGTTAAATGACAAATACATAAACGAATTGAAAATAAGTGATGGCCATTAAACATTTGAATTGTTTTTTAACAATTGACAATTTTAAATCTTAAAAGTTACAAGTTTTGCGCATAATCCTTAAAGACCGACATTGCTTGTCCTGGAGACCAACTTTAATTGTTTAGACTCTACCCTCTATATCTACATATTAAAAGTCGAAAGTCAATCGTATTCATTCTTTCTGCAATAAAGGTATGTAGGTTTGTTAACATTACTTTATATGAATGCAGACCATTTGTATTGTTTTCGATCTCTTACACAGGTACATCATAAACGTTCCAAAAAGGCTATTCACCTTTTACAATATAAAAAGATGAGAAAATCTATTTCATTTTATATGACAAATGCGTAAATGAATTTAAAATAATTAATGGTTATCATTCTTTGATAAACCTTAATTAATCGACAATTTCAAACTTAAAACTTCATTTTTCGTGTTCATTTATTTATTATCAGAAAGCATGGCTTATATAAATTGAAATAAGACATTTCCATACGGTATTGACATCATGTTACTAGATGTATATATATAAAGTTAAATGAAGATATGCAGTTTTTTTAAATAACTGATAACACACGACACTGAAATGGCTTGATTTAATATTTCGCTATTTCTGTTGAACTTGTCTCACAAATACCTCTCTTCTTTTCTGGTGCAAGTTTTAATTCTTTCATTAAAACAAAAATTTTAAGACGAACTTTCAACAGTGTATGGCCATTGCAGCTAATCATGGAAAGGTTTATCCAGGTCAACCCATTGTTTTTGCGTTTTCTTTTCTCTTTTAATTACTAACTGTATCTTTCGCTTTCCTGTTTTCAGAATAGTAAAGGGTCCGAACGAGAGCTTTACAAAGCGAAACCGGTCATTTGAAAAGGTAAGAGAAAAAATGCTTTACACAAAGATATTACTTGGCACGAAATGTATTGTTATTTACTTTTATTCAAAACGCATATAGAATCACATTTCAGCAAGAGAAAAAATGAACAATGGAGGTTTTTGCTGTGTCTGTTTTCACTTGTATACAAATGTTCAACATCTTCCGTAATACAAGGCACTTTTTTCACCAATTAAGACAACGCAGTACCTGTGTGATAAGTTTAAACAAAGAAAAAACTGAAACAAAATTATTTATCTTGTTATGGTAGCGATCTACACGTTTACGTCGACAATCCTAGTTTAAAAAAAAATATCTTGGCAAAAAATAAATGTATGTAGGTATAGCAAACTTTCATTTCAATGCATGCATTAAGTTTTGATAATTTTTGTTTGCATCTGTAACACAGTCATATGATTGTGCGTTTGACGATGTGCCAACTTGAAAGAACAAAGAGAGAGAACGTATAAGCATTATTCATTTCAATTTATATTAGTTTGTTATATTACAAATGCTTCAAATGCTTAAATGAATTGAATACAATGGCTGAAAATCTAATAATAATCTTTATAAAATGCTTATTGCAAAATTTTAATATCTTTATTTTAATATTTATTTACTTGCAAAATATCATAGACCAACTAGTTTGAATTGAAGTCAAGTGCAGCTGGTTATATAATATTCCAACGTTTTGTAACTCTTGTCATCATAACGATCTATATGTTTACTTTGAGAACTCCTGTTTTAAAACATTAACAATTATTGAATACATAAATGTATGTAGGTATTGTAATTACTCATTTCAATGCATGCGTTACGTTGTGTTAATTTTCGTTTTAGTTTTTATTTTTAACACAGTCAAATGATTCTTCGGCTGACGATGTGCCACCTATTCCATCTTCTTTACCTCCTCCCATAAGGAGACAATGTGTAAGCATAATTCATTTCAGTTAATATGAGTCTGTTAAATGGCAAATGCCTAAATGAATGGAAAATAATTCACTTTCGGAGTATCAGAATTAAACTTTTTTTGAATTTTAAATCGGGCTTGACGTCCAGTCCAGTTGTTCGCATAGTTTTCCTACGTTATTTGTGTGAAGACATCTTCCTTTCTTTGCCAGAGTGATGGGTATTTTTTGGCACCACTGAAGGATTGAATTGACCCATATAAACCTTGTCATCTTTTGCTATTGTTATGCCTTTCAGCAAAATGTACACGCAAGGGAGGGGCCATTCCTACATTAACAAGAATTTTAAAAAATGGCTGTAGAAGTATATTTTGAAATCAGCACTTTCAAAGCAGTGATATTCTTGTTTATGCGTTTAAAATAGGTTTTCATTTTGTATGACGAAATCTGTGTTTCATTACTGAAACATTCAGTTTAAAGCAAACTTGCTTTTCTTTTTCTTTAAAAAAAAAACTAGTATTGCTACTGACAAATTCACAAAATATTACTAAAACACAGCATTTACGCAATTAGATTTAAATGTATTTTTATCACTTTCACGCTATAAAGAACTAAATGAAGATTTAAAGTTACCACTGGGCGTCATTTTCTAGGGTTAACATTTGTATCCGCTCATTATTCCAAGAAAACTCCAACGATCGATACCAAACCCTCATAATTAAACCGGACTGTACAACACAGTGACTAGCAGATTTTGACAGTAATAATTAAGCACTGTTATAGTTTATTTTGTCATTGAACATAGTTCGGATCGTGTAGAAGATTCAAAATGACAGCGCACATTGGTAAATAAAATACAATTTCATCTGATCAAGCTTACATTCGTATCTGTTAGGACTTCCAGCATAGCAAGTTGCAAACTTATAGGGACTAGACACCAGCTATGACAAGTCAGACAACCTAAACTGGATCATTTATTGAGTATAAGGGCATTTCTGCATTTTTTTATATTCATTCCGCATTTATCTGATCGTTTGTCATCTATTGCATTTAGTTATACGCAATGTTGTTAGTTTGTTAAAAATGTTGGTATCAAATCTGATGTAAGATTGTCGAAGTAAATAATTCCCATGCTTAGGAATTCATATATAACGATTACTGTGGTAGAATTAACTTTCAGTGAACCTAAATGACTATTCAAGCTAGTCTCCATCTTTATAAACGAAGAAAGGGTCATGAACTTAAAAGAAACATCCATGTTGTATGTACGAGAATTTAATTATACTCGTATATGCCCGATTTTCTTTTGTAAAAATATATGCCCACGAAGGTTTTATAATACTTACAAACAAGATAGTTCGCTTATATGATTTCAGTCTAGCGAGGAGTCCGACCAAGATCTAAAGCAAAGGTTTCTGGGCCGTGCTAGATCTGAAAAGGTAAGAACACAAATGCTTTACAAAGTGTTATTATTTGTCAAACAGTTTGAGAATGAAACTTGTTTTTGATAAGTGAAATAGAACATTAAAAATGTAAGTAGAGACGAGACCTTTTATTATTTGAAGGATTATTTTAGTTTTTATTTACTGTTATTAAAGGCAGATGTACATTACACGTAAGCTTTTGGTGGGTCTAGTGATTATTTCAACATCTTGGTCATACAGATCACTTTAATTCACGTAATTAGACAACGCAGAGCCTTTTGATCAAGTCTAAACAAAGGAAAACTGATGCGAAAATGTTAGTCTTGTCGATCTACTATTACATTGATAACCCTTGTAGAAGGTTTGTTTACGTTTATTTTAATGCAAGCATACAAGCAGATGTGTTAACTTTCGTAACATTTTAATCTTAAATACAGTCATACGATTTAAATCGAAGCGCCGCCCCACTCTCAGCTCAAGACAGATGTACAAAAAAGTGTTACTGTAAGCCTAATTTTCATTTAAGTGTGTTATTTTACAAATACCTTTTTAAATTAAAAAAAATGTTGATTATCAAACATATAACTTCATCTATATCATTTGCCAATTTCAATTTTTAAAATGAATTTGTAATGCTCATCTACCCTGTAAACCTCTATTTGTATACATAAGTCATAAGTCAATAAGATTAATTCTTTTCAAATTTAACTTAGAATTTTAGGAAATTTAAAGATTTCGCTGAAAACTAAGCTAACACAGAGTTTTGTTAAAAGGGATTTTTTCGATGTTCTTTTTTTGGAATATGTTCTCTTGTATGACAAGTTAATCATTCGTTATTATGGTTTGTGCGTTCATGCGATTTTTTGCATATTCACTATTCAAGCTAGCTATTGTGTTATACACAACGACATCACTAGACACGATTTGTTTGATTATAAAGCATTTTTTGAAAGCAAAATAGGAAGGTTAAGGGGAATACAAACAGTTACCGATAATATAGAACATAAAGTTCTGACTAGCATTGTTATATATTTTTTTCTAAATTGTATATACAATCGCATTTGACCGTCATACAGGTCAAATACTTTTAATGTTATAAGACAACTCAGTGCCTGTTTGAGGAGTTGGAACAACGGAAAAAAACTAATAAACATGTCTGTCTTGTTATCGACACGATGTACACGTCTACTTTGACAACTCTTGTTTTAAAATCATTAACAATTATCTCTTATCATAAATGTATTTAAGATTTGTCATTTATCATTTCAATGCATGCGTATCGTTTTGTTATTTTTTTTATTTTTTTTTTCAAAAAGTCATATAATTCTGCGATTGACAAAGTGACAACAAGAAGACAAAAAGAGAAAGAACAAGTAAGCATTATTCATTTCAGTTTATCAAATTTGTTTTATGATTAATGCTTAACTAAACTGAATACAATTGTTGTCAGAAACTTTAAATGATCTATTTAATTTGCCAAATTGCAATCTTTAAATATCATTATTTTAATGTTTATTTAATTGCGAAATATCATAGCTGAATTATCTTGAATAGTAAAAAGGGCTTGAATCCAGTGCAGCTGGCCGGATAGTCTTCCAACGTTATGTTCATCTTTTTATAGACACGATCTACACGTTTATTTTGACAACTCCTGTTTTAACACATTAAAATTATTTTTGCAAATGTAGAATTCATATTAATGCATTCATTAAGTGTGTGTGTTGTTTTATTTTCATCTTTAACACAGTCATATGATTCTGCGCCTGATGACTATATGCCGTCTCCTTCAACTTCTCCCAGACGGAGAGATCGTGTAAGCATAAATAATTTTATTTAACATTAGTTTGTTACATGACAAATGCTTGCAGGAATTGAATATCAAAAAAACTTAAAATCATTTATATAATTTGTTAATGGCAAACTTTAAATATCCTTTTTTCAATTCTAATTTACTTGCGAAATATCATAGCTTATATATTTTGAATCGTAAAACGTGCTTGAAGTCCAGTGCAGCTGGGCGTAAAATCTTCCAATGTTATGTTCATCTTGTTATCGACACGATCTACACGTTTACTTGGACAACTCCTGTTTTAAAACAGTAACAATTATCTTTGCAAAAAATGTATGTATGTATTGTAATTATTCATATTAATGCATGCATTTGTTATTTTTTTCTTTATTTTTTATCTTTAACACAGTCATGTGATTCTGCGCCTGGAGACTATAGGAGAGAATGTGTAAGCATAATTATTTCAGTTAATATTAGTTTTCTGGATGACACATGCTTAAATCAATCATATATAATGGTTGTCAGTTATTTTCAAAGTTCTTAACAAACTTGTAGTGCTACTGACAATTTCCCAAAATATCGCTGAAACAAAGTATTTATAAAATGAGATTTAAAAGTAGTTTACCGATTTCACGCTTTAATGAACTAGTTGAAGATTACCGTTAGGCGCCATTTTATAGTGTTATAAACAAGTTAACATTTGTAACCGGCAAAAAAGATGCAAAAGTTCGATATCAACCCATCACTAATTAAACTGTACAGTACAACACCGTGACTCACAGATTTACTCAGTAAAACCTAAGTATTCTTATAGTTTCTTTGCCATGGACCATAATGCGGATCGTTCAAAATATTCAAAATGACAGCGGCCATCGGTTTATAAAAGCAAACAATTTCAAGTGATTAAGTTAACATTTGTTTCCGTTAGGACGTTCGGCATAGCAAGTTACAAACTTAAAGGGACTAGACACCAGATGGTAAAAAAGTAAGAAAAAAGATACATAAACTTGAAATAATTGTAAACAGCGCAATGAATCTTACTTATGAATGTATCACATCACTTACGACACATCCAGTTTTTGTGCAGCTTTACAATTCGAGTGTGACTGGGGTCCGGGTTGTCTTTCACGTAATTCCCTGTTTGTTTAAAAATTGTGTTTGCATACAGATATGTTGCCTTGTCCCTTGTATGGTTTGCATTTGACAAATTATTTATTATATTTGCTGCTTGTTTTTGAAAATGGGCGAAATACTTCCATAGCGCATTGATATATATGACAAACATTTCCCTTTCACTCCTAGTATGTGATGAAATAGTAAGTAAACTTTTCCAATAACTTTTAAATTACGGAGGTAATACTTTAAGCCCGTAGGGACAAGGCCTTAGTTCATAATTTTATACATTATTGATCTTGGAATCTAAACTTATTTTATGAACTTGAAGTCAAACAGTTTTTCGACCTAATAGATAACATACGATGCTTAAATGCCTTAAAACAAATACTATTTCGTGCTATTTAGGACCCTTTTAAAACATGTGTAACATCTTTGTGGTGTTAGTTTAAATTGTATACATTATAATATGTACTCAGGCGCTTCCTCTACGGACTTTTAATATTACCGCTCACGTAATAGATGAAGTTTAATTGATGACTTAGTAAAACATACTAGCAGTGAAAGGAAAACGATTTTCATATATATATCAATGCAACTTTCATTAAGTATTTCACCTCATTTTAAATCACAAGCAGCTCTGCTCTGCTGTTGTAAATATATTTAATATATTCCGAAAAATAAACACTAAAAGTGAATACATTATATACTTTACATACAACTATATATCAAAATCGATCGATATTTCATCAAGGGGTACATTCTGACAAAGTTCGAATATAATCTGAACAATCATTACCATAATATGGGTTCGGGACAAGATTTTTCTAATATTTCACCTAGTGACCTAATGTTTGATTAAATGTGACCGAGTTTTAAATATGTCCCAAAGCCAATCAAGGGAAATATTCTGATTTCATGAATATTAGATCATGTATAATGTTTTTAGTATGTTCTAAAGGTTTTGTTTTTTTTATAATTTGACCTAGTGACCTTTTTTACCCCAGGTGATTTACTTCTACAAGTGGTCAATATTGTATCAAGGAGTATATTCTGACAAATTTTGAACATAATCTGACAAATCATTGCTATGATATGGTTTCTGGCAAGTTGTTTTTTATAAAGATTTGACGTAGTGACCTAGTTTTTGATTATATGTCACCCAGTTTTAAATATGTCTAAGAATTCATGAAGGAAAATATTCTGATTAAGTTTCTTAAATATTTGACTATATATAATGCCTCGAGTATTTTCAAAGGAGATGCTCCAACAGCAGCAGCAGATGTATCCGGGATGGACACAGCCAAGCTACTCTACCAAGCCGACCTCATCGACGGACAACAGAAGCCAGATGGATCCCAACCCATCAAGCTTCGGATCGTCAAGCCTAAGCCAGCCTCCTCCACAGACACCACGAGTGGAGCCGGGCAGTTACCCGTACAACAGGAACCTACCTGGGGAGGACGAACTGAACAGGCTGCTGGCAGACCTGGAGTGAAGCGGACCTCCTCCAAGGCCTTCGTGCCTACCGCAGATACAGTAGATCTTATTGGTCAGGGACCTAAGAAGATGATACGATCAGAGACCATCGTCATTAGCAAGATGAACTATCTTCAGACCAAGCCCTACAATACATGGGACCAGACAGATAGACTGAACTACAGGGTGTTCAGACAGGACAAGATACGACAGTCTAACATACAACACGTGTATGAACTTACCTTGATGAACATCAAGTGGAGGGTACCTCTCAACCACATCGAGCCGAGATACTACATTATCTCAGAAGAAGGGTTCAAGACTTACCCTAATGGACAGTACTGCGCTAGCAGAGATGGACCTCACTTGTCACCTATTGTGGCTCAATACGTGACCCCTAAGATAGCCTACGATACTCTGAATGATCTACAGAAGCAAGAGATAGACTTAATTAAGAAGGTCATGAACATGTTGCCTAGCTGTGTGTACTTCACCGAACTCCCAGAAGGAGAACGAGATCTTCATATCATCTTGAACTTACCTTGTCCGATGACCTTCCACAAGTCACTCCAAGAGATCAAGGTTCATCTTCAGCAGATCTATCCTGGACTAGTCTTGGATAGACTGAAGGACCCCAAGGAGCACCTAAGAGCTGTCCTGAGATCGAACCTCAACATCCAGAAGGGAATGAACAATGATGCCATGTATGATATGGCTCATACTATGTATTGAATGTGTTATACTTGTTGTGTAATATGCTTGGCTTATACTCTGTTAATTATACCCAATAATAAGTTAGGAATATGCTTGTGCTATTCCTGCAACTTAATTCTTGTGTTGTTATACTTCTATTCCTCATGATAGACCGATCTATCACTCCCCTAGGCAAGCCTAATCATACTCTCTGCACTAAGCAGATGTTAACTCACAAGGTCAATAATATACATTGACCGATACTCTAACTAACATAGAGTCTAACTAACATACCTTATACGTGAGATAATAAGGATGAATGTGAATAACTAAGATCCCTAAGACGAGAGAACAGGCTCTCTCGTCTTAGGAACCATTAGTTCTACCTATTAACCTCTAAGAATTCTGAATTCTATACCGAATCTCCCCCACAATATTCCGGTTGGAGAGGACACTCGATTGACGGGTATTGGTATAGGTCGACGGTATAGGTATATACTACGTACGTATTTTTCTAAGATTTGACCTAGTGGCCTAGATTTTTACCCCATGTGACCCATCTTTACAAGTGGTCGAGAATTTATCAAGAGGAACATTCTGTGTGTTCATTCTTATCAAGAGGAACACACGGAAAAAGTGTGCCGGACGGACGGACAATGCCAATACAATATCCCCCTCACGAAACCTTCGGTTCATCGGGGTCCAGTGGTTTTATAGTCATACTCTGCACAAGGAAAATTGCAATGGATCGACTGACCGACCACAGGGTGACTCCAATATACCCCATTCAAACTTCGTTTGTCGGGGTATAATAAATGAATATTCACTAATTTAAATACCCATGAAAAGGTATATTTTTTCGGAAAGTCACGAAATTCATGCCAACAAAATAAATCATTTCTAAGCCTAAATGATGTTGGCAAATCATTATGCGATAAATATCGAGCCTCGATTATACTTTCGACTATGGTAGAATACAAAGCATTCCCCCATTCAGTATACAGTCTACATCAACAGCTGTTAATGAGGACATGTGTTTTGGTTGTGTTCGTAACTATAAAAAGCCACCAATAATGCAACCAGAGCCATAGCGGTACATTGCATGCCATTGTATTGAGAAAACAAAGTTTGCCCTTGATGAAAATGTCCGAAAACACCTCTTACCATAGTGTTTTTTCGCGTTTTCTTTCCCCGCAAAAAGATGGAGGAGGATGCTGAAACGTTGTGTCACGTGAAAATTATCGATACCCAATTGGTTCAATATAGTCATGTGACAATATATACAATTGTTAACATTCCTAATAAATACGAACATAGCCGATCAATGACGGTTTCATCAACTTTCTAGATCGTAGTTACTCGGTCGTCTCCAGCATGCGTTCATTATTTAGACTGGTACCTTGCATTAGCACCGATAAAATTATTGGTGTCGGGTCGATTCGGCCGAGATATCATTTCGACCTGATCCTTTTCGGCCTACTTTTATTCATTAATGTTTGTTTTTAATCGTGTGAAATACGCTTTGAACTTTCATTTTATATCAGTTAAATTTAAATTGTGTTAATTTCGTTATTGCGACTTATATTGTTAGTAAAATCGTGTGAATTAAGCTTTGTACTTCCATTTTATATCACTTAAATTTAAATTAGTCAATTAATCTCGTGTTAAGGCACTTATATTTGTTATCAAATGCATAATTTATACTATTAATCACAATATGCCCGTAATTTCTCACATGCTTATTTACTACCACTGCGTGTATATAAATCGTTTTCAAAGAAAGTAAATTTCTAAACTTACGAACTCGTATGACCGGTGCCCAGTCAATACAAAAACACAGAGAATAACTTTTTTAATTTCCTGTTTTAAACATTAGGCTTATTCGTTTTATATGATGTTTTGGAAGTTTTACACGCATCAAAACGGTTATTGACGACAAATTCTAAGTAAAGTTGAATAAGGTTAACAAATCTTCCTTTATTCATAATTAAATTTATCCGTATACACTTCCCCATTGACAATTGCAAACATGTATCCCTATAGACGCGGCAGGCTGCGTCTAATAATTAAAATTACTGTATAACTATAATAATTGCACAGAAAATCAGGAGTAATTATATTTTATCTTGAATTTAATGGGCAAAAAGCAATTTTAATATGATGGTTAATCACGACTAAACATTTACTCAGTTATTAATAATGAAACAAAAGGATCCATTACCCTAAAAATTGAAGAAATTCTCGATTGTTCATGAACTAACAAAAGATCTCAGTGAGGATACAGAATAAATTTTCATTTGTTTGTAACAAAAATATATAACCCCAAAAACGTTTAAAATAAAAAATGTTGCCAAATGTTAAATATGTAAATAAATGAGTTGATGAGTTTTTAAAACGCTGATACAAATACTACTTTCATTAAACCAACATATCACACAAATCTAAACAATGATTTAAGTACCTTAAAGTGTTTGAAATGATAAATGAATTTGACGAACATCATCCCGGGCCAAACGGCTACAGGACTGCCTGTCCAGCCCCCGGAAACGACCCCGCTTTGAACATACAGGGTCCAGCGACCTATGATTTACAAATTTAATTAATGTTTTTTTACATGCTCCTGTAATAAAACAATGTTATCAGATTTAGTCATAATAAGCATTGAGAATTTTGAGGGTCTGGTATGTTTATAAAAGACAGACTTGTTGAAAACTATGAACTGATAGATTTACAGTCGTATTATATCATGCGGATAAGAGCTACAACGGGATCTCTCTCCATAGATAAAGATGTAATATTGGGTATTTTTGACATACCCCAGAATCTTCTAGATTGATGAAAAGTTCACTCTAAATCGCTCTTCTATTGATACTAAAAGAAATACAATCGGTAAAACAATTTTAAAAATTTGCAAAATTACATTTTATTAATCTTAAATGGTGGATTTGGAAAAGTTAAGGGTATTAACAAAAGTCCATACTCGTATAAACAAAATTGCGTTAACGATTATTTCATAAGCTCGCCTTTTTTGATTAGCATTCTCCATACGGACAATAATAGAGAGTGACTCAATATTTTAACATCTTAAGCCATACAGATTACTTTCATTTCACGAAAAAAGACAACGCAGTACCTTTGTAAAAATTAAACAAAGGAAAAACTCATACAAAAATGTTAATAATTATTTATCGCTATCGAACTACATTAGCTTTGATCTTACTTGCAGTAAAAACTATAATAATGTCCGAAAAACGGATGTAAGGTATGTAAGTTTGTAAATATCAATTTAAAAGCATGCATTCTATGTCATATGCAAAAAGAAGGGTTATTCTGTTTCAGTTTAGTTAATATTTGTATGTTATTAGAAAATTCATCAATGAATTTAAAACAATAAATGGTTATCATTTTTATTTACCTAAATGGATTTCCAATTTCAAACTTAAAATCTCATCTATTCATGTTGATTTATCTAATATGAGAAATCATAGTTTATATAGTTTGATACGGAATTTACTGTGTGTTTCTAGATGTTTATAAGTTAAATGAAGAAACGCATTTTTTCTTAATAATTCATAACATACGACACTGAAATGGTTTGATTTAATATTTCGCTATTTCTGTTAAACATGTGTCACAAATACTGTAAGTTTTTTTGTAAGTTTTAATTGTTTTATTTGAAACCCAAACTTTCAAGATGACATTTCAACATTTAATGACCATTGCAGCTTATCACAGAAAGGTTAACATGGGTCAACGCATTCGTTAGCGTTTTTTTTTTAAATTACTAGCTCTAAAGCTCGCGTGTATGCTTTCAGAATAGCGAAGGGCCCAACCTAAACTATTTGAAAGCGAAACCGGCCATTTACACACCTAAACAGGTAAGAGCAAATGGCTTTACACAACGATAATACCTAATATGAAGTGTTTGCTTATTAAACATATTTTTGAAAAGCAAAATGGAAAAGTTAAAGGGAAAACAGACCTTTAAAGCTGCACTCTCACAGAGTTACCATTTTTACAACTTTTTTATATTTTGTCTTTGAAAGAGCAAATTTTTGCGTAGATATCTGCAAACCAATGATATTAGACTGCTGACAAAAAATCAGATCGTAGATTTTCCTATTTCCGTCCAGAAATTAATGTTTTTTGGCTTAAACCGTTACTAACTGTTTAAGAAAAATGCATAAAATATCATTTTTTAACTTAAATATAAAAATCTGCAATCTAATTTTTTGTCAGCAGTCTTATAAAACTGGCATGAATGGATTTTCGCAAAAATTGGCTCTTTCCAAGACAAAAAATAAAAAAAGTTGTCAAAACGTTCAATCTGTGAGAATGCAGCTTTAACGGTAACATATGACTTGTTGTATGACAAGTATTGTAATATACTTTGGGTTAAAATGCACATATATTCGCATTTCAGTGTTAGAAAAAGTGCACAAACGAATCTTTTGTTCTGTCTTCTTTCACTTGTATACACTTTTTCAAAACATTCCATCAAAAAGGTCACATACTTTTAACGTAATTAGACAACGCATTAACTGTTTAAAAAGTTGAAACAAAGAAAAACATTCGCAACATGTGTTTCATGTTATCGTTACGATCTACACGATTACTTTGATAACCCTTGTTTTAAAACATTAAAAAATTATCTTAGCAAATCATAAATGTATGTATGTATGTCTGTTTAAATTTCATCACAGCCACAACCACATCCTTCTGCGTATGGCGATGTGCCAAGAAGAAAGGAAAGAAAGATCAGTCTTGTAAGCATAATTCAGTACAGTTAATGTTAGTTTGTAATATGACAAATGCTTAAATAATCAGAAGATAATAGTCCACGGGAAATTTTAAAAATGGGGAAATTTCTGGAATTTGCCAATAACTGTGTCTTTTTTTTGCAACAAAATAACCAGAATAACTGTATAAAAAAAGTAATAATACAGTTTTATACACCGAAAGTATAGAAACCACGTATTTTGTGAAATATGATTTTGAGGTAAAATGTTTGAACCTTTAAATGTAAATGAGAATTTCTGTAACTTTGTCAAATTTTGCAATAAAATTACCAGAATTACTATAATGAATAAGTTATGTATTGCAGTTTTATACAGCTTAAGTATAGAAACTACGTAATTTTTAGAATTGTGATTTTAGGGAAAAAAATATTTTTAAATGAAGATGAAAAGTTCTGGAACTTGCCAATTACTTTGTCAATTTTTGCAATAAAAATATCAGCATTACTGTATTTGATTGACAGTATAATAAACCTTAAGTTATAAACTACGTTATTTTGTGACAAGTGAATTTTTAGGTAAAATGTTTGGGAAAAAAAATGAAAATTTCTGGATTTTATCAAGAACTGTGTCAATTGTTGCAATACAATTACCAGAATTACTTTATTTAATATATAATATAGTATAGTATTGCATACCTTAAGTAAAGAAATATTGTAAAGTGAAAATTCTGTTTTTAGGTAAAATGTTTAAAAACTCAGTTAAAATGAGAATTTCAGGAAATTGTCAATGACTTAGTCATATTTTGCAATACAATTACCAGAATAACAATATCTTATAGATCTTATATTACCTTATTACATACTTTAAGTATAGAAGCATTGAATTGTGTGAAATGCTTATCTTGCTGGAAAAAGGAAAGAACAAATGGATAAAGAGGGATTTTCTGGATTTTCCAATAACTTTGTGAGGCACTCAAAAAAAATCAACAAATTAACTGTATTGAATAGATATTATATAATAGCAGAGTAAACATAAAGTACAGAAACATCTTGTGTATTTAATGCAATTTTTGGGGTAAAACTAAACATAAAAAACTAAAAATTGGAAAATTTGGAATCAGTCAATATCCTGTTCAGTTTTCATATGAAATTTTCACAATATTTTTTTATGAACCATCATGTTATATTTGAAAAAAATACTTAAAAGTATAGAAACAGCCGATATAGTTTGATGTTATGTAAAATACTACAAAAAAGAAATGATTAAAAAGAAAAAATGTATGCTAAGTTTAGGTCCTTTTCTTTACCTGGATCAAAAGCTGAACAATTATGGTCATAGAAATGACATATGAGCTGCATATCGTAAAATATATTATTTAAAAATAATTTTGCTATCAAATCAATCAAAAAATGTGGTTTCTTCGTTTCCAAAAACCTTTTATACTTTGTGAGATATGCAAAATTGTTTTTTACATACATGAAACTCTGTTTTTAGTTAATAAGAGTAGTAATATCAGTGCCTTAATGTAACAAAAGATGCGCACAACCTTTCAACGAATGAGCAGCAGGCGTTGCACAACAAATTCCAACCTTCTTGTAGCTGCATGCTACTGTATGGCAGCCAGTTTGACAAGTTCACTGTAAAACTTTCATTCTATGAGCATGAGCTGGTGCTCTTTAAGTTATCACTGGATATAATAGTTTGTTACCTACTAGTTCCCAACCCCATTCTAGCGGGCTCAAAGCAGTATGTCTTTTCAAGTCCTGAATTTGTAGAAATACCAGCAAACTGTAACATATAGCACTTTATTATCACTGTTGATCCCAGCATTGTCCTTCATAAGCAAAAACGGCGTCATTCTTTCAAAACAGAAATTCTTTTATAGTTTTGCCAACCACTCTAGCTTCCACAATTGTCGCTAATCTATTTTGCCTCATCAGCATAATTCTCATACTATTTTTTCATTTACTATCACTCGATCACTCGAATGAAATGGTTATAAGAATCTGTAAATAATCTATATAATTTGCCAATGGCAAATTTTAAACATCATTATTTTATTGATTATTTACTTGCAAAATATCGTAGCTTGTATATTTTGAATCGTAAAATGTGCTTGAAGTCCAGTGCAGCTGGTCGTAAAATCTTCCAATATGTTCATCTTGTTATCGACACGACTTACTCGTTTACTTGGACAATTTCTGTTTTAAAACATTATCTCAGCAAAAAATATGTAGATAGTGAAATCATTCATTGAAATGCATGCATTAAGTTTTGTTAATTTTCATCTTTTACAGTCAGATTGTCTCGATGTGGAGTTGTTTTTACCAAAGATAAAACGTGTAAGCATATTTCATTTCAATTAATATTACTTTGTTATATGACAAATGCTTAAATGAATGATGGTTTTTAAATAATCTATATAATTTGCTATCTGTTAAATACAGTTATTTTGGTATTTTTATTGCTAAAGCCAAATTTGTAATAAAAAAAATCCAAAAAATCATACTTTCGTTTACAATTTTCAACATTTTACCAAAAAATCCTATTTTTCATTTGATGATGTGTCTATAGATTTGATATGTTATTGTGCTGTATACTTTCTATTAAAACAGTTTTCTATTATTATTTATTTTACTATAACTCGATCACTCGAGTAAAATGGTTATGAAAATCTGTAAATAATCTATATAATTTGCCAATGGCAAACTTTAAATATCATTATTTACTTGTTATTTACTTGTTATTTACCAAAATGATATTTCATCATAGCTTATCTATTTTGAATCGTAAAACGGGCTTGAAGTCCAGTGCAGCTGGTCGTAACATATTCCAATGTTATGTTCATCTTGTTATCGACACGATCTACACGTTTACTTGGACAATTTCTGTTTTAAAACATTATCTCAGGGAAAAAATATGTAGATAGTGAAATCATTCATTGAAATGCATGCATCAAGTTTTGTTAATTTTCGTTTTAATTTTCATCATACACAGTCAGATGGTCTCGACGATGAGCCGTTGCATTCACCAATGATAAAACGTGTAAGCATAATTCATTTCAATTAATATTACTTTGTTATATGACAAATGCTTAAATGAATTATGGTTTCAAAATTATATCGCCTCCTTTTTTAATCTTAAATCGGGCTTGAAGTTCAGTGGAGCTGGTCGTATAATTTTGGTACGTTATTAATGTGAAATTGATTTCTTTCTTTCTTTGCCGATATGATGGGTATATTTTTGGCACCAATGAACCATTAAATTGACCACAGAAAAACCTTGCCATCTATTGCTCAAATTATGCTGTGGAGGCCGTTTAGCAAATTGTAAATCATATGGTAGCTGTTTGACCTCCATTTAAAAAAAATGTAGTAACCACTGGCGGTACATATATTTAGACGCATAATATATTTGTTTATTTCAGTATAAGATCGTATTTTATTTCACGAGTGTCATAGAAAAACATATTTTATGAAAATATAGTTGAGTGGAATAAAATACGATATTACACTGAAATAAACAAAGTTTCTGTTTTTTATGCTTATTTTCCGAGTTTTATAGCATTTTAATTTATTATCTTAATTACCCCCTTTCTGAAAAGTGTGTTATTTACGCCTCTTCCCGTTGGGTGCCAATCATGCAAAATTATAGCTGTCAACTTTCTATATCCGGTTTGTTGAGAAAGAGTACTCGGATAGTCTGTTTAAAATTATAGTTTATTATTCGCTCATTTGTAGTGCATTTTTTATGAACAATTATCAATAAAGTTTTATAAGTGCATCCATGTTCTTAAATAAAGAACAAAAATGATAAAAAATAACAAAAACAATTTTATTTAAAGCGTGGTATGAATACATAACCAAATTACTGCGCCGCCATTTATTGAATAAAAATTTGTTAGGTTGAATGAGTTGGCAAAACAATTGCGTATAATCATTGGATATAAAACCATTTTCTTAGTTTAAGAGTGTGTTTCATGATATAGAATTCTATTTATGTTCGAACAGATGTTTACGTCTGTAATTTGTTTGGTATGAAAGCAAACGTTCAAACCTTCATCTTCAAGATAAAAAAAAAACGTTTAAAAATTGGGATAACCATTTTTCTAATAAACGGTAGTTTTCTTATTTACAAATATATCTTTATTTGAACTAATGTAACATTTCTTTAAATTTCAAATATTTTATTTGCAAACATTTTCTGTTTCAAAAGAGAAGTGTTCTGTTTTGATCAAGCGGGAGTAACTACAATGGGTTTTAAAAGTAGTTCTAAAATTTGATATTTTCACTCCTTATTTTGCAGTGAAAATATAAAATGGTTATTTTCACTGTTGTTACTTCACTGATAAAATCCATATTTTATCGAAAAGCATGAAAGAGTCAGCGATACTAAGTGTATTTGTCAGGTGTTATTACATTTTCAATGAAAAATGCGGTTTGCTACATTATGTTTTGCACAGTAACAAACATCTTTCCAATCAAATGTATACTTTTTTGAATGCATATCGATAGATCGAAGTGCCGATCTTAAAAGATAATATCTACTTGAGGTATTCTCATTGCTTAACGGAGGTCAAACCTCGCCCAAGACAAGTATAGTTTGCTTGCCGGTCTGCATGCGATTTAAATGAGCAAGAGAATGTCAATCTTTTCTGGTTCCAATTTTTTATTGTACAGTGGTGTCCCTAAACAAGATTGCTATCACTCCGGTAAAAAGCGAAGAAGTCCTTACCGTGTCTTTTTCGTATACACACTTTAATCTAGCTATGCTGGACTTCGATTCAGTATTATTCAGGATACTTTTAGCATTTCCTTGTACGTTTTCAGGTGAATGAGAAGAAAACAAAGAAAAAGGTCGGTTTTCATCTAAGAAAGATATACAGAATGTTATTTGTCGATTTGAAATTATACTATAATTAAAACTACTAACTATGTTTCTCTTTCTGATTTCAGAATTGTGTCTTTTAATCAATATTTGAACCTGTGAAGTACAACCGTACGACTGGTGTAAAAAAGGGGTGTTTCACATGAATAGTGGTATTAGTTGACAACTGCCTGTCACTTGACGTTAAGGAATGTGCTTACTTATGACTTGTTTGACCACTATTCGCCATACATGACCATTTTAAGAGTGAACAAAAACGCATTTGATACATTTTATTACATAAGTTAATGGACCTTTGAATCGATGTTTCTTTACATTATGTGCGTGCGTGCGCGCGCGCGTGTATGCGTGTATGTGTGTGTGTGTGTGTGTGTATGTGCGTGCGTGCGTGCGTGCGTGTGTGAGTTCGTGCATGCGTGTGTGCGTGCGTGCGTGCGTGCGCACGTGTGTGTGAGAGAGAGAGAGAGAGAGAGAGAGAGAGAGAAAGAGAGAGAGGTGCGTGCGTGACTGTGTTTAAGATTTGACGAATGTTTGAAATTCAATGATACAAAGGACTCTTGTTTAAATACCTCAGTAGTCGATCAAAGCACTAGAAGTGATTTTCAAAATACCACATGCTTTTAACGTAGCTTAGTAGAAGCAAGTCGCCGTTTTACAAAAACTTCAATTAACGATGTTGAGAAGTACAGTCCAAACTCTGATTTCTCGATTCCTTGATTGTGTCGGGCTTTTTGCGGAGTGTGGACTGTGTGTAAATATTTTGCGAATAATCAATAGAAATCTTCCAAAATCGAACTAACCATGCTTTTCAACTCATACAAGTTTCAGAAATATTATCATGCATGTCATCTTTAAAATGATTATTTGGATATCAATGCAAAGCGAAATTAACAGAAGGTCCAAGCTTGCTTGAATATACAATGAAACTTGTCTGTAAAGATAATCAAAGATGATGCACTCTTACTCCCAAGTAAGATTTACCACATTTAATAATATTGTTTTAATATTAAAAAAAAAGATAAATAACTGTCAAAAACAATGGTTCTTATGAAGGATAACGTGTTTTATTTGAAATGAGCATAAAACTTGGTATTTCTGCCTTATGAGTCTATAGTAAAGCACAGTAAATCTTTTAGCATTCACCAATCATTTAATATGTTTGCTCTTTCTGCTATTAGATACACGGTTAAAATCTTGTAAACAGTAATTAAATGCATAACTGCATTATTAAGTAAATAGTTTAAGGTTAGACAGTCAATCATGACGTATGTTAAACATGTGTATATTATGTATTGATTTTGAATAAGAGTGTCACTTTAAAAATGCAACGGCATTATCTATAATAACTTATGCCTATCGACAAAAAAGGTTAGTAGCAGTTGATATTTTTTACACAAGTTTCACGGTAATGAACATTCATAGTGCCACTAAAAGACGTGATTTTATTCAAAGCACTCTTAATGTATATACAAGTGTAAGCAATATAAAGCTGTATCAACATACAAGAGAATAATAAATGCAAAATGCAGCAATAAAACATACATGTATGTGAAGAAAGCATACACATAGTATATGTATGTCAGGGAAGGAAGTAAGAAAATGATAAAAAAATAATTAAGAAAGTGCAGGAATGTGTTGGTTCGTTGCCTAAAACAAAGGTCTTGTTTTTTAAAGTTGATGTAAAATAATTTTTCATAAGTTTATTTTTATGATTGCATATATTGCCATTTGTGTGTTGTCCACTGTACATAAACTATTGTATTGCATTGCGTGTGTTTCAGTTTTGATATAATTGCAGATGGCTTAATAGTGTATAATAATCAAGTATTCGATATTTTAATGTTGTCAAAAAGGAATAATTAGCAATTAAATGAGCCATCATAATGGGAATTTCTAACATGTGAACTAAAGAAGTGGATCACGTGTATATATTGTTATATCGTTCTATAGTTTTATAAAATAGATAATGAAAGATAAAAAGTGTGTGCTTAAGTAAAGAAAATAGTTAAGTAATAGAGAAATGATAATAAATAAACAAGAAGAAAAAGATCAATGAATCTACATCTTGTTATATCTGTGAAAGGAAATACACAAAATCAGTCTACAAAAATGACAAGTATATACCTGTATATACCTGTAAGAGATTATTGTCACTTCCAAGGGTTGTACAGAGGCTCTACATACAGTTTATGCTATACATGCCACATATTAACTAATATATTTATGTAGTTTCATAACTTACGTGGACATGGTGGCGATATCATTAAGCAGGTAATGTATTAAAAGAAAAAAAGAAAATGGATTTAGGAAAAATAGAACAAGAAAGAGGTTTAGTACAATAAAACAATTGGTGTAATTCCAAATAACATAAAAACGTACATGGTATTTATGATACGTAATAAAGTATTTGTTGACATTTGTTTATTTCGTAATAAATATCTTCAAGTTTTAGAAGATAATTTACGTTCACATGTTATTTGTTAGACAAGACTTTCATAAAAAAAAAACTAAAAAAGAAATGTAGTTTACCTATATGAATATATGAATGATTTCGAGAATTTTGAAGATACCTCTTTACCACCAAAACAGTCCCATAAGCTTATGTACCTAAATTGTTGATTTCTTGAATACTGCAATATGGTTTCGAACCGAAAAATGAGAAGGACATAGGCTGGTCTAGATAATGATTTCTTGGAAAAAGTACATCAGGAGTATTCACTGAAACTAAGTCAAGAACTAATCTATGCTTAATTAAAAGGACAGAGGCTGGTCTGGATTTCTTGGAAAAGTATATATAATGTACTCTCACCGAAACTAAGTCACAAACTAATTAATTCCTTATAAGAAGGACAGAGGCTGGAATGGATTTCTTGGAAACAGTATATCGAAAGTACTGTCACCGATACTTATTCCCAAACTATTACATCCTTAGTAGACAAGTAGCTACATTTATGAAAAACGGAAGTATAAACAATGGAATAGTTTGAAACGCTCTCAGAACTGCCAAGAGCTAATAGGAACTTGTACGAGCTACTTTAAATCACAATGAATTGTTATTATCTAAGGAAATAAATTATAACGAAACTATTCGATACACAGAAAGGAAGTTTACTTTCAAGTTATTCCATATTTTTGCGTATTTTTAGAAATACCGTCATTCGTGAAAGTTGTTCATTTAAAACGGATCTCGATAACGTCATAATCATATCAATATGCATGTAAAAGTTTTAGATTTCATTAGGTTATGTACCTTTGATTTTGTATATTGGCGCGCGAATGACGTCAGCAATGTGTGAAAATCAAACAGTTTAATTTAAGACAAAAACAAAATCATGGTGCTCAAATTATCACCCTAAAATAGTATGCACATGTTTTAACACTAAGTTTATTTATTAAAAAAATTTGTTGTTTTGATCACATCTTGTCATGAAGAAAATGTATGAAAACAAGTCACATCTGTTGCATCTGTTGTTAAAGTAAACAATGGCAAACGCAGATATATACATTTCATAAAAAATCATAAAATGGCTACTTTGAACTTTACAATATCGGGTCCTTTAAACTAAAAGAAATATATTCCTCTTTTTTCAATGCACAGACAAACTTTTCCTGATATGTGAGTATGAAATATCAAATTGTAATCAGATAGTGTTGTGGGTGTTTTTCTGAATAGGCTCGTAATTGTACCTAGCTTGAGGAGTTTTTTTTTATTTTCGAAGATTTTACAAAATAATAACGGATCAACAGGTTTGTCTAATTAAACATTGCCAATCATGAAATACTAATCTACCTAACTGTACAACGAATTCGAGATATTACATGTTCGCATTATATAAAATAAATAGAATTTAAAATGTCTATTGACCCCCAAATTAAGGTCCTGAATGTTTAGGGAAAACACAAGTGATGACCTAGATAACAGATGGTTTCTTGATTTCTTGATTTTCATGGACAGACAGAAGTGTTTTTGGACAAATAGAGGTACTATCTAGATAGCTCCTTTATTCAGTTTAAAAACAGAAATAAGTGATGACGTAAATAACGTTTTCTTTGTGTTTATGGGCGGACGGAAGTGATGACCTAGATGACAGATGGTTTCTTGATTTTTATGGACAGACAGAAGTGTTCATGGAATAAAAGAGGTTCTATCAAGATGATAGCTTCTTCATTCAGTTTAAAACAGAAATAAGTGATGACGTAAATAACGTTTTCTTGGTGTTTATGGGCGGACGGAGGTGATGACCTAGATGACAGATGGTTTCTTGATTTTTATGGACAGACAGAAGTGTTCATGGAAAAAAAGAGGATCTATCTAGATGATAGCTCCTTCATTCAGTTTAAAACAGAAATAAGTGATGACGTAAATAACGTTTTCTTGGTGTTTATGGGCGGACGGAGGTGATGACCTAGATGACAGATGGTTTCTTGATTTTTATGGACAGACAGAAGTGTTGATGTAAAAAAAGAGGTTCTATCTAGATGATAGCTTCTTCATTCAGTTTAAAACAGAAATAAGTGATGACGTAAATAACGTTTTCTTGGTGTTTATGGGCGGACGGAAGTGATGACTTAGATGACAGATGGTTTCTTGATTTTTATGGACAGACAGAAGTGTTCATGGAAAAAAGAGGATCTATCTAGATGATAGCTCCTTCATTCAGTTTAAAACAGAAATAAGTGATGACGTAAATAACGTTTTCTTGGTGTTTATGGGCGGACGGAGGTGATGACCTAGATGACAGATGGTTTCTTGTTTTTTATGGACAGACAGAAGTGTTGATGGAAAAAAGAGGTTCTATCTAGATGATAGCTTCTTCATTCAGTTTAAAACAGAAATAAGTGATGACGTAAATAACGTTTTCTTGGTGTTTATGGGCGGACGGAGGTGATGACCTAGATGACAGATGGTTTCTTGATTTTTATGGACAGACAGAAGTGTTGATGGAAAAAAGAGGTTTTATCTAGATGATAGCTTCTTCATTCAGTTTAAAACAGAAATAAGTGATGACGTAAATAACGTTTTCTTGGTGTTTATGGGCGGACGGAGGTGATGACCTAGATGACAGATGGTTTCTTGATTTTTATGGACAGACAGAAGTGTTCATGGAAAAAAAGAGGATCTATCTAGATGATAGCTCCTTCATTCAGTTTAAAACAGAAATAAGTGATGACGTAAATAACGTTTTCTTGGTGTTTATGGGCGGACGGAGGTGATGACCTAGATGACAGATGGTTTCTTGATTTTTATGGACAGACAGAAGTGTTCATGGAAAAAAAGAGGTTCTATCTAGATGATAGATTCTTTATTCAGTTTAAAAAACAGAAATAAGTGATGACGAAAATAACGTTTTCTTGGTGTTTATGGACAGACAGAAGTGGTGACCAAGAAAACAATGACTGGATTCTTATGGTCACAAAGAAGTGAAGACCTTGGTCACAATTCCAGTATGTTTATGGGCAGACGGAAGTGATGACCTAGAATTTCTGGTTGTTTATGAGCAAACAGAAGTGGTGACTTAGATAACGAATCATGTAACACAAGCATGTCGACCACGACCAAAACGACACACTACTCTCAGCCCCCCCCCCCTCCTCAAAACGAGTTGACCTTAATAAAAGCTCATGTGTGTTTATGGACAAACAGAAGAGATGACCTAAATTAAAATTCATGGATGGAAATTGAGCGACACAGATGTGATGACCTAGATTACAGTTCATGTGTATTTTTAGACAAACAGACGTGATGAACAAAATGGTGCCTGTTGAAGTAAGCTTCCGGATGGTTATTGGCCGGTAGAAGTGATGAGTGGTTGAATGTTGACGGACAGACAGAAGTGTTATCCTGTATGGTAATTGATAAACAGACGTGATGATTTAGTTGACAGATCAATGCTTCGAGGCTGAAAGCATCAGTTGACAGTAAAGAGTAAAGAATAGGTGTTAGAAAAGGACAACACTGGAAGAGACATACATGTACATTTTAACTGTAACAATACACAGAATGTGCACATTACACACATACACGTACTCACAAGCACATAGCACAAGTACACGTTCTCATCGACCCATAACACACGTATACACTCAGTGTCATATAAAACATATACACGTACTCACAAGCACATAACACAAGTACACGTTCACTTCGACCCATAACACACGTATACGTACTCAGTGTCACATAACACACATACACGTACTCACAGAAACATAACACACATACACGCACTCACAGACACATAACACACACACACGCACTCACAGACACATAACACACGTACACGCACTCACAGACACATAACACACATACACACACTCACAGACACATAACACACATACACGCACTCACAGACACATAACACACATACACACACTCACAGACACATAACACACATACACGCACTCAGTGTCACATAACACACATACACGCACTCACAGACACATAACACACATACACGTACTCACAGAAACATAACACACATACACGCACTCACTGACACATAACACACATACACGCACTCACAGACACATAACACACGTACACGTACTCACAGACACATAACACACTTACACGTACTCACAGACACATAACACACATACACGCACTCACAGACACATAACACACATACACGCACTCACAGACACATAACACACATACACACACTCACAGACACATAACACACATACACACACTCACAGACACATAACACACATACACGCACTCACAGACACATAACACACATACACGTACTCACAGAAACCTAACACACATACACGCACTCACTGACACATAACACACATACACGTACTCACAGACACATAACACACGTACACGTACTCACAGACACATAACACACATACACGTACTCACAGAAACATAACACACATACACGCACTCACTGACACATAACACACATACACGTACTCACAGACACATAACACACGTACACGTACTCACAGACACATAACACACTTACACATACTCACAGACACATAACACACATACACGCACTCACAGACACATAACACACATACACGTACTCACAGAAACATAACACACATACACGCACTCACTGACACATAATACACATACACGCACTCACAGACACATAACACACGTACGCGTACTCACAGACACATAACACACTTACACGTACTCACAGACACATAACACACATACACGCACTCACAGACACATAACACACATACACGCGTACTCACAGACACATAACACACGTACACGCACTCACAGACACATAACACACATACACGTACTCACAGACACATAACACACATACACGCACTCACAGACACATAACACACATACACGTACTCACAGACACATAACACACATACACGCACTCACAGACACATAACACACGTACACGTACTTACAGACACATAACACACATACACGCACTCACAGACACATAACACACGTACACGTACTTACAGACACATAACACACATACACGTACTCACAGAAACATAACACACATACACGCACTCACAGACACATAACACACATACACGCACTCACAGACACATAACACACATACACGTACTCACAGACACATAACACACATACACGCACTCACAGACACATAACACACATACACGCACTCACAGACACATAACACACATGCACGCACTCACAGACACATAACACACGTACACGCACTCACAGACACATAACACACGTACACGCACTCACAGACACATAACACACATACACGTACTCACAGAAACATAACACACGAACACGTACTCACAGAAACATAACACACATACACGCACTCACAGACACATAACACACATACACGCACTCACAGACACATAACACACTTACACGTACTCACAGAAACATAACACACGAACACGTACTCACAGAAACATAACACACGAACACGTACTCACAGACACATAACACACTTACACGTACTCACAGACACATAACACTCGTAGACGCACTCACAGACACATAACACACGTACACGCACTCACAGACACATAACACACATACACGCACTCACAGACACATAACACACATACACGTACTCACAGAAACATAACACACGAACACGTACTCACAGAAACATAACACACATACACGTACTCACAGACACATAACACACGTACACGTACTTACAGACACATAACACACATACACGCACTCACAGACACATAACACATGTACACGCACTCACAGACACATAACACACATACACGCACTCACAGACACATAACACACATACACGTACTCACAGAAACATAACACACGAACACGTACTCACAGAAACATAACACACATACACGTACTCACAGACACATAACACACGTACACGTACTTACAGACACATAACACACATACACGCACTCACAGACACATAACACACGTACACGTACTTACAGACACATAACACACATACACGCACTCACAGACACATAACACTCGTAGACGCACTCACAGACACATAAAACACATACACGTACTCACAGTCACATAACACACATACACGTACTCACAGAAACATAACACACGAACACGCACTCACAGACACATAACACACGTACGCGTACTCACAGACACATAACACACTTACATGTACTCACAGACACATAACACACATACACGCACTCACAGACACATAACACACATACACGCGTACTCACAGACACATAACACACGTACACGCACTCACAGACACATAACACACATACACGTACTCACAGACACATAACACACATACACGCACTCACAGACACATAACACACATACACGTACTCACAGACACATAACACACATACACGCACTCACAGACACATAACACACGTACACGTACTTACAGACACATAACACACATACACGCACTCACAGACACATAACACACGTACACGTACTTACAGACACATAACACACATACACGTACTCACAGAAACATAACACACATACACGCACTCACAGACACATAACACACATACACGCACTCACAGACACATAACACACATACACGCACTCACAGACACATAACACACATACACGCACTCACAGACACATAACACACATACACGCACTCACAGACACATAACACACATGCACGCACTCACAGACACATAACACACGTACACGCACTCACAGACACATAACACACGTACACGCACTCACAGACACATAACACACATACACGTACTCACAGAAACATAACACACGAACACGTACTCACAGAAACATAACACACATACACGCACTCACAGACACATAACACACATACACGCACTCACAGACACATAACACACATACACGTACTCACAGAAACATAACACACGAACACGTACTCACAGAAACATAACACACGAACACGTACTCACAGACACATAACACACTTACACGTACTCACAGACACATAACACTCGTAGACGCACTCACAGACACATAACACACGTACACGCACTCACAGACACATAACACACATACACGCACTCACAGACACATAACACACATACACGTACTCACAGAAACATAACACACGAACACGTACTCACAGAAACATAACACACATACACGTACTCACAGACACATAACACACGTACACGTACTTACAGACACATAACACACATACACGCACTCACAGACACATAACACACGTACACGCACTCACAGACACATAACACACATACACGCACTCACAGACACATAACACACATACACGTACTCACAGAAACATAACACACGAACACGTACTCACAGAAACATAACACACATACACGTACTCACAGACACATAACACACGTACACGTACTTACAGACACATAACACACATACACGCACTCACAGACACATAACACACGTACACGTACTTACAGACACATAACACACATACACGCACTCACAGACACATAACACTCGTAGACGCACTCACAGACACATAAAACACATACACGTACTCACAGTCACATAACACACATACACGTACTCACAGAAACATAACACACGAACACGCACTCACAGACACATAACACACGTACACGTACTTACAGACACATAACACACATACACGCACTCACAGACACATAACACTCGTAGACGCACTCACAGACACATAACACACATACACGCACTCACAGTCACATAACACACATACACGTACTCACAGAAACATAACACACGAACACGCACTCACAGACACATAACACACGTACACGTACTTACAGACACATAACACACATACACGCACTCACAGACACATAACACTCGTAGACGCACTCACAGACACATAACACACATACACGTACTTACAGACACATAACACACATACACGTACTCACAGAAACATAACACACATACACGCACTCACAGTCACATAACACACATACACGTACTCACAGAAACATAACACACGAACACGCACTCACAGACACATAACACACGTACACGTACTTACAGACACATAACACACATACACGCACTCACAGACACATAACACTCGTAGACGCACTCACAGACACATAAAACACATACACGTACTCACAGAAACATAACACACGTTCACGCACTCACAGACACATAACACACGTACACGTACTTACAGACACATAACACACATACACGCACTAACAGACACATAACACACATACAAGAACTCACAGACACATAACACACGTACACGCACTCACAGACACATAACACACATACACGTACTCACAGACACATAACACACGTTCACGCACTCACAGACACATAACACACGTACACGTACTTACAGACACATAACACACATACACGCACTCAGAGACACATAACACACGTACACGTACTCACAGATACATAACACACATACACGCACTCACAGACACATAACATACATACACGCACTCACAGACACATAACATACGTTCACGCACTCACAGACACATAACACACGTACACGTACTTACAGACACATAACAAACATACACACACTCACAGACACATAACACACGGACACGTACTCACAGACACATAACACACGTACGCGCACTCACTGACACATAACACACGTACGCGCACTCACAGACACATAACACACGGACACACACTCACAGACACATAACACACGGACACGCACTCACAGACACATAACACACGTACGCGCACTCACTGACACATAACACACGTACGCGCACTCACAGACACATAACACACGTACGCGCACTCACTGACACATAACACACTTACACGCACTCACTGACACATAACACACGTACGCGCACTCACAGACACATAACACACGTACGCGCACTCACTGACACATAACACACGTACGCGCACTCACTGACACATAACACACGTACGCGCACTCACTGACACATAACACACGTACGCGCACTCACTGACACATAACACACGTACGCGCACTCACTGACACATAACACACGTACGCGCACTCACTGACACATAACACACATACACGCACTCACAGACACATAACACACGTACGCGCACTCACTGACACATAACACACGTACGCGCACTCACTAGCACATAACACACGTACGCGCACTCACTGACACATAACACACGTACGCGCACTCACTGACACATAACACACGTACGCGCACTCACTGACACATAACACACGGACACACACTCACAGACACATAACACACGTACGCGCACTCACTGACACATAACACACGTACGCGCACTCACTGACACATAACACACGGACACACACTCACAGACACATAACACACGTACACGTACTCACAGACACATAACACACGTACGCGCACTCACTGACACATAACACACGGACACACACTCACAGACACATAACACACGTATGCGCACTCACTGACACATAACACACGGACACGTACTCACAGACACATAACACACGTACGCGCACTCACTGACACATAACACACGTACGCGCACTCACTGACACATAACACACGCACACACACTCACAGACACATAACACACGTACGCGCACTCACTGACACATAACACACGTACGCGCACTCACTGACACATAACACACGGACACACACTCACTGACACATAACACACGTACGCGCACTCACTGACACATAACACACGTACGCGCACTCACTGACACATAACACACGGACACACACTCACTGACACATAACACACGTACGCGCACTCACTGACACATAACACACGGACACACACTCACAGACACATAACACACGTACGCGCACTCACTGACACATAACACACGTACGCGCACTCACTGACACACAAAACACGTACACGTAATAAAATACACATAGTGCATGTCCTCGCTGCTACAACCTTAATTGTGGTTAGAGCGCCGTGTTGGTGTTTCGGCTGTTTTTCATTCGACACTGGGCTCACTTTTCCAATCAGTTTAACCTTTTCTGAAGAGAAAGGGGGAGTGGGTTGAGAGAAGAGATTCTGGTTGGCTCAGTAGGTTAGAGCGACATGCTTGTGTTCCGGTGGTTGTTGGTTCAAGCCCAACTCAAACGTGAAAAGCTGACGTTTCCTCCAAGTCCAAGGTTAGGTTTGCCGATTTCAGAATAGGCTTGATTAATTTCAGTTTATTTGTACGATGTATCATCTGTTTTATCAGAAATATATGATACATACTACTCGTGTTTCAACATATATACTGTATGCATACCGAAACAAACTGTAGAAGTTAACAAAAACAAACAATGCTATAACAGACTCTAGCCCGACTTTGTGACTGTTGATGGGAATGCCAATCGGCAATTTGACCATTGTTTTGAATTCGTCTTTTGGGAGAATTAGAGGTTGTATTGTGAAACTTGGAAAGCTCGGTAACTCTGTTCGGGGTATTGGAGGTTGTATTGTGAAACTATGAAAGTTCGAAAATTTATTTTGGGGGTATAAGAGGTTGTATTGTGAAACTTGGAAAACTCAGTCACTTTTTTGGGGGTATCAGAGGTATAATTTGAAACTTTACAGAGCTCCGTAACTATCAGCTCGCTTGGACAACTCAGTTACTATCATCTCGGTATTGGAGTGTGTATTGTAAAACTTAGATAACTCAGTTACTATCATCTCGGTGTTGGAGTTTGTATTGTGACACTTGGAGAACTCAGTTTCTATCATCTCGGTATTGGAGTTTGTATTGTGAAACTTGACGAACTCAGTTTCTATGATCTCGATATTGGAGTTTGTATTGTGAAACATGGCGAACTCAGTTACTAGCATCTCGGTATTGGAGTTTGTGTTGTCAAACTTGGCGAACTCAGTTTCTATCATCTCGGTTTTGGAGTTTGTATTGTGAAACTTGGCGAACTCAGTTATTCTCGTCTCGGTATAAGGTTTGTATTGTGAAACTTGGCGAACTCATTTTCTATCATCTCGGTATTGGAGTTTGTATTGTGAAACTTGGCGAACTCAGTTACTCTCATCTCTGTATTGGAGTTTGTATTGTGAAACTTGGACAACTCAGTTACTATCATCTCGGTATTAGAGTTTGTATTGTGCCACTTGGACAACTCAGTAACTATCATCTCGGTATTAGAGTTTGTATTGTGACACTTGGACAACTCAGTTACTATCATCTCGGTATTAGAGTTTGTATTGTGACACTTGGACAACTCAGTTACTATCATCTCGGTATTAGAGTTTGTATTGTGAAACTTGGACAACTCAGTTACTATCATCTCGGTATTGGAGTTTGTATTGTGACACTTGGACAACTCAGTTACTATCATCTCGGTATTGGAGTTTGTATTGTGACACTTGGACAACTCAGTTACTATCATCTCGGTATTAGAGTTTGTATTGTGACACTTGGACAACTCAGTTACTATCATCTCTGTATTAGAGTTTGTATTGTGAAACTTGGACAACTCAGTTACTATCATCTCGGTATTAGAGTTTGTATTGTGAAACTTGGACAACTCAGTTACTATCATCTCGGTATTAGAGTTTGTATTGTGAAACTTGGACAACTCAGTTACTATCATCTCGGTATTAGAGTTTGTATTGTGACACTTGGACAACTCAGTTACTATCATCTCGGTATTAGAGTTTGTGTTGTGAAACTTGGACAACTCAGTTACTGTCATCTCGGTATTAGAGTTTGTGTTGTGAAACTTGGACAACTCAGTTACTATCATCTCGGTATTAGAGTTTGTTTTGTGAACCTTACACAACTCAGTTACTATCATCTCGGTATTGGAGTTTGTGTTGTGAAACTTGGACAACTCAGTTACTAGCATCTCGGTATTGGAGTTTGTGTTGTGAAACTTGGACAACTCAGTTACTAGCATCTCGGTATTGGAGTTTGTGTTGTGAAACTTGGACAACTCAGTAACTATCATCTCGGTATTGGAGTTTGTATTGTGAAACTTGGACAACTCAGTTACTATCATCTCGGTATTGGAGTTTGTGTTGTGAAACTTGGACAACTCCGTTACTTTCATCTCGGTATTGGTGTTTGTGTTGTGAGATTTGGACAACTCCGTTACTATCATCTCGATATTAGAGTTTGTATTGTGAAACTTGGAGAACTCAGTTACTATCATCTCGGTATTAGAGTTTGTATTGTGAAACTTGGAGAACTCAGTTACTATCATCTCGGTATTGGAGTTTGTATTGTGACACTTGGCCATCTCAGTTAGCATCATCTCGGTATTGGAGTTTAAATTGTAAAACTTAGAGAACTCAGTTACTATCATCTCGGTATTACAGTTTGTGTTTTGAAACTTGGAGACTCAGTTACTATCATTTCGGTACAAGAGTTTGCATTGTAAAACTTTGGGAACTCAAATACTTTCATCTCGGTATTAGAGTTTGTAGTGTGAAACTTGTGGAACTCAGTTACTTTCAACTCGGTATTAGAGTGTGTAGTGTGAAACTTGTGGAACTCAGTTACTGTCATCTCGGTATTAGAGTTTGTAGTGTGAAACTTGTGGAACTCAGTTACTGTCATCTCGGTATTAGAGTGTGTAGTGTGAAATTTGTGGAACTCAGTTACTGTCATCTCGGTATAAGAGTGTGTAGTGTGAAGCTTGTGGAACTCAGTTTCTGTCATCTCGGTATTAGAGTTTGTGTTGTGCAACTTGAACAACTCAGTTACTGTCATCTCGATATAAGAGTTTGTGTTGTGAAACTTGGACAACTCAGTTACTCTCGTCTGGGTATTAGAGTTTGTACTGTAAAGTTTTGAAAACTCAATCACTTTTATCTCGGTATTGGAGTTTGTATTGTGAAACTTTGAGAACCCAGTTACACATTTCTGGGTATAGCAGTTTATATTGTAAAACTTGGAGATCTGTTTACCCTTATATTGGTTTAGCAGTTTATATTGTGAAACTTGGAGATTTGTTTTACCGTCATTTGGGTAAAGGTCTTTAAATTGTGAAATTTGGCGAACCCAGTTACTTTCATTTCGATATTATATATATTGTGTTTTGAAACTTTGATAACCCCGTTCTGTTTAATGTCATGTGATATTTTCTTCTCCTTCGTCGCATTGGTGCTTTCCTCAAAGAACGATAATGGGGTGTTATTTGAACAGAATAGCACGCAGGCGTCATTTTACTCGTATCTTACAAATGTTTGTTCGATCGAAATAATACACACTAACACAAAGCAATTATGTGTAAACCATTTAACAATTGATAGTATTACTAATTACAAGCGAACAAAATAGTAAGGTTTCCTCTATTTATTATTTCTGAGGTAAATTGGAACTAAGTTTAACAGGAAAGTCCACTTGTCCATAAAAGCTCAGGCGTAACCCCACAGTAATGAATAAGGTGAGCCGAACTCTAATCAAACTAAGCGTCATTTTCTAATATACTCGTAACATATTTATCAATACATAAATAAACCAATGAGGGATCATTTACGGAGTTGAAAATGAATATTCCGGGGAGATATCCATTTGAACTCATATGGAGACAGTGTTGACGGTTTTTTACACATATTGACCTTCAATAAATACATATATAGCGTATTCATGTTATCACTTGTCGTGGAGATATTGTCTTTTATATATACTATTTGAGTCTTGGCATCTGTTTTCGTATAAATGTAGTGTCTATTGTAATTCAATTCAATATTTCCACAAGAGTAATAACATGCTGTTAGCTTTTGTTTTTCAATGTCAGAAAAAGTGTCAATTCATTTATAAAATTGCGTCTCATGAATAAGTTTGACCGTTCATCACATTTTAAAAAGCACTGTCACATTGTTTTGTTTTAAAGTCAGTTCCATACTATCGTTACATCACCCTCAAAGGCGGGAAAGACTTTGAACGTCCGGGTAAGAAGGGGGTTCTCTTCTCTCTAGACCGCTCTGAAAGTGAAACAAAAATATAATTGTAGTCTTACTTATTAAATAATTAATAACAGTAAACAAGAGAACTTCAAGTTCTTCGTTTGTTTACACAGGAAATAAAATATCAATAAATGCGCATGCGCGCAGTCATTGGCAATCTCCGTGTACTTCCGTACCGGATGACAGGGTTTTTTACAGTAAAATTTCTCTCTCTTAGTGACAGTAACCTTTGACAGTATTATTACCTGTGCCGTTTGGGGATTTTGATATGCGTATTATTAAATCACAATACAGGTAATCAGATCATTATAATCAATTTAATTGAACATTGAAAAAAATAGCAACTTGAAAGATTCGATATTATTAGGAACTCTTTCTTAGGGAATAATGCAATAACATGTCATCAATAATACAATGAAAACTACAGGGACTTACCAAGTAGTCAAAACTTCAAAAGTAAACACTGTTTTAAGGCACAAGACAATTACCCAAACGACGATGAACTAGAGAAAAACGTATTTAATAACATGAGACAGTCATGAAATGTTGCAAACATAGTTTAACCTAATTTTTAAGTATATGTATTAGTTTTTTTCTACTTTATATGCATGACATTACATAAGTATTTATTTTATTCATGATCATAATTATATCGTGTTGAAATCTTAATTAGCTACCATAGCAGAATGCTAGAATTTCAAAACTATACCTTTGCTCATATCGTTTATGACTCCGAGGAGACAATGGTCTTCTTTCGGATCTGTAAACAAATAATGGACGGTGAGTCATATTCAAACGTAAACACAATTTGTTATATCTACTGATAGATACGGAGACGACTTATATGTTATATCGTTATAATATTTACCGCATATATTTTCCCTGTCACTATTTGAGTGACCTAGGTTTACGACGAAAATACCTCATTGAAACAGGCACCAGGTGAAGAAGATTAATAATGACCTGACTAAGGGCATGTCACAATTTATTTACTATGACAGTTCCTCTTTATAATATTAAGGGTCATGGGGGCCATCTTGGATTTTGGCCGCCATCTTGAACGAAATTGAGCTATGTCCTGAGCACTTTTTAACTTAAACATACATATGTATCATCAGACAATTTTTCATAATTATAACCCAAAGTGCAAAATTGGGTGAAATTTTGTTACGATATGACTGGACTATGTGAAGAAGATTCTTGATCAATGACTTACCACAGTAGTGGAGCTGCTGCTGCCGCTGCCGATAGCGCTAGTGGACATGGCGCGGTTGGCGAGGCGAACCTTCTGCAGGTTGTTCTCAGCCGAGTCGGCTCTCTCTTCAGTGCTTTCCAGCTCGGCAGCCACCTTTCGGTACTTGGCAAGGTTGATTGCGGCAACTTCCTCCTAAACACATTCAAAACATACATCATGTATTGAGTGTACTTTAGGCAGGAAGGATTACAGTCAAATGGATTAATGACATATAAAGTGTTCGAAGAATATCAAAATGCAATAGAAACATTAACTTACGGCTTCCTCTGACATGCGCTTGTAGGTCTTGATCTTGGCCTGGAGTTTGTCGATGAGTTCCTGTAGACGCTCCTGGTTCTTGCGGTCTTCATCCACCTGGAAGGCAAGCTCCTTGAGGCGGCGGTCGGCCTTGCGAGCGTTCTTCTGGGTTTCCGCATGGCGGCGTTGTTCGCTGTCTAACTCAGCCTCCAATTCGGTTACCCTGCTCTCAAGCTTAGCGAGGGCAGCCTTACCACCCTTAAGAGCCTTTGTTTCCGCTTCGTCCAGACGCAGAAGGGTTTCCTTCAGCTGTAATTCAAGGGAATGGCGCATCTTTTCAATTGAAGAAGAGTGGTCCTTTTCCGAGCGGAGTTCGTCGACAAGACGGTTTGAGTCAAGAGTAAGTTTCTTGCACTGGTCATCAGAGCTACGAACCTCGGAGCTCATTTCTTCCAAATCGTTAGCCATAGCGGTAATGTCAGCCTCAACACGCCTCTTCGCGCTGGCGATGCTCTGAATCTGAGAGCTCAGCTCATTAACACGATCGGTAGCTTCAACGAGCTCATTCTCGGCCGCCTTGCGAGCCCTGTCGGCGGAATCCAAAGCGCTACGGATCTCTTCACACTCGACCTGTATGATTGTCACCCTGCGCTCAGAGATCTGCAGTGCTTCAAGAGCCTCTGTTGTCTTGCGCCTTTCGTCATCAATTGCGGACTGGAATTCTCTTGCTTGTTCTTGGAAGCGTTTGGCATTCTTCTCCATCTCAGCGCGGGCACGGTTAGCGGCATCAAGAGCAGCTTCAAGCTCGTTGATGTCGGATTCAAGCTTCTTGCGTATCCTGAGAGCTTCAGCCTTGGCCTTGGACTCAGCTTCAAGAGAGGCTTGCATGGATTCTATCTGGCGAGCGTTGTTGCGTCTGAAAAGTAATATGAATTAAGAAAACATTTAGTTCAGGAGACATCCTCCAGATTATGCAATTACTAAAGAGAACTTTTATTTAAAAGTACAGAAAAAATGCGATTATGGAAAATGCTAATCATTTTATTTACGTTCAGTCTAACGTTGTAGCTTACCTGGTGTTCTCGAACTCTTCCTCCTTCTCGGCGATCCTGCGGTCGATCTCTGATCGGATGCCCATGATCTCGAGCTGGGCGCGGGAGACCTTGGCCTCCTCCTGCTCCAGTGTGGATTCAGCCTCCTCGAGGGCGGCCTGCAGCTCCTGCTTCTCCATCTCGATGCGTCGGCGGGTCTTCTCAACCTCATGCACACTTCTGCCACTTTCGTTCACCTGCTCCGTGAGTTCATGGATCTCGACTGAAAGAAATGATGTGTGACTGCGTTATGCTTTTGTTAAAAACGTTGGAAGGCATACAGCTACATAGTTTCTGTATGAAATAATATTTATGCAAAAAGCTACAGAAACAAGCTCAGTAGCAAAAGGTTTAAACATAACCCGGTTTAGTGGCACTGGGCAAACGCCAAAGACATAGAACACAAAAACCCACTGTCACGTATTTTCGTAATAATTGCTTTTGTTACTGTCAAAACTGTACACATACAAAGATTTTCTAATTCCATAAACAAATCAAGCAATGTAAAAAGCAATACAGGAGCAGATTGTTTTCTCTTTTTTTAAATGTTATGCTTACCGGAGAGGTTGCTGTTTTCACGCCTGACAGAATCAACAGTTGACTGAACCTCGTCCAAAGTGGCCTTGGTACGGAATAACTCGGCAGAGTAGCTGCGGGACTCTTTCTGTGAATTGTCGAGTTCTGATTGGATACTACGGACCTTAAGCTGCCAGTCGGCAATAACCTTGTCGAAGGACTTGCACTTCTTCTCTAAAGAATTGGCGTTAGCGTTTGCACGATCAGCGCCAATAACAGCATCCTCAAGCTCCATTTGCAGACGGTTTCTGCTCTTCTCGAGCTGGTTGACCTTGTTGTTAGCGGAGTCCAATGATGCTTCTGCCTCTGAAAGCTTGGCTGACAGTTTCCTGCGGACCTCTTCCAGCTCCTCAGCCTTGGCCAATCCCTCGGACTCGTACTTGGATCTCCAGGTCTGGGCGTCGGCATTGGCGCGGGAAAGCTGCCTCTGGAGCTCTGATTTAGCGTCAGACTCCTCCTCAAGCTGCTCACGAAGAGCATCGAGTTCAGCCATCAGATTCCTGAGCTCATTGGCAAGCTTCTGGCGGGCCTTTAAAGAAAGAAATCGATAATTAAATACTGACGTTACTTTAGTTCAATGCCCCATTACGATTTGCGTTTTTTTTTATCCTACACAAATACTTGTATAAATAGTATGCATACCCTGGACTCATCCTCAAGTGAGCGTTTGGCCTCATCCAACTGAGACACGAGGTTTCCACGTTCACGGTTCAGCTGGTTGCAGCGGCCTTCAGCATCCTCGAGGTTCCTTGCCAGCTCAGCGTTCTCAGCCTTAATGAAACATTGGAGAATGTGTGATAGCTGAGTTTCTTATTATTATTTTAGTCATTATAAACATTTTTTTATATCATATCAAAATCAAGATTTTTCTTCTTCATTTTTTTTTTCATGTGAGCATCTGGCAACTAAAATGCATAATTGTGTTATTCACAATAATAACGCGCCACTAAACATTGTATAACCCTCCAATATTATAACCATTAAACAAGAGGTTTCTTCAAACTTTTGGTATTTACTAGTATACGATATATGTACACTGCATATTTGCAACCAGTTATTTTTCATTATTTCAGTGTGATCAATTTTACCATACATGTATATGATAGAACAAGATTTGTTCAAAGTGAATTAGTATTTATACTAATCGCAAACAATGAACATATTTTATGTATTCGTATTTAAGACCATGTTTGCGCTCACATATCATTTCCATTTACAAGTATTTGCTATGTATGTTATGTATTTGTGTTAAACATAAGACGAATTCAAGATTTATTAAACTAGTCGAAGAACGCCGGTACCTTCCGGCGGTCCATTCTCATTGTTCATCAAGTATTATCAAACCCGTTTATTTGTCGAAAAGACCGGTAGACGATATCATTATTATTTATTTCCCTTTAAAGTATTTATTATAGCCTATAAAAACAAGCCGATATTTGTGTGTACCTGCAGACGGGCCTTTCCAGCATTAAGTTCCTGAACATTGCGGAGGTTCTCCTCAAGCTGGGTGTTGAGGTCTGAGATCTGGGCCTCAACCTGCTTGCTCATTTTCTCCGACATACCCTGAAAGGCGATGTAATTAAATATTTATATAATTTTGACAAAACAAACAGAAAATAGATACCGTTCTGTTTTATCATGTGCCTTTTCCCTCATATTCATCAATAAAGAGCTTGTTTCTTCTGTATGTACTGAGTTCTTCTGTCGTCCTTTCTTTGTGTGTGGCTGTTTCCTCCTACTGTCAATATTTTGATGATTAATAATGGGATAAGTGTGAGGTTATGGCCATTTAACAAATTTTAGCCCTGAGAAGACTCGGATTCCATGGGACTCTAGTTTCACTGACCGTTCTAAGGCAGTAATCCCATCAGTTAACGGAAAAGGAATTATGTGTAGTTTGTTTGTGATCTTTGTAGTGGTGATGTGTAGTGTAAAAGATGTTATCCAAATCAAACTTACTCCCTTCTTTGAGGCGTTAACGACCTGGTCCTGGAGGTCGGCGATATCGTTTTTCAATTGAGCTTTCTCCTTTTCAACCCTGCAAAATACATGTAAAATGATATTGTGGGATGCCATAATTCCGATAAGATATATTTCTTAAAATAAAACCACAAAAAATGCCTTCATGGCTGAATGTATGACATTTGGATTTACATTGAACATTTAATATTCTGTTATATGTGCGTATTTAATGTTTAAAATGTTTGAGAAATAAAAACCAACATAATATAAACTATATCTCTGATATTTTCTTAAATCTAACGAAAGTTTTCAATAACATTTAATCTTAAAACTTTTGCCAAATGCAGAGCAAAGTTGTCCTTTCTCAGTTTCAAAAAAGTGAACCATCTCTCACCTCTGTTTGACCTTCTGGAGCTGGTCGATCTGGTCGGCCATCTCGTTTGCGGAGTCCTGTGCCTTCTTCCTCAGGCCGGCGATGGTGGCCTCGCTCTGCAGTGCCTGTTCCTCGAGGTCACGGCGCATCTTCTGGATCTCGGCCTCCCGCTTCTTGTTCATCTCCATCTGAGCCGCTGTCTGGCCTCCCTGGTCATCAAGAGCCTCAGCTAGGTCGTCAAGCTCACGGGACAGCTCGTTCCTCTGCTTCTCAACCTACCAAATACACTAGTTATAGTCTCTGTGTTTCTTTTCATTAAGCGATAGGATAAAAACCTTACAATATGACTAAAACATATATGCTGCAGCACATGCAAAATGGAAAATATATGCTTGGATTATTTCTTTTGTATCATATAATACCACCTTATTTTTAACTTCAGTTTCAATTGAAATTTAAATTAATTGGCCAATACACAAAATGAAATCATTGATGCATGTCTTATGATAAGTTTAGAACAGGGCCTCCAAACTTAAAATAATGGTAACACACTTCTTTTGTTTCGATAAACCGTTTGCTACAAATTCGTACCTTGGACCTGTTCTGCCTCTCATTTTCCAATTCTTCTTCCAACTCCTCAATGCGGGCCTGAAGTTCCCTGATCTTGCGCTGGAGCTGTGCAACAAGGCTCTGTTCGTCTTCAAGTTTGGACTGAAGAGCTTTCATGTCAGTCTCCTTCCTGTAAATTGAATCATTAAGTTTTAAACGTTGTATGTGCTTAATACAGATTTTTTTATATGAAGCCACTGTCAACTTCTATATTCCGTATACACTACAAGTTCAGTTTATACTTGAACGATTCACTTATTTTTGCCATAATTGCATGACAATATCTATTTTTTAAACAACAAGAAGGCTCACTTTCTGATGTTTGCTTCCATCTCGGACTTGACACGCTCAAGCTCCTCAACATTTTCCTGGGTTGCCCTCAGGTCACCTTCAAGCTTCTTCTTGGCCTTCTCAACATCGGCACGGACCTTCTTCTCACGCTCAAGGTTGTCTTCCATCTAACAACAACATACGTTGTGTATTTGTTATGACTCATAACATATAATAGGTACAATATTGGAAAATGTTGTTTACGGGAAAAGGACATTATAGGGAGAAAAGTTAGTATTCACTAAAATTATCTAAATAAGACCTTAACACAAGCGATAACATAATGGTTTCTACGAAATGTTATATTTAAATATCATTAAATACCTCATCGAGGGTAGCCTCGAGTTTCTGCCTGAGCTTGTTGAGGTTGTTGACCTTGTCTTCCTCGGCCTTGAGTGAGTCCTCGGTCTTTTTGACAGTCTCCTCCAGGTTCTTCTTTTCCTTGGTGAGTCTGCCAATGGCCTCGTCGGAGTTGGCCATTTCATCCTGAAGAGTTTTGATCTGGTTGTCCTTAGTCTGCTTGTCTTGCTCAGCCTTCTTCAGAGAGTCCTCAAGATTAGAAATACTATCCCTCAACTGAACTGCCTGATCTTCCAGCTTAGCCTTCTGAGATTCAAGCTGTGCAGCGGCCTCTTCCATGGCTGTAACGGTCTCTTCGAACTCCCTGATTGTGGCTTCATTCTCAAACTTCTGCTTCGTAAGGTTCTCAACCGTTTCTTCCAAGTCGCCAAGAGTGTCACCCTCAGCAGATAGCTGAAGAGCCATGTTTTCCTTCTCTCGTGCAAGGACAACGCATCTCTCCTCAAGCTCTTTCTTAATCTTCTCACACTTAGCAAGATCTTCCTTTGTCTTCTTGAACTCCTCTTCCATCTTCTTAATCTCATCCTCAGCGCGGGCAGCGTTGAGCAGAGGCTTCACCTTGACGTACAGTTTCCACCACTGCCAGTTCCTCAAGTGCATCCATTTTCTGATGTTCCTCTGGATCCTCTCAAGGGCGGTTCTAGGAAGAACAAACATTAAAGAATCATAATGGTAAAGTATGAATTTTAAAGAGCATAACACTATAAATGTGCATCGAGAAATGAGGTTTTTCAGTACTCTATATTTAAACATATATCCAAAATAACATTCTATAAAGCAGATCCTTCGGAATTACAAACTACATTCAAAATTGCAATTAGTAGGGTCGGTGCAATTGAAAGTGTTATAACACGGTAATGTACAGTGCAAGGAACCTTAGTAACGGCTTAAGCGCTGTTCTAGTTCCAAGAGCCATTAAGAATACAATGGAATACATGTTTAGTAATCCGGAAGGACAAGAGTCGATATTCATAGTGACATCTTATGTCATTTACTAGCCTAAGTCAATTCCCTAAACTTTTCATACTTAAAGAAAAACATTTTGATAAAATTGTGTTAGCATCAAAGTAATTTTAAAAATAATAACAAAATGAAAAGTATTTTTGACATTATAAAGTTGTTATATTATATTACCAGTGGGACACTTAGCTTAGGGAAATGACTTTAGAGTTAGAAATTAGATGTGTTATGAATACTGACCAAAAAAATAAACTACACTGTAGGAGACGTAAGTGACATATTTGTAGCACTAAACGTCAACTGTAATCAAAGAAATATAGGACCTGGAAAGGAGTTCCTTCCGAGTTACAACATGGACATTTGAAAATACTTAAAAATAGCATTTATTATTGTTATATTTGTTAAATAGTATTTGTTCTTACCTCTGATCCTGAAGCTTCTTGTATTGTTTTCTGATCAGATAACCTCTGATGTGAGCTTGGAACAGACGCAGGATTCCGGACAGTTTTTCATCACGCATGTCTTCCAGATTACCCATAACACCGGCCTTGAAAAACACCTTGGTGTTACCGATCTTGTACTCTGCGGGATCCAGCTGGATGGCTGTAAGGACCTTCTCGGAGGCCACCTTCGCATCAACAAAGCCTTGACCGATGGCGTTTGGAGCAAGGATGGAGTATCTATAAAACAAAAAAATATTCGGCACTGATATCGGATCTTCTTAAACTTAACAGATTTAAGTACATTATTTTGTTTAGCAAAATGACCTATTTAATCTGATTTTGATAATTACGACTTAGTTTTTATTGAATATTAGACAGATAATTTCAATTGTTCCAGCACAAACATTAGCTAATCGGATTACGTGTTATTAATAATTGACCAATAGAGAGACAAAATATCATAAGATCAAACAATTCAGTTTATATTTATCTAGTGTCACAAAACAAAATGAATATTTAAATTTAAACAATCCAAGTAACTCTGTCCGATCTGACCATTTAGACTCTTTGTTTTGAATAGCTATACTAACTTCTAATATAAATTGTAAAAAAGTGATCGAGGGATACGTCCAATGATAAGATGATCCGAGTATAAATTTGTAAAAATGATTTAAGTGAAATGTCGCAGCAATCAAAAAATAAAATTGTTATACTCAGAAATGAAAGAAATGTAGGAAGATGCAAACGATTGTTGTCATACCTCTGCTTGAACTCAGCATACAGAACTCTGCTTGGGAAGCCCTTTCTGCAGATACGGATGCCTTCAAGCACACCATTACATTGGAGCTGGTTCAGTACAAGGGCGGCATCGATATCACCGGGCGTCTTTGTCTCGTTGGGGATGATACAACGCACAAAGTGAGGGTGGGTCGTGTACAAGTTCTTCATCAGCTTGTTCAGGGACTCCTAAAATAGTATGGTAGTGAAGTCAAGATAAAAGACAAACACGGGGAAAGTCATATCAAATAACAGGCGAACCCCGTCGGTTTGATTTATTCTTATTAATTGAGATGACTTGACTTGACTTGGTATTATGTTTAACATTTTAGCTACTGAGCTTGTTTCTGTAGATTTTCATATAAATATAAATAACCATAAACGAGACATCATTAAAAACACGTAATTGTTCCTGTTTTCTTCTGATCGTTCGAAATAAGTAAGCCTAACATTGGTAAATACGTGTATGAGTGATCCATCTGTGCTTTGTGTACGTTGTGTGTGATTTTGGCCAGAGCATAGTGCCTTTAAAACAGGCTATTCGGGAATGATCTAGCTACTTTACCTTGTCCCTGAAGTTTGTATTGTAAGTTTATACCTTGTGTGTTGACGAGATGGTCTGGAAAGCGGAGGACTTCTTCTTCTTGCCAGCACCGCCGGGAGCCTCCTCTGAAAATGTGAGGGTAAAGATTGTTGCATAAAAGCTCTGTTTAACTCGACTTCGAGTGATGAAAAACTATTACAGAATACCTTTTGTTACTAACTAGACCTTTATTATTAATTTGACCTTTATTACCAACTTGACCTTCATTACTAGCTTGACCTTCATTACTAACTTGACCTTCATTACTAACTTGACCTTCATTACTAATTTGACCTTCATTACTAACTTGACCTTCATTACTAACTTGACTTTCATTACTAACTTGACCTTCATTACGTACTTGACCTAACCAAACGTAAGGCTTTCCATTGGACTTCAATCACCGATTAAACAATTGACTTAATTAACCTTAAGGCTTTCCACTGGACTTCAATTACCGATTAAACAATTGACTAAATTAACCTTAAGGCTTTCCATTGGACTTTAATTACTGATTAAACAAATGACTTAATCAACCTTAAGGCTTTCCATTTGACTTCAATTACCGATTAAACAATTGACTTAATTAACCTTAAGGCTTTCCATTGGACTTCAATTACCAATTAAACAATTTTATTGAACTTGACTTGCCGATTAAACATCTGACTTAACTGACCTTTGGGCTTCTCGAAGAGAACGCTAACCAGAGGTTCCTTGGACTCAGAGAGCACTCCGACAACAGTTTCGTTGAGAGGATCCTTGTTCTTCTCAAGCCAGTTGGTAATACTGTATGGTACCTGAATATAATAAGAAAGCATGAGGCTTGTGGCATGCGCCATATTCAGTTGTATGTCCCAAAGTTTGCTGTTATAAACATGTTACAAATAACATATGCCAACCAACAAAGAACTAATTATCATTCTCGCGGCAGTTCAACCAACAATATGTTGTGTTTTGTTTACAACTTATCCCAATTTGATTTATTATTATTCTTTAATTATCTTATTGTCTAAATTGCAATGTGCATTTCATTCGCTTTGCTTTATAATATCTGTCATGTGTTTTCGTTCCGGATCGAAAAATCCGACCCGAGGGCACCTGCGTTGCCAGGTAACGAGGCTTGCCGAGTTACCGGCTACGCAGCGTGCCCGAGGGTCGGATTTTTCGATCCGGAACGGACACACATGATAGATATTTTTTCTAGCATACCTTGAATTACACTTTTTTGTGAAAAATGCATAGAAAAGCGCAGTTTTGTAAATTTCACCAAAAAGCACGTGCGATGATGTTAGCTGACGTCATGACGCGCATTAATATTTATTTACTGCATACGTCAAGACGTTCCTTCAGTATCACGTCTTTTAAGGGTTATTTTGTTTTGTTTTGTAGGTATGTTTTTGTAAAGTTAATAGTTATGGAACTTATCTATTGAAATCTCATAATTATGTTTACATTAAATGTAAAATAAAATAAATGAAAAGTATTACGTCACAGCGCGTGACTCATCTGGCATGGGGGGATGCCAGATGGATTTTTCCAGCACGGCTGAATTCACCGGAAATGCCTATCCGATGTGCTAGAAAAGTTGATATGCACGCCGTAGTATGTAACTTACAGCACCGGCGTAGTGAGCTAACTCAAAGTGGGCGTTGCCACCTCCCTTCCTGCTCTTGGTGACCTTGCCGAAGGCCTTGGACTTGCCGAGATGGTTTGTTTTCAGCTTGTCCTCGAAGGTCTTGTCAGAAGCCTTGGGGAACATGCACTCCTCTTCAAGGATAGCCAGAATACCCATTGGCTATACAGAATAGAAAATAAAGTTCAAGTCCGAAGGCAGACGTTGTAATATAAACCGGTTCCATATTATTGAGACAATGATACATCATAATACGTAATGAGATCATTGAAACACCTGTTGCAATTGTACGTATTTTGAACAAACGCTTTGATTTGGATTTTTCTAGCATTCATTTTAACAAAAAATTGATTGAAATCCTTAAACCTATTATTTAAATAAAATTTTAAGCAAACAGTACAATCAAGAAATGATGTTACAATTATTGTTACCTTTTCAATCAAGTCGATACAGGCCTGGAGGTCCATACCGAAGTCGATGAACTCCCACTGGATGCCTTCCTTCTTGTACTCCTCCTGTTCCAGCACAAACATGTGGTGGTTGAAGAACTGTTGCAGCCTCTCGTTCGTGTAGTTAATGCACAGTTGCTCAAAACTGTTGTACTATAAGACAAGGAAATACTGAGTAAGTGATGATAAATGGGTTTTTGTTTAGTAGAAGTCAAGTGTACTTATATATACATCAATGAAAGAACGTAGTCATAAAATACACCAAGAATCATTAATGGAGATTGTCAATAAGATTGAAAGGGCATACTCATTTGATTTAGTTAACCAATGCTTACTTGTGAATATTAAAATTTATTTCATATATCAGTTCTATAATTGGTACAATACTTACGTCAAAAATTTCGAAACCGGCAATATCAAGCACACCGATGTAGTAGTTTCTCTTGGCCTTGGTATCAAGAGTTGTGTTGACTCTCTTCACCAGCCATGTGAACATTCTGTCGAAGACGGCCTTGGCCATGGCGCTGATGGAGTAGGTCACTTGATCCTTGTTACGACCCTGTGTCACATACTCGGTACCGACCTTAATCTTTGGTTTCAGGAAGCCCTTAAGAAGGTCACCGCTGTTGACGCCGAGCAGGAAAGCACACTTTTCAGCCTCTGTGTAAAGGTAAATGATAAATTGATATATTTCGAATAGTAGTAGTATTTGAAATTTGGATGTTATACATCATAAACCTGGTGTTAACGTTAAAATTATTTAAAAGGTGTTAACTGCGATGCTGTTTAATGTTTGTTCCTAATGTAAATTGATGTTATCTGGTTAATGAACGTAAAAGTAAAGGTCGCGTTTTCGGTAAGTATACTGACCAGTGGTTCCATCGGCCTCAGCCTGTTCCTCTCTTGGGTTCTGCTTCCACTTCATTTCACCGAAGTGCAAGATGGACGCTGTGCACTTGTACATGCTGTTCTTCTCGTCCTGGCTGAAGCCGAGCACGTCGAAGGATTCCTTTAATTCAGAGCGTAAATATGTGTCATAAAAATACGAGGTCAATCGTACTTTGTTCCCGTTAAACCAATATAAATGACATGGCCATAATTTCAAGAAGCATCTTAAGCGTAAAAGCTTAAGTAGTTATTTCATATAGTCAAATTTCTTTGTAACTCTTTATTTTACTAAACGAAATTTAGTTAATCGTGACTCAAATAAAGAGTGTTTCCATTTTTAAGTCCAAAATCTGTAAACAATGTTGATATTACACAAATTACACCCAAACAAAAACGTGAGCTTAGCCGAATCCTGTCAATTGTGCCTTTGGGACTAGACGATTATTTCAACATTCTACAAAAGTATTTTAACATCTTAGGGTCTTCAACAGTGTCGTTCTAAGAATTGCTATAATTATGAACTGATACCATTCATCACAACACTCCGTAATTTTGCACTTACATCGGTGATCTTCATTTCCTCCACGTCATCAATACCGTCGACGGTGAGCACACCCTGGTTGATGAAGGAGTAAAGGGCCGGGTCAGGCTGCACCAAGCACATCTCTGCATAAACAAACACAAAGTGTGTACTTCTTACTAGGGACCGCGAGAATAGCATCAATCGTGGAAAAAATCGACCCTCGGGAAATCAAGCCATCCGATCAAATTTTATATAAATATATATTAAAAAATCGGTCCTTTTAATCCAGTTCGATTTCGAGCCAAAGACTTTTGACTCTATAAATCTTGAACAGCTGCGTAATTAATTTTGTGAGACATGACTACAAATAGTAGTCTGTATTTAATGTAATAAAACAAAACGTTGCGTTTTGTTTTTTTTCTTTAAAATCAGTAGAATTTTCTAATATAATTTCAAAACATTTTTTGCATGAAACAACTTAATACTCCACATGATAATTATCCGTATAGCGCCAATTTTACAACATCATGTCTTATGAAGATTCTGTTAAGATGCTTTTTAAACTGATAAACCAGTACTAATCTGCAACTTTGTGTAATAGTAAACGCTGGACAAAGTGAAGGTCCTGTAGGTATCACTATGCAGCACAATGTGATTGCGAAAGTTGTATAATTTCCATTTAATTTTTCATACTCGTACTAATAATTAAGAAAGAAAGATTACCGTGGTACTTGGGGAAGACGTTGGTGAGAATTTGGTAGAAAATGTGGTAGTTTCTCTCCACGGTCTGCTGGTATGTCACACGAGACTTCTCAAGCAGGTCTGAAAAAGTACGGGGTACACTTTCAAAATGCGAAGCAGTAATATATTATATGCATTCATGGTCACTTTCGTGACAATTTGGCTATGGTTACTGCAATTCTTATGTGAAAAACTACAGAAAAAAGCTCAGTAGTTAAAAGTTTAAACATAAACCCGGTTTAATGGCACTGGGTAAACGCCAAAGACATAGAACACAAAAATATCACAAACAAAAAACATGGAAGAACAGCACAAAACTCCACAGACAGCACAGTACATACATACTATATATAAAAAAACTAGGTATGTTTATCAAGGATTGTTAGGTACCGCCTTGGAACGGTCAGTAAAAGGTAAATTTACTGGGGGTTTACACCATTTTAAGTGCACAAACCTCACACTTATCCCAACAATCCTAAATAAAGAAAACCAATTGTTTAACAAATTAGCGCAGTGGTAAACGCACTCGTTCAGATAGGCGTCCCGGTTTCGATTCCCGGCCTGGGCGTATGTGAGTTTGGTCTGTGGTCAACAAGTCGGACACATGACCTCACTCCGGAGCAGCATTGTGCCAACGAGAAGGTCTTAGCATGAGTCAATGTTTTGGTAGAAGAAATAAAGTTAAGGCTAATGAACTTCAAATAAAGCAAAGCAGTGTTTACTTACAGTGCTCAATGTCAGCTCCGGCGATCTTGCCAGACGGGCCGAAGTGGATACGGATGAACTTTCCCTGGAGACAATTATAATACAATTAATACAGGATGCAGAAGAGAATGCAGTGGTTCACTATTCACTTGATTATCGTTAATTAGCAGATAGATATGTTTTCATTATAATTACAGGTTAATAAATATATTAGGTTTGTCGTCTGCAACATGATCCAGTGTGTAGAGAATAATTTTATTGAAATTGTATGAGTCCTCTGTATCTACTTATTATAGACGTACTGTAAATTCAAACGTTTGGATTAATCTTGTCCATCTCGTAATTTTAATACAAAGAAACGTATTAAGTCTAACATGTAAACATTTGTATTGAGGCATTTAAAACAATATGCTAATTAAAGAACCTAATATTATAATTGTTTTAATGTTATAAGATTAATCTTGGCACAACTGTAGACGACGTTCTTAGTTGAATTATCTGGGGCCTGTTTCAATTAAGGATTTCAGTCGAAAATCATAAATCTGACCTAACATCAAAGATGACATCGTGTTTTGTTTCTCGCAGGATTGTTTTCATCTTTCATACAAGCTAAAATTCAGTTCGTTCTTTAAATTTGGCAAGTAATGAAAATATGATACTGATATAAGTATGTTTTACGACTAATATCTTTATTGAACCAGGCCCTAGACTCTACGGTAATACTCACGTACAAACGTACGTTTCCGTACAGTTTACAGGGCGGAGATCATTGGTCAACCAGCCGTTAGCTAGAATAACAGGTTTTGTCATGGTTAGAAAGGCGACATTTGCACTGGTAGGAAAAATGGTGGGATGACTGGAACCTCCGAGTTTCTGAGTTTCATTTTAGTAGTCTGAGGAAATTTTCATCTTCGGTACCCAGTCCATTCATTACGTAAAGCTCCATTTAATACCCTTGGAAAATTGACTGCAGAAGACTTGTGCTCATGAATCAATAATGTTGTCAAAACCGGCCGTCTGATTGGACGCCTGAGACGCACCTCAGGCAATACGGAAAAGGTCGAGAAGTTACGATTCAGTACGAATATTCACGATGTTTCGCTAGCATATTTTCCAAAGGTATTTTCTATAGAGTAATGGTAATGTTGTAGCGTGGGTGCCGATGATGGGAAGGTCATGGTGGTATGGAATCAAATTGTTGGGAGACTGGTTTATACATTCTGGTTGTACGGAGTTGTGATTGGAGGGCGGGTATGAAATCAAATTTTTGGGAGATGGACTGGTTTATACATTCTGGTTGTACGGAGATGTGATTGAAGGGCGGGATTTTGGTGCACAAGTGTGTTAGAAATATAGATTGCAAACAAATAAAAAATATAGGATGCATAACACACATGGTGGTGGATGGAGGTTTTAGACGGATGTTCATAGTAATAAGGCATGGTAAAAAGTTCGATCAATAGGTTGGTTTTTCAATCGGTAATAAGGAAAAGGTTCAATAAGTAAGGCATAGCAATTTATGAACGTATGCAGCAAAATTAACACTGAACTTCTGTTATACAATGAGAGACTTTTAAAAAATGGCATGTGTGTTTTATTTTTGATCGTGGGACTTAATTCACGAGAACTTTACTGGACATATTTTCGTTTATCAAAGATATTTTTCGAAATGCATGTATCATGTTTTTAAGTATCTCAGTAGATTTTGAATAATAATTCAATCACCTACAAGAAGCTTGCTATTAAGAGCTTAAACATGTTGTGTCTAGTTTGAGTTGCCTGTTTGGCATTGTTTTGATCCCTGTACCATAAAGCTAGATTTCAGTTCATTTTCGGCCGTTTGGCGCGTCCCTTAAGTTTTTCATCCATAATCGAAAGATGCATATATGCTGCACATGTTACTTTTGCTACGCCTTGTTTTCTTCACACGTTTTAATTGTTCAATGTTAAGCACTCGTAGAGAAAAAAGATGGAAAGTTGTTAAACCAAGGGGTTTGCAAACGTATTGGTAACACTTACGAATCTAGAGGAGTTGTTGTTCCTCGTGGTCTTGGCGTTACCGTAAGCCTCAAGTACAGGGTTAGCCATGACAATCTGATCTTCAAGGGAACCCTGTTTAGCGATAATACAAAGGATTTGGTAAGTTTTCGGTAAAGAAAGTTGTTCGATTGGAAATAATCATCTGATTGTAATGGTATGTCGTTCATATATACATAGAATATACAATATCTACACAGAATGTCACATAGAGCATAGTTTTTCTCGTATTTTGATATTTCTTTAGGTTCTTATAATGATGGAGTTTTGGGTGATAATTATATTTTGCTATGAGAAAGCAAAAAGGTTTTAACTGACATAAATAAAGAAACATACAGAATACATTTGCTTTAACAACTCGATAAATAGCTCTTGCAATGCGAATGTGTAAAAGTCATGACTTGTCAAATTAAATTTTGAAATAGAGTTCTTTATAAAAAATAATTATACATGTTTATGATGAGATTTGATGCGAGATTTTGATGCGAGATTTTGATGCGATGTGATATAATGTGGTGTGATGTATATTTATACACCAGGCACCGTTCGAACGTGCAAGTGTAGTGATAAATGGTATCAGTTTAATGTTTACCTTCTTTTTGTCCGCCTCTTCCCCAGAGGCCTTCTGCTGGGCAGCGGCGACCTTGGCGAAGTACATGATGACCTTCTTCGTGTTCTCAGTCTTTCCGGCACCAGACTCTCCACTGCGGGAGGAGGGAGAAGGGCGGTAATAGAGATTGGGGTACATAAAAGAGTTATCGTCCCCTTTGCTCTTACAGTTAGATCAATCGGAATATGCATCGGCCATTTTACCTCGAAAACATACTCAGATGTATATGGACGATTTACAATGTCAGAATTCTTAACATTTAACTACGCTGCATGTAGATGGCGTTTTAATTTCAATTTAGCAAGCAAGCCGTATTACTTTCAATATCTTTTCGTTTTAAATTAAAAGGTAAATGCGTTCGTATAACACAAAAAGTACTCTGTAGTAATTATTAAATTATATACACGGGAATGGGCTTTAATCAGGCAGATCCTGGAATTGCAATAGGAATATTCAGGCAATATGTCGACATTTTCTGTCGTAAAGTATAGGTATCAAGGAATTTTGGTGTGTGTGTATACTCGTCTTCAAAATGATTCAAATAATATGCTGGATTCAAAAATAACCTTTGCACAAGTTAATATTCAGACAGTGTTAGTACGCTACATGCAATCTTACACAAAAAGCTAAGCGTCACTCCAACTCGCTTTAGGTTATGCTGCAGCAAAGAAACACAACATATTCAACAACTGCACCAACTCGGTCATCTCCGACAAGAGCGGAATTTACCGTAAATAGTCGAACGTGATATGAGTCCATATATTCAACACAAAACAACAGTGAGGTTGCATTTGAACATATTTTATATATTATTAAAAAATAAATTCTTTAATATCATTTCCGATCCACATAAACGCGTATCTCCATTACCGGAAGTCGCACACTTCAATTTAACGGTTACATCGTTGTTGCTGGAGATGTGCGTCAAGCAGGCATGTTTGTGTTATTCTGGCTATGGAGGTATGCGTACGAGTCATCTGCGTAAAGCAGGTATGTTTTTGTATTTTTTTCTTAGTGTGAAATTTAAGTGTTCTTATGAGATATGAACTATATATTATGTCAATTTACAACACTTCATATCATTCTGGCCTGGGCTGGCATTTAATATTGGTCTTAATTTGATCTAAGAACGATTTAGCTAATCGGATTACTTGTTATTAATAGCTGACCAATGGAGTGAATGAAGTCAATGATGTATGACCGTGAGATTAAACACTGAGTTAACAGACAGGAACAAAGCTGAGGGAATTTACCATGAGCCACTCCCCATTTACTCGCTGCCGAGGCTGTGAATGTTGCCGGTTTAAGTCGCATATTGAATACCACCCCTAAATATACCGCTTTAAATGGAATAGTATTATAAGCTTTATAAGCATGAATTAGAATACGACCTACATTTTCAGCAAATGGTATTGCAGATAAGCAACCATTAAGTACTAAACTTAATCATTAAGAATTTCAACGTTCGCGGGTGTTTAAATGTCGGTCCACTGCCAATCATCCGATACACTCTCCTTGTGTCAGATTTGGTGTTGACAATGTATCAGCCAATGAGGTTGTATTATAAGTCAGTTAGATAACATGAAGTGAATGCTTTATGCTTAATGATTAAGAAAGACTCATTCGCAATGCTCACTCCGTCCATCTTAATCATTAAGAATTTACTTCATGTCATCTAACTATAACATATATGTAGAAACACGAAACAATACAAACACATCTTTTTTTAGCAAGAATTATTGATCATAAGCAGCCATACAGCGTATTATATATAAAAGCTTTATTTCCAATTGCTTAACTTTTCTTAGCCGAGTTTATAGGTTTAAAGATGTGCAAAATAGGTGGATGCTAAAAAAATGCTTTATCATGTTTAACTTATTTGACATTAAAATGATCAAATAAAAAAACATATAAGTTTGTTTTCCATATAAATAGAAATAGCTTTTATAAATGAGTTTGTTAGGTGATAGCCTCGAATTCCTCAGTTAAAAAAGCGCTGAAATAGCTCTTATATTTTTTATGTACACAAATCATATGGGTTTTTTGTTGTTGTCTTTTATCAATAAAATTATATGTGATTAACATGACAATGCATTAAGAAAAAAAAGTCGCCTTAATAAAGTGTATATCGAGGTGTTGTATTTCTTTTTCGTTTTAATTTTACCGTTAGCTATTGTAGTTTTTACCATGAAGGATAAGAAAAAGCTAAGCAACTGGGCTACAAAATGAGAGCTGAACATGTATATATACGCATGCTTCAACTACATTACATGAACGTATTAATTTAAAGAGGCAGGTTCAAGTATATTTAACACTCTTGCAAAGGGAATTAGCCATTGAATATTGTAGTAAAACGTACACGGTGATAGTCGAATACTCCAGCAAAATATCTACACTTTTTTTCCAAGTGAACATGTTTACAACATCGGTAATAAGGAACCCGACCCCCAAATATGTTAATTTTGGACGCCTGGCGACCCGATTTTATTTTGTTATCATTTTAAAGGAGTTTGTATGCAGAAAAAACCGTAATAATTTCACCGAACATTTTATGGCAGACAAGTTGTTGTTGTTTTCTGCCTCAAATATTGCAAATGTTTCAGTTTACGTATGTATTCAGTTGAAATAAAGAACAAACCGTAATTACTTTACGTTTAAACTACTTTTGGTCAATTAGTTTACATATTAGTCTTCCGCGGGCGAATAACTTTTCCAATAGGTGCTCACCAGCAATCAAATATAACATTATAGTTAATAGGGCTGTCAGAAAAATAGCTTATTTGTGGGTCGGAATCCTTAAATACATTAACAACACATCGTTCAGACAGCAATAGCGGGCATAGCAAGAAAATCAAACAAAACCTTATTGAATAACTCACGTAATCAGGACGGACTGGTTTTCACGATCTGAAAGGGAAATATAGTTCTTGAACAGACAAGTTTGCAAGGAAACGAGTAAACCAATAACACTTAACTAAAACAAAAGATGCCATATATGATTGGTTGATTATAGATTGATTTTTATTTATTTATTTATTTATTTATTTATTTATTTATTTATTTATTTATTTATTTATTTATTTATTTATTTATTTATTTTATTTATTTATTTATTTATTTATTTATTTATTTATTTATTTATTTATTTATTTATTTATTTATTTTTATCCATCTATCTATTTATAAAACATATTCATCAATTTTCTTTAAAACAAAATGATGTCTAGTATTTGTTCATATGATTATCTCTTTAATGTTATATGAATTAATCCAGGTAAATACATATGTTTTTTAGAAATGCGTTTCTTCAGAATTGTGTTTTTTTTGCTAATTTCTATAACAATTTATCTAAATGCGCTTTCACCAAGTTCCTGTCGTATAATTAATTGTACGCTGCTAAAAAACCGCATTCATGTACATGTACTCGTAAACACATACTGGTGATGAAAGCAAAACCGGCAAGATCATAATTACTACCAGGCGGCAGGGAGAATCATGTAAAAAATCTATTAAGCATTTGTGCCTTGAGCGACGATAAAGAAAAATAAACAATCACCAAAGAGTGGCAACTATCCAAATTTTACCTGGAAAAATAATTACCAACATATGTCGCTGCGGAAAACATAAGTGATCGGAAGGTATGCAAAAATAATTTCTCTTTTCGCATTTCTTTTTCTCCGGTTTATAAAAGGGAATTTCGTGCCGACGTTTCCTAGCAACAACATTAAACCTGAGTGCGCGAGTCTTTCTACTCGAATGACAAGGATATGATACCAAGTGTTTCCAGCTTCTAGATAAATGTGAGCTATCATCATAGGTTGACCTTGCATTTCGGTGTAGGGAAAGTAGAAATGTCTTTGTATTGTTTCGAAGCCACGTTAGTAACGAATGCCGGAAGCGTGCGGTCGCTTTTTCGAATAAATAGTTTTGAGAAGTTATAAAACCTGTTTCGCAACGAAGAGCTTATTTGCTAAGAGAATTTATTTGAGTTTGCAAGCACCTTTCATTCTGATTTGCAACACTCACTTAATCGTTAAATGAGACTCATGATCATACGATATTTTGAATGATTATACCCCGCTCGTTTTATTTTCTGTAAAATATATAGTAAACTTCAGTGGGTAACACTTTTCACTGTTTCTGCGCATTACTATCCGCTAGCGTACTGTTACTCGCTGACGTAATGGTACGATACGATACGGAGTTTACCTTCTACCGTTTCGTCTGTGTCGTTTAGGCGCTTTGTTTACATTTTGAGATCAGACGACACTTGCGATGTAAATAAAATACTAAACTCATATTTTAACAAACAAATAAATAAAGTAAGTTGTGTTCGGTATAATACAATGAATAGTGTTCCTCTTGGGGACGAACAATGCAAAACCTCGGCTTAAGCTATAGTACGCTTGTTGAAAAAATGTTCGCAGTGACCTTGAACTATCGAAAATGATTTATAAAAAGAAATTAAATGGAGAGTATGAGGGATTAAATTGTCGTATGATAACATTTGATGTAAGCAGTTCTTAGAATGAACTTTATTAAAAAATGTCCAACTTGAACAAAATCGAAACAATAATCGGTGATTTTTTGGTGCATTTTACTGCCTTCTAAAGGTTGTTTCCCCTTACGAAAAACTGTCCATTTTCCCAAAAATTCTATATTTTTTTCCCAAAATAATAAACGCAGATTACGTCAATGAATAAAAAAGCAATGCATTTCTTGAAATATAAACAAAATCTTGACAAGACTTACTCTTTCACAGCATAATGTATGCATAAACATGTTAATACATGTATGTTTGCCATTATACTAGCTATTTTGCCTGATTTTGTATTTTCCCAAAGTCGTCTTTTTTCCCAATTTGCAAGGCACAGGCGGTAAAAATAATTCCAAAAAAAAATCACTGGTTATGTAAAACAAAGTTAAGGCTATGAACTTAAACACTCAGTTTTTTGCAGCTATAAGCTAAACTCAATGTTCCACATTACAACATTACATATGATTCAAAATTACAAATGTCTAACATTTTTAAAAGGCACATTATCTTAAGCATTATGTTAATAAACAGCATCACTTAAACCTCTTAAGAAAACTATTTCTAAAGCAAACAAATGCACTTGATTGTAACTCAAAAACAATAAAAAGGACTCCAGCATTTTTACCCGTTTCGTACATTACTCGTATGATGTAGAAAATGTACAAAATATAAATAAATGCATACCCTGCAACATGTTCTGGAAGGCGTTATCGGCCACGGCAAACAAGTGAGGGGGCATCTCCATCCTCCTCTTGCCACGGTACTTCTCGATGATCGAGTCCATGTAGATGGGCAGACGGCGGTAAGGGTTCACAGCCACACAGAACAGGCCCGAGTAGGTCTGGAAGAGTATAATACATGTAACATAGTTCTTCAGTTTTACACTATTTAAAGTATGCCAGTTAACTTCGTACATATTCATATCGTCAGACAATTTGAAAATAGAATATTTCTTTACTGTCGAAACCCGTTGGCTCAATATCGCTTGGGCAGACGACGGTAGGGGTTCAAAGCCACGCAGAACAGGCCCGAGTAGGTGTGAACATTTCAATTTTAGTTATTATTCACAATTTATCTTGCCCCAGTAAGTCTGAACATTTCAATTTTTGTTTTTGATCGCAGCTAATCTTGAATAGCTTAACTCCTGGATTTTATTTGTATGAACTGCTTTGAAGGAAAAGGTTGTCAGGGCTGCTATTTCAATATTGGTCTGCGATCTAAGAACGATGTAGCTAATCGGATTTATTGTTAATAATAGCTGACCAATGGAGTGAATAAAGTCACCAATGTATGACCCTAATATTAACTTAAGTTGCGTATTGAATACCACCCTAGAACTTTCGAATGGCTTAAACCACGACAAAAGCAAATTATTAACTAGTGCAACAGTCCAAAGCAATGTTTTTGTGACAGGGAGGTTAACTCACGTAGATGAATCCCTTGAAGTATCTCTGTCGAAGGTTGTTCAACACAGAGGACTCGTTCAAGTAGGTCATGTTGGCCATGTCGTCACACATGTGGTACTTGGGAGGGTTGACCTGCTGGAGGTCATCCTTCTTGAATGACTTGCTCTGGAAATGAGGGTGAGATAATAAGTAAGTATGGATGTATGCAGTATTCGTTCTTTGTAACAATTCGTACAATATTTGCACTCCCATCTTGTTGTAGAATAGCTGCAGCGTGTTGGTGTTGAGGATAAATATGTGAGATGCATCGACATTTAAAACGAAAAATCATCCGAAGAAATGATTTAGTAAGAAATAAAAAAGGAACGCTAGGAAGGCAGTTTCGTCTCAATGTTTTGTTTTTATTTTAAAAGTCTCGATTTCCTTTTAAATTATCATGACAAATTGGAGCAACTCCATTACTCTACAAATGTTAAGACACTATTACAATGAAAACTACAGGGACAAGCCCATTTGAAAATAATTCATATACAGATCATGTTTAGATGCACAAGGAAATGCAATCGGAGTACCCGGCCATCGCCGCCATACATCAACTCTCGGATGTAGGACGTAACTTAACAATGCTATTAATCAATTGTATTTTTAACGTGTATTTTTATTACAGTTAAACTTGATTTCCAGTTAAGTGTATTATTGCATGAATCATTTATATTCCTAACAGCCAGGGGCGTAGCTTGACGAAAATAAATGTGAAGGCCACTTTCTTGGGGTGTCTCCCCCCCCCCACCCCACCCCGATTTTTATTTTAGCTAGGTTGTGGTTGGTGCGTTTTGTTGTAAAAACATTAATGAGAACAACAATATCACTCTTTTTTTACCTTGAATTAAATTTATTTTAAGGCGCATTTATCGGGATTTCAAATTTAAGCCCCTAACCCCCTATGCCTTCAGTTTTTATTGCAGATTTAGCAATATTATTTATTCGATTTTCTGAAAAATGTGTAGGCCGCGGCCTACACGGCCTAAAGGAAGCTACGCCCCTGAGAGCAAAGTCCTTATGATTAACTGCTTAATTGAAATTACTACGCGATCTTTTTGCAGCGTAGTTAGATGTAAAAAAAACAATGAAATTGTTAACCGTCTGTATACATCCGAGGTTTTTAAAGAAGGGAAATGGCCAATGTGCGCCGATTCAAGAAAAGGCATACCTCCATGTTCTTCGTTATCTTGACAGTGATTTCCTCGCCCTTGGAGGAGACAATTTCCCCGAGGGTAAAGCCATCCTTTTCATCGGGGACCCAGCAAGCCTTCTTACCGTCGAACCCCTCCATCTCCTTCATGACCTTCATACGATCCACATAGAGATACTGGAATACAATATTCAAGATTCAGGATCTTTTTACAGAATATCAGCAATTAGGTAAGTATACAATACAGTGTTTTCACCTTAATTAATGCATATATAATAAAGTATTTAACAATTGCAGTCAAGATTCGCTATGTCGAATCGTTGGAACCTCGGGGAATACTTCGAGGTAACGAACAGTCGATATAACCGAAATACAAGACATGTCTTTCTTAGCCCAAAATTTTCGAAAAAAGTTAGTTATTATCGAAACATTTTCTGAGTCTGAGTCTAGCTTCAGACTTGAAACCGTTCGTAATCATGGTAAATTATAGTCATTGAAATGTTCTGGCCAGTTTAAAATAAGATAGGAAATGTGTGACATTTTACAAAGTCTTACATGACAAGCTGTTATGTGAAATGTACAAGGGGAGGGCCAATTTCTAATGTTGTCATAACTTGTCGCCCAACCCAATTGTACAATAATATTATTTGTCGAATATATGTATACCACGTGTGTTTATTATTTACAATAAAATACGATTAAACTAAATGTACAAGAAACGAGATATTAGCATAATGATACCTGGAAGTCCGGATCGGCAGAGAAATTCGACGACATCTTGAATACTTGGGTTATTGCAGTCTTCACGAAACAAAATGTTGAGAAAACAGTGCAGAGCTAGTGCCAAGACTCGAACGGCTCTTTAAGTCTGGAAAATACGACATTGGGGATTAAAATAGATATTCAAGAGAGGAAAGACCTGCTGGAAAAAGAACCGGTTAACCCACAATGACATTTATCTAGTCTTTTCGATTAGTTCCTTTGAAACTTGCTGCAATTTGCGCAAACAATAATAAATCGATACACTTTTCATGATGTCTAGAAGATAAAACGCTTTCTTTAGTTGATTGGTTTGATAAATATAAGTTAGAGTTCCCTTTTTGTCTCTTTATGCAAACGTCTTCATAAAATAAATGCGTTTCCAATAATTGAAATTAATAATAAGGGGTTCCGTAAATTAAACGTTTAGAATGATGCAGATTTCACATATCAATAATGTTTCGGCACCATGATAAAGTATAGCAACGTTAACTCTCTTCTTTTGACTGTTGCGAATGTTCAATTTAGTGTACATGTTTATGGAAAGCAATACCCTATCGTTTAGTTAAGATCTTTTTAATTCAACTGTACAGGTGATGTATATTCAGTAGCACATTTCATTGGAAATTTTCTATCTAAATGTCATGTTTTATCTGAGGTTAGATCTATAGGAATAATCTACAACAACTCCCAATTTAGATTCTATATAATTTGAAATATATTAAATAAAAAGTATATGCATTGCGAGTTGTTTTAATGTTTGAATGTAAACATCATACTTTAGTAAGGAAAGTCCAATGCATTCATTCCTAAATCATATTTTTAATAAATAAATTAGAGATATGATAAAATATTTTCCTTAATAGTAGAAATGAATGAATGAACATGAACAACAATAGTGTCTACAAATGTTATCTCTTAAAGCATACGCATTGTACAAACCTCAACACATATAAAACAACTTAATAGAATCCACGCACAATTTATTTATTCCACGAAATCGTAAACAACACAAGTCTTACCTGTAAGAGAGTTCCCCGTTCTGATCGCCTCTGGACCGGGTGCCGAGTTATATACCTGTCGTAGGCTAGTGAAAGCATGTAATGTAACAACTGTTTCTATTGGGTAGGTTTTTCGCATCAACCAATGAAAACAACCGTTTCATATTTTCTAACGTATTTCTGTTTTTGGAACTTCTTTGACACATTCGCGGATAGGTAAGCTGTTTGAGAAACAGGATCTTGTCTTGGAATCGTGCCATATGGATTTAATTGATCTTACTCCCCCGAGATATGTCCCGAACACATGGTAGCGCTAATTACCTGCCGTTATCTCTTACTTCGTTCATCCAGCGGGAAGCTTTGATGTTCGTTTTTCGAGAACAATTGGTGATGATGCGCCTCGTCCAACGACCCATTGATTACATCTCTGTGTATTTTGATATGATTATATCGTTAGAGGATAGCCACTTGCCTTGTTATCTTGTTAGCAGTTAGAAGCCATAGTGTTCCTCGTTCCTTCTTCGGTCACAGCTTCCTGGAAAGAGATTTCACAACAAATAATTGTGTTTGTATATTCTTTATTGAATCAAATCACAACAGGGTAGTTCATATAATAAATAAATATCAAAAGAGGTAGTTTAATAGTTTGCAATATCAAATTCAAAATTGCAACTTATTTGTTTATTTGTTTGAAAGGTTCAGCATATAAAAGTCCTCAAGTCAAGATGCATTGAGGCCATGATATCGTTGTAAAATTGACTTAAATGTGCATGCGATAAGCCTTAATTTTGTGTTAAGTTTTGATGAGTACGAATGGTATTTATTTGTTTTACTATATACCATCGAAAGGTCCAAATTTAGATTTAGTGCTCAATATTCTTCACATTGAAGTTGTTGGATACACTAATATTGCTAGATATAATATTACATGCATATGAATCTGAAAACCACTTTTAACTGTGTTGCCCAATATACAGTGACATATGTCAAACATAGAATAATGCCTACTTGGTCTAACGTTAATAAGTTCTCATTAGTTATGTTATGTTTACACGCTAAATATAATATCAAAGTTTTTTATGTTGACTCTTTTGAACTCAGAGAGGCAAACACTGTCTTTTAGCTGCTTCTTAAACAGCATCGCTTTTGATGTATTGAAATTATGAGATTATTTGCGCATACTATATTATATCAGCTGTATAATGTGTCCTCTGGAATATATGTTGGTGTATATATGATATTTATATATGAATTCATGTCTTGGCCATCACGTTAATATGTTTGCAATATTTAGGCTAAAGGCGATATTCCGATTTGAAAATGTTTTTTTTTAAACTGTGATATGTTGAAACACATTGATATTTTGCAACGAAACTTTTTCGATTTTCTGTCATGAAAAGTGTGAGCATAGTAGTAGGTTTTACTATGGTAAAAATATAATAATAATTGCAAGATATTGCAAGTTATATATGCCAAAAAGAAAATAATCAAGACAATATCTAGAGTGTGGATTAATATTAGAGTGTAGATTAATATTAATATGCATTATCTGACTTTGAACTATTCAGTAACATTGAAGCGTTTCAACTCGATAATTTCTTTCTTATTGATAAAAAATTCAGACTCTGCATCTTTCGGAAATTGCATAAAAACATTGTATTCTCAAGAATGTTTAGTTTGCGTATTGTTTATGACTGTTACTAGACAACCTGATCGTTTTTCCACGAAAGCACACCTTCATGTACGACAGTCTTCTACACAGCTCCGTTAATGCCAACCATCTGTGGAAGATATTATCTCAGGTATTGAATGCGATCAATGCAGACACAAAAGAAATCCTCCGCGTCAGCACAAAATACATATAGCGAATGCTCCCCTCTAGAACAGAAAAGTTAAACCACTAATGTGCGGCTTGTATATGTAATTGGTATTGTAAGTTACCTGCACGTTTACTTTTTTGAGTTTGGTTCATATATTCGGTACACATCCGCCATTTTCTATCGAAAGCAACCTCGGACATAGTTCGTGAAATTTTGAATTATATTATTAGGTATATTTAGTGTTTTAAAGCTGCACTCTCACAGATTGAACGTTTTGAAAAAAATTCTATGTTTTGTCTTTGAAAGAGATTTCTGCGAAAATCCATGGAAACAAGTGATAAAAGACTGCAGAAATAATTAGATAGCAGATTTTTATATTCAAGTTTACAAAATAATGTTTTATGCATTTTTCTTAAACCGTTAGTAACGATTTAAGCCATAAAACATTAATTTTCGAACGGAAATATGCAAATCTGCGATCTGATCTTTTGTCAGCAATCTTTTATTATTGGTTTGCAGATATTTACGCAAAAAATTGCTCTTTCCAAGACAAAAAATAAAAAAAAGTTGTACAAACGGAAAATCCGTGAGACTGCAGCTTTAACGTGTATATTTATATCTAAGTTTACATTCATTGCAAGTGAGGTGTATTATTGCAAACATAACTTCGATTCCCACGAGTTTAAGTTTAACTGCTTACTTGTTTTTTCTACGCGATCTACTTGCAGCGTAGTTAAAGACTACAGATTTCTGACATTGTAAACCGTCGTACATCCGAGGATGCTTTCGATAGAAAATGGCCGAGTATCTCCGAATGAGATTCATCAAGTATTAGACATTGTCATTCATCAGAGGTGTGAAAATGATAAATCTATGTGGTACTCAAAGCATCATTATTCTGGTGTACGATAATTGTATTAGATGGAAATACAAAAGTAATGGCCCGATTGTTGAAAACTTTGTCAAAGTTAACAACGTTGTTTACGCCTTAGTTGTTAACTTTTAACTCGTGAAGTATTGGATGGAAATACGAAAACATATTGCCTTGATTGTTGAGAAATTCGTTAAAGTTATCAACGTTTTAAACACCATCGTTGTTAACTTTTAACTCGTGAAGTATTGGATGGAAATACGAAAACATATTGGCTTGATTGTTGAGAAATTCGTTAAAGATAACAACGTTTTAAACACCATCGTTGTTAACTTTTAACTCGTGAAGTATTGGATGGAAATACGAAAACATATTGCCTTGATTGTTGAGAAATTCGTTAAAGATAACAACGTTTTAAACACCATCGTTGTTAACTTTTAACTCGTGAAGTATTGGATGGAAATACGAAAACATATTGCCTTGATTGTTGAGAAATTCGTTAAAGATAACAACGTTTTAAACACCATCGTTGTTAACTTTTAACTCGTGAAGTATTGGATGGAAATACGAAAACATATTGGCTTGATTGTTGAGAAATTCGTCAAAGTTAACAACGTTTTAAACACCATCGTTGTTAACTTTTAACTCGTGAAGTATTGGATGGAAATACGAAAACATATTGGCTTGATTGTTGAGAAATTCGTTAAAGATAACAACGTTTTAAACACCATCGTTGTTAACTTTTAACTCGTGAAGTATTGGATGGAAATACGAAAACATATTGCCTTGATTGTTGAGAAATTCGTTAAAGATAACAACGTTTTAAACACCATCGTTGTTAACTTTTAACTCGTGAAGTATTGGATGGAAATACGAAAACATATTGGCTTGATTGTTGAGAAATTCGTTAAAGATAACAACGTTTTAAACACCATCGTTGTTAACTTTTAACTCGTGAAGTATTGGATGGAAATACGAAAACATATTGATCTGATTGTTGAGAAATTTGTTAAAGTTAACAACGTGGTTAACGCCATCGTTGTTATATTTCAAACCGTTACTGCACTGGAAGTTTTATGGATACACTTATGATCTCAGCGCCTGTATTTCTAACAAGATTTCAGACAACTGTTTAAGATGTACTTGTTTTATTGAAATATAATGAGCACATCATTTAATATTTAACGTTTAAATGTTAACAAAAATGTCGTTGATGAATTGCTTTTACAAGCTCTGAATAATCTGCCCAATATGTTTTATATTGGTTGTTGATATAGAAATGGTAACGGGGTTGGCGTTTTTATTTTCGCTCGAACATTAAGCATGATAACACTTTTCATTGCCAATAACATTCACAGACATACGTAGTATGTGATTTCGTACAAAACGATTAGATTTATTGGAGTTTAACGAACAGACGCAGTGGTTGGCTCATTCGAACACTTTTCCGTATTTTGTAAAGATATATGTACCAACATCTACAGCTATTGTAGAGCATGTATTTTCATTCTAATCATAGAACTGGGCATCTCGTATGAAGTTTAACTTTTCAAAACATATTTTTTTCAACTTTAGCACTGATTATTTTACAAAGTGTACTGTACAAGATATGTGTTAATGATTTGTCTTTTATAAAGTACAGTCGCAACTCGCTGGGTCGAACTCTGTTATCTCGATGTCCTGGTTATCTCAAACTTTTTTTTCAAATACGTTTGGGTTAGTTATACACTGTTGTATTTCTGTTATATCGAATGTTCGTTATCTCGAAGTATTTCCCCGAGGTCCAAATGACTTCGACATAGCGAGTTTCGAATTTATATAGAAGCAGTTGTGCTTGGGCGGCTTAAAGAAATATGAGATAAATGATCTTCTTTCCTGTTCCTCGATCCCCGCAGCTATTTATTGACATTACGTAGTATTAAAGCTGCACTATCATAGATTGACCGTTCTGACAACTGTTTTAATCTTTGTCTTTGAATGAGCCATTTTTCAGTTAATGTGTGGAAACAAGCGATATGAGATTGCTGACAAAATATCAGATCGCAGTTTTTATATTTACGTTCTAAAATGGATGTGGTATGGCTAAAAACCTTAATAAAGCTTTAAGTAAACAAATCGGGAGTTTTCCAAAGAATTGAGATTTTACTAGTATGAATTATCTTACATAACGAACTAAATTAAACGCTTTGATGCTAGAAAGAGGCTGATTCTGAGACATTTATTTTAATGTCAAAACTGTCAATCTTGCCAACAACAACAACAACAACTTTAAATGCATTCAGGCAATCATGACTATAGCATACAAACAGTTTACAGCAAACAGGTAAAATTTAGCGAGAAGCATAATAAAAAAATGTGAACAAAATAAATGATTGTTTATCAGTTGTACAGTCGGACCCCGTTGGCTCGAACTCCAAGGGACCAACGAAAATACCTCGAGCCTCAGAAAATTCGAGCCAAGCAGGATGGTTTACCTTTAGTATAAATAAATCTAGCTCGGAGTTCGACTGTAGTTAACTATTTTGCAATTAAAGGTAAATCTAGAATGCTTATATAAAAACATATAAAATCTGTGAGAGTGCTGCTGTAAGTTATGTTTACATGTGTTATGAAACCTTAGTTCAAACAGAAATCTAAATTTCTCTCAATTAATATTTGTGAAACAGAATTCGCGTAAATACTCAAACTCTTCTAAAGTGCCCGATATATGTTTTACACGTGAACAGAATAAGTACGCTAAACCTAGCAAAGACATGGTAAATGCATGGTGGTTATTCTTTAAATGCATTGATGTTCTGTAGGCACATGTTAAATGAAGACAAATGATCGAAATAAGTACGTTTAAACCTTAGCAAAGACATAGTTAATGGAGGTTTGAAATTCTATAAACTTGTTAATATTCTGTGGATATATTTTATAATAAGATATGACGAGACAAAGTATGATGATACCTATTTAGAAACTGAAGTAAATGCTCGTTTGAAATTATGTGAATATATTGGTAGTCTGTATGGGATATATAATGGGGATATATAATGAATCTCGCAGCGGCACCAATTAATGCCACCTGGCTGCACTTGTACGCTAAACATGCATAGCGTGTGTTCAATTACGTCAGCCCAAAGGCTTATTAGTACACTAAGAGATAGCGCTGATTATTTGAGAGCAATGTGGTGTTTGCAAAACTGGTGTATTCGCTTTTTCGACGGTGCCCCACAGTGCCCATCTAAAGTAAGCATATCAGCCGTCGAATCTTCTGAACAAAATACATATTTAGATCGCACCAACGCGACGGAAATAGTTCGGTATAAATGTTTTAAATACGAAAATGGATTTTATTGCTGCTGCAGAATTTTAAATAATATATAATCAGAAATAAAAAGTAGCGAACCCAGAAATATGTTGCTGCTTGTAATGCATATAAATAGTGATATATCAATGCGCAAAGACCGCCCTCTGTGTTTCACTAATACTTATACAATTAAAATTATCTTACAGGAAATACGTATATCAATGCGCCAAACGCACTAGTTCTAAATAAAAAATATTTCCAACTGAGTACTGAAGTACGTGTTTCCTAAACAAAAAGATATCAATATTATTTTTTAATATCAATACTTTTTTAAACTATCTTATATCAAAGACTCTAGAAGTAGAAACATTAAGATACGATGTGTAAATGACCTGACCTAAAATGACCTGGATTCGAGAGAATATTCAAGATGGCGGACGAATCGATATATCTCAGTGGAATTTTCGAAGTGGGATTTAAGGCATCAAACCGGATTGTAGCAATGGATATTAGTGCAAACAAGATGAATTATGAATAACTTACTGAGAACATCATCACCTTGTGGTAATATACGTTGAATTCAACGCAAAATCATTTTTGACTGAAATACATCTGGTGAAAGGTCATAATCTATATCTATATTATAAATACCCACTTTTCAAAGTAAAAATGGCGGTTTAAACGGTAAAACACGGAAATACGAATTAAGTGAAATTCCAAGTTTGGGATCAGTACATGTTAATAATGGTTGCCAGTCCAGATGTGAAAAATAATGCCAACAACACGATATTACTCGCAGTGGTCAAATATATCGCAAAACAAATAATTAAGATTTAAACATCTGAACTTTATCACGTTTTAAATTATCAACGAGATAGAGTTACTATTAGTGATCCTGGCATTATGGACACGGGGCTAGCCCGTCTGTAATATTGGGACAGCGCTAAGCCCCGACCTTAAATGCCAAGATTTGAAAACTACTCTAGTCTCTAGACAGTCTCTATCTTTGGCTATCGAGACAAAGGTAATTGTCATTTGTTATATTTAAAGTAAGAAACAGATCATGCATAACTTAATTGCGCATGCTTGGGATATCAATACAGTATACTAGATAATTAATTAATGACCGTTTGTAATTTGGACATTTGAGTTACCATGGACACGTTAGCCTTGGTGATGACCTATATCTGGTAACCTTTTATTTGACGGAATTTCCTTTAACCCATATTATAGGAACCACTAAAAAAGGGGCTGATGGTCGAGGTAGCCTTTCAAAGATTTTTTACCCGGCTCGTATATAGCATAACGGATATGCACAGTGTTTCAGAGGCCTAAAACAGCATGCTCACAGAAAAAGTAGTCAAGAAACTTTTTTTTTTACAATTTTTGGCAAATATATCACGTATGAATTGTTCTGTTGCCATTTTGAGCCATTCATTCCGATTGAGATTCATATGAAGCATATATTGTCTATATCAGATGATAAAAACAAGCCATATTACCTTTATTTGTTATTTTAATATATTTCTGCAGAGAAAGTCAGTCATTCAATCTGACAGCCTCTAAAATTTTGTCAATCCGAATTTATCGGTCCGAATACAACAGACTCATTCCGACATCTACACTCTATCATACATGTATATGACATGGGGATAGTAAACAAATAGTTATTTGACAATGAATTGAGAAAAATATGGTTTTATTTCATTTTCCCAATTATTCTCAATTGTAAGCGGTGTTAATAGTTGACGAACATTAAATCTTCATTATTTCATCAAATCTGAATGTGAAAACTGTTGGTCAAGCAGACCGAGCACACCTCCCAATTTAAGTCGGACCAAATCCAAATTTACCGTCAAGACCATCGACCGACCGTATCATTTATACGAAAACCGAAAACATCCATTTTCTTTAAGCGTTAGTAACGCTTTTAGCCATAAAACATTAAATCTCAAACGTAGATATGAAAATTGTGATCTGATCTTTTTTCAGTAGTCTTTTATCACTGGTTTTCAGACATTTACGCAAAAAAATGGCTCATTCCAAGACATAAAATGTCAAAAAGGTCAATCTTTGAGAGAGTAACCTCGAATTATCACGAGTACTACATTTCTGCAATGCATGCATAGCAAGAAATAGCATTACTTTGTGGTGTTCGGCTCATCACTAGAGCAGGTTAAACAGGCAGGTTGGTTTTGCTATTTTACTTGGAAAACATGTGATAGAAAGATTCTTACTCTCGCCATCATATTAAACACTGTTTTATTCAAGTCGCCCAGGAAATATGTTAGTTAACTCGTCAAAGTCTCGCTTACTTACACATTTCCTGGACTCGTTCAATAAACGCCTATATAACGATTATATGACGTTTTCACGAAAGTTTCCGTTATACTGTTATTGTATTGATTCAATCGCCATAAACGTGTATACAAATACTTAAATTTTACTCTGAACAAATTTGTTAAAACATGATACCCTTTGCTTGGCAGTCGAGCGATGAAAGAGCTTATCAAGGTAACTCGGCAACTATATTATGTAACGTATAAACATTTAATAAAACCTATGACATGTATTTGAGTGTGTTATGGAGTCACGTCTTCTGACATGCTTCAATTGCTCTGCGTTGTTTTGAGGGTATGTCCATTTGAGCATGAAAACACCTTTTTTTGCAATCGGTAATTATCGGCCATTTTCGATCGAAAAGAACATCCGATGTATATGGACGGATTACAATGTCAGAAATCTTTACATTTATCTACGCTGCAATCTTGAACACCGCGTAGTAATTTCAATTTAGCAGTTAACCTTAAAGACGTTACTAAAATGTGAATTATATTATTATTTTTCAATATAATGTTTTGGCTTGTATTTGTAGATCTAAGTTTAAATTGATTCCCAGTAAAGTGAATTATTGCAAACACAATTTAGATTCCCATTAGTTAAATCAATAAATTTGACTGCTAAATGGAAATTACGACGCGATCTACTTGCAGGGTAGTTAAAGTGTATTGATTTCTGACATTAGACTTAGATTGTCATTATATCAGCACAATATCAAAGTCAACAACATTATGTTGTACGCAGCTCTTTAAGACAGGTATTCAAGAAAAATTCGGTACGTAAAGAGAGTGTGGTCTTGTATCGTTTTGATAACTTGAGTACCAACAAATCGGCCAACTCCGGCAAGCTTCGGAATGATGGATAATGGTCGTCGCCGTCGTCGTCGTTGTCGTCATCATCATCATCATCAGCAGCAGCATCATCAGCATCATCGTCGTCGTCGTCGACGACATCATCATCATAATCATCATCATCATCATCATCATCATCATCATCATCATCATCATCATCATCATCATCATCATCATCATCGTCGTCGTCGTCATCGTCATCATCGTCGTCGTGCGCCTTTACTGATGTCAAGCAAATTAGATAACGTCTTGAACCTCAACTGATATTATGCATCTTTACTTACGGTCATGCAACGTTGCAGATGTATTGCACCTTGTAACGAACAGTTCTGTTGTTTGTATGCTGATTGGTTTGTTGGTTTGGTTGAATTTCGGGAATGCCGGTGATTCTTATTAAGTGTTGCGCTCAGGAAGAACAAAGACAAATGTAAAATATAAATTTAATTTGGCCGAAATAATAGGCTGCAAGGTTGGAAATAAATTAACATAGAAATAAAGCTTATATCAAAAGCAGCTACAAATCCTCCCAAACACGACCAAAACCTGTACTAAAATTCCAGAATCTTAGTTAGGAAGCAAAAGCGACAAGCCGTGCCGCGTAAATCATGCTAGAACATGAAAAACTAAGATAGCGTAGGTAATCCAGTTACCGGATTTCCAGTTACCAAACAATTGAATAAGTTTCCCCGGCACACCGCATTTAAATTAGAAGGAAGCTCCTCCGCGTCGGAAGGAGTGCATGGTGTATCCGTGAGCGTGAGCAAACAGAAGTTGCGTCATAATACGTCGAAACATACGATCAAAGAAAACACACGTCCGAATCGGATTAAAACTAAAGAACAAGTGAGAAAGTGCCAAAATAAAGAAGGGCGGACAATTGAACATTCGGCAATGCGAAAGAGTTCCTTCCCTTAATAATAATTAAATTTCCTCAAAATTTGTTAAATTTTATACAAGAAGTCTGTTAGAGCCTTAGACAGTGTTACACTAAACAATGCCGTTGATAGACATTCTCAATCAAGCCGACTCCTAACGGTGTACGTAGTTCGTGCTTCTGTAGAACTTCTCTGTCAGAAATATTACATTCATAATCATATGTCAGAAATAAACCACTCGTTAAACATCATTAATGTGTATAGAAAAATGTAGGAGAAGGAAACTGAATGATGTTAAGCACTTTTGCACATGTTCTTCTGGTAACATTTCCTAACATTGTTCAACAAGCAGGGGCGTACCTGAAGCATTTTGAATTGTACGCCTGGGGCGGTATTCATGAAAATATTATAGAATTTCTTAATTTAAGTCATATTCTTTATTTTTTCTTAGTCCATTTAAAAGAAAAAGTATAAGTATAGGGATCTCAATTAGCATCTCAAATAGTTATTCTACACAATAAGTATACAACATAAAGCGGCGTATCAAGGAACTGACGTTAGAGGGTGTCATAAATTAAGAGACAACCTTTTTTGACATAAAATTTAATTTTTGACTATTCTTGGGGTGGAAGGGAGGGGGCAGGGGGTGTTGCGCCCCCCTCCCACGCTGAATCCGCTAGTGACATAAAACAATGGTTAATACCTTCTGGAAAACTGGAGCCAGATTCACGGCTATACGAGAAAGTATTTCCCAGCCTGCAATCCTACAATCGGATTATACAGAACTATAAGTTCACTCCAGGTAGGTGGCCGAAAAGTATTTGCCGGATTCGTTCATTCTCATTCATCAGAGGTTCGATCATGATAAATCTATTAAACATACATGATACGCAAAGCACCATCACTCTGGTGAACGAGAATGGGTTCGTTGTGCGACTCGTTTTTAACTGTCTTAGTTTTGTTGTGAAGCCAGACCCTGGCCCAAATATTGCAAGTGAACTTAAGTGAATTATTAATCTCCTTTCTCAACTCATTTTACCACAAAACCTTATACAGTCAAAACCCGTTGGCTCGAACTCGCTTGGCTCGAATTCCTCGTTGGCTCGAACTTGATTTAGGGGACCGATTTCTTTAAACTGAAGGTTAACAATCCCGCTTGGCTCGAATTTTCCGAGGCTCGAGGTACTTTTGCCGGTCCATAGGAGTTCGAGCCAACGGGGTTCGACTGTAGCATGATTCAAAACAGAATACTGTTTTATTCTCTTTAAAGCGTACTTTCTAGGAGATTACGTTGATCAAGGTATTTGGTCTATATTTTAAGATAATAATTCTAGAGCAATAATGTACTCAAGTCAAATTTATTACTCAAGTTATTACTCAACAACAGTTTTGCTCTTGAACTAGGTGTTTATAAAATGTTGACAAATAGTTTATATATATATATAAATAGATTTAGCAATGAAGTTTATCTACCTAATAGACTGCGCTTTTTTGAAGAGCAATAATTTTGAATTATGCAATGCTGAAGCGTGAACAAAGATGTAATTGAGAATGAGTAGCGTGATATTGGGGCTAGTTTCTTCGGAAGGATAATAAAACGTATTCAAGATTTACCATATAAATTTAAACATCATCTTAAATATAAATTAATCTTTAATTCGTGCATGTAAGTGGATGATAAAATATGTAATACTATAGAACCATGATCATTTTTGAAGTTACACAAAATGCTCGGGACGGTTGGTAAAAAAGCCAGATATCAACATGTTGCATTAATGATCGTAAAACGGCAGGCTGCGCAAATTATCGTAGGATGACATTCTTCGTCAAAACACAGAAGGCAACTTGTTGGCTAATGGACATAATACGATATGCAGCGCCAGTGAAAAAAGGCGACACGCTGCACTAAAAAACATCAGACGACATGTTGGACCATAAAACATCAGACGACATGTTGGGCCAAAAATCATCAGACGACATGTTGGGCCAAAACACATCAGACGACATGTTGGGCCAAAAATCATTAGACGACATGTTGAGCCAAAAATCATCAGACGAAATGTTGGACCAAAAAACATCAGACGACATGTTGCGCCAAATGATTACATCGGTTTATTTTGTTATTTGATCACCATCTTCCATAAAATTATATCTAAAATTCGTGCCAAAAATACATTTATTTCGAAAACAAGCATATGTAACACAATTACAAACTAGATATATTTGTACAGTCGAACCCCGTTGGCTCGAACTCGCTTGGCTCGAATTCCTCGTTGGCTCGAACTTGATATAAAGGACCTAGTTCTTTATACTGAATGTAAGCATTCCCGCTTGGCTCGAATTTTCCGAGGCTCGAGGTAATTTAGCCAGTCCCTAGGAGTTCGAGCCAACGGGGTATGCCTGTATTATAAGATACTTCTACGGGGGTAAAGATGCTTATTGTTCAATGATATACTGAGTATAAAACATATATCACACAAGTTGTTCATGCGCCCAGGTAAACGGATATATAAATAACTTTCATTGTACGTATAAACCTTCGTTATAGCTAGCATAAAAATATAGCCGGATTCTGCAGATGTGCACTAACATTATTGGCAAAAATAACTCGCCCGCATCCGCATAGCGTGTGGTTAATGTAGAATAATCAGAGAAAATTAGCAAGTCCCAGAACAAATCAAAGTACTGACAGTACGCAAGGCCGGGTCGCTATTCACAAAACATCTTCAGTCATTTTTAAACTTAAAATGTTCATAGTCAAATGAAACGAAAGGTATAAGGGCATTGAAATAAAGAAAATATCAAGTCGAAACGCGCTTTGTCGAATTCTGTTTTCTCGAAGTTCTGTTTATGTCGAGCCATTTTTTAATGTGTTAGTTAAATAATTCATGTTTTGTATTTTAGTTATATCGAATTTTCGTTACCTCCAAGTATTTCCCGATGTCCAAACGACTTCGACATAGCGAGTTTTGACTGTATTCGATCAAATCAACGAGCATTATGTAGTATCATGTTATAATGACCAATCGGTTACGTAACTAAGGGAAATGATATGTTAGGAAATGACTTAATATGTTTTAAGTTCTCTTGAACGGTCTACGTTCAGTGAAATATAAATACCAAAATAACCCCTACAGGACAAATAATTGTTTTCTTTTCTTTTTTGAAGTGGCTCCTGGCGCTTAACATACTATCAATAAATATGACCTACACGTATAACTACTTGATAGGGTGAGAGAGATCAATCGGTATATATTGGCCAGTCCTTTTATAACCATTGGCGCAGCATGTCGTCTTTTGATCATTGGCGCGGCATGTCGTCTTTTGATCATTGGCGCAGCATGTCGTTTTATGATCATTGGCGCAGCATGTCGTATTATAACCATTGGCGCAGTATGTCGTCTTATAATCATTCGCGCAAAATGTCGTCTAATAATCATTGGCGCAGTATGTGGTCTTGTAATCATTGGTGCAGCAAGTCGTCTTATAAACATTGGCGCAACATGTCGTCTTATGATCATTGGCGCAGTGTGTCGTATTATGATCATTGGCGCAGTATGTCGTCTTATAATCATTGGCTCAGTATGTCGTCTTATAATCATTGGCGCAACTTGTCGTCTTATGATCATTGGCGCAGCATGTCGTAATATGATCATTTGCGCAGCATGTCGTCTTATGATCATTGGCGCAACATGCCGTCTTATGATCATTGGCGCAGCATGTTGTCTTATAATCATTGGCGCAACATGCCGTCTTATGTTCATTGGTGCAGCATGTTGTCTTATAATCATTGGCGCAACATGCCGTCTTATGTTCATTGGCGCAGCATGTTGTCTTATAATCATTGGCGCAACATGCCGTCTTATGATCATTGGCGCAGCATGTTGTCTTATGATCATTGGCGCAGCATGTTGTCTTATGATCATTGGCGCAGCATATCGTTTTATGATCATTGGCTCAACATGTCGTATTATGATCATTGGCGCAACATGTCGAATTATAATCATTTGCATAACATGTCGTCTTACGATCATTGGCGCAACATGCCGTCTTATGGGCATTGGCGCAGCATGTCGTCTTATGATCAGTTGCATAGCATGTCGTCTTATGATCATTGGCGAGCATGTCATCTTATGATCATTTGCGCAGCATGTCATATTATGATCATTGGCGCAACATGTCGTCTTATGAGCATTGGCGCAGAATGTCGTTCTATGATCATTGGCGCAGAATGTCGTCTTAGGATCATAAGCGCTGAATGTCGTCGTATGATCATTGGCGCACCATGTCGTCTTTTAGTCATTGGGCAGGATGTCGGCTAAAATTCATTGGCGCAACATGCCGTCTTAGGTTCTTTCGCGAAAACTGTCGTCTTATGATCAGCATGTCTTCTTATATGTAATAGCCTAATAATCGTATGTGCAAAATGTCGTCATATATTATATGGCGCCGAATGTCATCTTATTTTCTCCCTTCGTGTCGCCTACGTTTGTTGGCGCAACATGTCGTATAATGTTCTTTCGTGCAAAATGTCGCCATATGTTCTTTGGCACAGAATGTCTCTTTCTTATAATACAAATACGTGTACTAAGCCATAACATATTTGATCCGTGAACCTTGGACGTGTACACTCAAAAAGAAATATACATATAGTTTAGACCTCGCCATTCAAGTCTGACGTTTAAGAATAAAACACACGTGCAATTTCCTATGAAATGTTTTTGTCATGTAAAAGAGTTCAGAGATTATTCGCAATTATATCGAAATATAATACACAGTATACAAGATGAAAAATAAAATAAAACATAACTGTATACCGTACGTTATAAGGTAAAAGGGCAGAAAAAAAACAAAGCAGGTCTAACTGACCACAAAACACACAAAAAAGAAGCTGGAACTTCTGATATTCAGTCATTCTCGTACACCAGAGCGATGATGCTATGCGTACATTAGCCATTATTATATTGCTTATGCATGCGAATGATAATCAGTATACATTGTACATAGCTTATTAGAGATAAAACGTGGGAGTAGGCAAACAAAACAATACAATTGCGTTTAAGTACGAAACAATATATTAGTTCAAAAACAATAATATGAAACAAAATTACAAACCACTGCGGTTAAACTGAAGAATGACATAGAGTATATTGAGTATATCTCACCATGTTGAATTGGCTCGAGCATTGATATATCGCCATTGTTCTTAAAGGCGCACTATATAGGTTAAAACGAAAAAGAAAATTAATTTTAAAGCATTTTCATGTTTAAATCATTTGATTTTAGTAATAAAAACAAAAAAAGTATATGATTTGCATTCAGATAAATCAGTATTAACATTTATAATAATATTGTAATAATAGCTCCGTGGCCACAAATTAAGCAGTTAAAACGCGCAAAAAGCGCTCATATATTTGTATCTGTACCTGAATCATTGTTCAGTTAAGTCAAATAAGTAAAACAGGAGTATGGCTTTAAAGGCCTAGTTTAAGCCTTCAATAAGTGACCCCCCCCAAAAAAAAAAAAAAAAAAAAAAAAAAAAAAAAAAAAAAAAAAACACACACACAGTGTATTGTACACAACTTCTGTGTATTGATCTTTATCTTAATCACCTCATGTTGCTGATCAGATCACCGATCTAAGTGTCCAGCTGTGCAGTTATAGAGGTTTTATTAAAGAAATGGACCCTAAATGGCCCTGAGCCAATAAACTAATAAACAGGAAATCGGCCCCTACTGTGACACCAGTGCAAATAGCAGGAGATGCACAGCAGGGGATTGTCATGCCAAACGTTCCTTAAACTAGGCCTTTAAATTTAAAAATACATCAACCTACAGTGTGTGCCTTTAATGCGTTGATTCACATTGACCTTTGTGTTTGTTCTTGATCTTTGGTTTTTATTTCATATCAGTCCTATCAATATCTAGTAATATAAGAGGTTGGATCATTAGTTTGGGTTCTTCGTGTTTTATTTCATGAATAAAATAATACTCTTAGTCAATTATCAAATAATTTTAACACCTGAAACATCGCACATGATTCCATTCTTGAAAAGTTATAAGGGTGGCATTTCAAAAAATACTCGATTTTTAAAATAAATGCTGCTGTAATTTATCAGGGTGCCGAAATTGTCTTACTTTGTGAAATACGCATCACGCAAAAGGTTTACTTTCCGGAACCCATTATTATTAGTAACAATTATCGTAAACACATAAAGACATTTATTTCTTATTAAGACATATTTTAGTCACATCATTTCTAGTGTGTTTTGTGTTTTGAAATTCCAAAGAATATACAGGTGTTTGCCAAAAATGTATAAAATAAAACTTTTTATATAGCCTTAAATTGTTGATAAATGTTTATGCATATACATGTATTGCTTAGCAGGTAAACGGGGAGGCACAAGTACAACGCAAAATATTTCACAAAAATATTAATCCCCCAGCCAGATGACTAAAGATTACGGTTATTTAAAACAATAAAATCATGTCGTGAGAAACACAATGAAATCATCCTATTAAACATTTCATCGCCGTTAAATGTAATCGATTTATAAATCTGAATCGTCAAATATTCGTCTGTTTAACACTTCATTGTTATTGGATTGCAACTTGGCATTTATCAAGCTATCGATGTCAATAGAGTCTTTTGTTTTAACACACCCGTTAAATACAGACAAAGATTATAGGATGAATAGTTTAAACGAACAAGTCAATGTTTAATTTAAATCATATGTAATCAGTATTTTAAAAAATATAGAAGAAGTCGATAATACTTCACTTATTACTTTAAAATAAAACAATGGATGTTACTTAATTACAAATGTGAGGACTATGATAAAAAAGAAAACTGATTTCTAAAATTGGGATATATTTGACTATAATCAAGATTTAGAAAGTGTACATCATTTAAAGCAAGATGGGGAATTGCTACTCGCCAAGAAGCCGTGTGGTAACTGTTTCATCTACTAAGGATTATGAACAAAACCATCCCGAAATAGTTAATACACAAAATGAAATGTTCCAGCACCGCGTTGAACCTTTGCACTATTCCTCACAGTTTCACCAAACAAATGGTGACTTACGGCGAGAACAAACTTTCCATCATGAACGTCTGTCGCAAAGAAACGAGGATTTAAATCTAAGAAAGAGGCCTGTTTCGGCTGGAGGGGAAACGTCAATCCAAAGACAGGGTTCTCTGAAACGGACCCGCCAGAGTTCAGGCAGTTCACATAACAGAATACATCCAAACGGACAGCGAAGTCCTGACAACGACTTGTTACCAAAAGACTTCGGGGAGATGCAAGTCCAAGATAGCGGTATTCTGTCCGCTGCAAATACGAGTCGGGCAACATCACAGTTCTCCATTGCAAACACCAGCAGAGTACAAATAGAAAACCTCAACTTGTCTGAATACGCTGAAAATGGCATGCAAAATGGAATGGGAACTCCAACTTTAGAGGTAGCTCCCATTTTCAAGAAAACCGACAGACAGTCCAGAGAATCGTCCAGACCTCTTGCATCCCCGATCAGAGAAGAGAGCAAAAGCCGGAAACCTACGACTAGACCCACGGTCAAAATCAACGAAAAGCCAAACGAAAAAACGATAACCCCTTCGCCCAAAGCCAAGAGTGGGAAAACACCGCCAAGCGTTATATCAATGGATATCGGAACTACCTTTTCTGGGTACGCGTATGGCTATAAGTCCAGACATACCATGTCGGTCCCTCAGAAAAAGGTCCCTTCAGTTATTCTTCTTAACCCTGATTTAAGTCTGAACTCCTTCGGGTTCGCCGCTTTGAAAAACTATCCAGCTATTCCGGCCAATGATCGACTTCAGTATTTCTACATAGAACATTTCAAAAGTGTTGTTTTCAATAGCCCGCGTATTTCCCATGAGATGACTGTTGATGATAATATGGGGCGACCGATAAATGCGCTGCATGTGTTTACACTAGCAATTTATTGGCTCAAAGAACAGGCGATCTCAAATATTAACTACAACGACGGCACAACGCAATGGGTCATTACAATTCCCTCAATTTGGGCTGCAGATCTTAGGCGGTTTGTTCACAGAGCCGCTCTGGAAGCGGGTATCCCGGACTTTAAGTTGGACATTGTCCTAGAAGCTGAGGCCGTGTCTTACCTGTGTAGAAACGAGTACCAGAATATTCACGATTACGACCTGTCCGCCGGGACCAAATACGCCTTTGCTGATCTTGGGGGTGGGACAACGAACGTATATGTGCACGAAATACTTAAGGGTAACAAACTCAGAGAGCTGTATAGAGACATACAACATACAGTTGGAGCACAGAGTGTGAACCAAGCTTATATTAAATTTTGGGTTGATCTGGTCGGAGAAGAGATCTGGGAGGAGTTTAGGGTGAACCATCCGGCGTCTTTCATGAAAGCCATGATTACTTTTGAGAAGAAGAAAATGGCTTTCGCTGTGGGCAAAGGGGAACGTATTGATATAATGATTGAGCCTGCGTTGGATCAGTTGCTGAAAGTGAAAAAATGGGCGTCGTTCGACAAGCTTCTTAAGACGAAACCGAGATACAAGGGAAACGTGAAATGTAAAGAAGTAAACGGGAACATGTTCATGTACTTGAGTATTGAAATGATGGAGACCTTCTTTATGGACTCTGTTGACAAAGTACTCCGTCGTTTGATGAAGGCGTTGGCATTGTGTACGGAGTACGGCATTCAGGGGCTTGTTTTGACTGGTGGATTCTCCAAATCAGCTTACTTGATGGAAAGGATTGAAGAGGAATTAGCAGATATTGACGTTCATTTCCTTGTCCCAGATGCACAAGAAAACGCAGTTCTTAAAGGCGCTGTAATGATGGGTAATGAAATGTTTGAAATAAGTGAAAGGCTTTCAAGATTTACGTACGGCTACAGCCAGGCATCACCTGATCAGAAAAGCTACGCTGCTCTCGCAGTAAACGCGAAGTGCCGTTTACTGTTCCGCACAATCATTGACAATGGTCAGTACCTGAAAAACTATTCCAAATATGTTATTAAAGGCCAAGAGGTTCTGAGTAACCCTAATAGGCTGTTTACGGAGAAGACAACGAGGATAGTGAAGTCCGAATGTGTGAAAACGAAGGGAGCGGAACGCTACGGAATGAGAGATGAAGAGTGCGAAGTGGTTTGCGAATTCGTACACACCCCTCCTCATGAAGGTTGGCCAATTCGCTCCGAGTATGAACTAATCGCGTTCTGTAGAGAAACAGAGATCAAGTTTGTATACCTGAATAGAACGACGAGAGAAAAAATGAAAACGTACGTTCAATTGGTATAGCTTTCGAAAGTGGTGTTGACAGCTACGGTATTGAGGATACATTTATACTCAATCCGATTATTCCGATGAAGGGGTTTTGTGATATCGTTTGTGTGGACAGACATTTCATCATGTGTTACTTTCAGTCGCTCTTTCTGAGTGTTGTTTAACTGTCATTCCGAGTTAGACTTGATGATGTTTCTAGATCATCTATTAAAGGGCAGACATGTTCATAAAGATCCAAACGATATTAGTATGTCACAGTTATTATGTTTTAATATGCTATGTGTAAAATAACTATCATTATTCATTTGACTTGTTTAATTTGTACTTTTTATTAGTGTATACTACAGAATAGCGAAATGAAAAAATGATCGATGTAAGTTTTATCAAGTCTGTCATACAAACATCATCTTGACATGTGTAGCAGTAAATGTCAGGAGGTATTTTGCGTATGTAGCAATTTTCTTCCGACATTCCAGCATTGGTACTTTTGATATAAAGAAACTGTCATATTTTTTCGTATTGCCTGTTAATGCTGTTTGGTCATAAACAGTAATGCGGGGTACCTGTGTTGCATTAGATCATGTCTAGTCACATTGAATAACCTATTTCTATGTACCTGAAAATCAGTTCATGTGTGATATATAACTGTCGGTTCTTCTCAAACCTTCTAGAAGTCTAAGCCTCATGTATAATGTTACATTTATTCAACTTGATCATAAAGCAAAACAACAAAGTCAGATACCTGTAACAAACCTGAAATAATTTTCTTTAGTACAAATACCAGTACAATTCATTTATTTATGCTTCTTTGCTATCCATTTATTTTCAATTCTCGTACACCAGAGTGATGATGCTATGCGTACGACAGATTATCATTGCCAAACCTTTGATGGATGAGAATGTTATTTTGAAAAAAAGAAAATTAGGGTCGGCCCCTATTCATTTTTAGGGACCGTCGAGCCACCGAAATCAGACATATTAATTTTTTGGCCTGAGGAATGATACGAATCACATGCTTAAGAATTGAGAACATTTTGAACAAATTGACTATGTTCGATCGTGGTATTTTAAATTAGTTCTATTGTTGACTGCATTCATACAAATCAGGGTAAACAATGAAACCATGAATGGATGCCAAAATGATTTTGATGGGTGATTATTCATTAATGCGTTCATATAGCTATCTTAATATGTAGCTTAAATCATAAACAATACACTAGTTTGTTAAGACTGAAGATTGTTTTATGTCGTTGCTAGTTTTTTATGCAAGATTAAATGCTCAATAGTGAATGCCATTTTGTACTTATTATTCCGTATTCGATGTACATGTAGATGTTAAAATTCTTGAAATAGCCCAGCCGGTCAGTAGTTAGCTCTGAGTCGTAAGGTGAAAAAAATCGTTGCTATATTTTTGTGCATTGAATTTTTGCTAATATACTAATTGAAAACAATGGCAGGGGTTCAAAGCCTATATGAAGACGTCAGACTTATGCACCAGTCAATTGTAACCACGCTCTAGGTCCGGGAGTATACCGGGAATAGCGAGGGAAAAGGGCCGTGATTTTACCTTCCAGGTTGCCCCGCAGTGTCGAGTGAATGCGGTGGTTTTGTTTTCCCGCCGAAAATAGCAGGGCCTTACCTAGGATGTCCCCGGGGTGCGAGGGCATTTTTCGGGGATTTTACCAACAGTTTGTCTCCGCAGGGCGGGGATTTTACCTGGGAATGGCTGGACCGAAAGTCAAAGTCCCCGCTATTCCCCGGACCTTGGGGCCGTGGCTACAACTGAGTGTGGTGCATTAAGATGTGTACTTTACGACATAGATCCGTTAACAAAATGGGCCTGCTTGTCTTATATTCTCCTTAAATGGGTGACAGTTTCATTTTAGTAAAGACATGTTCGAAGGCTGCATAAAACGTGCAAAAAACGGCTTCGTTTTTGACGCCTTATTAACATGGCAAACAGATTGGCTCACGTTGTCCACTGTTGTTGTCATCGCCTTCGGCGTCTTTACTTTCTTGTCAGTTCTCTAATGTAAGCATTTCTCAAAGAAGCATTACCAAAGATGATCACCATGTTCATAATGTCAAGGACAACGGATGTATGACACCTTTATATAACTAGACCTTGTCCGTTCGCCTACTCGAGTTATGTTTAATGTATGGTCACCGAACTAAATAACGATAAGCCGATCGATTGGTACTTTGTTAAAGTTAACAACGATGTTAACATAATCGTTGTTAACTTGCAATTCGTCACTGTTCTAGAGGTTTAAGTGGCATACGCTTTTGATCTGCTGTATTTTTAACAATATTTGACACAAGTGTTTCATCCGAACGCGTTTATATTTGAATATGTGACAACACCATCAAAAACACGTTTAAAGGTTAAGGATGATGTCATAAATCAGGTTGTTAACTTTAACCACGTTCTGAACAATCGGTCCTTTGTTTTATATAAACATGATCTAGTGGTCAAAGATAATTACTATGCATTGATCGCAGTTATGGTCGACGAAGTTCTGTTTGTCATAACCTGCCCTTAAGTCTTTCCATTATTTTGAGCAATATTTAGTCTTGAGCATCAAATTTGGTCTTAGTTTAAACATTATATATTTCACAACGATTGTGAAGAAAGTTATGATAACTTATACTAAGTCATTCTCGTTGGCACAATGTTGCACGAGAGTGTGGTCTTGTGTTGTGGGGGGAACCGGAGTACCCGGAGAAAACCCACTTGTCCGTCATGGTGACCACTAACCAAACTAAACGTGGTCGTAGTATAAAGAGTTATTTTTCAGCCAATCGTTCCGCGGCATATTATGTAACACCGGACTCTGGGAACGCCAAGCGGAAACTCAAAACCAATGTCCACTCTTTAACGTCATTAGTTTGTACATGTATATGATCTGAAAGAATTAAGTTCTAGCATTGTGATACTCTGGGAGCACCAAATGCATTTTCATGTTGATTGATACCGTAGTAAGCAACACAGCAACACATAAATCGATTCCGTTGGATACAGTTCCATTTAATGCACCAGTAAATTGTAACCACGCACCCCCCCCCCGGTCCGGGGAATAACGGGGACTTTGACTTCCGGTCTAGCCAAGCCCGGGTAAAATTCCCGCCCTGCGGGGACAAATTGATGGTAAGGAAAAAATACCCACCAAATGCCCGCGCACCCCAGGAATCCTAGGCAAGGCCCGTGTCGACTCTATATTTGGCGCGAAGACAAAACCTACGCATTCACCCGGGGCCACCTAGAAGGTTAAAACATGGCCCATTGCCACGGCTATTCCCGGTATACCCGGGGGCGTGGTTACAATTGACTGGTGCATAACATGACCTTCTGTGTGCTGTAATGAAGTGAACTTAAAAAAGAAAAGTGATATCCGGTCGCAGTATTACATTATTCGTACTGAGAACTAGTATGAAACAGTTCTAGTCGACTTAACATTGTATGTGTTTTAAATTTTTAATTAAGGAAACTAAAGAAAACGCAGGTTTTACGTGTTTGCAATTACTAACGGATTCAGTGGAGGTGGGGGGGCACCCGGCGCGCGCACCCCCCCCCCCCCCATCCCCTTGGATCGTCTAAGTTTACTTTTTATTTCAATTCAAGAGAAGAAAAGTAATAAAATACGCCTAAAAGGCACCATTTCGGAATAGTATTTGTTAAAATTGTCCCCCTGACAACACTTTAAACCTTTGGTTTATGAGGGAGAGGCGCAAGTCAAAAGGGTACGCCCCTAAGTTACGCCCACTCTAATGTCGAATTCTGGATCCGCCCATGAGTATATTTTATAGGAAATGAGAATATGTACGATCTGTTAAAAATTAAACGTGTTTTAAGGGATATGAACCCGCCAAAAGCTATTTCTTTAACGTCTATGATAATAGTTATGCATGGTTATCTCCCCTTCCAAATTTGGTAATATTTGAAAGGTATTTGCTTACTGAAATGTAAATACTAATATGTAAAATAAAGAACAAAAAGTACAACACACATTAAGTTATAGTTTGCATATAGTTCATCAAAAATCTGATCTAAATGACACATTTTTGTATTTTTTGAAGGTAAAAAGCTTGTTTGTTGTATTATTTTTTGGTAAAATATTAACATATGCCTTTTTCTGCACACAACACACATTTAAATGATAATAAAATAATATGGGCACCTTAAATCACAAGTTTGTGGGTCGGACACCTTAATCAGATATATACACATTAATGCATTGTCTGATCAAACACTGAAATGGACAAAAATATGTATACAAGCACCGCCAATCCAATCAGATATATAAAACCTTACAAATCCGGCGTATTTTACCACTCTGTTCAAGTCACTAAGCCAGTGAGCTACAATAAATGAAAGGGATGTAATTGTTCACGAAGAGAGACACAGTCATGTAAAGGTGATTCCCCTTCAAACGTGTTTGACATTATTAATAGTAGATGCAGTCTTATTTCGAAGTTTCTAAAGTTTCGATATTCCGAATTAGTTGCTCATGAGAAGTTGTTCGTGATAAGTTGTTCATTAGAATTTGTTCATGAGAAATTGTTCATGAGATTTGTTCATGAGGACTTGTTTATGAAAAATTCTTCAAGAAAAGTTGTTAATGGGAAAATGTTCATGAGAAGTTGTTCATTGGAAGTTGTTCATGGGAAATTGTTCATGAGTAGTTGTTGGCGAGAAGTTGATGATTGGGAAGTTGATCATGGGAAGTTGTTCATTGGAAGTTGTTCATTGGAAGTTTTTCATGGTAAGTTGTTCATGAAAAGTTGTTCATGAAAAGTTGTTCATAAGGAGTTGTGCATGGTTCTCAATTGTATAATGTTGCGTGACGGATGACAGACAGTAGGGGGTCACAAAAGGGCACCAGGATCATGTTTTGCTCCAGTGGGTTGATATTTGGGTTATTTCTGGAGTTAATCAATCTGTTAATAAAACAAATGAGCTTACCTAAATTGAATTTCATCGAACATAACCCCATGACACCATGCAATAGGTAAACATATGGTGTGGTATTCAAAACAGTCAATCGCATGGCCATATATCATTGTCTTCATTCAATCATATTAGTGATATATATCACGCTATCAAAATAGCTATATCAATCTTGCATCCAATTTAAACCAATATTGAATATCACCCCTACACTAGACATTAAAAAATTATAGTGTCACATTTACTCAATATATATAAATCTGAATATAATCATATCATTAAAAAGTAACAACTAAATTATATCAATGAAACAATTAACGTCCATATGAAGTTATGCAAGGGTTAAAGACCGTAATTATACCATTTAACTGATGACAAATGATATAATAATGCGATTGACGCTGCAAGTACAAACCCAGTTATGATGACACTGTTTGAAGGCGAGGTAGCACACCCCTAATGAAAAACTCCACTTGAAACTCTTCAATTTTAATGCTTAAGCCTATGTTGTTAAGCACAGGACTACAAATCGTTTGAGGGTTTTAATGTAGTGGTTTGTATCAAGCCAGAAGCACAAATATATTTTTTTTATTTTTTTGTTCCAATTTATCGCGGTCAAAACAGTATTGTTAAAATTGAAATACCATATGGCTATTTCAATACAGTATGATTATATTTGTTGGTGATGTGATCAAAAATGTATTATTTCTGAAGGCAAATATTTCTTGTTACTCTGATACCAAATTATTACCGAAATGATGAAAAAAAAAATAAAAAATAAAGGATTGTTCTTGTCTCTCGGGTGATGTCGTTTTTATCGACAATTCTGATATGAAGGTTGGGTAATTTAAATTTTAATAAAATTGTTATTTGACTGTAAATTTATTTTTATTTATTTTTTTTGAATCCAGGAAATGCTACACATTAAGAAATTATCGAGCTGATCATAGTTTGAAATGGTGCCCATTAGGGGTGTCCTACCTTAAAACAGACATTTAAACGAGAGACACATAAAGTCGCAAATCAATAAAGACACATTCTTCGAAATATTATTTTTTAAATCGCTTATTTTGGTGTGTTTTATCGAACCTGGCCTTGTTTACTTATAACATTTTTTTCGCCGCTGTGAAAATTGCAAACCTTACTTAGAAGATGTATGACATATTTTTTTAACATGTCCGGAAAGGCCGAAAATATTGCATGCCCGCTGGCGTCATAAAACTGGACTTGTATTTAAATACGTTGATATACAGACCGATCGACTTTATATATACAAAGAAGGGACACATTTATTTAATGTATAATATTTAAAGACATAAACCTTAAAGGAAAGCGATACTGACCATCATTTCCATTTCCATTTCCATCATATAGCAGTGTGTGTATACCACGTAATAAATTGCGTCATAATTGCTACGTGGGAAGACTTTAAACAAAGATAACCTCACAATTTCTTCACCATTTTAAATGAAACATAGCGCAGTCTACGCCGCTCACGGAGCCCCGCCTTCGGTCTTTTACCAGATTTTGATTGAGAGTTTAGTTTCTTAAAACACTTCGACAAACCTCAATACGGCCGTCTGACGGAGCACTGTCAAAACATTATTTTGGAAACAGGTTTGTCGAAGTGTTTGATAAACTAATCACCTTTTCAAACTCCTGTAACAAAACGAAGGCGGGGCTCCTTCAGCGGCATAGACTGCCCTTTGTCTCATTTAAAATGATGTAGTAAAAGAAAAGTTATCTTTGTTTTAAGTGTTCATTTTAAGCAAAGTGTTGCCTTCCGACGTAATTTATTACGTAGTATACACACTGTGCAGGGCCTCGTTTCAATACAGATCGTAGGACTTAAGATCGTAACTTTCTAGGCGTAACCCCATTTTGGGCGTTAGCTGCTTTTCAATGAAGAAATAACGTAAGGACATTTATCGCATACAGCATGTCTGTACCTGAGCACTCTTAAGCAGCGTAAGGTTTACCGCTTAGATATTTTATTGAGACGGGTTCCAGGAACTGAAGCATATATGTATGTTTTGTTCAATATGACCTCATCACTTTTACTGTGATCGGCATGTACCCGTTTACGGGTAAATGCAGGGGTTAGCCCATTCATCATTTTTACTGTGATCGGCATGTACCCGATGCCCAGTAAACGCATGGGTTAGCACACTCATCACTTTTACTGTAATCGGTATGTACCCGTTGCCCGGTAAATGCAGGGCTTAGCCCACTCATCACTTTTACTGTGATCGGCATGTACCCGTTTATGGGTACATTTATTGCATGCCCGCTTGCGTCATAAAATGCAGGGGTTAGCCCACTCATCACTTTGACTGTGATCGTTGATCCGGTTAATGCAGTGGTTAGCCCACTCGTTTCTCACCATGGTCATAATACCGGACATGTGGGTTTTCTTCTAGTTTTGCTGTTCCGTTCACAAGAGGACCACGTTCTCGCGTAACGTCGTCCCAACGAGAATGATTCAAATATAATGTTATAATCAATAGTTAGGAAAAGTTTAAAACTATCACTTTTATCGAACATATTGGTTTTATTTATTTCTTGAGACTAATATTCGTCATCCAAAGTTTTAAATTCAACTAACAATTACTGTTAACTTTTAACCGTGAAATATTTGATGATGCGCTAACACATTTAAACAGCTTAAACTGTTGTCACGAACCATTTTAAAAATACATGAGACCACAAGTGAATCCATTGAACTTCAAGAGCTGCAACGATGTGAAAGTTAACAACGATGTAAAAGTTAACCACGATGTGAAAGTTAACGACGATGTGAATGTTAACAACGAAGTGAAAGTTAACAACGATGACGTTTACAACGTTTATTTTCACAAAACCCTGAACAATCGGCCGATTGACTACTAAATTACAGTCAAACCCCGTTGGCTCGAACTCGCTTGGCTCGAACTAGATGTAGAGGACCGATTTCTTTATACTAAAGGTTGGCTCAAATTTTTCGAGGCTCGAGATATTTTAGCCGGTCCCTGGGAGTTCGAGCCAACGGGGTCCGACTGTATTCCAAAAATCACAAAGCTAGAGAATATCAATAATTTTCTGCTCACAAAATGCGCACACTGTTTCAAATTGTCAATTGAAATATCATTAGCATAATATCCAATTTGTCGAGGCTTAGAAATAAATTGGCCATCTGTCCAATGTTATGAGCATTTGTAATAAACAAATAGTAAAACAGGCGATATTTAAGGAACCCAGACGAAAAAGTAGAAACTCACATTAAAGTGATACTCGTATTTTTAATCAATATAACAAACATAAATTTTGAGTGATAGACCTTTAACTACTGACTATATAATGCATTTATGGAAAACGATTACTGATAACAATATTGTAACCGTGTATTTAATAGTTGAAAGCGCACAAATATTTATTGACTGGTGGGTCCTAAAAGATTACAGAAAAGTTTATCATATTGAAAGTATATCATTTCATAAGGTGGAAACACCGTGATTTTTGCACCTTTCTTTCAAATTAATCATGGTACCATTCAAAAGAACCATTGTTTTCGATAGTTATGTATGCTTTTCGGTAAATTTAAACAATTGTAATAAGTGTGCTACTGCTTATTAGGAAGAAAAGAGTGCATCTTTAAAATGAAAAACTCATATAATCTATATTTCATTTTATTGTAAAGATGCCGATGCGTGAAAATTGAGTTTTTATTCAAAAGAATGGCGATGAATAGCTGGTATGCAAATTACCATAATTGGCCATTTAGTTGTATCGGAAATCCCCGGCTTAACACAGCGTCCAATGAAAAACGGCTTTAGTGACACGCGCTACAAATTGTCCAATTAATCGTCTTTATTTAATTTGCTGCGAGACTGGTTACAATTTCCGATATCAGTTTCGAAGGAACGACGGGATATTTCTTAGTGAAACTGGATAGTCGGTCGCTACTTGACAAAGGTTTTTCGGACGGTTGGCGTTGATAAAGACACTTATTTGTATGCATGCTGAGCAATTTGGACCTACTATAAGCTTTTAAATAGATACAACTTTATGGATCAGAATTCTATTTTTTTTCGGATAGTTTTCGTGATAACCAAAAATGGAAAAACAACTCGGGTTTTCAAAGTTGGACGTGCATAACTTATTGGCAAGCACTTCGGATACTCAAAACGAAAACTGTGATATTCAGCGACCCTTTGTTTTAGAAAATGGCGAGCGTCGTTTACGAGAAGGGAGCCCTGTTGAAAATGACATCATGAAATCCGAACATGAGCAATCGTGTTATGTTGGGAATGGAACAACCGATGCACCGCCACAGCTTTCGAAATCTTTTCATGGTTCTTTCGGAAAATTTGATTTCAATATGCTAGAAATTTTGAAAAATGACAAAAACAGCGGAAGCGGAAGCAGTGATGATGACTTCTGTGGACAAGGCAAAGACAGTTCGGACATGTTCGGACAAGACTACGAAGAAAACAACATAAACGGTAAGATCAGAATCAGGAAACAAAAGGGTGAGAAAGTCGTACGATTGAATATTAATGCAAGGGAAAGACGCCGAATGCATGACTTAAACGATGCGCTGGATGAACTTCGATCCGTCATTCCATACGCCCACAGTCCGTCGGTCCGCAAACTGTCCAAAATCGCCACCCTCCTTTTAGCAAAAAACTACATTCTTATGCAAGGGAATGCACTGGAAGAGATGAGGAGGGTGATCAGTTACATGAATGCAACCAGTTCTCCCATGGCCGCGCCCAACGGATGCTTCGATCATTTTACTGGTTTGGCAAATAGATTTCCGCCGGCTGAGATAAGAGAAATCGACACGGACGACGAAAGATTCGCCCATATTTTGGCCAAACAGAGTGCTGACCTAAGGTCGAATATGCCTGGATTTCGACGACCGACATCGGACCTGAAACTTTCCGCCGATTTTCTGGCAGGTCGGAATCCGACCTCGAATGCTGCTAATTGAAAATGTGTAGTATGAATAAAAGGATTTTTTACTGAAACATTGCAGACGTCAAAATATGGGAACCTAGTGCTTGACTGGCATTTTTGAACAGATTTATGCGCAAACGATGCCAAGTAAAAAAATAAACCATTTGAATGTATATGACTGTATTTAATTATGAACGTTGTTTACTGTGTAAATTAATTATTTAAATTAAGTGTTTCAACAGTTTTATCTCCATTGCCTGAGAAAGAAATATGTAATTAACTTCTTTTGTAGTGTTGAGAAAAATATAATATGAATTCTTTTGTCGCGGGCATGTTGATTCATTTATGCGTGTTTGGCAGACACTATGTTTGGCTATACAAATAGACATTCAGTGTTTCATTCGGAACACCTCGGCCATTTTCCATCGAAAACAACCTCGGATGTATGCCGTTACATCAGTAGAAGTAGTTCGTAAAATTTTAAATAATAGTATTAATTATTTGTAGTGTTGTAATGTGTATTTTGTATATTTAAGATTAAATTGATTGCCAGTTAAGTGTATTATTTCATAAATTATTAAGATTCCCATGAGTAAGGACATTAAGTTGAATTGCTAGATTGAAATTACTACGCTATCTACTTGCAGCGTAAGTAAATGTAAAGATATCTGACCTTGTTTGCCGTCCATATACGTCCAAGATTGTTTTCGATGGAAAATGACCGAGGTGTTCCGAATGTCGGTGATTGGTATACTTTATAATGTACTTATGTATGTTGCAAAACTGTGTATGTATGGTAGTCAATGACATTGGCTTATCATAACAATGTATGTACTGAAAAGAAATGTTCAATATACCAGCTTATAAGATTTATTCAAACAATTAATGTGAGTGCTTAGATATTGTCAACAATATTTTGAAACAAATAGTTGATTTATTTATTTATTTATTTGGAAACAATGTGGTGTAGTTAAGATTATTCAAGAATAATAAATTCTTACCAAAGAAACATAAAATAATGACAAAAATACTTCTTCTCCATTCAAACATGTCATTTTTGGCCAAAATAGTATACAGTTTATTTTCATTGATGAGACGGACATGCAAATGCTTCTGGTTGAGGAAAAAATGATATGGTTGACCAGACAGCTCACAAAACTGAACGGACCGAAGCCGAAGGCGTGTGGGCTGTCTGGGGGAGTCCGTATACTGTTAGGAGGTCCGAAGTGGTTTGTACTTTTTTCTTTTATTTTATACCGCACAATTAAGTTCGGGACTTAAAAAGAAGGTGTTTTTTTTTCCTACACGGATTGTTATCGATATTTATTTATCCTTTTGGGTAAATTAAAACAATTTGTATTCACTGTGGTACTGCTTATTTGGGAGTAAGTGTGCATCTTTAAAGGCCCGATGTCAATACCAAGTAAAAAAGGAACAAAATTATATTACTGAGTTGAACGTAAAGAACATTATAATATTTGTGTTTTGCATGAATTAAAATGTTCTCTATGCAAAAAAGTAGTGTTTAAATCGTCTCCGCGCGTGCAGTATAACAATTATCCCAGATTTGGGTATTTTTCTGCCATATTTGTGCAGGTTTAAATTTAGTTCCATGAACCTAGATCCATTGATATTGAACACCAAGCCAAATATATTGCAACTTAATTGGCACACAACTATGTTCCAGATTTATTATAATATTACTACATACAATAAAAGCAATAGTAAGTACTATTAAAACAATGGCGTATATAATCAAACTGACATTTACCAGTGTTTGGATAGGGTTTTTTTTTCTCGCCCCAGCTTCTCAAAACTCAATTACTTAACTGTCACACTATTTATATATATCTCGATGTATAACGTAAACAGTAAGGAAATAAATCATAGGTATATGGAATTCAAATTTTCATGGAAAATCGGCTACAAGACAAAACAGAAAAGTTCTAAATGCATAAACCTAACTGTATTTAAAGTGGCACAATATAGTTCGATAGTGTGTTTTTTCTTCATTCAATTTAATGCATCACTATGGTTCATTCATTTCACTTCAATTATCAAAACTAAACAACCTGTAGCGATATTTGGATTCTTTTTTAACTGTGGGGTTTGTGGCCACGTAGCTATTAATTAAAACAAAATTCTATAAAGGCTTATATTTTTATCTGTACAATTGTATCATTAATCTCAAATTAGTATAATATAATAAATATAAAATATATTCAATGAGATTAAATTAATATTGCATTAAGATTAAAACATTAACCTCTATTGAGCCTCTTGCAAAGGCAATTCGGAATGTTAGAAATCAAAATAAATGTATTGCATTGGAATTGAATATCTAGCGACAACCCGGTAGGAAAAATCTTATTAGAATAGTGTTTAATACGTTGCACGACAAACAAAAACCAAAGGTCAGGTCTATGTCTGTTGGTTTGTCGTTGAAATAAAAGCCCCAAATTTTAGAAAAACCTTCCCGCGTTGCACGTTTTCGAATATTTTAGCAAAATTATTTAATCATTTGTTGCATAACTTAAAATAGTTAACTATGATTGTCTAAATATAATTTCCTTTAAAAGTTGTGTAACTCTTCAAAACGACAATTCTACACAATATATACCACAACGTAAATAGTGTGCTGAAGATGATCCTGTTATAAGGGACTTTAGACTATTTGGGAAATTTGGGCCAGGTAAATAGATCATTTAGTATGAAGTCATGACCCAATATATGAATAGACTCAGGCACGTACACAAATAACTGACTGGGGCGTATAAATCCTTGACCCTGATTGGTCTATTCAAAACGGGAAAGTATGAAAAATAAAATAAGGTGGTATGCACATATAATTGCCCAGAACGTTTGTTAACTTGCAAATATTCACTGCTCTGGAAGTTGAATGGATACATTTGTGATCTGCTGTATTTGTGTTTAAGAAATATAGCGCACCATATAATGGCGAGGTCCGGACCAGCCAACAATATGATATGGACCGCCGACGTCATGAAAACTGGATTTTTTTTATTAAAATACACTGATATACGGACCGATCGACTATATACATATAAGGGACACATTTATGTAAAGTATAATACCAAGAATTTAGACAACTTAGTCAGCTGTACTTGCTTAATTCAAATATATTAGCACATCATCAAATATTTCACGATTTCTAAACAACCGGCCCATTATCTCCCATATTAACGTTATTAATTTAAACTTCTCTACAAGTCTGCGGACTTTTCCTTATCATCCACGTATCTCGATCAATCTACCAATGAAGACATCCACTGTCAAATGGTTCCAGGATTTAGGAGATGTTTTGACACAGCTACAGGAAAATCCTATCGACTCGAGTGTCAGAAACCAACAGACAAATTGTACCATCAAATAACCCGGCTAATACATCAAGTAGCCCAGCGGTAATAATAGAGATGTCAAAATTTATGAGTGTTTAGACTCCGTTTCTTGGTTGCAAAATCTCAGAGGAGATGTGGGTATGATACGGTGGAAATTATTTCTATAACTATGCAAATGACAGTGGCTGGTGAAGAACAAAATTAGACCTCTGTGAGGGTAACGTTGCGTGAGATGGAAATTCAAGTCTTAATGACAAATTGTATTTTCAAACTGAGACAATGCCACTGATAACCTCGAGTTTTACGAAAGGTAATAACATGGATGAATAGATGACAGTTTACTATCATTGGCACGGTATTTAATATTCAATCTCATGGTCATACATCATTGACTTCATTCCCTCTATTGGTCAGTTTTTAATTACAAGTTATCCGATTAGCTACATCTTACTTAGATCCAATTAAGACATATAATAAAAACCAGCCCTGTGCCTAGGGCTGTATTGGTTTAAACATATTTATTTCATGAAAATATACAGATGACAACATATATTACATTCTAAATGTTTAAGAATTTTATCGTAAGCTAATAGCTTATAAAAATCATCTTCTTAGACAGGGGCCGTATTCAATAAGCCACTAAAATTGAACTTAAATTTAAGATAAGAAACGAAATGTTTTGGCCGGTATATTTAGCTTACCAATAGGCTGAATGGAATCATTGAGGCATGTCTAAGGATAAGATATTAAACATTACACACATATCAATATGCATATATATATTTTTGTATATGGAAATGCTAGTGATAACTAAGAAAATTATATCTTATCCAGACTAATATAAAACGTGTGTGTCAGGAATAGGAAAACAAATATCACTGAGTTAAACTCTTTGACCAACGCCTGTCAATCTATTTATTGGACAGACAGTTTTGTTTCGCCGTATTGCATACAGCTTGTTATTTTAACTCGACAAACTAAAAACTAGACAAATTGAGGCGCCATTATATGTAAATATAGATTTAATATTGCCGTCGAAGCATCAACGTATAAATATATATAGCAATGCTATAAAAGTAGTTGCCTTATTTATTAATTACGCTTAAAATATTGTTTCTCCGTGTTTTTCGTCAACGTATGCTAGCCATAAGGCACGCCAAGCGCATCATGTCGACGCGAACATTAAAGCTGCACTCTTACAGATTGATTTTTTTTCAACTTTTTAATTGTTTGTCTTGGAATGAGCCACCTTTTGCGAAATGTCCGGAAACCAGTGATATAAGACGAAAGATCAGATCGCAGTTGCTCATATTTATGTTTGAAAATTGATGTTTTATTGGGAAAAGCGTTACTAACGCTTTAAGAAAAACTAAATTTTCGGCAGTTTTTCAATCAATTGAGATCTGTTCTATTGTGAGTTGTCTGGTATGACTAAATTGAAGGCACTGATGCCAAAATAAGCTGACTCTGAGACAAAAAAGTACAAAACTGTCATATTGTGCTGGCGCTGCTTTAAAGGTGCGCTCTCACTCATTGAACGTTTTGACAACTTTTTTTTATTTTTTGTCTTGGAACGGGCCAATTTATATGAACATGCATAGAAATCTGTGATATAAGACTGCTGTTAAAAAACCCATCAGATTTCAGATTTTTATAGTATAGTTAAAAAAATGATGTGTTGTCAGCAGTGTTATATCACTAGTTTGCAGACATTTACGCAAAAATTGGCTCATTCCAAGACAAACAATGAAATAGTTGTCAAAACCATAAACCTGCGAGAGTGCAGCTTAAAACTATGAAGGTTTTTAGTACTTATTGACATTAACCGCCCGATGTCAAACAATTTATTACCAGTAGCATAAAACAGAACACATTTCAAAAGAAACACAAACGTGTTCACTCTTTGTATTTGTGTGCATCATCTGATTATTATCGAACTATTGTCATAATTAAATTTAAATTAATTCGCACTTCGTTTCATTTCTATTGATATGGAATAAAAATATTATTAGCAACATCTCAGTTAAAAGCAATTCCTTAACCATTGTAGCTGGTATTATAACATTTTTATTTCTAGCGTTTTACATTCTGTAAAGCAATTATTTTAGCTAAAAATGTCATGTTAGCACGCTGTTTAAAGTCGGTTAAACTGTTAAACGGGATTTTAACGACATTAAAATAACAATTAAAATGCATTCAAATTAGCTACCGTCAAAACGGCAAGGAAGCGCGTGACAGCGTAATGAACCGCGCGCGCGAGCCGTTTCCTTTAAAATTTACGATCACTCGACACAAAGGGCCGCCTAATTGATTATGCACGGTCCATATGGCGGTGCTTTATGGAAGTATTTGTTCCCTTATTCAGCGTTTTCAAACCGCTCCGTGACCTCCGCTCCCTCCATCTGGTGTACTATATTTGGACGCCAAAATGACCAGTTTAAACGTTTAATTAATCTGAATGACAAAATGTCAGTATGTTACTGTATTAACATCATTTTTCTGATTTCGGAATCTGGTGATTTTTTCAACAAACGGTCATGAATCATTGTTTGACAACATAATAAACTTTCTATAAAACAATCTTGTTGTGTTTTATTGTGTTAATTTGGTAACACATTTAAAACACAAGTATTATACCAAAACATTCAAAGAAATATTTCAACACAATACCTATCTTATTTATACTTTGGACATTGTACAGCTTACAAGCCAATACACACACGCTTTTTAAAGATGCACTCTTACTCCCAAATAAGATGTACAACAACTAAAACCAGTGTTTTAATATATCTAAAAGGATGAATAAATATCGAAAACAATGGTTATTTTGAAGGATACCGAGTTAAATTTAAAAAAGGGTGCAGAAAACACGGTATTTCTACCTTATGAGGCGATAGTAGATCACAGTAAATGTTTTATCATTCACTAATCATTTAATAGTTTTGCGTTTTCAGCTATTAAATACACAGTTAGAATCTTGTTATCAGTAATTTATCTTCCATAAATGCATTAGCTAGTAAGTAGTTAAATGTTTATCACTCAAAATCTATATTTGTATTTGCACATGCATGTATTTATTTTGAATAAGAGTGTCACTTTAAGACACAAGTATTATAACAATACATCTAAAATTCATATTCAATACAATACCCATCTTATTAACAATCTGGACATCGTACAGATAACACGACCCACACACGCTCTACGAAATATTGATTTACTATTTACATCGTATTTTTATATTAAAACTGTAGCACTTGAAAAAGAAACGGGTAATATAAAACAGTTTGCATAGAAAAACATTGTAATACAGTCAAACCCCGTTGGCTCGAAGTCCCAAGCACTGGCGAAAATACCGAAAATGCCTCGTTCGAGCCAAGCGGGAATTCTTACATTCAGTATAAGGAAATAGGACCTAAACATCAAGTTCGAGCCAACAAGGAGTTCGAGTCAAGCGAGTTCGAGCAAAAGGGTGTCGACTGTACGCATAACCTACTTAAACGTTAAGATAAGATAGATAAAAGAAGATAGTATATATTCAAAATTCGGAAGGTAACATGCATTTAACAGAAGCTCGCAGAGCTGTTAAAACTCTTGAAAAAGGTGTTTACTTTTAAAAAGAAAAAAATAAAGGAATAAGCTGCTTCTTAACTAGATATATTGAAAATAATATATTATTTCGTTTATTTTCGACTCATTTATGTACATAGACAGAACATATAAAAGTCATTTACATTAAACACATAATCACTTATTATGAGTTATAAGAGACGATACAAACTTAATACACATTAGATTTAACAGTATCACTATATCGATATATAACTAACCATACTACTGAATCTATTCAAAAGGGTATATTTGCAATGCAAGCGTTACAAGATGCACCAGAGAATATCCTAAATATCTATAAAAAAATCCTTTCTGTAGACATTGTGTTGAGCATGAAATTCATGCTATGTTGGCATGCCCAATATACCAAACAATTAGAGATTATTAATTTTGTACACCTCGGCAAGTGAGCTTAACTGGACATGCGAAAGAGAATGGCGATCGGCTTTTCGACTGACATCTAAAGAGCACTACATTGCTTTTTGTGGGTCATTAATGAACAGTTTAAATAATAATGGGGATAAAGAACAGCCTTGGCGTAATCCACAGTTCACATCAAACCAGTCTGTCGTAAAATTATTAACTCTAACACATGATGACACAGAAACATATAAAGATTTAATTGCATTAAACATATTGCCACTTATTCCAATGTTGTCTAGCTTTTGCCACAACATATCTCTGTCAATAAAATCGTACGCTTTCTTAAAATCAATAACTGCACAAAAAGCAGACCTTGTACATAATTTTCTACTCGGTATAATATTATTGAATGTTGACAAATGGTCAATTGTACTTCTTTTTTTCTAAAACCATCTTGTTCATCAGCAATAAGACTATTTGTTTCTACCCAGCCTGATAAACGTTCATTGAGAATACAGCAATAACGTTTATACATAGTACATGAGACTGAAATACCTCTGTATGATAATGGATCTCTTGGATCTAAAAATACTCGACTTAGGTGTCGGACTTATAATAATTTTACGCCAATCTGAAGGCATAATACCTTTACTAAAACAAATATTGAATAGAATGTGTAAAAAAGGAAACAGAGCAGGCATTTCTTAAAATTCCCATTGGAATATTATCAAAACCAAATGCATTACCTAATTTTGCCTTTTCTAAAGCCTTATAAATACTTCATTGGCCGTTTAACCAACATTTAAAGTATCAGAATTGACATGCAATTGTGAATTGTTGAGATTCATAGCACTACCTACATGTGTGGCAGCTGCAGTAGGTTTATTAAAACATAACTAAAAATCAATCTTCCATTTTTCTAAAACGATTTGGATTTTATCAGATATGCCTTAATTTGTATTAACTTTGAAAGGAATAGAACTTTTTTTTCTGTGAAATTCCTTTTTTGCGAGTAGGTTTCCAAGTTTCACTCTGATTATGACTACGATCATTCATAATATATTGCTGCATGCAATACCAATATGTACGCTTACTGCGTTGAACATCTTTATTAAACAATCTACGTAAAAGAATGACTTGAGCATATTTTTCCTAGTAAGTGTTTGAAACTTTAACAACGCCTTTTTTAGCACTACACATATCATTCCACATTCTAGAAAGTGTATCACTCCATCAAGCAAGGGGGAGGACGTAATTTCGTTTCATGCAAACATTAAGTGAGAAAAATGTTTCATGGCAAACAAAATGGCGGATTTAGAATGAAAAGTACCGATTCAGGTACCAACTTTTGCTCGGTAAGTGGACTTTTTCTTTAATTTTAAAAAAAATGTATGCGTCCAGTATGTGGAGAAAAACATATTATTCCATTGACATCTTAGTTTGGTATCATAACCTAAAAGTTATTGAACAGATTGTGGCTGAGGAGGCAATGTTTACATATATATTTTCTCGGCAAAATATGGCATATCTGTGCATTGATGTATATATTCCAATTTTCTTAACTTTATTGTTATTATTCGACTGTACAAGTTTCCTGACCGATGTTTTGTTCCTCAAGATAGTTTTTTTTGTATCAAGATATACATCAATGAATATTTTAAACACTGATGATATCAGAAAATAAAAAGTCATCTGGAATGTTTGTTACATCAAACTCAAAACAATAACTACCCTAATCTGTTTGAGGTGAATTATTATTAGGATCAACTAGTACTTGGAAATAGCCAAATGCAACCAAAAACTAAAGTAATCTAACCGACTTAAATGGAAAATGAGTATGATATTAGCAGTTCATCACAATAAACCGGTTTAGCTGTCTGAATCACCTTTAATGCTTTCCATCTTACAAGAGTGTAATACAATTCTAAAACGTTTTGGCAATTTACAAATACATGTACATAATAACTCTTGAACCGAAATTACATTTTGGAATGTGAAAATTCCTAGCCTACCGCTGTGATTAACTGATTTGAGCGACCGCTTAATCAATAGGAAATAGAGAAACATTCAAATTGACTGGCTAAACTAATATTTCTTTTTCTCCTTTCTGCAGCACGCGTCGAGATAGAAATGGATGGCACCGAATTATGGGAATAAATGACACCGCCACTTTCTTCCGACGGATAATATCATCTGGGATAGTAGATTAGACGGCTTCTGATTGATTACTTTGTTGCTCTGGGTTCACAAACATTTCGGGGATGACGCCGAGATAAATACAGACATGTATGGAGGGGGTATTGGAGATGAAGAGTTGTTTAGTCTACAGATTATAGATGTATCAATGAGTATATACAACTATTACAAGTATTTGTTTATCTATCGATGTATACATATGTATATATAAGTTGCTCGGGTTTAGAATTATTTCGGGGATGCCGCTGTGATAAATACAGACATGTATGGAGGGGTATGGAGTTGATGGGTAGTTTAGTCTACAGATTGTAGCTGATTCGCTGATTATCTACATGCATATGTTTATTTTATTATCATCTTATTCAAAGGGCTGCATCAAAAGTGATACAAACATATCGAGGTGTACATGAATATACTAGTTGCTAGGGCCTCAGAAATAGTACGTGGGTGACGGATAACACTAGCGGTTCCGGCGCCTGTTACCCCCCCCCCCCCCCCCCCCCCGAAAAAAACGTCCAAGTAACTATATACGCTAAAAACATTCTTGGGGGACTACCCCCTTACACCCCCACCCCATGCCAACAAAATATCGGTTCTAAGGTTGTGGCGCAAGTCAAAAGGTAACGCACCTTTAGGAGTTACTCCCCCTCTTTACATCAAATAATGGATTCGCCCGTGCTTGTTAAGAGGGATAGTGGATTGTTGATGATAGCTGTAACTCTGAAAAAGCAAGCAAAGAACATTTATTGTCAGAAACTGTTTATTGTAAATAATTCCTTCCAAAGTTGTTTCTAATGTGAACATTTTTCTTAACATTGGCGATAAATTATTTTTGTATGCACCTATTTATGGAGCAAGGACGGACACCGATAGCGATAAGGTCACGTACAACGTCACACACGACCAATCAGAAAGGATGAATGCCTTCCAACAAGTAAGCAGAAGCAGACGCGACCGCCCCGAAAGCTCAGCGATTGAGCGTTCGCATCGGGTGCGGAAGGTCTGGGGTGCTAATCCCGGTCGCGTCAAACCGAAAGAAGGTTAAATAATGTACCAGCGCTGGGCATTAAAAATGTTGTTGATGGTGAACTCGTACTGGTTAAGACCAGGAAAGTTGTATCCCTAGTTTCGCTGCTTTACACCGAGCACGTTAATGGGTGAGTAGGTATATTCGCAAAGAGCTAGGGTATCGCACCTGGATGTCATGTATCTCACTCTGTGTCTTCATTTCTTTAAATGTCAGGATTAAACAGGGAATTGCAGTCACTTCTTTCGCATTTCACATATGACATATAAACTCAATTTAAGTTATGATGGCGCCAATAGGCGCTTTCAGACCTAGATACACGGAAATAACCAAACAAAGAACCAATAGGTCATTTCGCAAAGAGCTAAAGGCTCTTAAGGGCCAGTGTGCAAATTTTTTAGATGTTTCAGCTAATTGCTAAGGCGTTAATTTACTTGTAGTTTAGAAAGCGTGAGTTGAGTGCATATCAGATACTTGATACTGATATTAGTGATGTTCTAATAATTCTAACCTGTTTTAGGCTCCTGTGACCCATATCACGTTTTCGTGTTACTTGTTACCATGCTATGTACGCTATGATTATTGTAATTTAACGTTTATTATGTATATAAAGTTTGTATATCTATGTATTACAGTCTACTTGTACATACGTTATGCTCTCCATTACTGGAGGAATAAAACGTATCTATCTATCTAGGGTATCACACCCAGATCTCTTTTAACTCACTCTGTGTCTTCAAGTATATTCTTATGTCAGGATTAAACTGGGAATTGCAGTAACTTCTATCGCATGTCAGTTATGGAATTTAAACATAATTTAAGTCCTGATGGCGCCAATAGGCGCTGTAAGACCTGATAAACAGAAATCAACAGAGGAATAAACATACAATAAAAATATTTATAAGGACTTGTTAGGAGTTAGACTTGTCAATCAGAAAATAATAGCATGGAACGTTGTTACACGTTACAATAAAATCAAGCAATCATTTATAATAATAATAATAAAAATAATAATAATAATAATAATAATAATAATAATAATAATAATAATAATAATAATAATAAAAATAATAATAATAATAATAATAATAATAATAATAATAATAATAATAATAATAAAAATAATAATAATAATAATAATAATAATAATAATAATAATAATAATAAAAATAATAATAATAATAATAATAATAATAATAAAAATAATAATAATAATAATAATAATAATAATAATAATAAAAATAATAATAATAATAATAATAATAATAATAATAATAATAATAAAAATAATAATAATAATAATAATAATAATAATAATAATAATAATAAAAATAATAATAATAATAATAATAATAATAATAATAATAATAATAATAAAAATAATAATAATAATAATAATAATAATAATAATAATAATAATAATAATTATTATTATTATTATTAATATTAATAATAATAATAATAATAATAATAATAATAATAATAATAATAATAATATTATTATTATTATTATTATTATTATTATTAGTAGTAGTAGTAGTAGTAGTAGTAGTAGTAGTAGTAGTAGTAGTAGTAGTAGTAGTAGTAGTAGTAGTAGTAGTAGTAGTAGTAGTATTAATATACAAAAGGAAAACTGAGTTCAAGTTTAAGGATTAAAAGGATTATATATGGATTCTAACGTGTATCATTTAAAATCAAACTGTTAAACTCACTTTCTGATTAGAAAAATCATCAAAATTTAATTGGTGGTATACTTTTTTTTCTATTCGTAATGACTTGTTTTATACGGCTTTATTAAATTGATATTATTGATGTGTTTACTTTAATGTTTCTTGACAATTTCTTGATATCGATATCAAATGAAATGTGAAAAAAACACTGATTGAACAAGCAATATATAAGATGAAAATGATCGTATTCATAATCTATATTCGTTTTAAAATGTCATTTGCGTCATTCACATAAGATAGTATGTTGGTTTCCAGTAAACTTGTGTTATAAATGGTCACATTAAACATCCCTTCTTTTGAAGGGTTGAATTATTAGACTTCATGAGCACTTTGTTATCAATCAAATACTTAATCAACTAAAATCAACTTTAAGGGAAATTGTCAGTTTGCTTTCCGTATTTGTCTAAACTTTCTTTCAGTAATGAGCAGCATATTTTATTACTGGAAGGCGATGTTTCACCTTGTTTATATGAATAGATATATAGAAAACAGCATGTAACACTACTGCTGATAAGTGCAGATGTCGGGGGTCGCCTACGGCGGATAGCAGCGGCGAGCTGATAAGCCCCGCCTTATCTGGACGCTGATTGGTCAGTCGGGAAATCATTCCGGTGGGTTGAAGGGCATGTAAATAGAGACTCATTCAAAGTTTCGCCTGTTAATATGCCATAAGAAGCTTGTTCGCGGACTATTTTACGTAAAACGAATCTACTAACAAACTCCGTTTTGCAGATTTTTAAAAGTCAATGCAAGAGTTATTGACAACAGATTAAGGGTTTGGTGAGATTCGATCCTGCGACGAAATGTATCCTGAACGCTCAAAACTGATACTGTGACACATAGCATCATTTCTTCAAACCGACACTTGCTGTTCAAAGTTTGATTGTTTTCTATGGTTTTGCTAAGTTTTGAAAAAAAAATCAAGAATATGTTTATCCATTTCTTTTCAAAGTTTCATTGTTTTAAATTATTTTGCTAAGTTTTGAAAAAAAATCCAAAATATAATTAGCCATTTCGTTTCGTGAGCTTATATGCTTTGCAGTATAATATGCAGACTGGCAGACTTCCGTGCTTTATTGTAGAACTGTAATCGAATTACAAGTATGTGATTGTTTAAACGCCCTCATCACGCGAGGTGTGTGTGTGTGTGTGTGTGGAGGGGGGGGGGGGGGGGGGGGGGTAAAACACATTTGGCGAGCACGCTTCAGTTTATAGTTAATATTCAACGTCAATGCGACCATTTCGCGACTGAATTTATATGCGAAGGACTGGCAACTGCGGAAACCAGTGCAACCACTCCTGTCCACTTTCGGAATTAGGTTATGGTCGTCGATCATTTGGCGATATGGTTGGCAACTTGTCAGTGATTTATCGGTAACGTATCGGCAATTGTTCACTGCTGATAAGGAAACTGGCTCGAGACTGGTTGAGACGGATAAACTAGTTAACGAATCTTCTGTAAATTGTGATTGTTTGGTGATTAGTTAACGATCCATCACCGATCAAAACAAGATTGAACCATCTTACAAATATGAAATAAAGTGTGGCCAATCATTACAACTAAGATACCAAGAGCTGGTGGTGGTGTGTAAGCTTATTTTTACTCGTACTCGGGCCTTGCCCATTCGGCAAGTGCTCCGATAAGATTGTTACTTATTTAAGGATTTTTGGAGCATAGCGCACAAGCAGAATGTAACCCTGGTTAGAGCTACCCAGGTTCTTTAACGTGCATGAGGGCATAGCACTGTCACACGCGACCCCCATTCAAAGTCTTTCCCAAAAGACGATCAGATTTGTTTTAGAATTGAATTTGCGCATTCAAGTATGTAACCACTAAACCATGGATCCGCCATCAAAACCTGGAACCATTCAGCAAATGTTTATATCTATATGCATAAATATAGTCTTTGAAGACCACCACAATATCCATACGCTAATTATCACTTTATTATGGCCTAGTTGATGCGTGATTGGTTGATTGACATTATCATGTGATGTTATCAATGTATTATAAAGAGGTTAAAACATCTACCTTTTTGTAAAAGGCCTTGTGGCCCTGAAGTTAAGGCGTTAGGTTTTTTTTTACTTTACCAGCTTGGGTTCGCACCATACTTAAACCAAAATGCTTCCCTTTTATAATATGACTGTATTCATTTGCAATTTTGATATCATAGAGTAAAAAGATGACAAAATAAGTGTTCTCAGATGCATAACCGGGAAAACATGTTTTTTGGTAAAAAATGAGCTAGTAGCTTTAATCTTAATTGATCAGTTTAGGATAAATTTATATAAAAACGTTTATCAAGACCTATATAACTGAATTTCTTTATCAAGCGACGTGTTTTCGGACGCTGGCGAGTTGTCAATATGTTGCCAGCAAGTGAGTTGCATTCATTGCTTATGAAATGACTAAATAAAAATGCGTGATGGTGAACAGACTTTTCTTTTAATAGTCTTAAAGGGGCTGTCTCACGTATGATAACATAGCGGGGGGGGGGGGGGAGAAAATTGTCGAAAACTGACATAAACTTGGCATCGATGTGTACAATGCATTGAAACTTACTAACTGAAATACCACATAGTTTACAAGTTTAGCAGTTATTTCCTATTTTTCAATTAAAAAGATTACTGGGTATGTCTACCAGGTAGAATTCATTCCTTATGCGTGATCGGCTATTCGGAGTTATCACGTGATATTACCGAGGTAGGTGTATAGCTTAATTATGTCACACGATTAGGATAAGCTTTTGTGGCGCAGTGAGTAAGACGCTGGACTACAATTTTGGCGACACGGGTTCGAACCCGGTCTCTGACACACATTTTTTTTTTTACATTTTTGTACTTTTTTTTACAATTATGATATCAAAGCGTAACACATTCTATAAGATAATAGCCCTGAGATTCGTTACCGAAAAAAAAAATTGTTTGGTGCCAATCTGTGACACAGTCCCTTTAACGCATCAAGATGAGTAGACATTCTTGATATAATTAAACACTGTTGATGGGAATTCTGTCAATGTTTTTGTCGAAATGATACTAGAAGCGCCAGTATTACATTTTATAGCCTGTGTCATACTTCAAACATACCGGCGCGCATCTGAAACCAATTTGAAAGCGATCGACGACCAGTCGCAGATGAAGAGCCGGTCGGTCACCACATCAGCTTTGATCAATCATAGATAGCTCCACATTAAATTGCAAGAGTCAACACTCTTGTTTTGACAATCCGATCGCCGCACAGTGAAAACAATCTACGTTCAAAACAAAACCGATTGAGACCTCCAGAAGACCAATACACCATCTAAGCCCCCGAATCGTTAACAGCCAGTCTTTTGCACATGTTCAAAAGAGTCTTGCAGCATTCGGAACACCTCCGGTGTATTGACGGTTTATGTTATCAGAATTCTTGTTCGGACAAGTGTTGGGTTGGGTATTTGTAAGCTAATATAACCCCCAGAGATCTCCTGGTTTGCTGACCGCTCAAGGCGGTAACCCCAATGTTGGGACAAGTGTGGGGTTGGGTATTCGTAAGCTAATGTAACCCCCAGAGATCTCCTGGTTTGCTGACCGCTCAAGGCGGTAACCCCAATGTTGGTACAAGTGTGGGGTTGGGTATTCGTAAGCTAATCCAACCCCAAGGGATCTCCTGGTTTGCTGACCGCTCAAGGCGGTAACCCTAATGTTGGGACAATTGTGAGGTTGGGTACTGGTTAGCTAGTTTAAAACTCTGTGATCTGATGTTTCCATTTCAAAGCGGTATCCATTGACTCCCAGGATCCGTTAGTGCGAAACACATATCAAAATACATGTACTAAGTGCTCACAGCAAAATTATATCGTTATATGCTCTGTTGTAAATCTAAAATAGAAAGACCAGCCCTGAACCTTGGAGGCCACTTCAGGAACCCTAGAAGTAGAATTGTTGAACATATTTCCTTTGTACGAAACCGCATCTAGGATCTTGATAAAACAACCCCCAAAGTCCCTTTTCTATTCCAGGTTTTTTAAAATGTATTCATATAAGATTCGGGTTAGGTGCGAATCGCCCCACCCAGCATGCCTCTAGAAAGCACCTCGACTATAACCCATTTTATAGCGTAATAAAATCATGAACTTCCTTGACGAGTGCTCGTGCATTTATGTCAATTATAATAAATGACCACTTTTAAATATCAATTTTTATACAGTAGGTGGTTAATTGCACAGTTAAATGTCACGCTGTATAGGTACGGATATCACTAGCGAATTCAGGGGCCCACCCATCCCCAACTCCGCCCTAAGATCGGTTTACATTTATGTCAATATTGGAGAAAACATATACTAGTAATAAGATACGCTCAAAATGCACCATTTCTGACTTGAATTATTGAATTTTAATCCATATAAATTTCGGTTACGAGGGAGGGGCGAATGTCGATGTAAACAACCCAATGTAAGTTACGCCCCCTCTTACGTCAATTCTGGGCCGCCCCTGGATATTTATATCATAACATAACATTATATAAGGTTTATTTTTGATGTAAGCATATACAGCTTATTATCGCATACAAAATATTATTACAAACATGCATGAAAATGGAATGTATAACTGTAATACGATCATAGCACACAAAATGGTAAACCGCAATTATCGCGGGAGTGCGTAAATACATGCTTTACAATATATATCACACAGGAATGTTGATTAAGAATTTCTCACTTTATTTGCTTTAATCACATTCATAGCTAATTCATTAATGTAATAATTGTTGTTTTTGTCGTATTTTAGAGGTTTACAAATTTAAACATGCTTGGTCTTCCCCAAAAAAACTTTGGTATATAGTGTTCCCGTAAATCCCTATATGAAGGACAAATATATCCTGCTGTTTGATATTCTTTATTGAAACATAAACTATTAAACGACTATATTACAAACAATACAGGAGTGCGTAGAATGTGCGTAGGCTAAAACAATAAGTATGTATATATCCTAATGTGATGTTGTTTATTGCAAACCACTTCAATTCAACCACAAACAGTACACAAATCTGGAATCGTAACTGTCATATACAATGTACGCTATAAATATAATTATGTTAAAGTTTGATTACATTTCAAAAGATTATATTTCCCCAGCCCGTTTTATTCATAAATATTTCGAAAAATGTCTATTTCAAATTTTGATTCGAGCGTTAACATAAAGGCACTTTTTCTTTAGAACATGTAGATGATATTACAAAGGGAAGTAACCGCTTTATTGCACAAACAAAGATCGATCATGCGTTACCACCCTTGTGCTGCTCTGAATGAATCATAATCTTGCAAGCCTCACCAAGCTTTTGTTATTTGTATTTGTAAAATCGAAATTAAGCTTCATTTGCATTACAACGGTCATTATGATAGGATTTGTGTTCTAAATAACTGATATATTGTGATGCACATTTTATATACCTTCTTATTCCTCAGAGGTTTGATAATAAAAAATCTGTTGTACGCATAGGTGTACAAGAATGGTCATATATAACATGAACCATGATTGGAAATAAAATTTATCTTATCGTATCTTATCATATCGTAGACACGCAGTTGTAATTTTTTTAGATGTTGTTCATAATACTGAATATTTAAATCAAATGAGTTCGGACTACACAGTACGCTTCGGGTGCGGTAAGTCACGGGTTCAATACAAGAACGCGTTTTGCCGAAAGACATTAACAACCTGGTACAGTCGAACACCGTTGGTTCGAAAATACCTCGAGCCTCGGAAAGTCGAACCAAGCGGGAATGCTAACGATCAGAATAAAGGAATCGGCCCTTTACATCTAGTTCGAGCCAACGAGAATTTCGAGCCAAGTCAGGACAAGCCAACGGGTATCGACTGTAGAAGATTCCTGTCTTGCGCTCGGTCAAAGAGTTTTGTGGGACTCTGTGCTGGTTAAAACCAGAAAAGTGTTTTACACATGCAAGGAACCGAACGTCCCTTCCAACAGAGCTAGAGCCTCTGGAAAACCAGTTAAGTGTTTTGTTGCTCAATATTTATTTAATACTAATTACAAATCATAGAAATAAAACAAACGTTCCTGTTTGCTTCTTTTTAAAACAATTTCATTTGCCCAAACCTTATCTGTTCATCCATGGAACTGACCTCTTCCACATTTGGAACACCTCGGCCATTTTCCATCGAATCAACCTTGGGTGTATATGGACGATTTGCAATGTCAGAAAACCTTACATTTGACTACGCTGCAAGAAGATCGCGTAGTAATTTCAATTTAGCTGTTACACTTAATGACTTTACTATTGGTTATCTTAATTATTTAAGCAATAAATCATTTAATTGCCAATCAATTTAAACTTATATGTGTATGTATCATGCATGTTAATACACTACAATAATAAATACTTTTATTTAAAAAAACGAACTACTTCTACTGATGTAACGGCATACATCCGACGTTGTTTTCGATGAAAAATGGCCGAGGAGTTCCGAATGACCTCTTCTCCCTAAAGTTGTTAACATTTTACACACGCCACATTGTAATGATAATAATATTTAGAATGTACTTAACATATCATACGGGCAATTTTCCCATTTACGTGGGATACTACGAACGTAATTTATTTAGTCACATTCATGATTATTACTGCTGTCAAATGTCAGCTAGATCTGTTGTCCAATAGAACCTAACATTTTCCTGCGGGCTTGCTTACGGCAGAGATACAGAGAGGAAATCAGACCCGAGTGTGAAATGATGAAGTTATACAGTACTTAGATCATACAATAGTTCTGCTTGGTTTATTAAAGAACTGAATGCATAATTTCTGTGAAATATCAGAACAATAAGGTTACATCAATGAACGCATTTTACTTCATTTTTTTAAATAAAAATAAATAAATAAATGGATAGCTGTTTAATGTAGAACGGACATAAAACGGACACAATACGATTTGCTTAACAATTAGGTTTCTTAAATTTATATCTTACTATTTAGAGTATGGTTGGGCAAAAAGTGCTTCTCTTTATTTTATTTTGTGTATATATGTTCAAGGGTACTGTTGGTATATACCTCGAGTCACCTATAAGCGGCGAACAAGGTAACATTTATTTTAAAGATACATACATTCTTACTTCCAAATAAGATTTATCACAATTAAAACAGTTGTTTTAATATACCAAAAAGGATGAATACATTTAAAAAAACTATGGTTTTTATGAAGAATACCGAGTTTAATTTGAATGGTGCAGAAAAGACGGTATTTTTACTTTATGAGACAATAGTAGATCACAGTAAATCTTTTAGCACTCACCAATTATTTAATGTTTTTCTCGATTTCAGCTATTAAATACACAGTTACAATCTTGTTATCAGTAATTAATAGTTTCCTGAAATGCATTATTCAGTAAGTAGTTAAAGGTTTATCAGTCAAAATTGATGTTTGTTACACATGTGTGCGCATTGATTTTGAATAAGAGTGTCACTTTAAACAACGCCATTCAACTGGCTAAATAGTACGCGCTTTTATATTCTGTTTTCCCATTTGCTACTTTTGAAATGAAATAAAGTACATAATATATTTATTTTGATTAATTGTAAACAATATCTTTAAATAAGAATTCCAGAAATAAAAAGAGGATAATTTATTATTTGTTTCAGAGAAAGATCGTAATATATTTCACCGAGAGAGCACCAACGGCTATATTTAATGATTGGCGTAGCCAAAAAACATAAATATTTTAATTGATGTTCACGAGGTGAACATATTGCAATCTTACACTGATACAATATCAATTCCCGGAAAACATTTGATAAAACTATTGTTTTATGAAGACAGCAGCGACGCACGCTCAAAGTATAATCGAAACACCACGGCCATTTTTCACCGAAAACATCCTTGGATGTATGTCGGTGCATTAGAGCAAGTAGTTCGTAAAAAAATTATAGTGTTTTTACGTGTAATTTGTACACTAAGTTCAAATTGATTGCCACACAAGCGTTTTATTGCATAAATAATTAAGATTGCTAAGAGTAAATTCATTAAGTTTAACTGCTTAATTGAAATTACTACGCGGCCTTCTTGCTGCGTTTTAAATGTAAAGAATTCTGACATTGTTAACCGTTCATAATCATCCGAGGTTGTTTTCGATAAAAAAATGGCTGAGGAGTTCCGAATGGCATAAGCGTAAACGTATTGTTAGGAGAGATCACCAGAGATTGCCGGCGTTTAAATGTTATTACAGGATACATTTTCAAGATTATTATGTGAAAACGTTCATGTAATGCACAAGTCAATTGTAACCTCATAGGCTCCCCCCCCCCCCCAGAAAAGCGGGAACTTTGACTTTTGGACCAGCAAAGCCCGGGTAAAATCCCCGTCCTGCGGGGGACAAACTGCTGGCAAAATCCACGCCATTTGCCCCCTCACCCGGGGATACCTAGGTAAGGCCGATTACCCACTATTTTCGGCGCGAAAACAAAACCACCGCATTCACTCGGCACTGCGGCCTATTTCCCCCGCTATCCCTGGTATAACACCGGAACTGGGGAGGGAGGGGGGGGCGTGATTACTATTGACTGATGCATAAAGCTGATGTATTGTTGAAACTAATCTGTTCTACATGTTGTATATATTAATCATATCAAGTAATGTCAATTTTAGCTAATTGTCGTTGCCTTTAATGTAGCTAATCTGTAGCTATAATAAGCATTATTATACAAGAATAATAGCATCCTCGCAATGGTGTGTGTTTCAAAAGATAATTCACCCTGTTAAATTATTATCAAGATATGTATTTCCACCATAATAAGGTTTGTCAACCGGTTAGTGTGTCATTATAAATTGTAATCCATACATTTAAAGATTGCTGACGATTCTTAGACTATGTTAAATCCAGAAATCATAAAAAAAGAACAGCAGAGCACTCAAATCCAATACTCTAAAACCAACCGGTTATAAACAACGTAAATGTAATATTCACTTTGTTCTTCATACGCAACTTGAGTCTCGTGTCGTTAGGCTTAAGATTGTAAAGTTTCAGGCGTAACCCCAATTTTGTCGTGAGGACATTATCGCATAGATTCAGCCTGCAAACATCACGGCCGTCCCCGAGGAATCAAAACCGCGTATGGTATATAACTAAGATATTTTATTGAAACAGGGCCCTGTCTGTTACACAATTAGCAGTTTAAGACTAACCTTTGTAATTCATTTAGTCTAAAAATAGTTTAATTAATCACTAATTTTAAGGGCCTCGTTTTGATAAAGATACTACGGCTTAAGATTGTTAAATTCCAGGCGTAACCCCATTTTTGTCGTAATATAAAAATGGTTAGGACATTTTTCGGATAGATTACGGGCGTCACCATGCACTCTTAGCAGCGTTTGGTTTCGGTTTAAACAATTTTTATTTCAAAAGAACATATTAAGGATTCACAAGGTAAGAGCATAATTACCAATTAAGGATTTTCTGAGTTAATAAAACATGAAAGGTAAACAAGTGATATATGCACAAAACCAAAAATCTCGATAGATTTGAGACAATATTGCGTACGGTTTTTACTAAGATATCTTATTGAATCAGTTATTGAATCAGGGCCCTGTCTGTTACACAATTAGCAATCTTAGAGTTAAAATTATTTAACTTTTGTAATTCATTTAAGGAATGAATTGCGGGGTTGATGTCATTATCGGGGTATGAACGCAATTGGGTTGGTCAATGGGTGGACCCCGCAATTCATTCCTTATATTTACACCAATAGTTGATTATTGCGTTCAGGAATTGTTAACAAAATTCTTCATTTCATTTAAGAAAACCTTTTTAATCCGTTCTTACCCATTCTGTAAATAGAACGACCCGACTATAACCGGAAACATTTTTTCAAATGACGTCACAATAACGCGGGAAAAGATCAACCACTTGAAATCACTTTAAAACGTAAAATTGAAACACTTCTGGTATCAATATATTTAAAATATAATAAACTAACACTTTTAAAAATGTTGATCTATATTTTACGGGACCTGCAGACACAATACAACCAATAACAAGATCAATAGCTTACATGTATATTGTTATGCAATGAATTACGATCCGAACATATCCGAAGATGTTGCGTTCATCGATTGATGAACGCAATCGCCGAAAGGCAGTTCATTTTAGGAATGGAAGTTGAGGTGTAAATATTTAAAAGTAGTTAAATTATCTCCATCCATGTCCCGGTTTCAATAAAGATCGTTAGGTTTAAGATCGTACAATTCCAGACATAACCAGGGTCGCACCCCAAACAAAGTTATGCCTGGAATTGCGTTTCAATAAAACTACCATAAGAACATTTATCGCATACATTCTGCCCGAAACTTTACGAATGTACCTGAGTACTCGTAAGCAGCGTAAGGTTTACGACAATACCGCCTGGGTTACGCCTGGAAAATTGCGATCTCAAGCTCCTGATTTTTATTGAAACGGGGCGCAGTCGGTTTGAATTATCTTAGCCAGAGTGTATGTCACTCGTTCGGTGTCTGTTAGGTCGTGATCTTTGCGTCTATGAACAGGCCCTTGCTCTGATTGTCGTTATTTGTATGAGGCGGATCCGGGTTCTAATGGGAACACACTTGACTATCAATCAAGGGTTCACTGGTTCGATTCCCATCCGCACCACTAGAGTTATACTAATCGTGTTCCCTGAAGGACGTTAAATGGGGATCCCGTGTGACAGTATTATACACTGGTGCACGTTAAAGAACCAGGGTGGCTCTTACCAGGATTATATATAGTCATAGTACTATGCTCCAAAAAAACTAAAATGACTAACAATCTTATCAGACCACTTGCCGAATGGGCATGACCCGAGTGCGAGTATAAATAAGCTTACTTACACATTGACGTTATATCATAATAGCATGCACTATAAATAGACTCACCCTATATGTGTTTATGTTTGCCAGTATGTGTGGGGACAGGGAGCGGGTTTTCGAAGATGGGAGACTCCAGCTACCACTACAAACGTCTCTACAAACAGTACGTCGACTGTACATACGTGTTCGGTAAGCTACATGACAATCACTAGTAAAATAGTATATTATTGCTAAGAATCACATGTTATTATGATTTCGAAATATATAGCAGTTTGAAGAAATACAAATAGTGAATGTATGAGTTATTAACAGATTTTAGGCTTTTCCGAACTTTGTTCAATTTAACAACGTTATTGACGACATCAACAATATACATGAGCGTTGGTAAGATATAAATGTGACTGAAACTAAAGCTTAACATTGAAGCTTAATACTTCTTACTTTAGTCACACGTGAGTTATCGCCCTTGTCATTTTCAAGCGGTAAACGCATTTGGGGTCATTTTTTGGTAACATAATTGCAGTTGTATTATTATGTTTTTCTTTTGAATGTGCAACTAAGCATTGTAACGGTATCGCTAGACCTACGAACATGAAAGCCTATATGGGGAGCGGGGTGGGGGGTGTAATTATTAGCGTTAGATGATCCATAGCAATCTTTGGGTAGTATAATAATCCTCGGCTAGTGTGCGAAAGTGAAACTGTTCAATGTTTCATAATATTTATAATGCATTCAAAACCTTGTCACTCCCAACAACCGGTGAGTTCCTAATTGTTAAAGTTTTCTTCGAACCAGAAAGTATAGCATGTTGGCCATGCATGTAAATGTTTGTTCGATAGGCTACGGAACTATGGTCTGAACGAGTAGTCCAGTATTATACAATAGACTTAATTACTTCATAATTATTAAATAATGCGATATCTGTTCTTATTATAATATAATAATAAAATAAGTATTTCCACCAATTAACTTATCAAATGTTTACCAACGAGGCAAAAGAGATATCATAGCATCATATTCATCTAATCTCTCAATTGTCTCTACTCGGCAATATCCGGAAAGGCTCGGGTGATAACTATTTTCTTTATAATATCAAAGCGCGCGCCTTATTTTCAAAAGCTTGAATGACTTCTTTTAAGGCAACCTTGAGATCACGCACCTGAAACGAGGCCAGGACACGAGCTTCCTGGCCAACATCCGGGTTGTCACGGGTTACATGCTACTGTTTGCCAACGAAGTGGATGTCCCTCTGCCCAGCCTGGTGTTTGTGAGGGGGGACATGAGGTTTATGGGGTACACTGTGTTGATTGCCATGTTCAACAATGTACCAATGCCAGCTTTGAAAGGTAATGCTTTATAATGTGGTTAGTATTGGGATTTATATTTCACTGTTTTTCTTTAAAGCTGCACTGTCACAGATTGAATTTTTTGTCTTGGAATGAACCAATCTTTGCCATTCTCGTTCACCAGAGTGATGATGTTATGCGTACCAATGCGTTAGATTTATCATGATCGAACCTCTGATGAATGAGAATTATCTTTGCGTAAGCATCTGAAAACCAGTGACAAAAGACTGGTGACAAAATATCAGATCGCATTTTCTTTATATTTACGTACGAAGTTTTTTGTGGCTAAAAGCGTTACTAACGCTTTAAGAAAAATGAGTTTATCGGCATAAAACATCTGTTTTCGAACGTAAATATGAAAAACTGCGATCTGATTTTTTGTCAGCAGTGTTGTATCACTGGTTCTCAAACATTTAAGCAAAACGTGGCTCATTCTAAGACAAAAATAATAAAAGTTGTCAAAACGGTCCAGCTGTGAGAGTGCAGCTTTAAGCTTTTTACTTTACTATTTAATAGATATCAAAACCTAGTAATATTGTTGCATCTCTGTACACCAAAAAATATACGACTAGGGTAGGTACGATTAGGTTAGGTACGATTAGGGTAAGTACGATTAGGGTAGGTACGATTAGGGTAGGTACGATTAGGTTAGGTACGATTAGGGTAAGTACGATTAGGGTAGGTACAATTAGGTTAGGTACGATTAGGGTAAGTACGATTAGGGTAGGTACGATTGGGGTAGGTACGATTAGGGTAAGTACGATTAGGGTAGGTACGATTGGGGTAGGTACGATTAGGGTAGGTACGATTAGGGTAGGTACGATTGGGGTAGGTACGATTAGGGTAGGTACGATTAGGGTAGGTACGATTAGGGTAGGTACGATTGGGGTAGGTACGATTAGGGTAGGTACGATTAGGGTAGGTACGATTGGGGTAGGTACGATTAGGGTAGGTACGATTGGGGTAAGTACGATTAGGGTAGGTACGATTAGGATAGGTACCTAGTTTCTTGATAAAACCCGCTTGGGCTGAATATCTCTACACATTGCTCTTCAGAATACCAGACACCAGAAGACATAAAGAACTACAACCCAAGTTGTTTTCTGGACACAAAACGATGGGATCTCAGAATTGCCCGATTTTAACGTACTCTCCTTTAGAGATATTGGGAGAACTGAAGTATTACAACCCGAGTTGTTTTCTGGACACAAAACGCCGGGACCCCATGGTTGCCTGGTTTTAACATGTTCCGTATTTTTCCTTCAGAGATATCGGGAGACCTCAAATATTACAACCCGAGCTGTTTTCTGGACACGATCCGCTGGGACCTGATTGTCAGGGGAAAGGTGATCAAGGCCAAGTCCAGCTTCGCACACAGAAACTGTATGTACAATTGTAGTCCAACATCCTAATATGTTTTCATGTTGTGAAAGTCTTTGGACTGTTTTACACATCGATATCTATATTTAGAACGGGATACACCAGTCGGTTTGCACGCGCATGGCAACAGGTATCACAGGTGTTTTTTCTTGATACCCTGTTTGGAAGTGTTGAAGTCTAACATTTAAGGCTATGTTCTGTTTTGATGGTCAATCAATGCTCTTTCAGCATGGAAATAATCTGTCAACATTCTATTTGTATCAATGTATGGTATGGAAACGTCAATTACTGGTCTCTAACATGTATGCGCGTCTAGGCCAATATGAATACCTCGGCCACTTCCCATCGAACCTCGAATATATGACGGTGCATTGGTAGAAGTAGTTCGTACTAAAATTAATAATAATACTTATATATTAACTGTAGTGTTTTACCTTGTAATTTGTATTCCTACATTCAAATTGTTCACAGTGAAGTGTATTATTGCATAATAAATTATGATTCCTGCTAAATTGAAATTACTACGCGATCTACATGAAGCGTAGTTAAATGTAAAGAAATATGACATTGTAAACCGCCAATATACATACGAGGCACTTTTGGAAGGAAAAAGGCAAATTTAGATTGGTATGTTTGTTTTAAAAAATGTGTATGACGGACGGCGCGCGTTCTTCATCCGTCCCCCATCTGTAAAGCAGTTGCTTTAATTAAAGAAATTACTGTAAGAAATCTTAGGAAGTATGTAATTAAAGTTCACTTCAAAAGGTGGCATTTGTTACGTACAGCTCTGTAATAACACCCAATCAAGCTTTGACATTTTAATCTTAAATAGCAAAGCGGATTGATGCTGTAATAATTAAAATCCTGTGAGCTAATGAAGGTGACAACCAGTACAAGACCTCAAGAATCAAGTGTAACAAGTCCTGTTCATCTTTAACGATCCACAGACACAAAACATGGATTTTAATTCCATGAGGAAGCCGACAGGTATTGAATTAAAATAGAAAACGCAATCAGCTTGCCTTTGAAAGAAGTACACAGTCTTGTTTATGTTTTAATTAGTTTGCTGCGCGCCGTGAATTCGTCTTTGATGCAAGTTTTTCTTGCCTTTGTACCTTCACAGACGGGTGGGCTGACGGCAAGACGTATATGGGCTGATTGCTTTATGGTTATAGATGTGATTTGATTTAATTCATTGTTTCTTTTGATCTAACACTGTACGACTATCATTCCGAGTTAAAACTAACCAAAGATAACAATTGGCGTGCAATCATTGACAGTTCGTTTGATCTAACAGCATAAAATTCGAGATGAGCAATAAAGGGAATAAGATGCACCGTATGGATGGCACATTTTCTAACACATGCATTCTACTGGCACCGAATTTACAAACTCAAATTATATAAAAAAAAAAAAATCTTATTATTCCAAACTAAAAAATTAAAATGCCAATAATTTGAAACAAAATGTTGAAAACTATTTTTATTCATAAAAATGCGCTTTGCACTGTCTTATATTCTCACATGGTATTTAACGTTTCGCTACCTGGGTCACTTAATCATTCTAATTACTCAATTCAAATGAACTGATGCAGACTAAAAACCATCGGAATTTAAGAACATGATATCCATCTTCCAAACACTCTTCCTAACCCTGCAAAGAAACTCGCCGATCAAATTGCAAATAAACAATACCATACCAAAATCGGCGGACAACTTTGAAAATGTTCATTCAATACAGGCCATTGGACATCTACGTAAACACAACCTTCAGCAACCTTCCTTCAGAAACCAAATCACATAATGAGTGTCAGACATCACCATATACGAATATTTACGACCAATGCTATAGTCTATGGAGGCTATTCGTTGCCAAAAGTCCAGACGTGTAATTCCCACAATGTGCTTCTTAATCGTACTAAATAGCTCTTACATAGTAGACGTGCTATTTGTTGTTTATATTCGTCAGTTGTTCCGTATTGATTTGTCATTTGTCATTATAGTAGTCAAAATGTATATTTGTCAGATCGACCCTGTATAAACTCACTAAAACATAGATCGTATAACTTGCCTTTAACAATATGATGATGTTATTTAGAAAGCCGAATCATGCATATGTAAAACTGCACTCCTACAGTCGGCATTCGCATTCGTAAAATGAACATTTGCAGTCCAGCAAGTCCAGGTTTACAAAAGTCAATTGACAAGTTCAGAATTACAAGGATAGACGATTTTGCCTATACCTTATATGGTAAATGTCACCGAAAGAAACGAAGGTGAATGGGCGGAGCTAACGAATCAGATTTTCTTTCGTTTATTTCCGTCGCATCAAGGGAGATAACATCTTCGCCTACCTCCTGTAAATTCCCGGTTGTAAGTCCGAGTACTCTCTCTTATTTCACAATTAAAAACTAAAATTAACTTCAGCTTTTATTTAATTTTAACGATCAATGTTCCTAAATGGGTTTTAAATCACCATATTATTTAGTCATTTGCAGTTGGGTATATCTGAGCTGGGCTCACGGACCCAGATTTATACTGCCACTGTCAGTTTTTTTTTACTTATATACCCAAGCAGGCAAAAATTGTTCATTTAATTTATTTACAAGTGAACTATGGGCGGGTCGTTCAGTGGGGGGGGGGGGCTGTAGGGCCTGTGTCCCCCCCCCCCAGTGGGCCCGCAAGTAAACTTAAAGGTTATTTTTTGTCAATATTTCTCAGAAAAAGTACTTTAATTACGCCATAATGCACCAATTCAGACTAAATATATTTGATATATTCTAGGGGGAGTACCCCTTAACCCCACTTCCCACATTTTAAACATATTAATGTCATGCCCAGTCGAGGGATCATGTCCAAAAATTTGTGCCCTTAAGTAACGCCCCTCTAACGCAAGTCCCTGTTCAAAACCTGCTCAAGCAAACCCACGAAACTTTTGATGGACATCATAATGATATCCACCTAGTTTTGTCTGATGTTATACACTTACTATCTTAATAAGCATGTATGGTGTAAACGTGTAATTTCAATACATCGTTGAAACAAAATATCCATGTGGATGGAAGAACAGCCCTCCAACCCACTTGTGTCCCCCAGTTATGAATTACGGGATCTGCCACTGTGAACCATAACAATCAAGTGGGGGATTTCAAGAACATGAAAAAATAGATATCGTGAGTCTTAGATTAGAAAACAAACGCGCGATTTTTCCCCTCCAAAAGGGCTAGGTCCGCTTCACCTAAATGTGAAAAAAAGCCCTGACTGTTGAGTGTGGGTGGGGTAAAAAAGCTAGCAGCAAGTAATAGTTGTTTATTAGCAATAAATTGATTTCATCATTAAAATACTTTAATAATTACCTATAAAATAATATTCGTTACAGTATAATGTACGAGTTATATGAAGTTGTAATCTTAGTGTATTTTATCCATACAGTTCCAGCTACCAAGTAAGAAACCTAAGCATCTTAGTGAATAATTTCCACTTAATGAAAATTTAGATTTTTTTCTTCGTAAATTTTAAATTATCTAATATTACTTGCAATCTTAAACATAGCAAAAAGGCAAGAAAGTGTCCTCTAATGGTTGAATTTAAAATAGTGTTTATAGTAATTTAAAGCTGCACTCTCACAGATTGACAGTTTTGACAACCTTTTTTTGTCCCAGACTCGGCTGATTTTGGCAGCAATGCTTTCTATACAAATAATAAGTAATAAGATTACTCACAATAAAACAGATCTAAATTGTTTGGAAAACTGCCGACATTTTTCATTTTTCTTAAAACGTTAGGCCACTACTTTTATATAAATTGGTTTACAAAACCGGCGGGTCTAATTTTCCGAAAAGTACAAAAAAAATAAAAAATGATTTTCACTTTTTTTTCAAAATTACTTTCCCGACCGTATTGATTTTGGTGCGAAACGAAAGAAAAACGAACAGATAAGAGTACGAATGCAGTAGATCTTGACTGGTTTGTTGTTTCTTAGGCGTATTCGCCAATTTATATTGATAACATGTGTGCCAGTCAACTGTTATGGCAGCGCCGTTGGCAATGGTAGAATTGACGATAACAGTCATTCTTTGTATGAAATAATTAATTTAAATATGCAGGAGTTGTTAAAATAACAATAGCAATAAACACTAGCAAATTTAACAGCCGACACGAACAATAACTGTCACGTGATTGTTGTTTATCCCCGCCAATTTAGGTCATGAAAATATTGTTGTTTATAGATAAAAAATAAAAGTGTCAGCGGCTGCCATCGAATTAGTAGACACAAATATCTGAAAATAATGTGTGAGAAAAACATTTTATAACATGTTATGGTTAAATATCAAATAACAGTGCACTAAGTGTGAGTGGTGAAATCGAAAGTAAAAATTCTATGTTGACACCGGTGACCTAGTTTCACAAGTTCGGTCGGTGGTGTTTATGGATTTTAAATCACAGAATGGTTTGGAAATACTTGTCATTGAGTCAATGTAAAGCTTGTGTTTATTCTAGATTACATGTTTATTCATGTTTGGGATAGAAGAGTAAAAACAATGACAGAGTTAAACACATGTGTCAATGACATTTACTAATGCCTGCGAGTTGTGTGCAGAACATTTAGATAAAACAACACGGAAAACTATTTTGAATAAGTCCATTTCAATTTGTAATGAGCTTGATAGTTCACTGTTAATTAAATTTGTTGTTGTAACCAAGGAATACTCTTTAAAATGAAAAATAAACAAGCATGAAGTATAGATGCCCTGTGAATGCATGTATACACAAAATGGCGGAGTTGGAAGAAGATGAAAATATCTGATACATAATTATGGATTTCTCTGTCAGTTTACTATCATTGGTACATAATGTTAAGTCACATACTAGATTTATTATTTTGCTATGTGATTTGGTAATTTGCTGCAAGATTTGAATTTGAAATGGCTTTGGTGAACATCCCATGGTAATTATCCCTGTCTGAAAATATCCGGACTTTGCATTGATCGGGTAACATGCAACTAGTACCAAGCATGGTAAGGGTTATTAAAACTCAAATCTAGGTCTAGTTTTGTTTTTAGTTTTTCAGGAATTGTTTTCATAATATTAAAACTCAAATGTCTTCATAAACTGTTATTTCCTTATGTTCAAAATTGGTAATTATTTCACTTTATCGACATTTTCCAATATTGAAAAAACTGAAACAACATTTAGAAAATGTAATGATTTGTTTTAATACAGTGCAATTTTTGTGTATTTTAATGCGTAAAATTCGCTTTTTCTTCTTTTTTATTTTTTTTATATTGGTCAGTTTTTAAGTGTTCTGCATTCACTTTTGCTTTAGCATACCGTTAAAGCTAAACAAATGTCTTGCCGAGTGATATTCAATGTATCTTTGATAGTTTATACGTGTAAACATGTTAAAATGTCAAGCAAATGATATAAATTTTCAATGTTTTTATGTTGTTGTCTGATTTTTACCCTTTAAGGGTATGTTTTGTGACTTTTTTCCTTTTTTTTTTTCTTTTTTTTCGACCACCCGGTGGACATTTTTACCAAAAATTCTTGTAAACCAAAAAATAAAAAAGGAGTGGCCTTACTGTTGTATCACTGTTGTATCACTTTTAGCCATAAAAAATCAATTTGCGAACGTAAAACTGAAAAACTTACCTGATATTTTGTCAGCAGTCTTATACCACTAGTATCCAGACATTTACGCAAAAATTGGCTATTTCCAAAACAAAAAATAAAAATAGTTGTCAACACGGCCAGTCTGTGAGAGTGCAGCTTTAAAAGAAAAATAAGAAAATGGGACATTTTTGAAGTATAATTTAATGCTAATGGCTTACATTTTGTTGTGTTTGAGTCAAGTATCATTTTGCATACATCTCATTTCATGTCATATGTGCGTATTAATTACTATTATATAGACAAAAACATGTTGTAATAGCATATATTATTTTATTCGACATGAAATAACTTATAACCCATCCTGTTTCCAAATCATAGTCCATAGTGTCATAATATAGATGATTCGTAATGTCCATAATAAGGTTGGCAATGTCCATGGTCCAAAGTATCCATAATTGGTTTAAATAAAGCCGAGTGATAGCGGAAATTTCCGAAAGACGTAAGGAGGAGTTAAGACATGGTTAAGGCGGAGTTAAGACATGGTTAAGGCGGAGCTATCTATAAATAAAATTAAAGTCATCTCATGTTCCACAGCGAATGAAAAGTTACTACCATACAGTGTATTTTGTAGAACTACGAACTGAAATCTGTCTTCTACACACCGCAATGTAAAACCCGGCATGTGACTTTCACAAAATGACATGTGTTTTATACACAACTTTATGAACACGACTGAATCGTCTGTTGAATAGATGCAACGAGAATAAAACTCCAATCGGTACAATGAAAAATGAAAATGTGCAGTGTAAAATGTAAACATACAACCGATGAGTTGGCGGTTGTAAAATGTCAATTGGTAAGTCATCAATACAAACCTAAAATACATACATACACATCTGGACTTTTGGCAACGAATAGCCTCAATAATAGTCAACCCGTGACCACTATATCAGCGTTGCATCGTTCTACAAAATCCCGTCGTCGAGATGAAATTTAGGCCAAGGCCACACCAAATTAATGTTTAGTTCCTCGTTTTTTTTTCCCAAAAAAATTGGAGCGAGCGAGCGAAAAAAAAAATATATATATTTTCATGTGTTTTCATAAAAACCGAAGCGAACGAAGAGCGAAAAATATATTTGTCCTTATATTCAATATAAGTAAGAAAGATTGTTCAAAATAATTGCCCTTAAACCCATTTTAATGCCATATTGAACTGAACCTCTAATGGACATTGGGAAAATGTCGGAATACATACGATTTATTCACCCGTGTTTAGTAGAAACATTATATGGATAAATCTAATTTCTCATATAATTAAAACGTACTTAAATATGACGATCATTTATAATAATAAATAACCCTGCTTTTAGTAAAAAGTTTGAAACAACTTATATAAATCTACCTGAATCAGTTTAACATCATATGCAACTGTATTTAGACATAACTTAGGATTGATTTTGCATTTGTAAAAAATGATCACTTACACAAACATCAGACTCCATATAACATAGACTAAATTTTGTTTTTATTATCACAGGAAATGCAATGACATGTGCTTATTAAAACAAAAAGAACAAGGGTATTTTTCAGAGTACTTTTTTGGTTATATAGATGTTTTTATGCACCAGCCAATTGTATATGCCCCCCCCCCCTAAGTCCGGAATAGCAGGGACTTTGACTTCCGGTCTCTCAAAATCCGAGTAAAATACCCGACCTGCATGGACACACTGCTGGTAAAATCCCTGCCAAATGGCCCCGCAACCTCGAATACCTATGTGAGGCCCATTCCCGACTATTTTAAATATGAAGACAAAACCACATTTACTAGGCACTGCGGGGCCACCTGAAAGGTAAAAACACAGCCCATTGTCTCAGCTGTCCCAGGTATAGCCCTGGAACAAGGGCCAGGGGTGGGCGGGGCAGTGGTTACAATTGACAAGTGCATTATAATCCCGGATGATGCTGCAAATAAAAACAAAATATAAGGTGATAAACTTAGGCTTACTTATGTTGAGGTATATCCAAACCAGTGTTTATATCGCTATTTGTGAAAAGATATTTGTTCAAAACTGTTGTTTTGTCAGAATTTGATCAAAAATGAGCTTGATACATCAATTTGGACCAAACAGTGACTCATGTTCCAGTTAAGCTGACCTGTCATCTTTAGCATCGTCGTAACGAGGTAAAATTTTGGTCCCTTGTATTATGACTTGAATAAAATAGTACTAAAATGATCATTCCGATTTCCATTCCAAACGAGTCACTAATTACGCAATATAATCGCTACCAGTCTCAGATACACATGCTTTATTGCATAATGATTGCTTTAAATAATGATCCTTTAGTGCATGAGACGATCAACAATGACTTCAAGCATGCTCAAAACATATTTATTGTCAAAAATAAGATTTATATTCCAAACTTCGAGCCACATTGTTTAAACCGGAAGCCGCCATTTTGATTGAATTTATTGAAACCGATCGATATACAGTATAAAAACACTACGCATCGGTAACTTCCCTTTACAAAAACTAGCGTAGAAAAAATATACTTGATTATGTTTAGCCTTTTAATAAATTATTACCTGAAAAAAATCTGCTTGGCGATCAAAATGGAGGTGCGGGCGCACACAAAAATTTAAAAAAAAAATTTACATTTTCAAAAAATATAGGAGCGGTAAATCCGCGGAACGAAATATCAATTTGGTGTGGCCCAAGGATTGGAATCTAAAATATTTTTAAGATGAAGAAGCAGATATTAAAATTATCATAGCCTTTTATAGGCTGAAACATATTTTCATTTATTTTCTGTCAAAAAACCTATTTAGAGATTAACGTCCCTTACTTCTGTGTTTACATCGGTTGTGACCCGTGGTGACCCATGTGAGAACCCCCCTTAGGTCACGTGATTCCTCACTCTGAGATTACAGTTAGAGTCTTGAGGTTGAGCTCAGACTGAGCTCAGACTTAAGACTCTTTGTCAACACTTGCCTTTGGGTACAATTATGTTGCAGGTGACGACTGTTCCCCCGAGTGTGAAGATAGAGACGGGCAGTCCCATTGTTGGGGACCGGGTCCGGATATGTGTCAGACAGGTAATGATGTATTCATTATGTTTAAAATGTAAGTAGTAGTAGTTCTGAATCGGAAAACACAGTGTGTAATACATTGTTGGCAACCACGGTACTTTCTTCCGTTAGTACACTCCATAGTGTGCATCGGGGGTATCCGACGATGTGTGTAATACGGATGTTTTCCGGTTTCCATACTTTCTGTTTAAACCATACACTATTTAAGACTGAACTTTAAGTATGAAATAAAACATACATGTTATATGTAAATACCTCGTGTCGGGCAAAATTGATCAGTGTTTTAATGAACACCTTGGTATATAAATCATACACAACTTTGATGATATCTTCCTATGTGAAAAAGTAGATTGGAAACAACCCGATGTCGTTGTAACGATAACACATTTGAGTATACCCACAATCCTCAGCACGTACACGGCAAGTATCGGGAAATTCCGCCAATCGATCGGCGATAATCGGTGATCTCCGTTCATTTCCGTCAGCTTTGCTTTAAAGCCCCGTGCTTTTATTTTATTAATGATATGCTTACACTAGAAGTGCTACTGACGCATCTCTTTTTTGAAGAACAAAACAGTTATGTTCAGATAAAAAACTCTATGTTTCGGTACATTTCGTATGGCCACATAGCTATTATATGAAAACACCATTTATAAAGATTAATATGTTTTTAACTGTACACAAACATAAGTTGTTGTTTGGGGTTTTCTTATAAATAATGTCAAATGAGTAAAACATAATAATTCATTAAAATAAGAATATAAACATAATTGCATCCATCAACTGTAACTTATACTGTGCCCCTTTATATAATGTGAAATGTTAATGCGTCCGTGGGTGTATGTAATATGTTTGTTCAATGTTTCAGTCCCGCTCATCGAGTGTGACTACGTGTGCCACAATGCCACGTGCCACGAGGAAGGCATGCTGGGCTGTTGTCACCCCCAGTGTGTTGGTGGATGCACTGACGGCTGGATCAACTCAGCATGTGATGTAAGTAGACACTGTTACATATGCCTTGTTCATATGAGAACTGTGATCCACAATCTGACTGATGTACCTAAAGTTCTAGGTACTTCAGTCAGATTGGGTGTCTAAGGTTATCCGGTTAGCGCAGTGGTAAGCGCACTCGCTTCTCACCAAGGTTCGAGTCCTGGCATGGGCACATGTGAGTTCGGTCAGTGGTTACCAAGCCGGACAAGTGGGTTCCCTCCGGGTACTCCGTTCCCCCCCCCCCACAACACAAGACCACACTCTCGCGCAACATTGTGCTAACGAGAGTGATTAATATAAGTTGCAATAGCTTGTTTCACAATCGTTGTAAAATTAAATAAGTTTAAACTAAAGTTCTAGGAGCCCGTTTCACTAACATATCTTAGTCGTAAACATTACGGACAACCGTTAAGTTGTGAGCAGAATCTATTAAATAACTAGAATACAACATTCATTAACAGCCAATGAAATCGTCAATATGTAATCATTAAGTTCTATGCTTAATCATTTAGAAATTCCACTTTCGCGTGTTTAAAGGTCCGCTCACTGCCAATCATCCGATACACACTCCCTACGTCAGAATTTGCGTCGACAATGTGTCAGCCAATGAGGTTGTAGTTTAAGTTCGCTACGCTCACTCCGCCCATTCTTAATCATTAAGATTTTAATTCATGTCATCTTACTATTACATATTCTTACTATATTTTAATTGAAACGCAGTTTACGCCAAACAAACGGAGTTACGCCAGGGAATTAATGATCTTACGCCTAACGATTTTAATTATAACGGGGCCTAGAACTTCATTGCTTACGTGAAGATATTACTTAGTGTCGAAATTCTCACTGCCCGTAACAAGGCGATTATTAGCTCTGCATCAACCATTTGCGATAAATTGGTAGTAGTTCAATGTGTATCATTGCAACGACAACATTTTGCTATGCCATTAAAAACGTGCAACGCTTCTTCCGCTGTGGTGCCAATTGGAGATTAACATCGAGTAACTATGTTTTTTGTAATAATAACTAGTATCAATTGATCGGAGTCAATCGAGATGTCAATTTTGGGTCGTGTTGGACAATTAAGAATTCAAACAAGCAATTGTTTTTCCATAAATGTGCGATCAAAAACTTGAATTTGTATGAACAGTTTTAATTTATTTAATTCATTTTCATATTGTACAGAACAAAATTAATATAGTACAAGTTTAAAGAAAAATAATGACGCAGTTTTAAGAACATGCACACTTGTATATATGGAACTCTGATATGATGGAAAAAAAATCCAGCAATTGCCTTGCCAGTATAAAGGACCACACCTAATCGTTACTTATCGGCCATTTCTGGCCATTCTCATTTATCAGAGGTTTCATAACGTTGTGGTTCGTATAGCATCATCACTCTGGTGAACGAGAATTTTTCGGGCAAGCTCGGAAGAATATGTTTCTTTGGATAACAGCCGAGAGTTCCAACTGTGACCACATCGTTCGCAAGGCACTATTTCGTAACACTTCCTGTCTTATGTTTCAGTATTGCAGAAACTTCAAGTACCAGGGTCGTTGTATCCAAGATTGCCCCGAGACTAGTTATTACATCGGTGAAGATTGCATTGACCTGGACTGATTCTATTGAAGCTTGAACACAGTGTTATATAAGGAATATACATTCCTGGGTGGATATTCATAAAACATCTTAAGTCATGTCATTTTCTTATTTATCATGTGATATAATTGCCTTATAATATCGGAAATACTTTATTTTCATTGGTTTGATTTGATATACATACTGTTCATGTTAACATATTTATCCTGTCACCTGCATACAAATCGGTCCAATAACAAGGTGCCGTGTAAACTTTAGTTTATTAGGATAGTAGACCACGTGATGTTTATCTACAGTCAGGTGGTCATGTGACCGCGAAAACGAACTTCTTTTATATATTCTGCAATGTCAGAAGAAAAGCAGAACTGTCGTTTCAGTATCTTATCAATGGACCACTAACAGCCGACCTCAGCAATCACTCGCCCATAAAGTCCCATCATTATGCAAAATAATGACACTGGCAAAACAATCGACCTGAAATCTTCATGAGTTACAAACAAACTGCATGCCTTCGGCTCACCCGATAAATTCCTCCGCCTTGCCAGATAAACTTCCTCCATCCACGGCACTAACCTAGTATTCTCTATATATACTCTTCTTTAAATTTTACAACAAAAATTGCTGACAATTGACTTTTCTAGGAAATGAAGTAAGATGTTTTATGAAAACTGCCCAAGCTTTATGTATCCATGAATTGACCAACGCTGTCATAACAATACTCTAAGGGCTCATGGTGTTTCTTATAATCGTACGGGAAGTTTATTTAGCGCGTATGCCACACGGGAAGACTATTTGTAAAATATTCTGTTTTAAACAATTAGCAGTTTGGCAAAGTGTACATTAAAGCTGCAGAGGTATAACCTATTTTGAAAGAAAAAATATCTTAAAATTGGTGAATATTCTTTCATGCTTTACGATGAAATATGGGGTTTTAACAGTGAAATAACAACAGTGAAAATATCAATTTGATATTTTCACTGCAAAATAAGGAGTGAAAATATCAATTTTCAGAACTACTTTTAAAATCCTTTGTTGTTACATGTACTTGCCTTGGTCAAAACAGAACACTGGACTTTAGTAAATTATGTCAAAAAAGGATGAAATATTTTATAAATCTAAATAAATATATAATTGGAAACTAACAACTTACCGTTTATTACCGGTTATCCCGTTTATCAAACATTTTACTGATCTTTGAAGCTGAATGTTCGAACATTTGCTTTCATTCCAAATAAATTACAGACAAAAACAACTGTTCGAACATAAATAAAATTTTATAGCATTGATCAAATGTATTTTGAACTGTTAACCGTTGTAGTACGTAAAATGAGCTTCCTGGAGAATTCACACAACAATTTACAGATAGATCCGATATTTTTTACCCCACCCACATATCAAAATGTGTCAACAAACTAGCGTGGCATTTACTCTTCTGGAAAACAAACATTTTAAAGCGAAACAGACTGGTCTGTAAGATGACTGAATATTAACTTACTATAAAAACACGCGTATATGCAGTCTTAAACTAAGAAGAATGGTTAAAATCCAATGAGTATCCACATTTGTTTTGCTAACACATTTGACCTTCCAAATTTTCATTCCATAAATAGCGGCGTAGTAATTTGGTTAAAATAAAGTGTTTTCATTATGTTTTGGAACATTTGTGCACTAATAATACTTCATTTTTTACTGTTCATAAAGCTTTGCAATAAAAAACGAGCGAATATTAAGCTATAAGAATGAATAGCAGAGAACTATTTCTCAGCAAACCGAAAGTAGAAAAGTTGACAGCTATAATTATGCATGAGGGGCGCCCCACGGGTAGCGGCATAAAGCCCACCCTTTTCAAAAAAGGGGGTAATTCAGAAAGAAATAAAAAAAACAAATAAAACTCCGAAAATAAGCATAAAAGAAACAGAAAATTTGTTTATTTCAGTGTAAGATCGTATTTAATTTCACTCGTGATCATAAAAAAACTACATTTTCACTCGTGGCTTCGCCACTCGTGAAAATATGTTTTTCTATGACACTTGTGAAATAAAATACGATCTTACACTGAAATAAACAAATATCCTCTATTTATTCATAAAAACAGCAAATTTGATTTGTCTCTTAAAATATTATGCTTAGATTAAAACGATAAATAGAGAATCGTTGCATTTGTAAAAATAGCGTCCTACTTGCAGTAGCTGCGCGATTTAAATAGCAGTATCATATGTTTACTCAGGTCTAGTATTTAATATAATACCTATATTTACCCTCAGTCAGGTCTCAGTATTTTCATTCAATAATTTTATTAAATGTCTGTAGATAAATGAAAACACTCGTGGATACCATTTTAAATATTTATTTAAAAAAACAAAAATCAAAATTTGTCCACATTCCCATAAAACATCAATACAAACATTCATGATAATTCATGGACATAAGCTAACAAGAACACAACTTCAGAATATACATTTATACTTTTCATAAAAGCATTTTTTATTCCGTCATTTTAATTGTTAACATTTAGTTCTGATCATATGAATACTTAAGATTTTGATTATTTTACTTATGCAAGAGTACTCCAGAAAAATAAGAAAATCTATGGCCATCTTCATTGACTCGGGCTCCACCGTTATACATTTCCACCCAGACCTTGCTGGATACCTCAAGATACACAATAGCCTCGCTGGTGTTGCAAACTGATCCCTCCTTGTCATAGTTGGAATCAGTCGTCTGTATATTGCCATCATTAACGAGGTTGGAAACTATATAAAACCCCGGCACTGGACACAAATGCACCGTGAAAAGATAGGAACCGGACACCGGCGCATCGAATATACCCGTGTTGTTATCGTAACCGTTTCCATAGTTACTGAGCGTATCCTTGAAGACAATAATTTGACCTTGGTTTTGGGATTTTATTGCTGACCTTCGTGGCCTTGAATAAGATCGTCGGAACACGAAGCTGTTCTGAAATTACATATTCAAATAGAGCTTAAGCAAGCAATAACAAGTGTTATTTCTTGTTAGGTCAGCCGCGTTTGCCTTTGGCAGGACTTGTCGTGATAGTTTTAATTGATTTTTAAAAGCACAAAACTGTAAACTGAGTTGTCAAGAGTCCTAAATTGGCGTCTTAAAATGTTCACTTAATGGCATCCAAGCTCAAATGCTTCTAGAAACCTATTAAAACTCAATTTTGTGTCACACCTCTTGTACTGTACAGTTAAACTATTCAGTGCGATAATTAAAGGTTTGAAGAATAACGCGAAAAAAAATGCAAAACATTATACAAGGTTAAACTCCTCACAGAATGCTCTGCTCTATTTTAAAATATTAATGCTTAATAAATCGTGTGCACTAGTACCAAATATATCTTAATTAGAAAAATTAGATCTTTTTTATTCATTTTTTAATTATTTTTTTTATTTATTTATTTAGTTTACTTTATTTTTTATTATTATTATTTTTTTTTATTTTTTTTATTATTATTTTTTTTTTTTTTTTTTTTTTTTTTGGGGGGGGGGGGGTTGTCACGTTATACATTTTGTGTCACAAATGTTATTTTTTTGTTATTTTTTTATGGACTTGACTTAAAGCTGCAAAAGTTTACCCTGAGCAAGGCTTAAATCGAGCGTAAGCCTGTCCACTTCGGTCATGCAGTTATCAAGCCGGTTACCGGTCGCCGAGGTTTGGTCCTTCATCTAACCAGCATAAATATCAAACGAATATTTTATTCTTTAAATCTAATTGAATTGCAGTATTACTTGAAATATGTTCAGTCAGATATGAAGATGTTATAAGATCATATACATAAGGAAACAAACATAATTATACTAAATATGTTTATGTTTGTATGCATTTTACACTAGCTCTGGCGAAGGGCGAACAATTAAAAATCAGAAAGTCGGGGTCAATGATATATATGCACAAACACATACAATGAATATACCATAAAGTAGACAGCGCATGATGTATCATTTACAAAATATGACCTGAATTAATAACGTCGGACGGTCTCACCTGTTCCATGGCAACTTCTAGGCGTACTAACTTTTCCATCAGCCTCTGCTCGAATTCAAACCGTGAACATCTTGGCTCGGTTGACACCGTAAATTTACAGCGCAATGATAAAATAGCCAACATTGGAAGAAATACTTTATGGAAATCCATATCAATCGTCTTGTTGATGCAAGTGTTCGAGATCACTTCCTGAATATATCTTGGTATGTGGGATATCACCGGCGTATTTGTTTGACAAGATGTGCTGTGTATCACTAATTAAACAAATGAAAACTAAACAAATGAAAATAATCACAAATATACACCTGTATTCCACAGTGTGGGTATGAATAAATAAGACGTGTTTGTGAATTTCTGTAGCCTATTAAAATTTATGCAATTCTAAATGATACTTTTATCATTTGAAGGTCATATATTTTGAGTGGCAATGACAAATGTCACACGTCAAACGATGGAAACAATAATCATAACTTGAAAATCGTTAAAATGATGTTTTATACGAAGAGCGAGATACATTTCTGTTCGAACTTATTTGATTTATCCAATTTAATGACAGTTGAGACAGTCTTTTTTTTTGTAGATCGCAAAACTAAAAGTCTTTTTTTGTGCATCGTTGTGTCGTTTGCGCATGCGCTTGATGCCTTTAATTGATAGCTAGAAAAGCAGTCAACTCAATGCAATTGGCGCTTTCGTCACTAAAATAGAGACCAAAATCTCGGTATTGCCTACTGAATTCAAAACACAATCACAAGTGAGCATATCAATAAAAAGGAAAACTCGGACAGCTTTATATTGAGATTGTTTACTGTTTTATCTGAGTGACGGAATGCGGGCCTTGCTGCAGCCTGCTCCATGTTCTACAGATCGCCAAAACTAACACAAATATGGAAATTACAGGGACACGCCTGGAAATCAAGTATTTAACTATGAACTGTTTATGCCACACCGATACCTACTAACAGGCATCAACCAGACACACATCGTCACAAATCACGTATTTAGTATTTGAGGTAAATGGGTATCTTAACCACACACTTGTTCCAAAAAAACCAATATGAGCTAAAACTAGACTTTGTTAGAAATTCTATACGCAAATGCGCGATATCAATTTTGCCCAACCAGTCCCTCATAATAAATAATATACAGTGACATGATTTCGCATTATCGCTCGCTCTCCCCATATACACACTTGACCTATAATCGAACTGCTGGCTGGTAAATGTTCGCGTTTTCACATTTTTGCCCAGGTACTTGTCGCATTTTTTACTATGCCATGTGTCACGTGAAATGGCAGGAATCATACATTTCAGTTATCTATTTGAGTGTTAAGTCACATTTTATATCATTTGAAGATCATAAACTTCCACTAGCAACGATAAAAGTCACAGACATACCAAGCATAACTTGAAAGCATGTTATCTATATATATGGTACTATGGCAACTACATTAAAACCAGTATTGAGTGGCCACCTTGGGGAAAAGGTCAAAGTGGCTGCATAAGACAGGTGGCCACTTAATCCAGAAATAGTAAGTTATATATCTGAACAACCACCTTACACAACCAGTAGCATCGGTACCATTATCATTAAAGAAGTTTAAATACAATTACTTTATTGCAAAATTATAAACAGAATGCAGTAGATAAATGTTTAGTCATTGCTTAAATAAAAAGAAAACACACCAAAAATCAGTCCACACAGCTACATTTACAGGTTCACTGTTTAAAGTAATACATCCTTTTCGTTTGCTTAACATCAGTTATAATCGAAAGTGCATGCACAACTCCTGTGTCGAAATTATCAATATTTAGACAAGGATCGGCCGAGTAACCAAGTATATATTTAAAACGGCCTTGTTTATTAAAAGACAAAGGGATCAAAGTCTACTGATTAAAGGCACTCAATGGCATTGAACGATGGACACACACTGTAACAATATCTGTGCGAAAAACTACAGAAACAAGCTCAGTTCAAACATAAACCCACATGGCAACCGCCAGAGACATAGGACATAAAAACACAAACAAGAAACAGAAGAACAGCACAAAACTCCACAAACAGCACAGTGCATATATACTATATATAACAACACTAGGTATGTTTATCAAGGATTGTTAGGTACCGCCTTGGAACGGTCAGTAAAATGTAAATTGACTGGGGGTTTAAACCAGTTCAAGTGCACAACCCTCACTCTTATCACAACATACATACCCAGTGCATGGCAGCGGTTTATGGGTACTTAACCATAAATTATGTCAATATATTTCGTTTTGGAAATCTTCTAGCCTGTTGGTGTAGATATGTTTAATTCTACCCCTAAATAATATACGGTCAAACTATATTTCATAGAAACTGTAGATGACTCTTAAGCACCAATAACAAACGGATTTGTTAACATCAAAATCAGATTTAAATATCCATTGGATTTATATGAGAATGAAGCAAATGAAAACGGAAATGTATGTTGGACGGATCTAATGTGAAAATTCTGATGGTATTGAGTAGAGCCCTGTCTCCACAGCTGATGTCCACATGCACTGAGCTAAGTCTGCAACTGGCAATACATCACCTTAATATACAACACATGAGTATGTCAGTGTGATCTGTATGCATTAGTAACCACACTAGTGCAGCAATGACATGCCCATACATGCGAGATATTCATTAAAAATCAAAGACCCTGGCCTGCAATAACTTCTTTCACTATTCCGTTGTGCAGAAAGCTGTTGTGAAGTCTGTCCTTGTTAACGATTTTAGGACAACTATGTATCTCTCGTTTAGTGTATAAATTTCGGCATTTTCCTTGTGATTCTAAACAAAGCTTTCGGTACATTTTGGCCGCTTGTGTCTGTACTCCATTGCAGTTTGCACCCTGGCCTTTTTCCTCTAAACTGGACTATTTTTCGACTAATGCTCTTGTAACTGTAGTTTGCATTGTATAATGGTTGTAGGTGTAAATTGTGGTTGCATTTCTGTAAGTACTAACTTAAAGAACACACAAACTTCAAAGTATACTAACCTAAGTCATATCGTTCGTTACAGATTCATTAGATATATCCATATATATATTGCAAACCACCTGTCGCACTGTACTTCAATAAAGTCAAAACTGTGACTTTATTTCCAAATTCGAGATGTTGACACATGTCATGGTGGCCGGCCGCCTGTAACATTGTAATGCCTGAAATCTGAAACCAAGTTGCAAGCTAACATGTCATCAAGGTACATATTTAGCCAACATGTGATGTCACCAAACAATAAAACATATACTCAAATATTGAACAAACTTATGGAACAGTATTTCATTTAAACAAAAACAATAAACGATCACATAAGTATTTCAATCTGGTCCGTGTTTGCATCAAACATGATTTCTTATTTATAACTATGTTATAATTTATTAAAAACACACTCAAGAATTGTTCAGATACAGGGAAACACACAAACATTGAAAACCCGGCATTAATCAGTGTTTTAAATGCATTGATATTTCGTTGTTAATGATGTATTGTCAAATAAAACTAGCTATAACAAAAAAGGGTCATTCGCATGATACAACGTGCTTTGTATCACAAGAATACAAAACAACAGATTGCTCTCTTTATCTATGCAAGAGTACTCCAGAAAAATACGAAAATCTATGACCATCTTCTCTGATCTTGTTTCCACCGCCTAACATCTCCACCCATACTTTGCTAGATACCTCAAGATACAAAATAGCCTCGCTGGTGTTACAAACCTTTCCCTCCTTTTCATAGTTTGAGTCAGTGGTCTGTATCCTTCCGTCATTGACGAGATTGGAAACAATATAGATACCCGGTTCTGAGCACAAATGCACCGTGAAGAGATAGGAGCCGGATACCGGAGCGTCGAATATTCCCGTGTTACTATCGTAGCCGTTACCATAGTTACTGAGCGTTTCCTTGAAGACAATAATTTGACCTTGGTTTGGGGTTTTATTGCTGACTTTCGTGGCCTTGAATAAGATCGTAGGAACTCGTAGCTGTTCTGAAATCACATACACAGTAAGAGCTTGAGCAATCAAGAACAAATGACATTTGTTGAAAGGTCAAACGACGCGGTTTCCTTTTTAAGGAGCTTGCTGATATAGTTTGAATTCTTTTTAAAGGCACACAATCGGATTGTAAACTGCCATACTTATTTCACATATGTTCCAAATTCCCATCTCAAATTTGCAAAGTCTTTCTTAAAAGTAGCCAAGTTCATATGCTTCTATAAACCTATTAAAGCGCAAACTATTGACACGTTTGTCCTGTATCTTTGATAACATATATGCATTCTTTACATTTAAAGAAAATTACAAAATAACACAAAAAAATGGAAATCATGATATAAGTCATAACTACATCCGGAATACCCGTTTTATTCATATGGATATTATTTGGTTGTACCTGTTGTTGTTGTTGTTGTTGTTGTTGATGTTGTTGTTGTTGTTGGTGGTGGTGGGGGTGTAGCTGTTGTTGTTGTTGTTGTTGATGGTGGTGGTGGTGGTGGTGGTGGGGGTGTAGCTGTTGTTGTTGTTGTTGTTGGTGGTGGTGGTGGGGGGTGTAGCTGTTGTTGTTGTTGTTGTTGATGATGTAAATAAATTGACTGGCTTAAAGATCCACAAGGTTACCCTTAGTATGGTTCAAATCGAGCTTGAGCCTGTCCACTTCATTCATGCAGTTTTCCAGCCGGTTACCGGTCGCCGAGGTTTGGTCTTTCATCTGAAGTTTAAAACATTGCTGTTTAAATTACGAAACGAATATTAAAGTTCAGTATAACTTGAATTGGTTATTTGTTATCGCGTCAATTGTTACATATTGAAATTAAGTATAACACTGCGAGTTGTGTTGTTTTGAAATTACCCTGACCAATACATAGGTGGCAGCATCGTCGTATACAGTACCCGTTACACTACGTAGCCTTCTTTGTTGTGTACCATGGGCGATTTTGAAATCTCGTTATCATGAATAATTAATGAGGCAGTTTCATTGGTTCCGCAAGGTCACAGATTTTCTCCCGTAGAAAAATAATCTGGTGACTACAGTAATTCAACCGGCTATGCTTTTTCAGTACAATAATTATTGTCAGCAGTCAAGACCGCCATGCCGCGGAAGCTACTGACACTACAATGTTATTGAAAAAGATTCTATTGTAACATGCTATTTCATTAGAAAATGAGTTGTTTCCCCTGCCTCATGCACATTCATTAAAACGAGATTTTGTCAGTCAATTGCCCCACTTTATCTACGAAGTATAACGGAATTAGCTGCCGTGGTTGCCGACGTTTATGTGGCAGAAATCGGTCAGGTATGGGGAATTTCTTTATATGTTTGAATACAAAGTTAAATAAACATATTTATACTAATGATTAAATGATTGAATTCAAAAGCAAAGCCTAGGGGTTAGTGATACAAATACGCAAACATAAACAATGAATATCTCACAGTGCAGTATGTATCATTAAAAAATATGAGCGGTAATGAATTAATGAAGTCAGACGGTCAAACCTGTTCCATGGCAACTTCTAGACCACAAATTTACAGTGACTTAAGAGATGCTAAAGTTATTAAAATATTTTATACACTATTTAATATCTAAAGCAAGGAAACAAGTCATCTATACAACAGGTTATTTCTAGTTTTTAGAATCATAAAACAGGTTCTGGCACTGATTTTATGCATATCTTCATTGTACGGTCCAAACATCAATTTGTTTTGATCGCATATATTAACATAACTGTTATTGACTTCACAAGCTTTTGTAATCAAACTATCTCTTATAGACTGATAAGCATTACAATAAAACAAAACATTCATTCTCAACTGTAGTTTTACAAATTGGATATAGGTGTAAATTTTCTGGAACATTTTCGTATCTGCCACTTTCTAGTCTTAGTGGGGCAACCCCAAATCTGAACTTAGCTAAGGCGGATCTATGCTTAATATGTAATTGTGTCTTAACATAGTTTTCTAACACATATTCTTGCTTAAACAGTTTATAGGTTCTGAGCTTGTTACGCCCTCTTCCTGAAGGACCAACATCTTTATTAATATTATCTTTCCACACTGATACAAACTTTTACATTGATAATGATAGCACCTTATCACAGGAGTATTTAGAGGATGAGGTATTGCAGTTCACTAGCATAGGTGACAAACCAATATTATTTATATGATTTTTAAAAACAAACTGCCAGTTTCTACAACGTGAACCACTCTTACTATAGCAATAGTCAAATATTTTATGATTGATTTAATTGTTATCCATTTTTGCTATTTTATGCCATTGCTGGGCAACAGACTTCCATTGTTTCACCAGTGGTGGGTGCCACGCAAATTCACCGTATAGAGCATTATTGGGCGTATACCGACCAGTGCCAAGAAAGAAACGCATAGCTCTACTTTCAACAGAGTTAATGCATGAGTAGGATTATGTTGCCCAAATTGAGGCACCATAAGATTTTATCGGCAGCACAGTACTTTCGAATAATTTATCAAATATTTTATACGGTAGACCACCGGCTGACTTACACTTTGCCATAACGAGCCCGAGTGCTCTGCCTGCACCCTGGGCAGCACACTTGGCGGTAATATTATAATCAAGATATTCATTCAGTAGTAACCCTAGATAGGTATACTTATCCACTACTTGCAAAGTATTATCACCACAAGTGAATACAAATGGGGTTCTGTTGACCGACAAAGATCTAAAATAAACAATCTGACTCTTAGATGAATTAACAAACATACTATTGGTTTTACACCAGTCGTTTAAAACATTTAACATAAACTGTAAGTATTCTTCATTTTCAGCCATGAGAACAATATCATCAGCATAAAGCAATATACTAATATCTTCATCACCAACTGATATGCCTTTATTTAAAGCTTTCATTGTAACAGCTAAATCATTTACAAACAGATTAAACAATAAAGGGGGCAGAGAACATCCTTGTCTCAAGCCGCAATGTACATCAAAGGTCTCTGTATAGTATCCATTGACTCTTACACAGGATGTTGTGTTCTTATATAGAGATTTAAGTGCAACAATGATTTTACCTTCAATTCCTACTTTAGAACTAGTCAACTTATTCCATAAAGTACTACGGTCTATAAAATCGAACGCTTTTTTAAAATCGATAAAAGCACAATATGTTGATTTTTTAAGTTTCTTTCTGGTGTCAATAATAATGGTAAGAGATGATAAATGGTCAACAGTACTTCTTTTCTTTCTGAAACCATTTCGTTCATCAACAATTATATTATTACTTTCTACCCACATAGATAGTCTGTCATTTAAAATTGAGCAATAAAACTTATACATTGAAAATGACAGTGCAATACCTCTGTAAGATAAAGGGTCACGAGGGTCAGTCGTACTTGACTTTGGAATAGGGCAAATAATAGTTCAATCATTTTCAAATCTGGTCCACATTTACATCAAACATGATAATCGATATAAACAATCAAGAGCTATTCAGATACAGAAGAACACACATACTTCATTGTAAATACTGTAATGTCTAATAAAACTAGCTATAACACTAGTGGGTCAGTCGTAAGATATGTCTTGCTTTGTATCACAAGATTACAAAACAAAATACTGTTTCTTTATCTATGCAAGAGAACTCCAGAAAAATAGGAAAATCTATGATAATCTTCTTTGATTTTTGATCCACTATTAAACATTTCCACCCATACTTTACCAGATAGCTCAAGATACACAATAGCCTCGCTGGTGTTACAAACCAATCCCTCCTTGTCAGTGTTTGAATCGGTGGTCTGTATCCTTCCGTCATTTACGAGATTGGAAACGATCCAGAAACCCGCTTCTGGACACAAATGTACCGTGAAGAGATAGGAACCGGATACCGGCGCATCGAAAATACCCAAGTTGGTGTCGTAGCCGTTTCCATAGTTACTGAGTGTTTCTTTGAATACAATAATTTGACCTTGGTTTGGAGTTTTATTGCTGACTTTCGTGGCCTTGAATAAGATCGTAGGAACTCGTGATTTCTCTGAAATTCCATGTATATACAATAGCCAATTAGTATTGTCAGAACTTCAGCAAGCGAGACAATGTGGTATTTGTAAGAAAACCAGCGTGGTTGCATTTCAGGGCTGAAAATGTTGTTTATACTGCCATAGTTAACAAATGTTTTATTTTTAATTGACGTTTTAACACATCTTGTATTTACGTTAAAATGCACCACAAAAAAAACTATACCTTCAAAGGAATTCAAAATTCCCGTCTTAAAAACTGCGAAGTCTTTCTTAAGTTCAACAAGTCCATCCTTATCATCGTTCAAATCGAGTGTGAGCTTGTCCACTCCATGCATGCAGTTCTCAAGCCGGTTACCGGTCGCCGAGGTTTGGTCTTTAATCTAAATACAAACGAAAATTTTGATATTGTAATCCATTCCCTGGTCAAATCATGCATGTACGGGGGTATTACCCCCTCTAAATTGGAATCCACAATACCGTTCATATGTTAAGCAAATCCAGAATTTAGTTACATCTTTTAACAAACCGCTGTTTTCTTAAAATATAACGCGATTGTTAAAATACTATGTGTGTGAATGAGGAAAAAAGTCAGGAGACACAGTGAAGGGGAGATGGTAGGAGTAGATGTAGAAAAACAGAGGGACATGTGAGAACAATGAGAAGGGAATAGATAGAAGGGAATGAGGTGTAACATGAGGCAGAATTTGGTATGTTAGCAGAGAGCGTAAGAAAAGGAAGAGAAGAGGTAGGAAGAGGACATAAAGAAATGGGAGATAAAGAGAGGGAAGGTGAGAAAAGTAAAAGGGGAAAGATGGATGAGGGAGAATGTATGTGAGAAAGGAAAAAGAGATGATAGGCTCGACGGTATGAGGGGAGAAGGTAGGTGAGAAAATTAAGAGTGGAAATGTAGGTGAGAAATATAAGAGGAGAGAAGGTAGGTGTGAAAGGTCAGAGAGGATAAGGTAGGTGAGAAAGGTAAGAGGAGAGAATGTATGTGATAAAGGAAAGAGGGAGAAGGTAGGTGAGAAAGGTAAGTGGAAAGAGGTGATCAGGTATGTGATAAAGGAAAGAGGGAGAAGGTAGGTGAGAAAGGTAAGAGGAAAGAGGTGATCAGGTAAATGATAAAGGAAAGAGGGAGATTGTATGTGATAAAGGAAAGAGGGAGGAGGCAGGTGAGAAAGGTAAGAGGAAAGAGGTGATCAGGTATGTGATAAAGGAAAGAGGGAGGAGGCAGGTGAGAAAGGTAAGAGGAAAGAGGTGATCAGGTATGTGATAAAGGAAACTGGGAGTAGGTAGGTGAGAAAGGTAAGAGGAAAGAGGTGATCATGTATGTGATAAAGGAAAGAGGGAGAAGGTAGGTGAGAAAGGTAAGAGGAAAGAGGTGATCAGGTAAGTGATAAAGGAAAGAGGGAGAACGTAGGTGAGGAAAAAGAGGAGAGAATGTAGTCGAGAAAGGAAAGAGGAAAAAGGGAAGAGAGTATGCGAGAAAGACAAGAGGAGAGAAGGTATGTGATAAAGGAAAGAGGGAGAATATAGGTAAGAAAGGTAAGGGGACAGAAGGTAAATGAGAAAGGTAAGAGGAGAGAGAAGAGAATATAGGTGAGAAAGGTAAGAGGAGAGAATATAGATGAGAAAGGTAGGAGGAGAGAGGGTAGGTGAGAAAGGTTAGAGGAGAGAGGAGAGAATATAGGTGAGAAAGGTAAGAGGAGAGAAGGTAGATGAGAAAGGTAAGAGGAGAGAGGAGAGAATATAGGTGAGAAAGGTAAGAGGATAGAATATAGATGAGAAATGTAAAAGGGGAGAAGGTAGATGAGAAAGGTAAGAGGAGAGAAGAAAGAAGGTATGTGATAAAGGAAAGAGGGAGAAGGTAGGTGAGAAAGGTAAGAGGAAAGAGGGTAAGAGGAGATAGGAAAGAATGTATGTGATAAAGGAAAGAGGAAGAAGGTAAGTGAGAAAGGTAAGAGGAAAGCGGTGATCAGGTATGTGATGAAGGAAAGGGGGAGAAGGTAGGTGAGAAAAAAGAGGAGAGAATGTAGTCGAGAAAGGAAAGAGGAAAGAGGGAAGAGAGTATGCGAGAAAGGTAAGATGAAAGAAGGTATGAAAGAAAGGAAAGAGGGAGAAGGTACGTGAGAAAAGTAAGAGGTAAGAAGGTAGGCGAGAAAGGTACGAGGAATGAGGTGATCAGGTATGTGATAAAGGAAAGAGAGAGAAGGTTGGTGAGAAAAAAGAGGAGAGAAGGTAGTCGAGAAAGGTAAGAGGAAAGAGGGAAGAGAGTATGCGAGAAAGGTAAGAGGAGAGAAGGTATGTAAGAAAGGAAAGAGAGAGAAGGTATGTAAGAAAGATAAGAGGGGAGAAAGTGAGACAGCCGAGAGGAAAGAGTTGAGATTGTGGGTGAGGAAAGTAAGAAGAAAGAAACGAGAAGGTAGGCGAGAACGATAGAGGAAAGAGGAGAGGCGGTAGGTAGGGTTAAAGTAGGTGAGAAAGGTAAGAGGTATGTGATAAAGGTGAAATATGGATAAAAAGTACAGTCAAACATCGTTTGCTCGAACTCGCTTGGCTCAAATTCCTCGTTGGCTCGAACTGGATGTAAAGGAGCGATTGCTTTATTCCGAAAGAAGGCATATTCGATTGGCTTGCTTATCCGAGGCTCGAGGTATTTTCGACGGCCCATGGGAGTTCGAGCCAAAGGTGTGAATGGTAGGTTGAGAGAAGGTAGGTGAAACAGGTAAGTGGGGAGAAGAGTGAAAATTGAGTGTTCGCGAGAGGTGGGAGTTAGGAGGTAGACAAAGTGGGAGAGCAGATAGGAAAAAGTATTAGAAACAGTGTATAGTTTGCATTTCAAGTGCGATACGCATGCACGATCGAGGGGAATATCGGAAAAGAAAACAGATCTCGTGTCATGCACGACCACACGTACGAGTGGTGGCTCTGAGAGCCGAAGTCGAAAGCCAGCACCACTGGTTCCCGCACAAATGCATCATAGATGCAAATAAAATATAAATAAAAGCTATTTTATACTTGTATAAACCTGTTCCATAGGCGTACATACTTGTTCCATTGCGACTTCTATGCAAACTAACCTGTTCCATGGCGACTTCTAGACGTACTATCTTTTCCAGCAGCCTCTCTTCGAAATCGAACCGTGAACATCTTGGCTCTGTTGACCCCAAATAGTTAAATTGTAATAATAAAATAGCCAGGATTGGCAGCAACACTTTGCGGAAATCCATTTCAAACGTCTTTGTGATGCAAGTGTATGATTTCACTTCCTTAATCTAGTTTATTATTATTATTATTATTATTATTATTATTATTATTATTATTATTATTATTATTATTATTATTATTATTATTATTATTATTATTATTATTCCCTCTCCAATATCTTCCGTCACAGTTTAAGTTTAATTACGAGTACCCTAACAGTAAGCCATCCAAAACATGAGTGTTTCACGTTTTACCGTGAGTTATTTTGGCAGTCAGTCTATTTGATATGTTTGAGAGATAAGTTAGATAACATTTGCTGTTTATCAAAACTCAAATATTGAAAACATTCACACTCATTCAGCAACATTCAACGGTGTTAATAAAAGTAAATAAGACGTGTTTGTGCATTTCAGTTTGCCTTGAAATTCACTGTGAGTCTGAAATGATATTTATATCATTTGAAGGTCATACATATCAACAAGCAGCGATAAATGTCACACCTCTTATGAGGGTCATAGTGCTTATTACTTGAAAATCCTTAAATAGTGCATTGTCTTTTACAAAGATACATGAAGATACATGAAACATTGGCCTTTGAACTTGTTCGATTTGTCCAACTGAATGACATAGAGTCATATGAGCAAATTAAACTTTGTTAGAAATTCTTTAAGCAGATGCATTATTATTAAATAATTTTCTTCCAGTCCCTCATAATAGATAATAAACGGTGAAATTAATTTGCTTTGCCCCCCCCCCTTCCCGCTAACAGGTGACGTATTTTCGAACTGCTGATTGGTGTATTTTAGCATTTCTGTATTCTTACCCGGCTCCTTAGAGCACTTTGCATTTTTGGTACGCCATGTGTCAAACGAAATGGCAAAATTATAACCACCAACCATTTCAGTATTCTATTAAATTCAATATGAATGTGAAGTAAATTTTATATCATTTGCAGGTCATAACTTAGTAAAAACTAGCAACGATAAATGTCACAGAGACACTGATCATAACTTGAACGCGTGTTATCTGTAACAATAAAGGGCTAGATACATTGTGCTATGGAAACTACAAGGACCGGTCAAGCAGCCGAATATTCAATATGACCTAGTTTTATATGTCGCACAAGGATTAAAGCCTTCTGACGGGCACTCAACAAAAAACACACAACATCACTTTACAACAGACTCACACAACATATAGTTGCAGTGTACGGGTTCTTAACCTTACACACGTCAGTATGATGAACAAAGCCTTTTTGAAATCCTATAAACTGATGAACTAGTTTTGTTTAATTCTTCTCTGCAAGTCTGTTAATGATTTGTAAACAGATAAAAACAATACTAACGATATTTCGCTCTTTTTTAACTAAGGAATTTGTGACCACGTATCTATTATTTTAAACAAAACATGAATAACGGCTAAAAAGCTTGTTATCTGTACCACAAATCAATTTTATTTCATGAAACACAAATGAGTCAAACATAAAAATGCATTAATTAAAAAATTAATTACATCTTTACTGCCAATGGCCTCTGCAGGGAAATCTAGAGCTCATGAGTGTTTCCCGAGTTATTTTTAATAAGTTTGTTACACGCCAAATGGTACGTTCATGGCGTCAGCAGCAATAATCCTTGCAGTTATTTCAGTGGCGTTTAAGCGGTACTTCAATAGGACAGACACCTGTAGGCTTCTGATCAAATTGAAGGTTGGCTTTAAATCGAGGTTTGCCGTTAAAAGCTCTCCCGCACTGAAACCGTCGTAAGCTTGGACAGAGATATGACCTGATCACTTAAATTGAGATAAATCAAAGGACTTTAACAGATCTTTGAACACAGTGGTTAAATAAGTAGAGACGGTGTGTGCTACCTTCAATGAATTGAACATGCATATTAGAACTGTGACATTAAGCGTACTATTACATGAAATCTAAGGGGTAGTTCATAGTGCGACAGAACAACCAAAACCGTTACGGCAGGCACAATCTAGAAAACTTACTTCAAACTATATGATCGTTTTCCTTTACTCAACTTTAATACTATCAAATCGCGAAATAAATCACTTTCGTAATTCATCTTAATTGCGCATTAAAATATCCAGACTACGTATGTAAGCTTGTTGTAGGAGTGAATGCCGTTGGTTTTTTTGTGTATATATAGTTCATAGTGCGCCCAAATACGTAAGGGCACGCAAAACCAAGAAAACTACACGTTCTTTTTCTGCATTCGAATTTAATACTATCACATCGCGAATCGCGAATCACTTTCGTATTTCATCCTCATTGCGCATAAAAATATCCAGACTACGCAAGTAAGCTTGTTGTAGGAGTAATTGCAAAGGTGTTTTTTTGTAAGTACTAACTTGATGAAACACATTCTTCAAGGTCTACGAATATGTGTCATATATCACATTTCACAGATTCATAACATTTTGAATCCTGATATAGGAAACCAAGTTGCAAGCTAACATGTAATTAATGCGCATATTTTGCACAAGCTAACATGTAATTAATGCGCATATTGTGCACACATGTGATGTCACGAAACAATGAAACATGTTCTGAAATATTTAACAAACCTATGAAACAGTATGACATTAATGCAACAACAATGAATGATTACATAAGTACTCAAATCTGGTCCGCATTTACATCAAACATTAAAACGTTATTTCTTATACATGTATATGACTATATTATTATTCATAAAACACAACAACCAAGACCTCTACATATACAGGGATCATACACAACCATTGAAAAACCGAGTAAACAGGAGGTTCGAAAATCGAAAAGTTTTTGTGATTTCATATTTATTGTCAACCTGGCCGCCAAAATACATTTCGGTCATACACAAACATATAACATGCAATCACACGATATTTCGAACCCTTCTTTTAAAGGCACTAGTCAGTTTTTTTTTAAATGCATTGTTATTTCGTTGTTAATAATGTATCGTCAAATAAAAATAGCTATAAGAATAAGGTGTCATTCGAATGATACAACGTGCTTTGTATCACAATAATATAAAACAACAGATTGTTCTCTTTATCTATGCAAGAGTACTCCAGAAAAATACGAAAATCTATGACCATCTTCTCTGATCTTGTTTCCAGCGGCAAACATTTCCACCCAGACCTTGCTGGATACCTCAAGATACACAATAGCCTCGCTGGTGTTACAAACCTTTCCCTCCTTATCATAGTTTGAATCAGTGGTCTGTGTCTTTCCATCATTAACGAGATTGGAAACAATATAGCCACCCGGTTCTGAACACAAATGCACCGTGAAGAGATAGGAGCCGGATACCGGAGCATCGAATATACCCGTGTTACTATCGTACCCGTTACCGAAGTTACTGAGCGTTTCCTTGAAGACAATAATTTGACCTTGGTTTGGGATTTTATTGCTGACCTTCGTGGCCTTGAATAAGATCGTAGGAACTCGTAGCTGTTCTGAAGTTACATAAACAGTAAGAGCTTGAGCTGGCAAGAAAAAATGGTATTTGTTGAAAGGTCAAACGGCGGGGTTTCCTTTGCTAGGAGCTTGCTGATATAGTTTAAATTCGTTTTAAAGGCACGCAATCGGATTGTAAACTGCCATACATATTTCACAAAAGTTCCAAATTCCCATCTAAAATTTGCAAAGTCTGTATTACAAATATTCATATTTTTACATAAACCCATTTAAGGGCAAACTATTGACACCTTTGTCCTGTATCTTTGATAACATGTATGCATTTTAACGTTTAAAGAAAGTTACAAAATAACGCAATAAAAATGGAAAACATTATACAAGTTATAACTCCATCCGGAATACCCGTTTTATTTATATGTTTATTGTTTGCTTGTTGTTGTTGTTGTTGTTGTTGATGTTGTTGTTGTTGTTGTTGTTGATGTTGTTGTTGTTGGTTGGCTTAAAAATCCACAAGGTTACCCTTAGTATGGTTCAAATCGAGCGTGAGCCTATCAACTTCATTCATGCAGTGTTCCAGCCGGTTACCGGTCGCCGAGGTTTGGTCCTTCATCTGACGTTTAAATCACTGCTGTTTAAATTACGAACCGAATATTTCATTCTTGAAAACATCTAAATTAAATTTCAGTATATTTTGAAATGTTGATATGTCGCGTACGTTGTAAGATAGTGAAATTAAGTAAATTACTGCCAGTTGTGTTATTTTGAAATTTCCCTGACTAAAGCATAGGTTGAAAATGGGTATCGAGCAGGCCCCATTTTCTCGTAACTTCTTAAGCTTAACAGGCTTAAGTAGCTTATTTCAATTAGCCAAAATACATACTTAATTTGAACTTTGATAAAATGAATAATGGTTTATTGCTATTACCATAATGATAATTCCTATCTAAAGTATAAGAATTCTTTAAGAAGTGAATACTACGCAATTTATTGAAAACCAAAAATAGTGATTTTAGCTTAATCCTGTTATAAGGGACTTAAGAAGTTTCGAGAAATCGGGGCCAGGTGTGTCTCGGTCAGGTTTGGTATGTTTGTTTACATAATTGAAAGCACGATGATATAAACATATCTTTAATTATAATTAACTCGTTAGATTCAAAACAAAAGACACGTGATTCAGTGATACCAATGCGCAAAAATACACAATGAATGTATCATTATTATAAAGCGCAATATGTATCCAATAAATCATGACATTAAAGAATTAATGACGTCAGTCGGTCTAACCTGTTACAACTTCTATGTGTACTAACCTGTTCCATGGCAACTTCTAGGCGTATTAACTTTTCCAGCAGCCTCTCCTCAAACTCGAACCGTGGACATCTTGGCTCAGTTAACACCGTACATTTACAGTGTAAGGATATGATAGCCAGTATCGGCAGCAACACTTTTCGGAAGTTCATGCCAATCATCTTGGTGATGCAAGTGTTTTATTTCTCTTCCTGACTACAGTCAAAGCGCGCTATGTCGAGGTTGTTTGGACCTTGGGAAGTACGTCGAAATAACGAACATTTGATATAACGGAATTACTAAACAAAATTAACTCAATTCAACACATTCGTAAAGGCTTCGACATAACCAGAACATCGAGTTGACAACATCGACATAGCAAAATTCTATTGCATAGCTTATTACTATTATTATTGTATAAAGTAAATATGATGTAGTCTGTGCACAGTATCTTCCGTCACAGTTTACGTCTAATTACGAGTATCCTAACATGTACGTCATCCACAATTGAATGTTCCATTTTCACTGTCGGTTCTTTTGGCAAACTCAGTTTATGGGATGTTAACAGCGTAATGGTTTAACAGAGTAGTCAGATATCATTTGAAATAAAGCACACAACAAAATATCATTTTAAGGTCATTACTAACAACTAGCAATGGTAAATGTCACCGCCACACTGGTCACACATTGAACGCGTGTTATCTGTAACAGTAAACAGATAGATAAATGGTGTATTGAAAACTACAAGGACCGGTCGAGCAGCCAAGTATTTAATTTGAAAGTGTTTAATCAAATGTCCACTAGTCACACATTGAACGCGTGTTATCTGTAATAGGTAAGATATAGATACATAGTTCAATGGAAACTACAAGGACCGGTCTAACAGCCAAGCATTGATCATGCCCTTGATTAATCAAAGGCTCACGGATCGAAGCCTACTGGCATTCACTCAACAGGGCATACAACGTTTAAATAAACAAAATATGACGTACACAATATATATATTATTATATATTAGCGGTTTACGAGTACTGAATCCTGCACCCGTTCCAAAATCTATCAAGATGAGAAATACCTTTTTGAAATACTATAAGCTGATGAACTAGATTTGTTTATTTCTACCCTTCCAGTCCTTAACAATGAATTTCATATGGCCACATTATGTCCATAGTAAATGTAGATCTCGTCTATAACAAGAGATTTGTTTGAAAAAAACAGATTTAAATATCCACTGGATTCAAACAACAATGAAGCGAATGAAAATGTATGTTAGAGAAAGCTGGTGTGATGATGGTGATGATTGTAAGTACGGCTCTGACGCTACAGCTCATGTCCATAGCGTTTGTTTTCGACTTCTGCTCTTGTCCCTGTAGTATTCATTGTATAATGATTGAAGGTGTAAATACAGTTACAAATTGTTGTTGTTTTATGTAAGTCCTAACTAGAAGAAACACATACTATAAGGCCTACGAACCTATGTCATATCATTCTTGACAGATGCATTAGATAAGGGCATCCTATCACGCAGATGTGTGTTTGTTTGCTTCCATTTAGTTTCCAAAACTGTAATTTATTTACATTTTCACATATAACATGGTGGCCAGCCGCCTGTTCCATTGGAAAGCCTGGAAAATAATACCAAGTTTCCAGCTAACATGACATCACGGTACATGCTAGGCATACATTTGATGCCACTAAACAATGCAACCGATATGTAAGTAACAGTGAACATAAAATAGCATAGTATTTATTTGTAGTTAAAGGCTTCAATCCCAATATATAATATGACAAACGATATATTGTATGGTAAAATTCCACTTTAATTATACAAAGTAGACACATTTTAAGAGTTTAAAAAACATTTTAAACACTATGACATGCTTGCAACAACAATCAATGATTACATTAATGTCCATGTCTGATCCACATTCACATCAAACACTAAAATAATATGTATTATATAAGTATGTATTAATCTATAAAAACAGTCAAGAACTCTACAGATACATGTACAGGAGAACACACACAGTTATAACACCGAATGAACAGGCTGTAAGAACTTTGAACAGTGTTTTGTTATTTCATTGCTTTTGACAACCTAACATTCATATACTTTGTATCGTACACTTACGCTCCAAATGTCAACAAACGACATTTACTAACTTCTTAATGCATTGTTTGTTTGTTTGCTAAGGGACCATTCAGTGTTTGGATTCGGAACTTTAAATTGTATTGAATTTCATTGTAAATAATTTATCAGTGAAAACTAGCTATCATAACAGAGTGTCCACCGTTTGAAACTATGAAAAGGATGGACAGGTTTGTAACACCAGCGAGGCTATTGTGTATCTTGAGGTATCCAGCAAAGTATGGGTGGAAATGTTTGCCGCTGGAAACAAGATAAGAGAAGATGGTCATAGATTTTCGTATTTTTCTGGAGTACTCTTGCATAGGTAAAGACAGCAATCTGTTGTTTTGTATTCTTGTGATACAAAGCACGTTGTATCATGCTGATGACACCTAATTAACTTTTCAATTTTCGAACCACCTGCTTACTTAGTTTTTCAATGTTTGTTTTCCGCTGTATGTGAAGAGCTCTTGGACTGTTGTTTGATACATTCACAATAAAGTTATTTCTTTCATGCTTTTGGATGAAATATGGAGGTTTATCAGTAAAATAACAACAGTGAAAATATCAATGTAACTACAATGGATTTTAAAAGTAGTTCTGAAAGTTGTTATTTTCTCTCCTTATTTTGCAGTGAACATATCAAATTTATATGTTCACTGTTGTTATTTCACTGATAAAACACCTAATTTCATCGAAAAGCATGCAAGAAAATATTTCAAATTTTAAAAAAAATGTTACATAAGTGTAAATAAATATATATTTGGAAATTAACAACTTACATTTGAAAAATGGTTATCCCTTTTTTCAAACATTTTCTTGATCTTGAAGCTGAATGTTCGAACATTTGCTTTCATACCAAACAAATTACAGACGACAACAACTGTTTAAACATGAAAAAGATGTTCATCGTTCAAGTGTATTTTGAACTGTTTGTCGTTGTAATATGTAATACGAACTTCCCGGAAAATCCACACAACAATTTGCAGATTTATATTTTTTAACCCACCCAAGCCTCAAATTTTGTCAAAACTAGCGTGGTCTTCATCATTACCTGGAAATCAACCTGTCATCAAGCAAAACAGACTGGTCTCTGGCAGTAAGATGACTGAATATCCATGTATCATAAAACACTCTAAAACTAAACAATAATTAATATCCTATCATTATCCGCAATTATTTTGCTAACACATTCGACCTTTCAAATTTTCATTCAATAAATGGTGGCGTAGTATAGAGGGATATGGGCAGGGAACTCGTGTTTTTTAAACAGTTAAAATGTATTGCAAATTTTTGGTGTAGGATATCAGTAATGGATCAGTCAAGACCAAATTTCAAAATTTCTGAATATTGTCTTTCATCTTTTAATAGGAACTGTAAAACCTGGCATTTTAGAGTTAAGAGTATTCTGTGTAAATTTCATTGTGGAGATTATGTTGACGTCACTAATTGTGTAAATGAGTGGCTTGTATCAGTAAATTGTATTATGGCTAAAACTGGTCACGGTAGAAACAAATTAAGATTGTATCAGACATTTAAACTTGACTATGGAACTGAATATGTTAATATATTAATGCCATATAGTCATAGATCAGCACTTGCAATGTTCAGAAGAGGCGTTGTGCCAATAAGGTTAGAGACCGGTAGATATGAAAGGCGATGTTGCAGACTGCTCCGTGTTCTAGAGATCGCCAAAACTAACACAGACATATGGGCCTTGCTTGCTGCAGATTGCTCCGTGTTCTAGAGATCGCAAAAACTAACACAAACATGTGGGCTTTACTTGCTGCAGCGTGCTCCGTGTTTTATAGATCGCCAAAACTAACACAAACATGTGGGCCTTGCTTGCTGCAGCAAGTTCCGTGTTCTATTGATCGCCAAAATTAAAACTACAGGGTCATGCCTAAAAATCGAATATTTAACTATGAACTTGTTTATGCCAGACCGATAATAGCCTACTGACAGGCATCAACCAGCGACACACATCGTCACAAATCACGAAGTATTAGCGGTAAATGGGTATCTTAACACCACACTTGTTCCAGAATAAACCAATATGAGCTCAACTAGACTTTGTTAGAAATTCTATAAGCAAATTCACGACATTATTTAATTTTGCCCTATCAGTCCCTCATAATAAGTATTATACAGTGACAAGTTCGCATTATCGCTCGCTTTCCCCATATACACACACACTTGTTGTATACTCGAACTGTTGGTGGGTCTATTTTAGCGTTGTTTCATGTTTAGCCCAGCTGCTTGACGCATATTTACTACTCCATGTGTCACATGAAATGTCAGGAATCTGTCACCAAACATATCAGTAAACTATTAAAATAAATTTGAATGTTAAGTCACATTTTATATCAGCTGAAAGTAATTTCTAACAACTAGCATCGATAAATGCCACAGGCATACCGAGCATAACTTGTAATCTGTAATAGTAACAGGGTTAATTTTTCGTCTACTGGGCTTGGCCCGTTAGTTTTAATTGTATTATTACTGAAGGTATAAAATTGTTGTTGCTGTTTTTCTGTAAGTACTATCTAGAAGAAAAACATTTTTCAAGGTCTACGAACCTTTGTCATATCTTTCTCGACAAAATTATTAGAAATATACATGCCATAGCACAGGTGTGTGTTCGTTTGTCTCACTGTGCTTCCCAAAAGTAAATGAACATGTAATGTTCTTTACATTTTCGACATTTTGACATATACAATGGTGGCCAGCCGCCTGTTTCATCGGAAAGCCTGGAATATAATACCAAGTTTTAGCCTAACATGACATCAATGCACATTCTAGACATACATCTGATACCAACAAACAATCAAACCGATATGTAAGTAACAGTGACCATACACTAACATAGTATTTATTTGAAGTTAAAGGCCTCCATCCCAATATTCAAAATGACGTATGATATATAAAATTATTATTGTATTGTGCAGTGCGACATTATTACTACAAAGTAAACAAATTTCAAACGTTTAAGCAGACATTTTAAACATTATGACATGCTTGAAACAACAATCAATGATTACATAACTTTCCATATCTGACCCACATTAACATTATTATAAAGTGATCTATTAAAACAATCAAACACAGGAGAACATACAAACCTTTAACACTGAATGGACAGGCTGTAAGAACTTTGAAGTTTCTCTTTGTTATCTTATTTTTTTGTTCACCTGGTATTCTTATTTATACCAACAAACGATATTTAAAGACTTATATAATCGTGTATAATGTGTTTAAGGGACCATCTATAGTGTTCGTATTTGGTACTTAAACGTATTAAAATTTCTTTGTAATTATTTTGTCAATGAAACTAACTATCACAACAGTGAGTCAACCGTATGAAATACACTGCTTTGTATCACAAAATTAAAAAATATGAGATTGCTTTCTTTATCTATGCAAGAGTACTCCAGAAAAATAAGAAAATCTATGACGATCTTCTATGATCTTGTTTCTATCGGCAAACATTTCCACCCATACTTTGCTGGATACCTCAAGGTACACAATAGCATCGCTTGTGTTACAAACCTTTCCCTCCTTTTCATAGTTTGAGTCAGTGGTTTGTATCCTTCCGTCATTTACGAGATTGGAAACGATCCAGAAACCCGGTTCTGAACACAAATGCACCGTGAAGAGATATGAGCCGGATACCGGAGCGTCGAATATACCGGTATTGTTGTCGTAGCCGTTTCCATAGTTACTGAGCGTTTCCTTGAAAACAATAATTTGACCTTGGTGTGGTGTTTTATTGCTGACCTTCGTAGCCTTGAATAAGATAGTCGGAACTCTTGATTTCTCTGAAATGCCATGTATATACTTCAATTAGTATTGTCAGAACTTGAGCAAGACGTCGCTGTATTTGTTAGAGAAACTGCGTGGGTTGCATTTCAGAGCTGAAAATGTTGAAAAAGAAGAATATCGCTGGAAGTGATGGATGCTTCCGAAACGCCTATAAGCATGTAGAATACAATGTGCTGGTAGCATTATTATACACAAATTGGGGGGAAAATCATCAACTGAAAATATATGGGCAGGTTTCAGAATTACTTTTTAAAGTAAATTTCAAGAAATGAAATACAAAAGTATAAATAACTAAACAAGTGCAGACCATTATTATGGTAGCTTGGTTATGCACTTCCTCTTATTCCAATCTAACTTAACTTCAAGTTTCATTTCAATCCATTCAGTACTTTCCAAGATATGACCCGGACAAGTACCCAATTTTGTAAATTATCATGTCTAAGGGAAATAACTTATATACATGTATATATATATATATATATATATATATATATATATATATATATATATATATATATATATATATATATATATATATATATATATATATATATATATATATATATATATATATATATACAGGGAAGGAATATGGTTCGTGTGCACTGGACTCTCTCTCTGTCATTTCCATCTATCCATTTTTTATTTCATCCGATTAGTGGTTTTGAAGTTCTTCACCAGACAAGAAACAATCTTGAAAAATGATTTACGGGGGGTTAATTAAATGGTATGCCTGAAAGGGTAATGGTTCTTGTGCACTGCATTTTATTTTATTGCTATCAATCTAAATACCAAGTTTTTTTTAACTATATGCTGTCACTTCGGGAAGCATAAAAAATATGGTATTATCATTTCAAGTGTTTCACACATTATGTATTTAAGTAAGATGCAGCTCAAACAATATCAAACATACTTTCAATGGTGTTCATAATGTCCGTCTTAAAAATTGCAAGGTCTTTCTTTAGCTCCACAACTTCATCCTTAGCACTGTTCAAATCGAGCGTGAGCCTGTCCACTTCATGCATGCATTTCTCCAGCCGGTTACTGGTCACCAAGGTTTGATCTTTCATCTGCGTATAATTGAAAGGTTTTATTTCTTTCTTGAAAATGTAACCCTGACCTAATCATGCATTTACAAGGTTGTCACCCCCTGTACCCTGGAATTCGGAATACCGTATGTACTTTAACTGGAATCAAGAATACTGCTTAATTTTTGTCTGGAAACATGACGTCTATTTAATAAATTCTTCAACAAATCAATGTTTTTTTTCGTATAATGTTTTAAACCATTGTGGTTGTTTTCAATAATTTCTGAAACTTAGTTTTAATAAAAAATAAACTCTAGATTGTATTGCCTAGGGTGAGAAGGAGGAAAGGAGCCAGGGGACAATGAGAAGGGACGATGAAGTATTGCAAATAAAAGGAGGGGGGATAGGATAAAGAAAGATGGGAGAGGTATGAAGATAAACAAAATGGAGCATGTATGAAGAGAGTGTAAGAAATTGAAGGGGAGTGGAGGGAAGTTGACAGGAATAAAGGGCAGATGCAGATAACGTAATGGGAAACGGTACGAGGAGAGAGGGGGGAAAGTAGGTGGGAAGGGTAAGAGGAGAGAATGAAGGTGAGAAAGGTAAGAGGAGAGAAGGTTAATGAAAGGCAAGAGGAGAGAGGGGTGAAGAAAGGTGTGAAAGGTAAGAGGAGAGAAGGTTAATGAAAGGCAAGAGGAGAGAGGGGTGAAGAAAGGTGTGAAAGGTAAGACGAGGGAAGATTAGTAAACGGTAAGAGGAGAGAGGTTAAGTGAGAAAGGTAAAAGAAGAGAAGGTTAATGAAAGGTAAGAGGAGGTAAGGTAAGTGAACGGTAAAAGAATGGAAGGTCAGTGAAAGGCAAGAGGAGCAAAGCTAAGAGGGAAGGTAAGAGGAGGGGAAAAAAGAGAAGGGAAGGAAAGAAGAGGTAAGGTAAGGGAGAAAGATTAAAGAAGAGAAGGTAAGTGAATGGTGAGAGGAGGGAAGGAAAGTCAAAGTTAACAGGAGGAAAGGCTAAGAAGTGTGAAGGTAAAATGATGGAAGGTAAGAGGAGGGAAGGTTAGAGAAGGGACGGTAAGAAGAGGGAAGGTAAATGAAAGTTAACAGGAGGAAAGGCTAAGAAGTGTGAAGGTAAAATGATGGAAGGTAAGAGGAGGGAAGGTCAGAGGAAGGAAGGTAAGAAGAGTGAAGGTAAGTGAAAGTTAAAAGGATGAAGGTAAGTGAAATGTAAGAGGAGCAAAGCTAAGAAAAGGGAAGGTAAGAGAAAGGAAGGTAAGGGGAGGGGAGGTACGTGACAAAGGTAGAAAAAGGGAGGGTAAGTGAAATGAAAGGTATTTGAAAGGTAAGAAGAGGGCAGGTAAGTGAGAAAGGTAAAATAAGAGAATGTAAGTAAACGGCTAGAGGAGGGAAGGTAAGAGGCGAGAGGGAAAATGAGAAAGGTAAAAGAAGAGAATGTAAGTAAAAGGTAAGAGGAGGGCAGATAAGTGAAAGGTTAGATGAGTGAAGGTTTGACGAGGGAAGGTAAGTAAAATGAAAGAGAAGGGAAGGTAAGTGAAGGGACAGAGGAGAGAATGTAAGAGGACGAAAGGTAAGTGAATGGTAAGCGTAGAGAAGGTAAGGGAAATGAAAAAGAAGAGAAGGAAACTGAAAGGTAAGAGGTGCGAATGTAAGTGAAAAGTAAGAGGAGGGAAGGTAAGGGACAGGTAAGAGGAGTGAAGGTTAGCGAAAGGTTAGAGGAGGGAAGGTTAAAGGATGGAAGGGTAGTGAAAAGTAATAGAAGAGAAGGTAAGTGAAAGGTAAGAGGAGGGAAGGTAAGCGAAAGGTCAGAGGAGGGAAGGTAAGTGAAAGGTAAGAGGAAAAAAGGGAAGTGAAGGGTTAAAGGAGAAAAAATTTAAGCTAAAGGTAGTGGGAGAGAAGGTAAGTGTGAAGGGTGAGAGGAGAGAAGAAGGGAGAAAATGTAAGTGAGAAAATTAAGAGGAGAGCAGGGTAATAGGTGGAGAAAAGCTAGATTAGAAAGGTAAGAGGAGAGATGAAGTGAAAAATGTAAGTGAGAAAGGTAAGAGGAGATAAGGGGAGAGAGGGGGGTATGTGAGAAAGGTAGCAGAAAGGGAGGAAGGTGAGAATGGTAAATGGAGACAGGGGGAAGATATGTGAGAATGGTAAGTGGAGAGAGGGGGTAAGGTATGTGAGAAAGGTTTAGAGGATAAAAGGTATGCGAGAGATGAGAGGGGCTAGAATGTAGGTGAGAATTTAAAAAAAAATACAAGGTAGGTGATAGAGGTAGAAGGAGAGATGAGGTATGAGAAAGGTTAAGAGGATAAAGGGTATGTGAGGGAGAAGAGAGGCTAGACGTTAGGTGAGAAAGGTAAAAGGAGAGATGCTATATAAGAAATGTAAGTGGAGAAGGGGACTTGAAAGATTGAGTGTGCGTGAGAGGGGTTGAGGATAGAAAAATGGGCTAGGAAAAGCCAAAGGGGTTATAGACAATAGTGAGAGGAGGGGGGGGGGGGGGTATAAGCATTAAGAAATTAAATAGGAAAGGTGAGTGTTAGTAGTACCAGAAGCATTGGATAGAACAGTATTCATTATATGTGCGACCACATACGCATGCACGATAGAGGCTTAGAACAGAAGAGAAGACAGATCTCGTACCATGCACGATCACACGTACAAGGGGTGGCTTCGGGAGCCGAATTCGAAATCAAAACCGCTAGTTCCCGTACAAATGCACCTAGGATTTAAAACCCTAGGAGTTTTTTTTGGCGTCACTAAGTAATTTAGGGATTATATGGAATATTGTTAAACCTCTTTCCGTGGAAATAAAAAATGTAATATTTGTCATTATAAGAAATATACAAAACCCGTACATGTTATAATATCTTATTTTTAAAGCTGCATTCCGGAATTATAATTCATTAACATTGTAGTAAATGTCATATTTCAAGCATTTGTTAATATGTTTCTGCCATCCGGTATTTCGTAAGTCGGCTTTATTTATTAATAAGTTGTTTATCAATAATTGATCATTTCCATAACAATGCTTTATATCGTTTGGGGTTTTTTCAATGAAAGGAGCGGAAATATACGCATGAATGAAAAAGCAGCTTGAGAATACGTAGAAAACCGGTGGTACGTGTATAATTAAAATTGCCTTTTTTCGAAGCGTCAATGTTAACGAAAGGATATGCAAAGATACACTAAATTTTAGTTATATTCCCGGCGAAAAGGGCAGCAGGGGAATAGGGACTCACTCAAAAGAGAAAAGATAACTACTTTTGTTTATGTTTGCTTGTTTATTAATAGAATTCGAATCCAATTTGTTATAAAACGTACATACACTTACCGTCGATAATTACACCATAGCATTTCAAACACAGAGGTATGACCAATGGGATTATACGTGATAAAAAACAGGATACCAGGGATGGTAAAAACTCGGCACCCGTAATACAGGGTACATATTCTCTGCATCCGGAATACCCCAAAGGTGGTCGGAATCGGAGGTACCAAAAGGGAGTAACGCCCTCATATACGGCAACCTATGGGTCAGACTCCTTAAATTCAATGCAAAACTCAAAAAGATCTGCTGGCCCACATAACATACCATTCCATAAATATTCAATTAAAGTATGTATCGTTTATGAATAGATGACGTCAGATGTACTTACCTGTTCCATGGCAACTTCTTGGCGTACAAGTTTTTCCAGCAGCCGCTCCTCGATTTCAAACCTTGAACATCTTGGCTCGGTTGACCCCGTACATTTACAATGTACTGATAAAATAGCCAGCATCAGCAGCAAAACTTTGCGGAATTCGTGGTCATCCATTGTGAACTAAATAATATAGATGCTTGAAAATATAAAATATTGTTTTAAGTTTTAAAGTTACGGTCCGAGCACAATGATTTATCTTGCCGTTTCCATATATGAACTTATAGGTGTAGTTAAAAGATTAAGTAATTCGCAAGCTAAATTGATAATTTAGCACCTGAACTTTGTTTTGAAGATACCGTGCGGTAATCAATACAGAGAGATAACATGGAATATATAAACCCTCAACCAATCCGTGAATAAACATATTCGCTGAAATTCATCAATATAATACAACAATTTATGTATAATTATAAGTAAGTAGGAAGTTATTTTGAAGGCGCTCTATTGCATTTCAGTACTGTTTAAGACTAAATTTGAATGCTTTTGGAAATGACTTAAAGCAAGTAAATCTAGTTCACCAGCATACCAAGTTTGAGGTACCTGGATACAAGCATTCTTTAGTTATTGAACGAAATGAGATTTATAGCTCAAGGCCACCACGACCTCGACTTTTGACCGACTGACGTCAAAAAGTTGAAGTGCTGATTACGTTGATGGACATTTAGCAAGTTCAAGGTTTCTATGTCTACGCTTGTTTTTCTCCATTATTGATAGAAAACTGCGTATTTCCAGCTTAAGGTGACAACCACTTTGACCTTTGAACCATTTACTTAAAAAAACAATAGGGTTCATCTCGATCAACCTATCTACAAAGTTTGAGGTCCTTGGGCCATGGAGTTATTCAGATATTGACTAGAACCGATTTTCAGATTAAGGTCACCACCAACTTGATCTTTGATCCACTGACCTCAAGATCTATATGTTTCATCTGAGGTCTCTGAGCCAAAGCGTTCTTCAGATATTAAATATAGACCGATTGTCACCACCACAACCTTGACCGTTGACCTACTGACCTCAATACCAATAGAGCTCAAATCATGGTTATGATCTACCTACAAAGAAAGTTTATGATCGCTCAGCCTAAGTATCCTTCATATGTCAAATGTGCCCAAAGGATTGTAATAACGGTATAAGACATACGTGTATTTTGTATCTGGATGCTACTTTTTCATTTAACCAGTTCATACACTTGTTTCTTCATAAAGGTTGTTTTATCAAACATATTTCATAGTTTCTTTTTACAATAAAAATGTTGTCTGGTACATTTTGATCACGTGATCCTCCATGGTACAAAATGGAAATCCATTCCAAACTGTGGTCCCGCCTAAAGAAAATAAAGAAGTAATGGACAAGCCCAGTAGCCTAAATTTAAAGCAAGATTACGTTTAAAGGCACAAGGATCAGGCCCGAATACAATCGGCACTTCTTGGCCATCCTCGGCCATTTGCCATCGAAACCAACCTGGAATGTATGCCGGTGCATTAGTTAATGACTTTAAGAAGATCGTTTAACTTAATAAAAATCAGTTATAATAAGGTATTATTATATCAAATATAATATTGAATCAGGCTCTATGATCAAAAAACTTTGAATTCAAAGACGAAAAATCTACGCGAGATAACACACTCATTCAACAACAATCAACTACGAGAAGATAACGACAGAAACAACGAAAACTACAGGAACAAGTGCAGTAGTCAAAGTATAACGAATACCCTGTATAAGGTGATAATGCTTAAGGCCTAACAGACAGTTCACGAAAGAAAAAAGGACTGCCCAGAATGGAAATATTACATTGGAGACTGATTAAATCATTTTATGAATAAGTTATTAACCTAAGAGATTGGAATATAAATTTACTTAACATTTTTTTAGATTTTGTATCACTTCAACAGACTTATATATACTTGGATTTATTACATAGATAGGACATATTATGACAAAGTATACTAGTCTCTAAATTATTTGCATAACAACAAGTTCAATAACGTTCTGTTATGTCATGACTACAATAATGACCCCTTTCAATGAGCAGTTCATGTAAATTAAAATCTAAGCCTCGCCAATGTCTATAACTCCAGCTTTAATAATTATTGAGTTATGCTTTTTTTTAAATGCAAACCCATACGAGAGTTATCGATTCTGGGTGCTCTTTGTTTCTTCATATATGCAAGATTACTCCAGTAAAATACGAAAATCTATGATAATCTTCTTTGATCTTTGGTTCGCTGTTAAAAATTTCCACCCATACTTTACTCTGTTTCTCGAGATACACAACAGCCTCGCTGGTGTTGCAAACTAACCCATCCTTGTCATAGTTCGAATCGGTAGTCAGGATCCTTCCGCCATTAATGAGATGGGAAACAATGTAGGCTCCCGGTTCTGGACACAAATGCACCGTGAAGAAATAGGAACCGGACACCGGCGCATCGAATATACCCGTGTTGTTGTCATACCCGTTACCGTAGTTACTGAGCGTTTCCTTGAAAACAATAATTTGACCTTGGTTTGGGGTTTTATTGCTGACTTTCGTGGCCTTGAATAAGATCGTCGGAACTCGCGATTTCTCTGAAATAACATGTATGCACAATCATCAGTTAGTATGGTAAAAACGTGAGCAAGTGAGACGTCGTTAAATCTGTCACAAATCTTGAATGGTTGCATTTCACGACGGGAAATGTTGAAATAGTCTGTGTTCTTTGTTAAGACACAAAGGCCCATTGTATACTGACATACACGTAGTTAACAAATAAGATAATTTAAGTCACATGCTTCACACATCTTATATAACTGTTGAATAAGCTCAAACATTACAAAATATACCTTCAATGGAGTTCAAAAGTCCCGTCTTAAAATTTGCGAGGTCTTTCTTAAGCTCCACGTGTTCATCCTTAGCATCGTTTAAATCGAGCGTAAGTCTGTCCATTTCGTGCATGCAGTTCTCCAGCCGGTTACCGGTCACCGAGGTTTGGTCTTTCATCTTAGTACACACGAAAGGTTTTATATAAATATATTATTATTGAAAACAAAAAAATCGTAATTACCTGGCCAAATTTTGCATGTGCGAGGGTTTCACCTGTCAGAATACCGTTTATCTTTTATACAATTCAAGAATCCCGCTTTATTTTAGACTGGTTTCGGAAAGACCATTAATAAAAAATAACAAACCGCTGCGGTCTTTTTGTGTTTAAATATTCCGACACTTATTAGTTTTAAAGTTGATTGGCTGGGGAAATGAATGAGGAACATAGTCAAGAGACACACTGAATGGGAGATGGTAGGATGTTCGAGTAAGAGAAATAGAGTGGGAGCGGGGACAAAGAATGAGAAGAGGTATTGAGAGTGAAAGAATGGGGCAGGTAAGAAGAGGGTGCGAGAAAAAGAAGGGGGTGGTCGGAAGAGGACGTCAAGACATCGGAGAAGCATAGAGGGCATGGAAGATATGTATAGCCACCTAAAGGCCAAAATTAAGGCATAGCTAATAAAGTTCTACTGGCCTAATATACACGTGCAAACACATATCATAGCAAACCTATAATATTTGTCTTAAGTATAGTGTGTATCATTTTTAAAACATGAGCGTTAATGAATTAATGAATATCTAACCTGTTCCATGGCAACTTCTAGGCGTATTAACTTTTCCAGCATTCTCTCTTCGAACTGGAACCGAGAACATCGTGGCTCTGTTGATCCCGGACATTTACAGTATAATGTTAAAATCACCAGCATTTGTAACAATACTCTGTGGAAGTCTCGATTTGACATATTGGACTGATTTATGTTACTGATATCAAATATAATATTGATTAACTAGCATAACAGTTTTTAAGAAATCACTATTCCCCGTTATTTCTTCCGTCGTCGTTTTTAAATATGTAAACGACATTTAAAATAATGTATATGCATATTAAAATGATAACCATATTACATCACATGCCATTGTTAATCAGTAAAGTCGTAATATGTTGACAAACCTATAAGATAACATCTAGGACTTCGGGTGATATATCTACATACATTTTCCTATTGTTATAATGAAAAAAGAAAAATGAACTTACATAATATATTATCGGGGAAAAGAAACTGCGTATTAAACTACAGCTACGAAAGGTAATACCACGTCATTTGTTGATGCTACATATGATGTTTACCTTAAATAAAATGGCTAATAAACGTCACACTGATACGGGATTTACTTCATCAAAATATACGATCATTTTCCGAATTAAGTTACCTTTAAAAAGTGCCTTTTTGGGCTTATTTAAGAACCTATTAATTTTTGCATAAACAGTTTCTTCATTAAAATATGTACTCGATAGGTGGCGCTTTGGTCGATTGGTAAATACACGCACGCAAACCCTATTCTTGCATACCGGATATCCATACCTGACACGTGCTTCCAGATACACAATATTTTGGGGCTAAAATTATTCTTTATGGCTTTAAACCTCATTTAAGCGGTCCTACTAAACACTACAGAGTCAGGCAAAGTCTAGCAAAGTCATTTAAGGGTGGGGTTAGTTCCCCCTTTGGCTTCTTAATCTTCTTTGAACTGAACGGGGGATGTGGTAGGGTCAGGTCATAATGTAGACCTTATAAACACTACTCACATCACCAACTTTCACCTTCCCGTATACAGGACAAATGTTTCCATTCATGTTATGTTAGACGCGCAACAAGCGCGAATAAAGGGCGAATTACAACATTCTGTAGTGCCTACTCATTGTTACATGCCTTATATCTGTTAATTGACACATGACAGTGAAACAAAGCATAGTTTTACAATCTCAGACCAATGGCAACCTTCAATATTTAAAGGATTTGAACCTGAATGGTTTGTAATTTTAAAAAAAACAGGCTGAACATGCTGGATCTACTTGATCTACGTTTTATTGTTTACATTTTCACCGCATTGTTTGTCCTCGTACACCGGATATGGTCATTTTACCGGATACATAGTGGTTACGTTCAACCAATTTGTTTTCTTAGGAGAAACGTAACGTTTTTTTAACGTCGTTTTTTTTGTTAAGTTTATAAGTGGAGGTTTTTCACTATATATGGTGTTGTGGGTCGTTACGCACTAGAAATCAGTGCTTTATTGCATGTAAATTGGTCAATTGACTATATAGAATATATTTTATTTAGTGGTGTCTGACCTTTAAGCGAAAAATATCTTACTTAGCGTTAAAAGCGCTAATATGCCTCTCTACTAGCTGTCGCGCATGTGCAAACAGCTAAATAAGTCAAATCTCAAAACAATTAATAATGTGATCATTTATTAATGTAATTTTGTGTATGTTCTTTCCAAGAGCTTTCAGATTGACTTAATTAGAATCCATCCGTGGATTCCATTTGCGAAGGCATGAGCTTATCAAAACCTAGGCGGCCGTACCACCGTACCGGTGTTTAAGTTTTATAAGGAATGCATTTATAGCCGATTATTGTACGGTGTATCGAAGCCATACATTTAACGTAGTACTATAATACTTTAAGGTATTAACTTGTACGTATACGATACGGTTGTACGGCGGCCCGGCTTTTAGTAATAGTCTCAAAAGGCTACATGTTCGACAATGGCTCGATAAATAGAAAAACAAACGATGACCTGAAAAAAACTATGTAAAACTTTGCGACCCAAAAAATATGTTTCATTCATATCATTGATAAAACAAAGTTTCAAGTGAACTGCAATTGAAGTGATCTTACCCGAATGACTTCCGGAGAGAAACAACAACTTTAATTTTCAAGTAAAATACATGTACCAATTGAAATAGTTGATAGTACGTGTATCCATACTCCATACTCCATATCAACGGGTATTTTTCGGATCAATTGAAAATGGCACAGGTGCCGCCACTCTAAAAAAAGAATGATGCGCTGCTAAAATAAAATTATAGACCTATATATATAAGTATCCTTCCGACTTTACAAAATCTTTGAAAATTAATTGCTGGACAACTATATAAATACCTATGCGCCTTTATGGAAGCCTTGCTTGTCAAACAACATAACTAAAAATCCTCGAGGACTGGAGGCATGCTCTTGATGAAAATGACTTCGTTGCAGCTGAGCTGATTGATTTGTCTTAAGCGTTTGACTGCTTGCCGCATAATATCCTTTTGGCAAAATTATCAGAATACGGACTATCTGAACCTACTACCTGCGCATGCCTCATGCAGTCGTATCTAACACATAGAAAATAACAAATTAAATAATTTTATCCCCACGAACGGCTTTTCCATAAAAGTAAGACATATTATTTTTATGGATATAAACAACAGGTAAAACGCTAAAAATCATCATTATTATCATTATACTAGCATTAGGGGTACCGGATACCGGAAATTATCTCAGGCCCGTTTCAGGGGAGATTATCAATTTATTGTCATCCTTAAATACTCTTCATCTAAAGGTGTAAAATAATAATCCGGAACTGAATTAGTTTTTATTTTTATCGGTGGGTGTTTTTCAATATTTACAAATCTGTTTAACTATATGTAGTGCAAAACGCTTGCGCTGACTTCAAATTATCTTGTTTCAGCATTGTTGTCATGATCATTGATGCCCAGCAGTGAATTTAAAATATGACATTTGTCTTTTTTTGTTAAACAGTGATAACTGGTTATTTAAAACGAAAACAAAGGATTATTAGTTTTATATGATACTGTCAATCGCCAGGTAGGTAAGGAAGTCATTGGATTTCACTTACACCAAAAATTAAAAAGATTTGACCACCTGTACCTTTAAAGTAAACCTGGGAGGAAAAGTGGGCCCGGTGTGGGGCTTGAACCCACGACCGCCAGAACACTAGCACTGCGCTCTAACAAACTGAGCTAACCAGGCGGCTGGTTCTAACCCACACAAACTACACTCCTTCCCCCTTTAAGGCCAACGGAGGCACTCCTGCCGTTAACTGCTACCATCAGTACAGTAAACCTTTGAGGAAAAGTGCGCCCGGTGTGGGGCTCAAACCCATGACCGCCGGAACACTAGCACTGCGCTCTATTCAACTGAGCTAACCCATACACACTACTCCTTGAATAAATTAAAATTGAACTATAAAAATATAAACAATACGGCCTAAATAATATATCAAAATTTTGCACAGTACAAAAATATGGAATATACAATTAGTCTCGGACCTGTAAAATAAACCAGGGCTTTTCAGCCAGAAATGCCTTGGATTAATAAATCATTTTCCTTTGTTAAACATGCCGGTGTACCAATTTAACAAGACTATCAGTTCGTGAGGCAAAAAAATGCAGCAAGTCGAAATCTTTAGGTTTAATTTTTTTTGGATTGATTTCGATAATTGAATGTGCCGTAACAAGTAACTATTCTTATTTTTAATAGTGTAAATTTCAGACTACGAATTAAGCCACAGGTGGCGTATAAAGAAGTCAATCAGGCCTGTAAAAATGGGCAAAAGGCATTCCTTGCAGTTTTGGGTCGAATACTTGTTTATATTCACAAATAATCAGTGTGAATATTTTTTAGCAATATTATTAAATGAATCCAGGCATTGTCATAGCCTTAGTGGTATTTGTATCAGTGTAAAGAAAATTCACCTTGGCCATACATAACTTAACAATTGTTTAAGATATTTCTACGAAACTTAGTACACATGCTTCAAGAGACAATGTGTAATAAGTTTCGAAGCAAGGCCCATAGTTCTGTCTGAAATAGATGTTGAGTTATGTATGATTTTTTTGGTGCAACTTACTGCCTTCTAAATGCTGTTTCCCCTTGCAATTTTTTTTTCCCCAAATTTTATAACAAAAAATCCCAATCTGATAAATACAGATTACTTTAATGAATAAAAAAGCAATGAATTTCTTGAAATATAAACACAATTTTGACAATGGCCTGATTTTGTATTTTTTCCTCAAGTCAACTTTTTTCCCAATTTGTAAGGCATAGGGGGTAAAAATAATTTAAAAAAAATAACTGTTTATAAAAAACAACAGACGAGCATTGACATCTCACTGCAGTGCAATTGTTTAAAATCTTTGTATAATAAAGCTGACTTTTTTTCATTACATGCTACATTCTTTATTTGCTTGTCATAATCATTATTGGTAAACATATTCGCCTGAAATACACTTTTACTCTATTAGATCATGACAGACTTCATTTCCAAACAAAAAACTGAAAAAATTAGACTGAACGAAAAAAAAATGGTTTGTTCATACATGTAAATCATAAATGGCTTTGAAGCATAGGACTTATGGCAAGCAAAACAGAGGGTCCAGGTATATGTTCAATATATTATTGTGTCCTGAAAGGAAGAAAGTTTAGATAGATGCACATTTTTTTTTTAACTTAAATGCATTATTATTATGTTTTATTCATTTGACACAAACAAAACAAGACAAAAAGCAGATGATTAAAAAAAATTGTACAGATAAAATAATATTAGTGATATTTTGGCGTTTTAGTGGGAATTTGTGGCCACATAGCTTTCAATAAAAAATTATTTTTTTTAAAAGCCCATTTGTTTTTATCTGTATACAAATGATGTTTTTGTGTGTGTGTTTTATTTTTGAATTAAAATGAGTTAAACATAATAATGCATTAACATGAATTCAGATTTTTTTGTGCATCTATATTAGACTTTCTTCCTTTAAAAAGTAAAACCATGTTGTACAGTAAGATCAGTATTTTCTGTTGACTATTATTTCACCCTGGTGTATATAAAGCTGCACTCTCACTGATTGATTGTTTTTTTTTGTTTTTTTTTTCTTGGAATGAGCCAATTTTTTATGTAAATATCTGGATACCAGTGATATAAGACTGCTGACAAAAGAGGAAGTGGCAGTTTTTCATATTTATGTTCGTAAATTGATGTGTCTAACACTTTAAGAAATTTTCGGCTGTTTCCTAAACAGTTGAGTTCTTTTTTATGGTGAGCTAATTTATATGACTGAATTGAAGGCATTGATGCCAAAATCAGCTGATTCTGAGACTGAAAAAAATGAAAAAAGTCAAAACTGTGAATCTGTGAGAGAGCAGCTTTAAACATGAATTGACATTCTCTGTGTTTATATACGGTAATCAGAGCACATTTTGCTCATTTAGTTAAGGTAATCCATCTATCATTAATAGAAAAATTTCATTTTAAAGTTACAAAAAATGTTAAGTTTGAATATGTTAGTTTATACTGAGGGCTTCTTTTTATATAGGCATAGTGATATTTAAGAAACAAATTAATAAATATGCTATATAATCATATTTTTTTTATACATCCTACCAAATAAATACTCGTAGGCTCCCCCCCCCCCCCCCCCCCAACATTCCCCCACCCTCCCAAAAGATACACTCCGATATCAATTCCAAAGGACCAAAAGAAAGCCTTGCTATATGATTATATCCATTCATTCTGTAATTTTCTTAATAACTACTTCAGAAATAATTAATCTAATTGCATACTGTCATGTTAAAACCACAGGAAATCAATCCAAAATTCAGCCCCCCTCATTCCCATAAGACACACTCCAAGACCTGAAGAAAGCCCTGGGATATAGTTATATATATCCATTTATTCTGTAATTTTCTTAATAACTGTTACTGATGCAATTAATCTAGATGTATAGTGTATATTTTAAAGCTGCACTCTCTCAGATTAGCCGTGTTGACAACTTGTTTATTCATTTAAGATCAGATCGCAGGTTGTTATATTTAAGTTTGAAAATTTATGCTTTATGGCTAAAAGCTTTATTAGCACTTTAAATAAAAGAAGACTTTTCAGCATAAACATCATTTTTTTAATGTAAATATAAAAACCTGAGATCTTATCTTTTGTCAACTGTCTTATATCACTGGTTTTCAGGCATTTCCGCAAAAAATGGCTCATTCCAAGTCAAAAATTAACAAGTTGTCAAAACGTTCAATCTGTGAGAGTGTAGCTTTATAAGTAAACTACTCTTGATTTCATACAGCTGAAACACATTGTTGCAGGCTAAATGCAAGAAGGTTGCAACTCGATATAGAAATATAATTCATAACAACAGTATTGCACCTAAAGCTGCACTCGAACAGATTGAATGCTTTGACAACCTTTTTATTTTTTGCCTTGCAACAAGACAATTTTTGTGAAAATCCATGAAAACCAGTAATATAAGATTGCTGACAAAAAATTAGATCTCGGACCTTTATATTTAAGTTAAAAAATTGATGTTTCATGCATTTTTCTTAAACTGTTAGTAAAGGTTAAGGCCATAAAACATTAATTTTCGAATGGACGGAATTATGAAAATCTACCATCTGATTTTTTGTCAGCAATCTAATTATATCATTGGTTTGCAGATATTTATGCAAAAATTTGCTCTTTCCAAGACAAAAAAAAGTTGTAAAAATGGTATTATCTGTGAGAGTGCAGCTTTAAAAGTGAACTATTCTTAATTTCATACAGCTGAAACCCATTGTTGCTGGCTTAATGCAAGAAGGTTGCAACTCGATATAGAAATATAACTTGTTACAACAGTGTTGCACTAAACCTTCACTGTGTTTTTGCACTTAACTGGTCGTCAGCTGTTCTTTCTGTCCTCTTTAATTAGTATCATTTGCTGACAATGAAAACACATTAATGTAGCATAATTCTGTAATCAACTAAAGTTATAATTATCTATTATACATGACCCGAGGGTCTATCTGTTGTATTGTAACAGTGTTATCATTTGCATTTGCTTGATACACGTACATGTATGTTGTGTTCTCGTTGATTTTTTTTTTGCATTTTAGAGGATAACATTTGGTTTATTTTATAAATAGTGTGGATATTGTCTGACTTGTAAGTTAATCTTTGTATTCAGTTTCCCTTAAACAGATTTTGTTTTAGAATTTGTTGTTAAATCTGTACTTTAATTGTCTATAGATGTAATTTACAATACCAATTCAAATAAATAGAAACATTATTGTTTAATTTAAGTACATTGTGAGTATATATAAATTAATCATGAATTCTTGTTACTATGAATAGTAATAATTCTTGAGTACTAATATATTATTTAGCTATTTAGTTAAAATATTCAGATATATTCAATGAAAAATTGCACATAATCAGTGGTCAAAATTAACACAAGCCCGGAAGCCCTGCTCTGGTAAAATGTCTTCAGGGCTTGCTTAAAATTTTGAATTTTATATAGCAGGGCTTGTTCAAAACTTTGATGCAAGCAATAGTATAAGAATTTGGGCTTGTTTATCCACAAGTCTAATTTCGATGACTGCATAATTTTATTACAAAATAACGTTTGGGATCATTTTTGAAACAATGGGATGATTGTGTTTTTCGAAATGTTCAACTTTTATATTTAATTCCATTACGATTGTTCGATGTTACATTGTAAGTGCCATACTTATTGATTAAATCACCAATATATTGGTTCTTCACAGTCCAGTTGAAACAAAATGGTTTGTCTGATTAAGTTTCTGATGTATACGGCATTTTCTGTAACATTGCTGAATGATCAGTACGCAGATTTGCAGTTCTGCTTAGATTACACAATATTTGAGAATGCAAAATTATTTTGTTTGTGAAATTGAGTTTTAATATTATACATCACATCACCAAAACAGGAGCTTTGCTTTGCCGACAGCCATGAGGGACAAGACCTTGAAATTTTATTCAAGATAAGGAAAAACATAACTACAATACAATCTTACATAAAATTGTAATGATAATCTTAATCTAAAACTTCTTTCAATGATGACTTATCTCAGCTTACTTATTATTATAGTATTTATTAACAAAACACAGCTGAATGAACAAAGCAGAAAAAAACGATATGTCATTAACAATAAACATGCTAAAATGACAGAACATGCTTCCTAAGCATGCATATTTCTGTGACAGGGACGTAGACAATGTTCGTTTAAAAGAGGCATTTCTTGTCAGTAAACAAAATGGATTTCAACCATTATGTATGTTACCATATTTTGGAGGTCTTGATGAAAATTAAACCTTCTCCCACCAGTGCTAGGCTTAAACATTTGATTTCTATAAAGACCTCCATATAAATGTAACCTATACGCACAGTCCATCCAGGCTAGTTTAATGTTTACAAGCATTAACGAGGCACTGTATTCAGTAACGCGTTAGAATGCACTTACTGTAAAAATAGCTGGCCAATGGAGTGAATGGAATCACTGAGGCGTGTCTTAGGACATTTATGATAAGAACTTCATTGAACACGGCCCCAGGGGTATATAGTATTTAATACTGGTCTTAATTGGATCTTAGAATGATGTAGCCAATCGGATTGCTTGATGTAAATAATGGACCTATACAGCGAATGGAGTCAGTGGTGTACAATTATAAGGTTGACTTAAGTTGCATATTGAATATGGCCTAAGAGCTTTGATTCTCATGATTCGAACTTAAGAAAATATCTGCTGACTTAAATTTAATCAACCTATTATGTGAAAGGAGCATACCAATTTTTCTAGCATTTCATGTTTTCTCAGGCAGACTGTATATATGTGAGTGTTACCTTGTATTTAAATTGTGGTCAGCTTTATGCGTTATTCCAGGTAACTTTAAAGAATATATAGCAAGAATGCTGTTGTTATAATCTTTATAGTACAAAATAACTGTTCATGAGAAAAATGATGATTTCAGATGCTGACGAAGACAGCTGCATTTCAACTTCAAAATGTGAAGCAACCTCATCAGACATTAATAATGAGACAAAAACCTGCATTTTAACTGATGAGAACAAATATGATGCAAATGGAGTGAATGAAACAAAGGGAGATAAGCCCACTAAAAAGTCTTCCACTCACCCAACAGTTCTTCCCCTTGTTTGTAAGAGAAATAATTATCAGCAGCAGGATAGTGCTTTGAAACATTCCCATGAATCGTATGATCTCCAAAAGGAATCAAATTTAGGACAAACGTCTGATCAATATGAAACTGTTGTTAAACTGACTATAAACAGTAAAAAAGAGCATAATTCGGATAAAAACAAAGGAAAAGAAACAGAAGAAGTCTCTGGTTGTCTTAGACACAGGAAACCCGTAGATTCAGACAAAGGAGATAAAAAACATGTGACACGTCATATAACTTATAACACTAAAGCTGGTGAGAAATTAAAGTTGTCACATGATCACGGCAATAAGGTTAATTTGGATGTGATAGCTCTTGAACCTGTTAGAAGTTGTGCTAGTTTGTATGTTAACTTTGACCCCGCATCCGTGGTTTCATTTTCCTGTGATACAAATGATTATTTCTGTACAGACTATTCTGGTGATAAACAGGACAGTGATGTGTTTTTTGGAATAAGTGAGAAGAATTTTCTTGGCTTGGATAGTGATAGTATTGGAGAGTTTGATGAAAGTATAGAAGATGAAGATACTGTATTTGATGAACTTGGTGCAACTATAAATGTAAATACAGATCTGAAAGATGATCAAGATGAGAAGGAGCCTATAAATGGAAGTGTAAAAGGGAAGGGTGTTGATAGACTGATTGAATCCAAATCAAAAGACGAGAGACCTTCAGACAAAGTTCTTTCAACTGATAGTCACATCAAGCATATAACAGACAAGAATCTCAACAATCAAAATCAATGTGGTGTTAAGAATGATGTAAAGGTAAAGAAGAAAGAAAACATTGACAATGCAGATGTAGAGCAGGAAATTTCAGAGGCCACAGAGTGTAAACCAGAAGAGACTGACTGTGTGACAGATATTGTTGTTAAGAGAACAGATGACAGAGTCGTTACCAGAAGATCAGTGAACAAACCTCGTAGTGCATCTTTAGCCAGAGTTTCACTACCATCAAAGCAGACAGACTGGGATTCTGATAAGCCTCGTAGCGCATCTTTAGCCAGAGGTTCACTACCTCCGAAACGGACAGACTTCTATGTTGGTAAACCTCGCAGTGCATCTTTAGTGAGAGTTTCACTGCCTCCGAAACGTACAGACAGTGATCTATCCGGATGTGAGTCCTTCTATTCCTTGGATAACACAAGTCTCACAAGCTGTTCCAATCCTGCCATAAACAGGATCAAGAAAACTCTCACCTGGACTCCAAGAGTTTTGTCGGAGGAAAAGTTTGCAAATAGTTTAAGCACAGGGACATTTTCTGATGTAGCAAGTTTCTATACAGCTGACACAAGTGGTACATTCTTTTCCGCGAGATCTTTTCAGCTGGACAGTTGCGATAATTTTCAGACTTGTGAAGACTTCCAGCAGTATGCGGATGAGCATATAGAACCGAAGTCTAAGCTTACAAGAGCAAAAGAGGTATTGGTTCGTGGAAAAGATTTTGTTAAGGCTAAGTTGGACGACTATCGGCACAGGCTACCAAACTTGGTTGGGCGAGCAGAAACATTTCCAAGACATTTATGCCACAGAAGTTGTGGATTTTCATGTGTACATGTTAGAAAGGATGTCTCAGCTTACAGTATACCAGATGTGAATATCGGTAAAGGTATTGAAGTAAAACAATCCACAACAGATGACGAAAAGAAAGAAGAGATTAAAGAACCAGGAGATGAAAACTTTGAAATGAAACAAATCACTGCAACAAAACAAACAGCTGAAAAGACCATCTCGGAGGTGTTAGGTGAACCAAGTATTTCTTGTCAATCAAAAGGGGATACCAATTTGGAAAATGTAGCCAAAAAGAAAGGTTCAGAAAGGAATGTGGAGGGAACTACTATCACAAGAGTATGTCCTCCAGAGGTGGTGATTAAGCGAAAACATGCAGGGAGCAGGCATGAGGAGGAGCAAGATATGGGGAAGGGGGAGAGAGGGAGCGCAGGGTCAGGCCAGGTTGGAAAGTTGGATGTCAGTGACCTTTTTGAGCTTACAGCTGAGGACTATGGCAGTGAATCGGAGGAATCTGCTAATAATGAAGGTAGGAATGAGTGGTTTTTGTTCTGTTATACTAGAAAAGAACATCTTAGTTGAAAGACAAACCGCAATGTTGTTACAAGATGCTAGGGCGTCCTCATGGATTGGTTGCATTTTTCCATTTGTCAGTCTCTTATTTGAGGCCCTATGGGTTCTTTTGTCCAGGTTACCCTTTTTTTGTCAATGACTAAATATTATCAATGTTGTAATTTGATTTAAAAAAATAACTGAAGCATTGATGAAATTTTATCGGGGCTTCATTAAATGTTCCACAATTATGATCAAGGCGCTTGTGCATCTAACATGTACTTATACATTGTTTTAAATAGATATAGAAAGTCTTTAAAGGGACTAGATACCAGATAATAAAATTGCAAGCAAAAAAAAATTACAATGCATCGAGTCTTCACAGTTTTTGCATATTTTTCCATTTTGAATTTCACTGGGGTTGTCTTCCATGTAAATCCCAAGCAATTTAAAAATAGAGGTGATATATGTATCGATACTAATCAGGTGACTAATTCACATGGTGACTAATTCACATGCTAATTATACACACTATAAACTGGGAAACAAGTATAGGCCACATTTAACTTCAAACGGGTTATCTTCACTCAGACAGCAACAAAAAAATATTTTACTCATGTTAAATGATGTATTATTGGCCTCATACTATTTTGTATTGACAATTCTAGGCTTATCTTGTGTAAATAATGTATTTTCTGATTTTGGGACCATTTGGTGTCAAGCTCCTTAAGCTTTTTTTAGTTATTTGAAATAATTTTCATTGCACTTGTGTTTTCATCAAGCATATATATGCCTTATCGTTGAAGTTAAGTATTCTTGTTTGTACCTTTCCTGTCTGTCTAAACCTGAATTATAATTGTTGACACTATCGTTATTACCTTGGAATAGTAAGTGCTATGCTAAGGATATTATATGGACACAAATATGAAGTTATTGTTGACCTTAACGCAATGTCTCTGCTGCAGGATCAGCGAGAAGATCTGAGGACTGTGGAGAGGCAGGACACTCGGACAGACTTTCCCAACCTCACTGGTGAGTAGGACATTGATGCATATGTACATATAAGTTACTAGCAAGGCTTGAAGTAATGAAGACCAACAGGAGGCAGGACCCTCAGACAGACTTTCCCGACCTCACTGGTGAGTAGCACATTGACACACATGTACATATAGGTTACTAGCCAGGCTGTAGTTATGGAGACAAACAGGAGGCAGGGCCCTCGGACAGACTTTCCTGACCTCACTGGTGAGTAGAACATTAATACATGTACATATAGGTTACTAGCCTGAGGTGTAGCTATGATGGCAAACACCTGCCAAGACCCTCGGTCAGACTTTCCCGACCTCACTGGTAAGTAGGGTGTGGATACACATCTAGCAAGGCTTGTAGCTATGATGACAAACAGTAGGCAGGCCCTCTGACAGACTTTCCATACCTCACTGGTGGGTAGGGTGTTGATACACACATGCATGTAGGTTACTAGCCAAGCTTTAAGTTATGAAGACCAACAGGAGGCAGGACCCTCAGACATGGTTTCAAGACCTCAATGGTGGGTAGGGTGTTGACACACATGTACATATAGGTTACTAGCCAGGCTTGTTGTTATGCAGACCAACAGGAGTTGGGAAGGTGGACTGGAGAGGCAGAACTTTCCTGACCTCATTGATGAGTAAGGGCTTTGACACACATGAACATGTAGGTTACTAGCCAGGTTTGAAGTTATGAAATCAAACAGCAGGCAGGAAGATCTGAGGAAAGCCGAGAGGCAGGACCCTCAGACAGTCTTTCCTGATCTCACTGTCTAGGCCATTAAAACAGAAGGGAGGTTGCAAAACTAGAGATGTACATATACATAGCTGCACAATGATGTGGTTGTCTGGTTAGCGCATAGGTTAGTGCACTCGTTTCTCACCAAGGTGATCCTGGCCTGGTTGCATGTGAGTTTGGCTCGTGGTCGCCAAGCCGGGCAAGTGGGTTTTCTCCGGGTTCTCCAGTTTTCCCCACAACATGAGACCACACTGTCACCGCACATCATGCCAACGAAAGTGACTTATTATAAGTTTCTTTGGAATTGTTGAAAAATAAATAAAGTTTAAACTTATGATGCACAAAATAATTGATATTAGGTCCATAACTGAAGTATCTTTTTTACTGGAATATTTCTCTAGTTATTTCCCTTGGTGTGTTTTCACTCTGGTTATTATGTTTTAATAGTAAGATTATGGTTTGGGTTTAAGCTATGTTATAAAAAGCGCAGGGTGCTCAAGAAAAAGGGCAGGGTGCTCAAGAAAAAGGGCAGGGTGCTCAAGAAAAAAGGCAGGGTGCTCAAGAAAAAGGGCAGGGTGCTCAAGAAAAAGGACAGGGTGCTCAAGAAAAGGGCAGGGTGCTCAAGAAAAAGGACAGGGTGCTCAAGAAAAAGGGCAGGGTGCTCAAGAAAAAGGACAGGGTGCTCAAGAAAAAGGGCAGGGTGCTCAAGAAAAAGGACAGGGTGCTCAAGAAAAAGGGCAGGGTGCTCAAGAAAAAAGACAGGGTGCTTTAGTGTGAAAAGGGCACAGCGTATAAGGCTGTGAAGAACTTCGATATTATCAATTTAACAGAAAATATAAGGATTTGTGTCCAATTGAAGTAATACTAGGTTTCAACTTGCAAACATGTGAAGTATGATTGTATGTGTCTATTGTCATATTATTAGTGTAAGTCGAAACAAAAGAAAAATTGACAGTTCCAGGAATTGACGTTAGAGGGGGTGTAACTTAGGGGCGCGACTTTTTGACATGTGCCCCTCCCTAAAAACAGAAAATATATGGCATAAACCATAAGACCATTGTAACAATTTGTAGTCAAAAAAGGTGCATTTTGAGCATTTTTTATCTCTTTTTTCTCCCATATTAAATTAAAAAGTAAAATTGGAATATTTTAGAGAGGGTGTGGGCCGGGGCGCCCCCTCTAAATCCACTAGTGAGAAGAATGCAACAAAACAGACAGGGAACAACCCTTCCATAATTCAGGCTTAAACTTAAGTTTATATTTTACAAATGCAGTTAAATGTCATCAGTGTTACGGTAAGTATATTTATTTCAGATGTCACTTAACCCTTAGGCTGCTGATGGCGATTTTAAAGGCTTTGCAAACAGCTTGGAACCAGACCAGACGCCGAGTAACTCGGCGTCTGGTCAGGTTCCAAGCTGTTTCCCACTCAGTCAATATATCCCCAAAAATTTAAGTAAATTGAAAGAAATTTAGAATAAACCAGACGACATTTTTGAGCAGACGACAATTTTCCCAGCATGCAAAGGGTTAATAGTAGTTTTCTGTCTAAAAATGGTATAGTCCACAAGTGAGACAAATTGACTTCAGTTTTCAAATAAGGTCATATTTTAGTTTGTCTTCGATATTTTAATAACTTGAGTATTTTCACAAGCTTGGTAGACTGAATTATGCAAACTAATGTTAAGTCGCCTTTTCGTGAAATGGTTGAATAAACACAAATAGAGAGAGTTGAGTACATTCAGATATAAATTCATGAACAAAAACTGTTTTTGAATCAAAAACAGATGACAAATTTGTATGAAACATCGCCTGACATATAATGTACGCCAGAGATTGAAAAGACGCCTTTTATAATGTAAACTTGTGTGTTGTTAAAGTGTTTTGTGCATTTGATAAGATGTTGATACATCATGCACTTAGAGTAACATTTTTGGACAGTTGAAAATGTAAGTCATGTTATTTTTTTACTGCTTGTTCATTATTGTAATAGCTTAAACTATGCTGGATTTTTATGATGCTCTACTCAACAGTCTGCCGGAGATAATTTGGTGTTTATAAACATTTGTCAGATGAGTGAGAGGCGGAAAATAACAAAATACCTCTGCAGCCATTTGAATTGAAATGGTTAATTCTTTGGTCTGGTCAAAGTTAGCCAATACTTCTGCAGCCATTTGAATTGAAATGGTTAATTCTTTGGTTTGGTCAAAGTTAGCCAAAACTTTCTTAGCCATTTGAATTGAAATGGTTGATTCTTTGGTCTGGTCAATGTTAGCCAATACCTCTGCAGTCATTTGAATTGAAATGGTTAATTCATTGGTCTGGTCAACATTAGCCAATACCTCTGCAGTCATTTGAATTGAAATGGTTAATTCATTGGTCTGGTCAACGTTAGCCAATACCTCTGCAGTCATTTGAATTGAAATGGTTAATTCTTTGGTCTGGTCAACGTTAGCCAATACCTCTGCAGTCATTTGAATTGAAATGGTTAATTCTTTGGTCTGGTCAAAGTTAGCCAATACCTCTGCAGCCATTTGAATTGAAATGGTTAATTCTTTGGTCTGGTCAAAGTTAGCCAATACCTCTGCAGCCATTTGAATTGAAATGGTTAATTCTTTGGTCTGGTCAAAGTTAGCCAATACCTCTGCAGCAATTTGAATTGAAATGGTTAATTCTTTGGTCTGGTCAAAGTTAGCCAATACCTCTGCAGCCATTTGAATTGAAATGGTTAATTCATTGGTCTGGTCAAAGTTGGCCAATACCTCTGCAGTCATTTGAATTGAAATGGTTAATTCTTTGGTCTGGTCAAAGTTAGCCAATACCTCTGCAGCCATTTGAATTGAAATGGTTAATTCTTTGGTCTGGTCAAAGTTAGCCAATACCTCTGCAGCCATTTGAATTGAAATGGTTAATTCTTTGGTTTGGTCAAAGTTAGCCAAAACTTTCTCAGCCATTTGAATTGAAATGGTTAATTCTTTGGTCTGGTCAACGTTAGCCAATACCTCTGCAGTCATTTGAATTGAAATGGTTATTTTTTTGGTCTGGACAACGTTAGCCAATACCTCTGCAGTCATTTGAATTGAAATGGTTAATTCTTTGGTCTGGTCAAAGTTAGCCAATACCTCTGCAGCAATTTGAATTGAAATGGTTAATTCTTTGGTTTGGTCAGTAAGCCGTATTTAATACCTCTGCAGTCATTTGAATTGAAATGGTTAATTCTTTGGTCTGGTCAACGTTAGCCAATACCTCTGCAGTCACTTGAATTGAAATGGTTAATTCTTTGGTAAGGTCAAAGTTAGCCAATACCTCTGCAGCAATTTGAATTGAAATGGTTAATTCTTTGGTTTGGTCAGTTAGCCAATACTTTTGCAGCAATTTGAATTGAAATGGTTAATTCTTTGGTCTGGTCAACGTTAGCCAATACCTCTGCAGTCATTTGAATTGAAATGGTTAATTCTTTGGTAAGGTCAAAGTTAGCCAATACCTCTGCAGCAATTTGAATTGAAATGGTTAATTCTTTGGTTTGGTCAGTTAGCCAATACTTCTGCAGCAATTTGAATTGAAATGTTAATTCTTTGGTTTGGTCAGTTAGCCAATACTTCTGCAGCAATTTGAATTAAAATGGTTAATTTTTTGGTATGGTCAAAGTTAGCCAGAATGTTTATTGATTGGTCAATAATTATCTAATAATAACTATCAACCAATCAAACATTTTACATTTTCAAACTAGCCAAAAAAAATCCTGGACAACTTTAATGGAGATTTTATGCAATTGGCTACTGATTTATTTTTTGTCACACTCACCCTATTATCAAGCATTATAAACCAACTTTTCTCCGCCCATTTCATGTTATCTTGGGCGGACAGTAGGTAATGGTTAAAGTTGGTAAGAATGTCACTGCTGCGGTCAGGATTTGAAAAGAGCAGGATGTTGGTTCAGAAAGAGCACTTTTGATGCACATTTAATGAGCCTTAAAGGGGCACTTGCAAGGGTCAATGTTCAATTCTTATTGTGTATATGTTGTAATGACTTTCAATACTAATAGTTTGTTATGAATACCTGAGTTTTTATCTTTACTCTAGTGTCAAAATTATATATATTTATTCTATTCTTATTATTTCTGAAAGTTGATTCTGTCAAACAAAAAGGCACAGCAGGGTGTAGTAAAATTAGGCAGCAGGGTGTTGGAAAAGGGTGGCGAGGTGCCCCACCCTGCTGTAATGGCCTAGTTGGATCACTGTTAATGCACATTCAAAAATAAATGTTTTGATGCAACACAGTTGCATAATCATTTTTTTTTGTGTAAGTACATACTAACAATTTTTAACCTTTTAAGTGGTCTATATTTTATTGTGTAAACTACCCGCTTACTAGGCAAGCCACTGTTTATATCTTCCGCTCCATCTGATTTAAACCAATAACAACAAATTGCTGATTAAATGAGATAAACAATAATTGGGAAACTTCAGAACGACTGCCTTTTCATTTGACAAAATAAAATGTTGACCACTAAATGCATAGACTGTCCATTTTAAAACCTTTTGCCCATTGCTGTTTGAAGATTCTATTGTAATTTGGTCCAAAAGCATTCACAATGTTAAAAATAAGGCTTTACCAAATAAGGTCGTACCAAAGTATAGGCCATACCAATTTAATTTTATGTTTAGAGCGTTAGGTTCAAAACCTACTTATCAACCGGGAAAAAAACTGCAGTTGCTCAGTAAAGCTACTCGGCAATATGAACTAAACAGGTACAAGTTTATAAATTACTGAAGATAGCTAGAATGCACAAAACTGACGTGTAAGATGACGCCAGTGTTTTACTCATCTTCCTCTGAATCGGGCCAGGGAAGTTTCACTCTCACAGATATACGGTTTTTACAACTTTTTTATTTTTTGTCTTGGAATGAGCATTTTTGCATTAATATCTGTAAACCAATGATAAAAGATTGCTGACATAAGATCAGATCGCAGAGTTTCATATTTCTGTTCGAATATTATGGGTTAAACCATTACTAACAGTTTAAGAAATATGCATAAAATATCATTTTTTGAACTTAAATATAAAATTCTGTGATCTAATTTTTGTCAGCAGTCATATATAACTGGTTTCCATGCATTTTCGCAAAAATTTGCTCGTTAGAAGACAAAAATTAAAAAATTGTTAAAACATTCAATCTGTGAGAGTGCAGCTTTAATTGAGACAGTAAATTGTGAACAAGTCAGGATATCTTTGTCATGAACTTTCTGCTGCTTTAGAGTGCTTGGGGACACCGATATAAATCATGGACAGAATCTATAAGATAAACGTTCTTACAATATTTTTATTGAAGCATTGTTAACATCAAAAACAGGGTTAGACCTGGAAATTTATGATCATAAGCCTTACGATTTTTATTGAAACAGGGCCCCTAGTTTTAAAATATGGATATTTAAAACATTGATGAGAATGGGGCTTTTATCTTTGCTTATTAATAAACTGTGACTTTTATGCTGTACGGGGGGAAATTATATATACATGTAATATAATTATAATACTGATGATATTTGGAACTGTGATTTTTGCTACTACTTTTTGGAGAAAAAAAAACGACAGTATTTTTGGAGTCTTGAATAGGGCCTATTTTGGCCTCATTTTGGGTTGAGCAAAAACACTGGATGCAGATAAACAGAAAATTAGTTTTGCATAGCCTAATGTTGTAAAACTTTGGAAAATTTATGAATCTGTTGATATGACTATAATAAACATGTCAGTTCAAATGAAACTGTATTACTAATCATAAAAGTACATAAACGGTTTGTCATGTTCAATTTACATGCTTTGACAAAATTTTACATGCGCTGTCATTGTGGTTATGACGTATCTTAAACTATATTCTAAGCTTACAGAAATTTAATGAACTGCATTGTACCATGCTGTGTTTAATCTAACTTCTCAAACGTTTCAATATCATATTGCATAACATTATTATTAATTTTCGTTTAAAGCTGCACTCTCACAGATTGACAATTAATCTGACTTTTCTTTATTTTTTTGTCTCAGAATCAGCTGTTTTTGCATTAAAATGCCTTCAATTCAGTCCTAAACAATAACTCTCAATTGTTTGGGAAACTCACAGCTGAAAAACTCATTTTTCTTCAAACGTTAGTAACACTTTAAGCCATAAAACGAAAAAATTTAAACGAACAATATTAAAAACTGCGATCTGATCTATTGTCAGCTCTCTTTTATCACTGGGGCGGTATTCATACAACTCCCTAAGTCATTTCCTAACTAATAAGTCACTTTCCTATCTTAAGTCACTTTCCTAACTTAAGTCACTTTCCTAACTTAAGTCACTTTCCTAACTTAAGTCACTTTCCTATCTTAAGTCACTTTCCTAACTTAAGTCACTTTCCTATCTTAAGTCACTTTCCTATCTTAAGTCACTTTCCTATCTTAAGTCACTTTCCTAACTTAAGTCACTTTCCTATCTTAAGTCACTTTCCTAACTTAAGTCACTTTCCTATCTTAAGTCACTTTCCTATCTTAAGTCACTTTCCTATCTTAAGTCACTTTCCTATCTTAAGTCACTTTCCTATCTTAAGTCACTTTCCTATCTTTTGTATCTCTTTAGACTTTTGAAATAAAAAATTAAAAAAATAAAAATTACATATTTTCTTTGACCTTATTGATAAAAACATACTTTAATGTTAAAAACACTTATCAGTATTCATTTCTTTTAGTTTGTCAATGATAAATTTAAGAAATTGACTTAAGATAGAACATGACTAATAAGAAGTTTTATTAATATGGCCCCTGGTTTCTATAGACATTTATGCAAAATTGGCTCATTCCTCACAGAAGACCAAAAAAAAATTGTTGTGAAAACGGTCAATCTGTGATGGTGCAGCTTTAAAATCTCATACTATTTATAGTATACATCCTTGAAACATTAATAAAAAAATCAAAGAAAAATTCTGCTCAAAGCCGGATTTAAATTGATTTTTTTATTATGTAGATAATGGATTAAACAGATTAAATTTATTTGACAGTTAATTATGTGGTGAAATATTTCAAAATATGACAACTTTTACAATGTTACTATCTGCTTGAGAGATATTTGCTGACTGAAGTGGGCAGAAGGGTTATTTGTTAGTGGGTGGATCATTTTAGGTGGAGTCACATACACGTCTTCATGTGTTATAAAGATTAAAAGGATTTGAGACCTTGTCTAGTTGATGCTCCAAATTTTCATTTTCGTGGGAGTTTTGATGGTGTTTATGAGTTGATTATTCTCCTAGTTTTGTTAGCAGTTGTTTATGGATATATGAATTTCGATATGTATCGGAATTATGCTGAAATGTTCCAAATGTTTTTTCGTCTGCACATCAGATCTGCTTAAGTGAAAATGAGATGATATCGACCTTCATATAATTTCATTTGACCTGGAATATTTAATCCTTTTTTTTACAGTATCCTTACTATGTGAGTAATTTCTTTACTATATTCGAAATAAAATATACAGTAACTTTAAGATATTCAGATGAATAATTAGGCTTAGTTAGTGTATCATTGTTTATGACTTTGCGGTCTATAGTTTTATGTTAGGTCAAACAACTTTCTGAAAAATGGGTGTTTATATTCATTGAGTATTATCTTAAGCATTAAGATTGTTGTGAAAGTCATTTTGTTAGTGTCAGAAATGAGAAACTTCATGTCTAATGTTATAGTTACCAGTAGAGTATTCAAGACGGGGTGGGGGGGGTACTAAGCACCCCCCCCCCCCCCCCAAAGAAAAGAAAAGAAAGAAAAAAGGTGTATATTTCATGTCAAAATAGTACAGAAATTACACCAATTTAATGCACCATTTCAAACTAAAATTAGGCAAATTGTTCATGGGGGCGGATCACCAATTTTTACCCCAAATATAGCGAATATAGTCCCACTTGGGCAAAATTAATGCCCCTGGGGTATATTTTTGACGCCTTCATATGGCAATTGAGAATAGTTTATGTTGAAAAAAACAGACATTATTGAAAGATGAATCTCATATTACCAATGTAGGATATTGATATCTGTATTTACGTAATACCGATCTTGTTTACTAAGTGATATTATATTGCATTTATTTCAGGAAAATAATAAAGATATCTGTGGTTTCAATAAAAAATAATTATACTGTCAAAAAGCAGTTAAACTGTATGTTTGTTTCATCCAAATAAAAAAAAAATCAAGAATGTGTTGTCAGATGATATCTTTTGAAGAATCAGCTTAAAGAGTAGTTTGATAACTTTCAATTAAATGTATTTAAAAGTTAACCACTCCATTTAATAGCATGTGATTCTCAAAGAAAGAACATAATATATATTATAGCCAAACTTGAAAACAAAATCGGTATATCAGACATAAACATGGTATTTAAAATGTAGAAACAGTCTGCCAGACATTTCAAAAAAAGTTTGAAAGAACAAATAAGGTTTTTGTATTAATTATTTCCTTGAAGTTGCTTTATTTGGTTTAATTTGTCAATTATATACTGTAAAACCCTCACTTATATGAAATACCCTCAGGTGGGGGGGGGTAAATTGAATGAATTGACATAAAATGAAATGCCTGCAGGAGTAAATTGAATCAATTGACCCTCGGGGGGGGGGGGGGGTAAATTGAATGAATTGACATGACATGAAATGCTCGTAGGAGTGAATTGAATCAATTGACATAAATGCCTGCAGGAGTAAATTGAATCAATTGACATAACATGAAATGCCTGCAGGAGTAAATTGAATCAGTTGACATAACATGAAATGCCTGCAGGAGTAAATTGAATCAGTTGACATAACATGAAATGCCCGCAGGAGTAAATTGAATCAATTGACATAACATGAAATGCCTGCAGGAGTAAATTGAATCAATTGACATAACATGAAATGCCCGCAGGAGTAAATTGAATCAACTGACATAACATGAAATGCCTGCAGGAGTAAATTGAATCAGTTGACATAACATGAAATGCCCGCAGGAGTAAATTGAATCAGTTGACATAACATGAAATGCCTGCAGGAGTAAATTGAATCAGTTGACATAACATGAAATACCCACGGGAGTAAATTGAATCAATTGACATAACATGAAATGCCTGCAGGAGTAAATTGAATCAGTTGACATAACATGAAATGCCTGCAGGAGTAAATTGAATCAGTTGACATAACATGAAGTGCCCGCAGGAGTAAATTGAATCAGTTGACATAACATGAAATGCCTGCAGGAGTTAATTGAATCAGTTGACATAACATGAAATGCCTGCAGGAGTAAATTGAATCAGTTGACATAACATGAAATGCCTGCAGGAGTAAATTGAATCAGTTGACATAACATGAAATGCCTGCAGGAGTAAATTGAATCAGTTGACATAACATGAAATGCCTGCAGGAGTAAATTGAATCAGTTGACATAACATGAAATGCCTGCAGGAGTAAATTGAATCAGTTGACATAACATTATTTACCCGCAGGAGTTAATTGAATCAATCTACATAACATGAGAAATACCCGCAGGAGTAAATTGAATCAGTCGACATAACATGAGAAATGCCCCCAGGAGTAAATTGAATCAATTGATATAACATGAAATACCCGCAGGAGTAAATTAAATCAATCGACATAACAAGAAATACCCGCAGGAGTAATTTAAATCAATAGACATAACATGAAATACCCGCAGGAGTAAATTATTCAATTGACATGACATGAAATACCAGAGGGTTATCGGGCGGGGGGTAAATTGAATTAATTCAAATAACATGAAATACTTGCTAAGGTAACATGAACCATTTGACTTGCCATGAAATTCACACAGGGGTAATTTGAATCAATTGACATGACATCGATGCAATAACCTTATAACCTTGGGGGTAAATTTACCCCGACTCCTGATACTTGGGAAAAATTTGCCCAGGAGTGTAAATTTACCCTGTGGGTGTTTGCGTTTATATGCACTAATTTGCCCAGAAGGGTGTATCTGCCCATGGGGGTAAATCAAATCAAATAAGTGTAACATAAGTTTCAAGCTTAAAAGTAATTTCTATAATGTGGTCTGTGTTAGGTTCTAATGGTATCTTTAGTGTTTCTCGTTTCTCAGGATGTATATGAAATGTTTAGCCAATCTGTGTACGCTTTGTTTTGAAATTTCAACTGATATATCCCAAGTTACCTAGATGCATGGTAACTTCTCAACAAATTTGTAAAACAAACTTAAGCAGCTCTATTTGAGAAATTGAAAAAGAATAAGCTATATAAAGATGGCTTTCAATTTTTTTTGGCAGAGTTTTTTCTTTATGTCTGGAGTTGGTCTCTAGATAATCAAAATACATAATAGATTCTATTCTAGTTATAAAAATTCTTTCAGTTCTTTTAAGTGAAAGTACAATTTAGTACATACACATGTATTTACATAGTGAAATTGAACCCTGAAATGTAATGTGGGTTTAGGCTGAGACTCAACAATCCAGTTTGTTTAAACAGCTATATGTTATAAAACCCTCTGAATTTTGTCATATTCTTGATAAGATATTAAAAGCTGGGTTTTACTGCAAAATCGGGAGTTATGTTTGCCTCCTGAAACTTCATAAATTTTGTTGTTAAGTTTTGATGGCATAAAATTTCAAATTTATATGAATGGATAAGATTATTTTTTGTGTACAAAAATTTAGTCTCCTGAAGGGTATGCAAGTCCTGTTTTGTTTTTTTTTGAATTTAGCATAAACAAAAATATACTGAAGCTTACTTTCGATTTCAATATAGGAGAAAAAGAATGTAATCCACCCAAAATGCACCCTATTTTGACTAGAAATTGTTGAAATATTCTTGGAGGATTACCCCCATGCCCCCCCCTGCCAACATTTTAAACCAAATAAATTATGTAGGACAGGGAAGAATGCAAGTCACAATGTTATGCTCCCTAAGTAACGCCCCGTCCCCTCTAACATAAAATCTGGGGTCCGCATCCAAATATGATGGAAGCTGATAGCTTACAGAATCACCCACAAGTCCGGTCCTTGATAGGAACCAGTATTGATGTCTATATTAAGAGGCCATAAGAAAGTTTCCCAGGTGGGGAATTGAACCCACAACCTCTTTGTGAGAGGTGGACACCTACACAACATGACCGTTTTCACCATTATTTGAGTAATATTTGACAGAACCCTTTGCAGGTGGACATCTGCTGTCTGATCTATTATTTATTACACGGAACTGTAGTTAATTTCACCATACATCTATAAGAAGGAAAATATTGAAGAAAAGATGAAGTGCATGACACTTCACATATCACTGGAAATTGGCCGGCAGTGACTCAGCAATGTTGAGTCATTCTCAAGCTTAAATGCATAATTATGCAAAATAAATTAAAAAATCGGAAGAAAGTGATTGAAGACAATGTGGTTTGATAAATGGCTTTAATAGACAAAATGATCTATTACACTAAATAAATGACATTTCGTTGAATACGAAATCCTTATACGAATACGAAGATGATGAGATGCTAAATCATTAAAGATGCACTCTTACTCCCAAATAAGATTTATCACAATTAATACAATTGTTTTAAATTTTATATACCAAAAAGGATGAATAAATGTCGATATCAGTGTTTTTTATGAAGGATATCAAGTTTTATTTGAAAGAAAGGTGCAAAAACAGGGTATTTCTACCCTATGAGATGATCATAAGTAGATTACAGTAAATCTTTTAGCACTCACCTATCATTTAATATTTTTGTGTTTTCAGGGATTAAATGCACGGCTACAATCTTGTTATCAGAAATTAATATTTTCCATAAATGCGTTTTAAGTAAGTAGTTGAAGGTATATGACTTAAAATGTGTGTTTGTTATACATGTGTAAGTATTGATTTTGAATATAAGAGTGCCACTTTAATTTAAGCATGTGGACAGTCATCATGTAATGTTGGTATCTTATACAGGCCAGAAAGAATGTGAGTTAGCCGGGCCAGTAAGCTTATAGACTGAAGAGCAAGCACCTTACATGCAAGCAGGGGTCCCGGGATTTGAACCCTGCACTGGCAAGACTTCTTTTTAGCCAGTGACTAACTGAATTTGTCCAAAAATAGGCTATTTTGTAGAGGTTTTATCAATGAAGGGGTTAGTTTAAGAGTTATGGAAGTGCGCTGCACCCTGTCCATTTTTTGGAAGCACCCTTCAGCCCTTATTAAGACCAGCATGTGTACCCTTTTGTCTTTATAGAATTAAATGCTTACGGTATTTAAATATTTCTTCTTTTTATAAAAACAAACTGTGATTACGAATTCATACAATTTTAATATATTTGGCAGATGAAACATAAACTGGGTTAGCTTCAATCAAACACAATACCTAACATATGTCATGTCAAATTTACAATTTCTAAATTCTTCACAGCCCCCAAAACAATGTGCCCTTTTCTCCATTGGCAAAACATGTCCCTTTTTGAAATACACTGTCCTACATAAAACATTGCTTAAAACCCTTATATGATAATTATGTTGGTTTCTGTTTCAGACATTTTTACTGTAATGAAATGTACATTTTAAAGACAATGCTTTATTATATGTGGATAAAACATTGCTAATTTTTAAAATTGTTTCAGGACAGTGAAAATGGACAGTGAGGCAAGGGAGACTACTATAGATGAAGATGACTTGCCAGCTGGCTCAGAAGGTGAGTTACCTCCCCTGCATAGAAAAATGTATTTAAGACATAATATTAATTTATTAAATTTAATTAGGGTATAAATTAAATTTAGTTAGGGTATAAAAACTGACTGCGTAAAACTGATATGTTTTTTTTTTACATTTAACAATCAATAATAATCAATAATAATCTATCAAACTGGTCTGTTTGAATTGACATGATAATAGTGGGCTGATCAAAACTGTTAACGAAATTGTTAACTTTCAAGTGGTTACATCTCTGTATTTCTATCAAGATTTAAATCAACTGCTGTGGCTGTTCTTGCTTATATTCAAATATGTAAGCAAATCATCACATTTTTAAGTTTAAAAGTCATCATTACTATGTCAGTTATCACTTTAACAAAATTCTGAAAAATCAGCCTAACGTGTATTAAAACAGATTGACAGAAAGATGTAAACAAATTGTAAAAGTCTTGTGTGATAGTTATAATTATATTCAGCATGTTGTTTTTTAAAAAGTATCTCAAATTTGAATGCTGAGCAAACAAACAGAAGTGGGCTTACATGTTTCCAATGATAAAAGTACAGGTAAACTAACATGTTTTTTTTGCATGACTGATAACACAATAAAAATAAAAAAATCCTTATTTTTATGCTTATCAAACCGTATATTTTCAGCCGGGAACATATTTAAGCGGCAAAAAGGAAACAAGGACAAGTAAGTTTAAAATACGAATATTAAATGTTTTGTTCTTTGTAAAATCTTAAGTTTAGGTTTGTGTGAATATATATGTCTTTCTCACTTTTGAAAAGTTGGTGTATAATCCGATTTCTACACCTACTGTGTCTATGGGTAAGATTTCTAAAGAAGCATCTTTTTTGCTTTCTCAAGTTTAGTTTAATTTATTAACACACTCAGTTATATTTGTCATGACTTTGCAATTTTATTTGCTAATTCTTTTATTTGGAAGACATTATAGTTTCATTACCTTGATGAATAATTTAACGAAAGGCTTAATTTTCATTTTATTTTTCTGTGTTTTGAGCTGAAAAATTGGCTTGAATTTATGAGGGAATAAGATTTTTTTTAATGCCATTAATATGTTTGTATTTTGTACTTACATGGGGTCTGTTTGCAGAATACACTTAAGGAAATTAAGGGAGCATCTTTGCAAAAAAAATGTGCCCAAGTTCACAAAAATATTAGTATTGTTTTGAAGAGAAGCTTCATTCAATCCTTTTTAATATACTCATGGCCAAAAGTTGTGTCCGGTATGGGTTTTATTTGTGCCTTGCAAATCCTCAATGCCAATTTTCAACACATTACTGTACCGGCAGTACTGGCTCAAATTCCAAAATTCTTTTTTAAATGAATGCATATTAGTGTCCTCTTTCCATCGATACCAAATTTATAAGTGTGCGATATAAAACAAAACAGATATTGTAGTTTTTGTAGACCGGACAAGGCTTTTGGATAATGTAGTTTTTGTAGACCGGACAAGACTTTTGGCCATTAGTATACATCATATACAGTGAGGTTTTCAATCCCAATTTAAAAAAAAAAAATGAGGAGCATAAAATTGACCTTTAAACATTAAGTGAATGTAGCAATATAGTTCCAGTCATGAATGTGTCCATAGGTTTTTAAATAAAAGGTTTGGATTCAAGTTGTGCATTATATGATCATGTTATTATTTTTACCCCTCTTTGCCAAAACAGCGCTATTTTCCCCCTAAAATAGTGCCCTGCTCCGTTCCCTTAAAATTGGAAAAAACACTGATGTTTATATTAGTATAACATATAATGTTGCAGTGTTCGAAATTCACGGTAGCACGATAGCCCGAGGCTACCAAATTTCAGCTGGGGCTACTGATTTCCCACAGAAACTAGCCCGACCGGTCTACCGTTTTATCCATAATGATTTAAAAAAACAACACGTAACGCATCATCATAAACACATGTCAAAATTAATTAACGCCCGAAGTGATAAGTAATTATCGATCAGTTTCTATCCAGTGTCTGTGTCTGTTAGCAGCAGTCAAACTCGATGACGTCAATAACTCCGCCCATTATGTAAATGAACGGATAATGTCGGCAGTTTTCGACAACTACGATGGCTATTAAAATCAACAATGCTTAAATAGCAATATGAACTTAGATATTTTATTTATTTCCTTTAAATATATTTTATTTATTAGCTAAATTAAAAAAGAAAGATATTATAAGTCTTTAATGCGGACAGGAAATAATCATTCTACAAAAGTTAAATGCGTAGGAAACAGGTGCCTGTTTACTTCCTGACAAATTTAATCAAAGTGAAAGGAGAACTGTTTGACAAAGTTAACTCGTTGTCAGTGTACAGTGCAGTAAGGTTCTATTTTACAACTTTGAATTGTCATTTATTTTAAAGAACAATTATAGGAATATTGGCAATATAAACATTGGAACATTTTGTTGTAACTTCCGAAACTTGAAAGTGAAACTGAAAGTTGAAAACTGAAAAATGTCATTGCACAATGCTGGTGGATAACGGATTTGACAAGGATGCATTGGATAACAGAACTTAAAGTACATGCATAATTCATTCCTTTAAATAAACGATATGTTCAGAAAATATTTCTCTCTTTTTATTACCTTTTTGGAAACTTTAGTTACTAACCTTTTGATGACTATACTATTATACGTTATGACTATAATTTATTATTGACGCATTGTTCAGATTGGGGAACATTTATTGAAACTGTATGAACGTGCTTGATTGGATGATCAGAATCATTGCAGAATCGTATTCAAACTTCCAAAAATTATTCCGAACGTGTGATACTTTATAGTGTTTAAGTTTGGGCTAGTGAAATTGGGTTCGGGCTAGTAAAATTTCCTAGCCCGAATGGGCTAGTGGATTCCAATCTGAATTTCGTACTCTGATGTTGCAGTCTGATGTTTGATATATATGTTAAATGAAATATGTTTAAACTAAAAATTACAATCAAGCTTTATATTGAATTTTTTCTGTGTCCTTTTTAATTGTCTTAAAATCTAGGGTATAAAGTATATCAGCTAAACTTCTGTTGTGAAATCTGTTATGAATATTTAACGCTGGTGAAAAGAAACGGCGAGTTATTGTTCCCTACTGTTCACATGACATCGTTCTTGTCCAATCAGAGTGCAGCATTGAATGAAACAAACAATGATGTCATAATATCAACAGATTTATGCAAAACGAAATATAGAAAAAACTATAGCAATGTAATTATTAGTATGCAAAAGTTAGCCAGTGTTTTGACTGTGACCTTGCTTCTTGCATTTGTCTTTGATAAATTGACAAGTTGCATTTCAAAGCTGCTTAGAGCAGTTATTATCCTGTTTGCGAGCCTGTCTAACGGGCTTCATTTTGACAAGTAAAATGTGCTGCATTTGACCCCTACAATGGGTTGGAGATAAATTGTCCTGACAGTCTGTCCCATAAAGAGCTTACTGGTCAACGTTATAGTATTAACATGTCTGCATGATCATATTTCATTTGTATGGGATGAAAACTGGTACACTGTTAATGTACAATATAAAAAGCGGAAATTGTCATCTACAACATTTCACAGTTGTCATAAAGGAATACTTTAAAATACTTTTCATGATACTATAGATTGCCTGATATATTTGTCTGAGTGGAAACTCGTTCAAGGACATGACTGAATTATTTTCCTGAGTAGAAGCCTCTTCATAAATTGGCCTGAGGTATTTTCATGAGTGGGGGGCTGTTCATAAGTTGGTCTGTGGTATTTTCTTGAGTGGTGGGCTGTTCATAAGTTGGTCTGTGGTATTTTCATGAGTGGAGGGCTGTTCATAAGTTGGTCTGAGGTATTTTCATGAGTGGAGGGCTGTTCATAAGTTGGTCTGTGGTATTTTCATGAGTGGAGGGCTGTTCATAAGTTGGTCTGGGGTATTTTCATGAGTGGAGGGCTGTTCATAAGTTGGTCTGAGGTATTTTCATGAGTGGAGGGCTGTTCATAAGTTGGTCTGAGGTATTTTCATGAGTGGAGGGCTGTTCATAAGTTGGTCTGGGGTATTTTCATAAGTGGAGGGCTGTTCATAAGTTGGTCTGAGGTATTTTCTTGAGTGGAGGGCTGTTCATAGGTTGGTCTGAGGTATTTTCATGAGTGGAGGGCTGTTCATAGGTTGGTCTGAGGTATTTTCTTGAGTGGAGGGCTGTTCATAGGTTGGTCTGAGGTATTTTCATGAGTGGAGGGCTGTTCATAGGTTGGTCTGTGGTATTTTCATGAGTGGAGGGCTGTTCATAGGTTGGTCTGAGGTATTTTCATGAGTGGAGGGCTGTTCATAGGTTGGTCTGTGGTATTTTCATGAGTGGAGGGCTGTTCATAGGTTGGTCTGAGGTATTTTCATGAGTGGAGGGCTGTTCATAGGTTGGTCTGAGGTATTTTCATGAGTGGAGCGCTGTTCATAGGTTGGTCTGTGGTATTTTCATGAGTGGAGGGCTGTTCATAGGTTGGTCTGTGGTATTTTCATGAGTGGAGGGCTGTTCATAGGTTGGTCTGTGGTATTTTCATGAGTGGAGGGCTGTTCATAGGTTGGTCTGTGGTATTTTCATGAGTGGAGGGCTGTTCATAGGTTGGTCTGAGGTATTTTCATGAGTGGAGGGCTGTTCATAGGTTGGTCTGAGGTATTTTCATGAGTGGAGGGCTGTTCATAAGTTGGTCTGAGGTATTTTCATGAGTGGAGGGCTGTTCATAAGTTGGTCTGAGGTATTTTCATGAGTGGAGGGCTGTTCATAGGTTGGTCTGAGGTATTTTCATGAGTGGAGGGCTGTTCATAGGTTGGTCTGAGGTATTTTCATGAGTGGAGGGCTGTTCATAGGTTGGTCTGAGGTATTTTCATGAGTGGAGGGCTGTTCATAGGTTGGTCTGAGGTATTTTCATGAGTGGAGGGCTGTTCATAAGTTGGTCTGTGGTATTTTCTTGGGTAGAAGATTGTTCATAAACTGGCCTGAGAAATTTTCCTGAGTAGAAGCTTTATCATATTCTGGCCTAAGGTATTTTTGTGAGTAGAAGCTTGTTTATAATCTTAACTGGTATATTTTCTTGAGAAGAAGCTTGTTCATGAACTTGACTGTAATATTTTCTTGAGTGTAATCTTGTTCATGAACTTGGCTGAGATATTGTCATCAGTGAAATCTTGTTTATGAACTTTACTGAGATATTTTCCTGAGTAGAAGCTTGTTTATGAAATTGACAGATATATTTTTGAGTAGAAACTTCAAGGAACTTTCTTCATGAATTTGCCAATTTTTTCCAGTGTTTGTTCATGAGCACTTCACAGTTATCTTTCCTTGGTCAACGCTTGTTCATGAATCTTGTGTTGTTGACTGTGTTTGTGAGATGAATCTTGAAAATGCATACTTTAATTACCATAGTTTCCGTCTTAATGTGATGTAACAGGACCGGATCAGTTCATTGAAATGGGACAAGACGATATATATTTTTGTCATATGAATTTAAGGCAAATTTAAGTCTCTATTTCGGTGTTGCTTATCAAGTATAAGTGATGTGTTATCGTCCCAGCTTGAGGTCTCAGTAGGGGGTCGTCAGTTTATCATTTTGGGGGAAATTTTTGAAAATGACATGGTTTACTTTCACTCTATTATCATCATATCTTATAAGTGCACATTAGATAAGGCCTTGAACTGCGCAAATTTTGACAGTTTGAAGGAACTGGGAATTGCTTAGACTCTAGGCATTTTTTGTATTCTTGCAGGTATGATTTTAACCTAAGTATTGTAGTTGTATTACTGATATCTGATTGCCAATTTAAAAAGTGAATGCTTCAGGGAACGATTTATGATTGGAACACTCACCTGCTAAAGGTATTTTTAGTAAAATTATCAGGTATTTATGCACCAGTCAATTGTAACCATGCCCCCCCCCCCCCAGATCCGGGGGTATAGCCGGAAATGTGCTGTTTTTTTACCTTCACGGTATCTCCACAGTGCCGGGTGAATGAGGTGGTTTTGTCTTCGCGCCAAATATAGCAGGGAATGGGCCTAACCTAGGGTGCGGGGGCATTTGGCGGGGATTTTACCATCAGTTCGTCCCCAAAGAACAGGGATTTTACCCGGGCTTGGCTGGACCGAAAGTCAAAGTCCCCGCTATTCCCCGGACCTGGGGGCGCTGTGGTTACAATTGACTGACACATAACTCCATCATAACCCCAATTCATAATGTGTGACTCGCACCATCACGTCTGTCAGTCTGCCCAATTTTGTCTGGTCCATATCTTTCTCATTCATTGTCAAATTCTAAAATTATTTGGCAAAATTAAGTGATCACAATAGCAAGAGGATGTCAAAGTCACAGTAACCATCTAAACTTAGTATGTTTTTTTTGTTTTTTTGCCTGAGCGGATCCTTGCTTATTACTCAGAAGAAAAAATAGCTTTTTCCTTTCTTATAGTGTTCAGTTAGAAATATCCCATGAATTCCTTTATTTGAGCCAGTGGGCGTGGATGAGCTTCACTTAAATAACTCGCTAAATATACCAGATTAGTGACTTAATGGAAATTTGGCCGTTGCTTAATATTTTATAGAAATTTGGCTGTTGCTTACCTTTTAAATGGAAATTTGGCCATTGCTTACATATAAATTGGAAATTTGGCTGTTGCTTAAATATTTTATAGAAATTTGGCTGTCGCTTACATTTTAAATGGAAATTTGGCCATTGCTTACATATAAAATGGAAATTTGGCCGTTGCTTAGGCATTAAATTGAAATTTGGCAGCTGCTTCGATATTTAGTGGAAATTTGGCAGCTGCTTCGATATTTAGTGGAAATTTGGCAGCTGCTTAGGTATTAAATGGAAATTTGGCGGTAACAATGCTTAGATATCAAGTGGAAGTTTTGTGACTGCTTACATATTTAATGGAAATTTGGCTGTTGCTTAGATATGAAATGGAAATTTCACCATTACTTAAATATTAAATGAAAATAGGGCAGTTGCTTAGATATTAAATGGAAATTTGGCCATTGCTTCGATATTAATGGAAAGTTGTCCTTTGCGTCAATTATTAAATGGAAATTTTGCTAATGCTTAGATATTAAATGAAAATTTTGCTTGTTTAGATATCAAATGGAAATTTGTTTGCTTAGATATTAAATGGAAATTTTGCTTGCTTAGATATTAAATGGAAATTGGGCAGTTGCTTTGATATTAAATGGAAATTTTGTGGTTGCTTGGATATTAATTGAAATTTGGCTCTTCATAGAATAAGATATTAAACGGAATATTGGCCATTGCTAAGATATTAAATGGAAAGTTGGCTGTTGCTAAGATATTAAATGGAAAGTTGGCCATTGCTAAGATATTAAATGGAAAGTTGGCCGTTGCTAAGATATTAAATGGAAAGTTGGCTGTTGCTTAGATATTAAATGGAAAGTTGGCCGCTGCTAAGATATTAAATGGAAAGTTGGCCGCTGCTAAGATATTAAATGGAAAGTTGGCCGTTGCTAAGATATAAAATGGAAAGTTGGCCGTTGCTAAGATATTAAATTGATGAGCTTAAACACTAAACTGATTAACTGGCACTCCAACATTGATTTTTTTTAACTTCAAAACATTTTTTTTGGTATCAGTAGTATATTATAAACTTCAAGTAAAGAAACATGTAGACCTGTAGCATTTTCCAACAGTTTTATCTAAAACAGGAACATAAATTTTGACTTGAGTGTGTTTAGTGAAGCCAAAACAAACTTGTGTTCATGCAGCTCAATTCACATTTTAGGATATTCCGTTAATTTATGTGTTCATTTTGGAGTTGTATCGAAAGCTCTGCAAATATTCTAGAAATATTTAGCTCTTTGATGCTTCAGCTTTTTGTACCTTTCAAAATGTTACTCTCTGTCATTGAATATGTGGATTATAAACTTTTGTCAATATTCCAAAGATATTCCACAGCCAAAAGTTGTAATCAAGTTCAGTTAGTTTTTAACAATTTATTAATTGAATTTTTGGCTCTAAAATAAGTTTCCTTTGAAATATTGATCAAAGGATTGTATCAAAATTTTCAATGTGTATTTAAACATATACTATTTTTAGTATCTTAATTTTAATGTTATATGGTAAAATAAACAGTGATTGAGATTTGACTTAATTAGTTATGTGATATTTGAGCCTGATTGAGATTTGACTTAAGTAGTTGTGTGATATTGGAGCCTGATTGAGATTTTACTTAAGTAGTTGTGTGATATTGGATCCTGATTGGGATTTGACGTAAGCAGTTTTGTGATATTGGAGCCTGATTGAGATTTGACTTAAGTAGTTGTGTGATATTGGAGCGTGATTGAGATTTGACTTAAGTAGTTGTGTGATATTGGAGCCTGATTGAGATTTGACTTAAGTAGTTCTGTGATATTGGAGCCTGATTGAGATTTTACTTAAGTAGTTATGTGATATTGGAGCCTGATTGAGATTTGACTTAAGTAGTTCTGTGATATTGGAGCCTGATTGAGATTTGACTTAAGTAGTTGTGTGATATTGGAGCCTGATTGAGATTTTACTTAAGTAGTTGTGTGATATTGGAGCCTGATTGAGATTTGACTTAAGTAGTTATGTGATATTGGAGCCTGATTGAGATTTGACTTAAGTAGTTGTGTGATATTGGATCCTGATTGGGATTTGACGTAAGCAGTTTTGTGATATTGGAGCCTGGTTGAGCTTTGACTTAAGTAGTTCTATGATATTGAAGCATGATTGAGACTTAACTTAAGTAGTTCTGTGATATTGGGGATCCTGATTGTGATTTGACTTAAGTAGTTGTGTGATATTGGATCCTGATTGAGATTTGACTTAAGTGGTTATGTGATATTGGAGTCTGATTGAGATTTTACCTAAGTAATTTTGTGATATTGGAGCGTGATTGAGATTTGACTTAAGTAGTTATGTGATATTGGAGTCTGATTGAGATTTTACCTAAGTAATTTTGTGATATTGGAGCTGAGAGATTTGACTTAAGTAGTTATGTGATTTTGGAGTCTGATTGAGATTTTACCTAAGTAATTTTGTGATATTGTAGCGTGATTGAGATTTGACTTGAGTAGTTATGTGATATTGGAGTCTGATTGAGATTTTACCTAAGTAATTTTGTGATATTGGAGCGTGATTGAGATTTGACTTAAGTAGTTATGTGATATTGGAGTCTGATTGAGATTTTACCTAAGTAATTTTGTGATATTGGAGCGTGATTGAGGTTTGACTTAAGTAGTTATGTGATATTGGAGTCTGATTGAGATTTTACCTAAGTAATTTTGTGATATTGGAGCCTGGTTACCTGGCTTGAAAATTTTAACAAGCCCTGCTGTGTAAACTGCAGATAATTTTGATAACTGCCATATTTTTTATTCTCTCTGATTAATTTGATTCTGTTTTGCAGGGAGGCCAAAGGTGGGTCAGATAAGCGTCTACGCTGGCGCTCAGCCGTGGAGAAAACCCAGGGGTGCAGTTTAGCCTCCAGTCTCAATAGCAGGTATATGTCTGGTGGGTGGTGGTAATCATTGTAATCTTCACCATCACTATTATCATCATCATCATCACCATCATCATCATCATCATCATCATCATCATCATCATCATCATCATCATCATCATCATCATCATCATCAACATTAACATCAACATCATTATCATCATTATCATCATCAACATAATCATCATCATTATCATCAAAATCATCATCATCATCATCATCATCATCATCATCACCATCATTATCATCATCATCATCATCATCATCATCATCATCATCATAGTCGTCATCTTCGTAATTGTCGTCTTCGTAATTGTCGACTTCGTCATCTTCACCATCACCATTATCATCATCATCATCATCACCACCATTATAGGCATTATCGTCGTCATCATTGTTATTATCATCATCATCATCATCATCAACAACATCAATGCTATCATCACCATCTCCATCATCATCAGCAGCCATATCTTCATGTTCCCGTTCATCATTATTGTTATTATCCTTAATGATCACTGTAACCATTTTGATTTAATTTATTATCATTCATCATCATCATCAACTTCATCATGATGTTGTTGTTATTATTGTCTTCAACCTTTTACGAAAATATTGTACATTTTTAAATAACATAGAAAAAGACACTACCCCATTGCATAGAGCCATCAGATGTTGTTGCTATGTTTATTGTAAAAAAAAAGTTTTTTCTTTGATCTGCAGACATAATTTATATTTGCTCTCATTTTCTGTCTGTCACTCTTATGGCAAATATATATTTCAGTAACCTTGTGTATGTGTTGGTAAAATTTAGTACGGTGTAACCAAACATTTAGTATAGTGTAACCAGATATTTTTTGAGGATTTTCATCTTCTGTAAGGCAATGAAAATGAAAAGGCTGATTGTTCAGATCTTTGTGAAATTTAGCAATGTTGTCAACGTGGTTGTTACAAATGTTAACGTCGTTGTTGTAAACTATTAAATCTTGACTTAAACTTATGAAGTTTCATTATCACACATGTGATCTTCCGAACCAGATTTAAAAAAATCAGACTCTGATTTAAGACAACTGTTTATGCTTTACATGTTGTATTTTAGTAATGAGCGCATCATTAAATATTTTTCCTTTAAAAGTTAACAATGATGCCATAAATCATGTTGTTAACTTTAACAAAGTTCGGAACAATCGGCCTATATCATCTATGAAACGTCTGTTACAATGGAGAATCAAGCCGTAGTATTCACAAATATAATGGAGCATATATGCTCTACATTTCGTATGTGTGTTAATTAAACCTTTCAGTCGATATCTCTTTTGTTGATGAGGACGAGAAAGAAGTCTGGATATTGACAAATTGAAGAAGTACCATTCATGAACAGACAAACAATCAAGGACATTTCAGCTTTCAGGACATTAAAGCTGCACTCTCACAGATTGATTGTTTGTTTTGACAACTTTTTTTAATTTTTTGTCTTTGAATGGGCCAATTTTGCGGAAAAGTCAGGAAACCAGTGATGTATAACTGCTAAAAGAGCACATTGCAGTTTTTCATATTTATGTTTGAAAAGTGATGTTTTATGGCTAAAAGCTTTACTTATGCCTAAAGAAATATCAAATGTTCGGCAGTTTACCAACAAATTGTTCTATTGTGAGTGGTCTTATATGACTGAATTGAAGGCGCTGATGCCAAAATGAGCTAATTCTGAGACAAAAAAAGGTCAAAAATCAGTTTGTGAGAGTGCAGCTTTAAATGACAAAATTCAAAGATACAAAAAAGAGACCAATTTAAAAGTTTAAATGCACATTCTGTGCACAGCATATTAAGATGATTAAAGAGTACCTTTACAATACACTTTTTTTTTTCATATTTCAATGCCCTTGCTCCATTATATTCGTGAGAAGTACATCTTGATTCTCCATCGTGTCTGTAATCTATCGTTGAATAAAAGCGGTGGTGATCAGTTGGGTACGTGTTTTGAACGGCGTAGTTCACCCATATAATTGTTGCATGATGTGTTGTTTCCAAGATGATTATGAGTTGCGACATGCAATTATGGGCCTTTGTGGACATCTAAGTTTGACAAACAAAATAATAATTGATGGAAAATACCATAAATAATGAAATGTTGATAACGCCAATGCCACAATCAAGTGGGCTTTAATTTCAAACATTTTTTTTAATGGTTGACGTTAATGCATCATGTTTTGAAGAATTTTTACAATTATCTAACTCATAGCAGCAATGGCATTCATCCTTGCTAGTTTGGGCTGAATACTTTTCAAAGTGTCTATTTCAAATGCTTGATTGTTTTAAATTCTGAAATGAATCATAAGATCTTTCTTTAGTTATGTTTGATCAAGTTTGCGCATAAGCACTCGAAATAAGAAATAAGATAACATGCTTCATAGACTATTAGTTCTTTAATTATGCAGGTCATTAAATTTAAAAAAAAATTACTTTCATTCATATGATGTTAAATTTAGCGAAATACGCAATGTATAGTCATTATTTACGCAATTTTAGAGATATCATCATATCATCATGAACATTTCAGTATTGTTTCCTACAATATCATTTCATTTAAATAGCAAATAAAACAATAAAAGCGAATACAGTCTAAAGGCCCGTAATCGATGTCACGGCTGATATTAGATCAAAAGATCAAAACAGGTATTACTGAATTAACATTGTGGGCTAGGGATGGAATTATTAGCTCATCTCTTTTTGGAGAAAAAAGTTCAGATATTGCCATAGCCTTGGTGTCGTTGTCATCATCTTTGGCATTGTTAACGGCAGCATGCAACTTCTAAAGCCTAAGCCATAACTCAATAAACAGTTCAAAAAATTCAAATGCAAGTACATATGTTGCCAAAGACAATATGCACATATTAAGCAACTCCCATTTCTCATAACTTGATAACTAATACCCTAAATGACTGGGTATAAGACAATAGGGGGTATTAGACGCAGACAAAAAAATCCGTGAGAAATCTGAGAAAAAAAACCTTTTAATCTATGTTTTGGGTTAAAGGACGCATAGAAAATATGTCAAAAACGTCTGTCAATTTCGGCCACCATGTTTGTTGACAGTGACGAAAAAAAATATTTCGTGAAAATGGCGATGGTTATCTTTAAAACCATACAATGATAATGCAAAATGTGTTTCATTTTAATTCGTTTTATGTTAGGAAAGGCACTTAAAATAACTGATTGTGACCATTTGTTTCTGGATAGCACTGAAAGGTGCCTTTTAAGAAAATTTGTAAGATTTCTTTTTGACAGTATCGTAAACGATAACCTGTCGAAAATGAAAAGTTAAGTTATGCATAAACCTTATATTGTACGGGTTTGTTCTCAAAATGTCAACACCTACAGAAATGAATAAACTTTGCGTAAATTAGCGAAAAAAACAAGACCATTGTCGCATCAATTTGTAATATTGGTATGTAAAACAGAACTAAAGGCAGTGCGAGTTTTTCACACCTTATCGTACAACTGACAAAAAATATTTTGACAGTGTGAAACTTTGCTTTTTATATCCATGTTTAATTATTGTTGAATTCAATTTATTATTCAAAATAATATTGAATAACTTTTATCGAAAAATATTTTGGTTTAAATTATTAACGTCTAATGATATACCGTATCCCGATCTTCAACTGCCGTTTTAACCCGTATATACTCGATCAATATGACGCGAGTTACATCCCTTTCTACATAAATCTAAACAAACTCTCGGCTTGAATTCGACCTCAGAAAAAAAGTTCAAAAAATTGTTACTGGGTATTATACGCAGGCATTTTTTTTACATCGTATTCTGAGGGAAAAAACTGCGTCTAATACCCAGTCATTTACGGTAATAATAATTGTCAATTATCGCCCTTCTTCAACTGAAAAATAATTAAGCAGATGAGCATGTTGCCCTTCGCTGCTATCTTGTTCCAAATCTACGCAATAATGAAGTGCCCCAGGTTTCCAAGATCACTTATATACCAAGATATAGTACGTAGTATTGTCACTGTAGAAATTTAGTGGAATGTGACCTATCTTTTGTAGCAATCTGAAAAAGCTAAGAAAATGGTAAGATGTTTGCAACTAAAAACCCTCACCACATCCCTCTCCCCACTCCCACCTCCTTGCACTTGAACCTGTGTACTATAGTGCTAAAACCCAGGGATGATAAAATTCCGGATTAATCCGGAATTCCGGATTTAAGGCCTCACGGATCGATTTTGAGATTAATGTAAATCCGTTGAGTTTTTTTTCTAGGGGGGAGGGGTACAGGGAGCGATTCGAGCTCAGTTCGAACAATATGGGTACGAAAGGTGAGTTTTCCGGAAGTGTAAAGCCGGAAATTAACGAACCTATTACGTCTTGGCAATCGAGCTATATGATTAGTTAAGATAGCATCCGGTGATTACGGAAATTACCGATGGGACTAGAAGACAGTATCCGGATATGACAGACGACGAAGACGAATAAACGGGTATTGGAAAATTAGAAAAAAAACGACCACCACCAACTTCTAAAAACATCGATTCGTCGATTTTAAGGGTATATTTGCCATTTATTTTTGAAGAGCAATTTCCGAAACGTTTCTTTTTAAGTTAATAGAAAGTGATCAAACTGAGAATGAATTTTTCGCATGTAGCATTATTTCGGACATCCCGATTCGGATTGTGTCATAATAATGGATTTTTATTTGGCCGATTGAAGTTTACGCTGTTTCTTTATTTTTCTCATAATGTTTGAAGCATTGTTCTCAATAAAAGTGGCTGTTGACCATAATGGGAGGTTCAAATGAAAATTGGTTTGGTTCAAATTTAAAAAAAAAAACATGAATAAATATTTTGTAGTAGTAATATATATTACGTAGAGGCAGTCATTTTATTTTCTATTTGAGACAGTTCAACAAAACTTCTTGAGGACCCAGTTTGAGTGAGATTTAAATTCTATAGTTGTAATTTGTATTTCCCCATCCAGGTATGTTGATGGTTACAAAAGTCAGGGATGAAAGACACCTCAGCAAGTGCATCCAGTGACTGACAATTCAATCCGGAGGCCATGATACTTGGATTTATGGCTGGACATGCTCCCTGGCACCACAGTAGTGTGTCTTACTTAAGACACTTGCCAAAGATACAAAAGCTCTCAGCGACATAAAACTTCAAAGGTGTACAGCATCATACAAGATGACTTACGGAGTGGCTAGCCATTTCAATGATGAACTTGTGGAGGAGCTAATGGATCTCGGTTTTGTTTCAACTAAGACAAGTCAACACACACAAACAATGAGAAAACTGTTGCAGCTATTTTTCTGCTATAGAGAAAGAAATAGTGTTGAGATATTTGGCCTCCTTAAAAATCACAAGGGCTGATTCTAAATCAATTTTCATAGAATTTGAAAGCCTGTTTGAGAGACTTGAACTGCCATGGGACAATCTAGTTTAAGTGTGCTACTGGACTCATGTAACACCATGAGGGGAAAAAAATCTGGCTTGGGGACCAGAATACGTCATTGTCCACCATGTCCACAACGGCTACGCTGCCAAAGCATTTAAGTCCCGTTTGGATATTACTTGGAATAATGTATATAACATTTAATAACATTATATTCTCATCAAATGTGCAGAAAATGGAATTGAATAAATACCACTTTTACCTGACAATAAACATTTGCAAGCATGATAATTGATATGTTGTTCATTATTATAAATCAAACATCCCACAGTGTAGACTGTTCATACACAGGCATTTGATCATAGCCAGTTGAGTTTTATGGGAAGTGGACAACTGAATCAAAATGTCAGGTATATGTCTAATGCCTGTGACTTCAGGTAAAAAAAAAAGTAAATTTAACTGTTTAAAGACAAAGGTGTTAAACTTCACTGCTAATATTCCTTATTATTGTTCTGATTGTGGATGTCTCGTGTTGAACATAATTATATCTACTTAACCGAAAGGTGTACTCCTTGAACACTATTCTAAGGCAAAAAAGGGTATTAGAATCCCTGAAATACAGAAAGCTTCGGGGGGCTTCGCCCCCCTTATCCCCCCACCAGGGCTTTGCCCTGGACCCATTGGGGGCCTTGTGCGGCCCCCTGAACCCCACGCAAACATTTTCAGGATTGGCAACTTGGCTCTGTTATCATCCCTGTAAAACCCTAGGAGCACCTTCTAGTATAGGTTATAGTGTCTGTTTAATGTTCATTTATCAGTTTAAATGTCATGAAGGTAGGCAGTCGAGGGCTACCCGTAATTTGGTAAATTTGTATAAAACAGGTTTGTGTTCAAAATTATGTTTTGTCTAGCCTTTTTTTTTAAATCAAGCAATCCACCTGTTTAAAACAAATAACAGTATGGAACCTTGAGGAGTTAACTTCTATCTGAAAAAAAAAGATCTTTTGATTTTTAACCTGTTTTAGCTCGACTATTCGAAAAATAGGTGGGCTATACTACTCACCCTGGCATCGGCGTCCGGTTAAAGTTTTAGGGCAAGTTGGGATTTTCACTTATAAGTCAAATACCCTTCATTCAATTGACTTAATACTTCACACAGTTGTTCATGGCCATCACATGATGAGGTTAGATAACTCCATATTATCTTTTATACAAATTATGGCCCCTGATTGACTATGGAACTTAGGTTAAAGTTTTAGGGCAGGTTGGGATATTTACTAATAAGTTCTATACCCTTCAATCAATTGACTTAATACTTCACACAATTGTTCAGGACCGTTTCCCAATGAGGTTACATAACTCCATATCCTTAATACAAGTTATGGCCCCTGATTGATTTAGGTTAAAGTTTAAGGCAAGTAAAAGTTAAGGGCAAGTTGGGATTTTAATAAAAAAAACTTCTATACTGCTCATTCAATGCACTTAATAAAATTCAAAATTATTTATGACCATCTTACAACAAGAAACATGACTCCATTTTACATATTCACTTCTAAGTAAAAGCGGCGTAGTGGAGCGCGCTGTCTTATGACGGCTCTTGTTTTAATATATGTTTAATGTTAATGATTTTTTTTCTTCAAGTAATTGGAAATACTTATTCATTTTAAAGTGTCTTAAACAGGGTCTTCACTTATTTCCCTTTCCTTCGTTACCCACTGTGCACGTGCAGGGTTCTCTGATGTTATGTTGTGATGCTAAAAAGCTCTTATTTTGTATGCATTATTTTTTTGATTAACCAAACTAAAACATTTAATTGGTAATGGTGCTGGGCTGTTGTTTTTTTTAATGGTGATTTCTAATAACTTAACATTAAGCAGAATTTAATGAGGAAAATGATTTTAAAATTGTCATGAAATAAAATTATAGATAATAAAGTCATTTTGAGCTTGTCTGTTTTTAATTCTAATTGTCATAATCTTGGTGTTGTTGTTGTTGTCAACAGCAGCTGCGTCTTTGGCCATAACTCAAGAAATTCAAATGGAACTTGGTACTCATTTTGCCAGAAAAAAATAAATAATTAAGTACATGTACAGCAAGTCCAATTGACTGTGACTTCAATATTTGTTGTGTTATGACTCCTTAACTGAAATAGCACAGGCGAGCTATGGCAGCATGATATTTGCTTCACAGCACTTTTGTTCTTTAAACGGTTTAAAAACATCAGAGAATTTGAGATTTTGCTACTTGTGTGAAAGTGTTGCCAGGCCAAATAGAGCTGTTCAAGGCGTAATTATCTATAAAAGCCTTTTCAATACATATAACTAGATGAGAAATTGAAATCATTAGTAGTTTATTCTTCTTTAGAATATTTTTTTTTAGTTATATTAATTAATGCGTTAGCAAAACAATAATTTAACTAAAATTATCTGATATTTTATATTAGCATTTAGATATGTAATATTTTTGTTAGCTTATTCTACAAATTGATAAATCACAGAGCAAGATCATTCTGGTTTTATCCTCTCGGAATGAAAATATTTTTTTTTAATTTAAAAAGTAATATAATAATTTTGGCCAGTTTTTCTTCTTCATTATTATTCATTACATTTTATTATTTATTGTTATTAGTTGCACTAAAATTCTTTCTTGTAAACAAATAACTCATACACAAATGACTCATATTACCTGCCCATTATTTCTTTTCAGTGTGGAACAACTCTTAAGTCAACGAGAAATGGATCCGGAAACAATGCTTAGCAACTTGGGGTTTGGGGGTGAGACAAACTCCGTGGATTTCTCCCAGATACCCGACCGGTTCCTACAGCACCAGAAGTTGATGCAGGAAGCCAGTCTAAAACAAATTCTGCTGAATCATCCAGAATTGCAACAGAGTTACCTCCCTCTATTGGCTGCCAGCCAACATCCTGTTCCTATGGCTAGTTCCACTCCTCTGTCCCAGAGTCCTGCAGTGTACAAGAGGTCAGACAGGGAACCAGACAACTTTGATGTCACAGATGGGAAAAGGCGTCAGACAGGAAGTTCAAAAGGTCAGTCTATTAAATCTGTTTCAATTGCGTCTGAACAGACTGGTTCAGAATTGGGTGAAGAAAATGAAATTGACAGTGAAAAACTGATTCATAGCAGTCGGCTGCTAGAACTGAGTGGAATTGTACCGGAGAGATATCTAATCAAAAGTCCCAAAATAAAAACTAAATTAAATAGTCAAAAGCAAAAAAACTCATCCAATACCTCATTAAACAGTGATTCAAATGGTTCAATAGATTCAAACTTGGCAGAAGTGTTCGAGGGAAATATCTGCGTCAAAACCATAACTGCTGAAATACACTCAAGGGAGACAATTCCAGTACTTTTAACCAGCAGGAAAGATAACTCTAGCAATGTACTTTTGGAATAAATAAAGATTTCTGATGGATGTGATAGGCCTGAAAATCCGAATGAGAACAGATAGAGTTTAAATTATTCGCTTTATTGTTTTTTAAAGCTGCACTCTCACAGATAAACCGATTTTACAACTTTTTTTTTTTTGGTCTTGGAAAGCGCAAATATTTGCGTAAATATCAGCAAACCAATGATATGAGATTGCTGACAAAAGATCAGATCACAGATTTTCATATTTCCGTTTTATGACTTAAACCGTTACTAACGGTTTAAAAATGCATAAAACATCAATATTTGAACTTGAATATGAAAATCTGCGGTCTTCTTTGTAAGCAGTCTTATATAACTCGTTTCCATGCATTTTCGCAAAAATTTGCTCGTTCCAAGACAAAAAATAGGAAAGTTGTCAAAACGTTCAATCTGTGAGAGTGCAGCTTTAAAACAGTTGTTGTAGCATTGGCATCATTAACATTTATAGCAGCAGCTTCAAATTTTTGCATTCGAAATTGTTTGGTTAAAACTTACGGTGTCTGATACACAATTGTATGGATATTTTGGGTGTTTGGTGACCTCATATTATTTAGATATCGTTTGAAAGGGTTATATGTCAGTGCTCTCAATAAGAACCGGCTGCCGGCCAAAATGGTGGGTTCAAATGACAAATGGGCCGGTTAAAATTTGGAAAACTTAATGAATTTTAAACAAAATAAGTAGTAGCTGGTCGGTTTCTTTACTATTTGAGACGGTTCAACTGAAACTTATTGATGACCTGTATGTGCAGAAAAAATTACTGAAAATAATATAACAAACAATGGACTGATTGCTCAGAGCTTTGTTAAAGATAACAACATGATTAATGACATCATTGTAAACTTTTAAACATGAACTATTTGATTGTTATGTGCTCACATATTTAAATATAAACATATATATAAACAAATACAGCTGAAACAGTTGTCTCAAATTGTGTAAGAAATGTTGCAGATCACAAATGCATTCATAATACTTGCAGTATAAGAGCAGCAAAGATTTGAAAGTTAACAACGGTGACATTAACAATGTTGTTAACTCTTACTGTATTTGGCCTTGAAAATTGCAAAATTGGTAATTTGACATCCAATTTGAGTTGGAATAAAGAGCAGACTTATTTACTGTAATAACTTGATGTATAATGTATTTTGGTTATTTATTTCAAATATTGGTATTCAGTAAATAATATCTATACATGGGGTCACAAGGCATCAACATTTAACATAAAGGTGAAATGTAAGCTATCGGTGAATTGACTTATTTGTTGGTCTGATTCCTTAAAGATAATAAAAGAAATCTATACTTGTACTTAACAATATGCTTGGATAGCAAGTACAATAAATATGAAAATAAATGTGGAGTTGTGGCCCTTTGAACAGTGTTTGAATGTCCCTGCAGTTTCCTCTGATGTTTAGGATTATTATTGTCCAAAATGATAATTGGTCATGAAATATATTCACAACCAGTAAATTAACTGTATAAATTATACAGTAATTGTCAGTTCAAATATTGTATATTTTTATTTTCATTTTTAATCTGAAATCAGTTTATTTAAGAAAATATGTTGTTTCATAATTGAATTCCCAGGATAAGGTTAGGTGACCAATTCAAATAATACAGACAGAATATGAGAATTTATTTTTCATCCCTTGTGAATTTTTAGCTTGACTGTGGTGGGGGGGGGGGGGGTAAGAAAAAGGTTGAGATATTGTCATATTGCTGTTGTCAAACGATCAGTCTTCGGCAGCAGCCTTTGTGTGCAGAACTTTAAACTTGGAAAAAAAATAGAAATCGCTTGTGAGATTTCAATGAAACATGGTACACATGTTGAATGAAATTATATGTACTTGAAATGCAAGGCACATAACTGTGGTTTTAATATTTGTGGAGTCATTCCCCTTTTTAAAATGAGGAAAAAAACAGACAAGCTTTGGCTTCCGCTACGTCGCAGCTTGTTATTGTTTGACAATGAGTTTGTATAATGTACAGCCAAAGAAATATCAATTTTTTTGTTTCATTATTAAATTCCAATGATCTCTTCCATTTATTTCAGCAGAGTTTATTTTGAAATAAAAACAACATAGTCTTATTTTTCATAAATGCAAATTCTATAATGAGGAGAACAAATAGTCAAATTTACTGTTTTCACAACTATTAAAGGGACTAGACACCAGATGGTTTCAAAATCGGCAAATACCGTATTTATTCAAACCGGTGTAGAATTGTCAATACAAGCTAGCATTAGGCTGTTTAGACATGATTAAAAGAATATTTTGTTGCTGCCACAGCTGAGTTGACTCGTTTAAAATGGCACATAATGGTTTCCCAGTTTATAGTGTGTATATTTAGCATGCAAAAGTCACGTGATAATTAGTACAGATACATATACCAGAGCTATTTTTAAAATAACTTGGACTTACGTGGTAGACAGACCCAATAAATAGGCATCCATTTTGAAAGATACAGGTGTCGAAAAGGATGTGATACATTAGTAATTAAGATTCAATGCCTTGTACACAATGATTTTTATGTTAGTGGCATAAAAAAAAATCATTGTCGTCATTTTTTTTCGTCTGGTGTCTAGTCCCTTTAAATCAAATTTGAGTATGCTATACTGCTTTTTCATTGTTTGATCAGGTTTGTGTTTACCTCATGGCTGTGTTGATTATATAATAATATATGTTGTAAATGTTATATATAAGATATATATATTATTGTAGTTGTAGGAATTTTTAATAATTAACTAAAGATTTATCTTTGTTGTGAAGCTACATGTATATACTGCTGTGAATTCATTAATGTCTGTGGAACATAAATTTTTGTGGCTTTTCATTGGTTGGGCAATCAACAAATTCAAGATTCTTACATAAATTTTACCTAATTTTATTCTAATATTCAACAGCATACTGTGCCACTGTAGCGAATGTCATAAACTGCATAGGGAAGGTGAAGTAAATCATGTGCCCTGCGTGTGGTGATATTGCAGGTGATTAGCGATCGTGGTTTCGCAGTTTCTTTTTATGCCCCCACAAAGTGGCGGCATATAGGGTTGCCCTTGTACGTACGTCCCGAAGATTGTTTCCGATCTAATTCTTGAAAACCGTTTGTCCAATCCTCACCAAACTTTAAACACATGTTTGTGACCAGAATATCTTGATCAAGTTCGATAGTCATGGAAATCGCTTTAGTCATTTAGGAGTTACGGCCCTTTTTTGCCAAAAATACTTCAAAAATCATTATGGCTTATTTTCTGTGACAAAAAACCGAAGTGGGGGCATCCGTGTCCTATGGACACATTTCTAGTTTTTGTTGCAAAACTAAGTACTCGAGGAAATGTCAATTTCAGAAACACCATGAGATTATAGTTTTGCATTTTTTATTTTTATTTGTTTTTTCATGAAATGAAATATCTGAGAATAAGTCGCATTTTAAAACACCACGAAATTTTATGCCCACAAATATGTACGATTTTACCGTACTATAGAATAATGTATTTTGTGATTTTCTTCAAAATTTTATTACTCTGTTTTTATTGTCTGTGAATTGAAATAAGTCAGATAAATGCCTGTATTATGTCCATTTTAAATGTGTGCCATATTTATTAGTGTTCAATGCCTTAAATTCTATGTTAAATGCTTGAAAATTTGAAAATCGGAAATGAATCTTAAAGCTGCATTCTCACAGATTGATAAGTGTTTAGAAAACTTTATTATTTTTGTCTTGGAATGAGACAATTTTTGCGTTAATATCCGGAAACCAGTGATATAAGACTGCTGACGATCAGATCACAGTTTTTCATATTCAGCTCGAAAATTTATGTTTTATGGCTAAAAACCTAACTAGTGCTTCAAGAAATATGTGTTTTCAGTCTTATAAGCAATTGAGATCTGTTCTATCGGGAATTATCTTATATGACTAAATTGAAGCATCAAATTGATGCCAAAACCAGCTGATCCTGCGACAAAGAATTAAAAGAAAAGTCCAAACTGTTAATTTGTGAGAGTGCAGCTTTAAAAAAAAGCTATCGTTAAGTTTATCAATTTCTGTATATGTTTTAGATTTCTATGGCTAAATAAGACTATGGTTGTAGTCTTTGATATATAATTAGTTGAATCAAGTTATTTTGTAACACCTGTGAAAATGCTATGTACTTAAAAACAAAATGCATGTTATATGAATTTAAAAGTATTTTTTACTAGATTGAATATTTTTCAAAACCTTAGCAATTACATTTCTATAAAAGCCATGTTTCCATTTCACACATTGCTGAGCAAAAAAGTGTTAGTCATTCCCTGTGTGAATATGTTTGCAAGTATGATATACTACTGTGTGTTTTTTTGCATTTTTTTTAAAGTGTTACTTTTAAATGTTTACAACACAATTACATATGCCATATTGTTGACAAATAAACCTGTTGTCTGTTAAAACTAGACTTATAATGTTCGTATAGTCCTTTTCGTAGATGTGTGTTGAATTTGAAATTATTTTCGCAAATACGCCTTTTTGCCGCATTTTAAACTGTACATTTTTGGATAGTACGTACGGCTCCTGAATTGCAATTGGAACTTTCCAAAAATGGATCTATATTCTTTGTAGCCATTATGGTACAAAAGCCGGCTAAAAACTGTACCTACGCAGAGGATTATATAGTTGCCTTTTGCAGCAATGTTCGAATGGATGAGGCCTAAATTAAAATAAGTGTGTTTCTGGTTACTCAACAAGCAGTTCATCAGACAATATGTGCCAGTATCAGTAGGAGATTGTTAGAATATAACCGGGATATCGGTAATCATAATATATATGCTAATTATATAAAAAATAACCATCTCTGACTGACACAGCTGGTTCAGACCGCCACGGTTTAATTTGCCAATTTGTTATTATAATATTTCAAATGAAGCCTCGTCTTTTCCGAAGGTCATTGTCATGCTAACAGGTTAAATACGTCACAGCTTTATGACAGAAAGTAAACATACAGTAAAAAGATGAAGAAACTGACAGTATAATGTAGGTCTAATCACAAGTTGTACTTAGAGATAGGAGCTTAATTAGCTATAAAAGTGGGAAAGTAGGCACCTTTTTGACCAGTGGCTGACCATTTGCTACCAAAGGTCAAACCTTCATGTTTATTCAGGATGACAGTATACATCTCACAGAAAAAAAAATTATGGGTGTTAACTCTGATAAAGATTCCTAAGGATGACAATTTCACATATTATTATGTTAATTTACATTCAAAACAAGATAATTATGTTTGAGTGAATCCATCTTTTCTCAATTTTTGACTTAAAACAGATGTTTAATAAATTCAGGAGCGTTATCAATTCTCCATTAAATCAAATATGAAATATGATATATTGCTTGATGCATGGTTGATAGCTTATGAATCGTTACTTTTTTTTAACATAAACAGGTAAATAATTACATAATTTAAGGACACAATAGGTAAAAAAAATGAAGAAAATGTCACAATTATTAAAGTTTGAAGGGCCGTTCCCAGTGCAAAAGTTGATTTAAAGGACAAAAACATGAAATGTTTCAAAATTTCAGTTTTCAATTAGTTTTTAGGACCAACATTTAAGGTAGTCGCACCTGTAAAAAGAATTTGAGCAGATTTTACGAATTGGATTTATATCAGAATTTCTAAAATAATTTCAATTCTTTTATGATAACTGTAAAACATGTTGCAAAGGATACATGTTTAATTCTTGAAGAGATTTATCATTGAAACCTTTTTTTAACTTTTTGGCTTTCCCCACCCACTTTTGCACAGAGATATTAATTTGATATCAAGGAAAATGAAAGTGAAAATGTAAAAAAGGGCAAATAAAACCTACAATATCTTGGTTATAAGGAGACTGACTCGAAGGCTCAGATTTACATAATTTGTCATGAAACCACCATACTCCCATATTAAGTGACGTCAATAATGGAATCTGATTAGGCAAAAATTGATTATTACAAGAGAAATTCATGAATGTCACATTATAGTTATGACATTTGTAATGATTTTCAAGCTTATAGTTAAACTCATTTGATACAGTCAAACTTTGCTTGTAAAATGCCCTACAGGGTTCGTTTTTTAGTGATTGGTGCACTGTGGTGTAATAATGAACTTTGTTTGTTTAAGATGGATAACATCTCATTGTTTTAAAGTGAAAGTTTGAAGGAAAATAACTGTAGCCGTCTAAGGCCACCTAATCAATGAGTATATATCAAAAAAATCGTAACGTCAAGAATTTTAGTATAAGTTTGCCTTCAAAACGATCATTTATTGAATTGAAAGTGTTATTTAAACTTGATGATCAATAAAATATTTTGTTTCGAAATAAATGATATTGCCACTTGGATTTATCAGTTTGAAAAAATTATCATACGATAGGATGGTTGATAAAAACTCTGTATATTGCAATTTTATGTATGGATTTTAAATCTCTTTGAGCGGGATTAAGGTTAAGTGTTTCATATCTGTGCATATTGAAAAAAGGGTTGCTCCCTAGAGTTTAAAGTGTAGTCATATATCTGAATTTTAGGATTATTCTATTTTTCTTGTTGGGAAATGTTTAAATAATAGTTAGATGACATGAAGTAACATTTTGATAAATTAAGAAGAGGCGGAGTAAGTGTAGGGAACATACCCCTTCTTAATTATTTAGATATTACTTCAGACCATCTAACAGTCCTAGAATACTACCTGACATTGGCTTACACAATTTCATCGCAAGATCTGGTGCAGGGAGTGTGTATCGGATTAGTGGCAGTAAGAGTACGTTTAAACAATCGCGAAAGTTGAAATTCTTAATGATTAAGTCGCATAAGATCTTAATGGTTGCCTATCTGCAATTTCATTAGCTTAAATGTAGGTTGTGTTCTAATGCAAGTTTAATAACATTGTCTACGCTTTTCTAGAAATGAAGTCTTTGCAATGCCTTCAATTTTCTAGTATATACATTACCGTAGTTGACTAATTAATTGATTGAAATAATATTGGTGTAGCAATGGTCATTGGTTCTACTGTACTTATTCAAACTAATTATTCAAACTAATATTTCACTCTCCTATTAAACATGATGTTGCGCTCAATTGGGGTCTTGTGTTTTGGCAAAAACCATAGTAACGTGAGAAAACCCACTTGGGTGGCTTCCAGTGACCACAAAACAAACTCACATACAGTTAGGCTGAGATTCAAACCTTGAAAGCTATGATGTACTTTATCCCAATATTTCATATCGATTGCAGAAGGCAAAAAGTTTTTTCTAAGTAATATTTAAAGCTTTTGCTGAAGTAAACAATTAAATTAAATCGTGCACATCCATTCCGGCTTACTTTTGAATTGCTTCATAAAGAAAAACTAAGTTGTAATTTTTTTAGTGTTGGCATGTATGTCACTTAACTAACCAGCATTAATTTTATCCTTTCGAGATCAGTCAGGCAGAGACATGGGCATCAGCACTGAATGCTTTCCTTTAAATTTTCCTTCGACATGCAAGATACATCATTTGTCTATCCATTTTGACAGATCATTCAATAAAGCCACTCTTAATAGGTGTCAATTTGATCATATATTGAAGTTTTAATTGGCATTTTGTTTTCAGATTTGAAATTAAGTCATACATTACTTAAGTTTCATCATGATTAAACAGGCCTAAGTTTGCAAACTTTTCTGGCTTAAATGATGGATTCAGAGTTAAACAAATGGATTGATATAGTTTCAAGAATAAGTACGGCTTTAGTTTAGTATTAATGATGATGATGATGATGATGATGATGATGATGATGATGATGATGATGATGATGAAGATGATGATGATGATGATGTGATGATGATGATGAGGATGATGATGATGATGATGATGATGATGATGATGATGATAATGATAATGATTATAATAATAATAATAATGATAATAATAGTAAAAATCATCATAATAATATATTAAAACTTAATAATTTGTTATCTTATGTTCTTCGTTAAAGGGACTCGCTCATGTTTTTTAGGACAAACATCGAAAATTTAATGATTTTACACTTTTTAGGATTTTCAAAAATCTATTCAAATGACTATACGGCTGTGGCTTATTGGTGTTCATTCACATAAGTAAGTTAAACTACTCAATTTTAACAAAGTCTAAAAAAAAGAGTTCCCTAAATTAGTGAGCGAGTCCCTATGTCAGCCTATCTCGTATACATGCGCTAAAGGGTTAAATGTTGGTTTTGTGAAAATGTAATTGTGATATTTTGGTGTTCAAAGAGCTGGATTGCTACAGGTTGTGAAATGATTGGTTTAGTGTAAATATGAAGTTTGAATTTTCGTTTTAAATGACATAGCATATTCTTTATCAGGTCCTGTCAGCATGTTAGATAAAAAAGGACCCGTTATCTTCGATAATGTGCTGAATGTTTGCAAATTAATTACTGGCAGGCCAAATAGTGAAATATTTTATATTAACAAAGTTTAAACAGTTACATTTTTGGTATTTCTAACGCCCTTGTTTGTTGTTTTTTTGCTGTTTTTTTAAACTTGAAGTGTAATGTCTTATATTTGGAGTCATTTTTAGATGGTCTGGGGTTTTTTATGAAAAAAATGTCTGTATGTTGTAAAACCCTTGTGGGTTTTTTTAGGCAGTCATGTGAAGCAAAAGTCTTTAACCTTGGCCTTAACACAAAAACTGGTAAAGATCTTCTTAAAATGAAGTTTGGAACACATGTGGACTAAAAACACATGATTAAATGAGCGTTGGCGTTAAAGATCCATGGGGCTTTTGTTTACAGCAGTGTGCTATGTAAACATTCTAATGTTGGTCAACGATCATAACTAAGAAACCATTCAAAATATTTGTAAGGAACATTGATACTGACAACATGCATTAGTTTAGTAAGTTACACTACTCTTTGACACAGTTCAAGCATCCTTATTGCTTTGTACGGCTTTTGTTGGTGCTGTAAAATAAAGTTTATTCTTTAAGGTATTAGCCATATTAACGTTCAGATTATTTTTATGTTAAATTTATATTGATATATTATTTATGCATTGAGTACAATTTCGAGTAATTTGACAGCATAATGACGCTACCATCATGATATTAAACAGAGGTTATTAAACAAAATATATAAATGATATATCAAAGGGAGGGAATTAAACATAAGATAGCAATGATATATTAAAGGGAGGTAATTAAACAAAATATAATAACAAAATATTAAAGGGGGGTAATTAATGAAAATATATGATTGATACATTAAAGGGAGGTAATTGATCAAATATAAGAATGATATATGAAAGGGAGGTAATTAAATAAAATATAAGAATGATATATTAAAGGGAGGCAATTAGACAAAATATTTAAATGATATATCAAAGGGAGGTAATTAAACAAAATAAAGCAATTTTATTTATTTGTTTCTTCCAAATAACATAAATTTTTAAGCCTATCTCAAAATTAACTATCAATGAAAACTTAAGAAATACTCAAACTTAACATTTTGTAACTTTAAACTGGAACTTAAACAGCAGCATTTTTTGCATGAATGATGAATTGTTTATAGAATAGGCTAATGAATAGGCTGATAAAATATAGACAAAAAGAGGCCTTCATGAAATTTTCGCATGATCTCAAATTTGTGTCATAAAAACACTTGCCAAATGATTTTAATCATTTCATAACCTACCGTGTCTGAGAGCCATAAAAATCTCTTGCAATTTGCCTAAAGATAACAAGGTATTGCAGAAAGATAAAAAGGTTTTGTAACTATTGCTTTAATTGACACTGCAGATTTTAAAATCAGGAAGTGCTTGTTCGTGGTAACTATTGCTTTTATTGACAAGCAGATTTGGAATTGGGAAGTGCTAGTTCATCGTGGAGATCTGTTTTAGTTGATTGGTCAGTTCCAACTTCTTTTTGTTCTGATATCTTTTAGGTGAATTTATATAAGTAAGAGATTTTTTTGGGTATTTTAAATAAAAGGAGAATGTCATTGAATTAAATTTCAGTGTATGGCTATGATTAGAATATCATTCGAGGACACAGGTGCAGTTCTTAATATTCTATGAAAAGAAGGATATTTTCCTTGTATAAAATTCACTCCAATTTCTCTATCTTCAAATAAATATCAATGCATTATTTTTCTATTACAAATAATGAAATAAACATCCGCTCAGACTACACTTAAAATTCAGGATGCTCAGCTGCACATAAAATTATTTTAAATGTTGATGTTGGCTTAGATTTAGATGGAAAATGGTCGGAGATATACGGGGTCTACATAGAAATTGTACTGAATGAACCAGTGTTAAACATGCAGGATTTTAAGCTGATGTGTAACTTATACACAAAGATCGGAGATTACAAGAAGTGCACTAATGGACACGCAACGTGATACTCATGAAAAAAGGATATAATTTTACAACTAGGATTGCACATCATTTAACAAAACGCATAGAACGTCGATGAATATAAGGCATTGCACATTGGTTAACTAGAGGAAAATCCCCAGTTGTCAACGAAATGTTGAAATGTTACTGGTAATATATATAATTGATATTAAGTATATAAGCAAGACGAAAATAGCCAGTATCTCATAAGATGTGACGTTAAAGAGCTTATTAGTGGACAGATCATCTACAATGAGTTTTAAGTTTGGGACATATTTTTTGATCACATAAATCAATATTTCGATTAGTGAGTAAAGGACTCTACAGTTTCTGTTCATAAACTGTTTTTTTGAGCAAAAAGTAAAAATTTAGCTTGAAACAGAAAGTATCATGGAAAAACATCAATTTTACAAGAAATAAAGGAAGTTATTTGATGTTAAATTTCGAAACTGAAAAAACAGAAGGGTTGAATAGAATAAACAATCTTATTTCAATATCTTAACTGGATATTGATATTTCGAAACAATTATATCAGAGAAAACAGGATTATAGGGGGTTGCTGTTTTAAAAATAAAAAAAAAAACAAATAGTAAGAAAAATTAAAAAAGGACTACAGTATGTGAAAAGGATTATGGCTTAAGCTGAGAATATTTTTGGTATAAAAAAACAATGTATGAAAAAAAATATAAAAATGGACTACAGTATTAACAGCACCCTGATCACGAAGTAAGAGTGTCCTGATCACGATAAGACAGTAAATATGCAGAACCTGTACTGTTCGTATCCACCTTTCGTCTATGTTGAGGAACCGGAGCCGGAAATGGACTGGAGAATTCCAGGTACCTTGTTGCTGTGGTAACCCTGTTGTAGTTGTTGTCATGGCTACTTTGTTTTTGTTACCATAGTCACCACAATGTTTTTATATTTTAATATTGAGTTGATGAGTTGATTTTTAGCTTTTTTGTTGTAGATATTGTCAGAAAAAAAGTTGATGTTGTCTTAGCCTTGGTGTCAGCTTTCTTCCTAGGCGTTGTGCAAAACAGGAGATTGAAAAAAATTGAGTGATAGTGTTGACACTCTGCACAATTCAGGGCTTCCATTAAGAATGTGAAACTGAAAGTATGAATATCCTTATCATTAATATTGGGAGTTTTTCACTGAAATGTGGAAGTTTAAGTCTCTCGCATACCACAATTTATTCGACTTTTTTTCAACTTAGAACTAATTTGTTCAAAATGAAATAATTTTCAACTACATCTTGCATTTTTTATTTTTTTATAATTATACATTTTTCTTCAAGAATTATTGAAAATGTAACCATAAAAGTAATATTGACACCAGGTTTTGATATTTTGAACTTGTAAGTTTTCAAGTTTAGAAGGTTTCTCCCAAATTATGGAAGTTTGTACTGCCAAGGAATCAAGTTTTAGCCCATATCTTACGTGACGTACAATGCAACTTCTGAACATCTTTTAATGGAAGCCCTGCTCTGCCCTCTTCATTGTATTTTATTTTTTCGCTACTTTTGTTCAGTTGCTATGATTTTGTTTTTTATGCACATTTTCAAACAATCATATCCAATTTTGTTATCATGTCACTGTATAATTTGATTTTCAGACTTTTATTGTATTGTTCAATACATCGTTGTTGTAGTTTCTTTAACATTTGTTTTCAATGTTTTTGTTAGTTAGAAATATTTGCTGTTTAATTAGTTGCTTCAATACTTGTAGTAAAAACGTTGTTTTGTTGAAGTTTTTTTGTTCATTCTTTACTTAATAAGGAGACCTTTGTTCTAAGTGTGCATGTTTTTTGCTGGAAAAAAGTCAGAGCTATTGTTGTAGCCCCAATGTTCGCGATGTCATGAAAATGTCATGCAAAAACTTAATAAATATCCCATGGCATTAAATCTATATAAATCCTATTCAGAATATTCTTATCAAACTTCATATAATTGTTACCAGTGACAATATACATTTTTTAAGCTGTCTAAGGCCCATAACTCCAATATCCATTATTTTCAAGTTGTGCCCCTTGAACACTTAAGCAAATTTTAGGAGCGAATGCGCACGCTTGACATTCTCTGGGCAACAGTTACTTTCCGTAATCACTGTTGTCGCATTTATCACCCAATGATGTTCAATATAATGTGACAGCATTAAAAATCATGAATTTTATTTTTATTTCTACTAGGAATTAACTTAATTCATCAATAAGATTAAATGAAAGAAATATTTCAGAAAGTAAATAGCCGAAATCCCACTTTTTTGTATTTGGTAATGAATCGTTCTCCTGCTCATCAAGGGAGATCACTGCGTAAGGGATTGCTGCTTAAGTTTCCACCACCCTAAGCTTTCTTGTTTTGCACCGTTTTGCTTTTTGTACTCTTCAAGATGAGTGTGATTTTATGTGTTTGGTTGTAAAAGAAGAGAGCATGAATGTAAAAATAATCTGTAATATTTTATCAGGGGTTGATAACAAGCTCAGATAACGAATACTTAGAAACTCAAACTTTTTTTGTGTGTTCAAAGGTATCACTGTCAAAGTTTGTTTATTTAACACAACTATTAAACTTGAGTAACACATTGAAATTCGTGCATTTGTACTTGAAAATTCAAATTTAAATCTTTGACTCAATTTGACCAATCAAGTTGATCTCTGTTCTTGCTCAGGAGTTATTGTTTTGAAAAGATATCCTACAATACGGAATGTGTTAAGTATCGGAGTTATATTTTAAGTGTATTCTCATTGCCCGTGTTTCTCGTTGGTTCCAGGCTCCATGCACACGTCGTTCCAGAGCGTGATGCGGGGGATGAAGTTTATTAACACGGCACAGCAGCGGGTACACGCCCCGTCGTCTCCTGGTATGTTCTCAATAGTAAATTTTTGACTTCTTTTTTTCATGGAAAACCGTCTATCGCACATAAGATACTGACAGATAATATTCATTTATCATTTTTAGTTTATCTCTTTTTATTAGGAAAAGATGGGGCTCATAAAACTTCTTAATTCAATTCCAAACTAAAGTCACTTTCCTAACTTGGATATCTCTTCAATCATATGAAATAAAACTTAAGAATTACCAAAACACATAGATTTAATTAACATTGACCTAAAAGTTGCACTCTCACATATTGAACGTTTGACAACTTTTTATTATTTTTTGTCTTGAAACGAGCCATTTTTTGCGAAAATCCATGGAAACCAGTTGTATAAGACTGTTGACTGATTTTTATAATTAGGTTCAAAAATTGCAGTTTTGTGCATTTTTCTTTAACCATTAGGGTAGTAACAGTTTAGGCCATAAAACATTAATTTTCGATCGGAAATATGAAAATCTACGATCTGATGCAAAATTCACACAAGTCTTCATCTAATACCATCAAGATTTGATTATGTATAGTGATATTTATTGCCAGGCTAAATAATTAACTTTTTCATTTTGTAAAAATAATGATATAATGGTATATTGATAATAATAAAATCATATATAAAAAAGTAGGTGATATTATTATGTATATGTTCAAAATATATATTTTTCAGATGAGGAAACGAGGATCATCAGCTCTATGCCGAGTATCCTTGACTTCAAGAATCGGCAAGCACTTGCCAGACAAGGTTTCTATGGTGACCAGTACTTGTTACATGAAAAACATGACCTCAAAAATGAACCCAAGTCTCGAAAGACTTCTGCCCTCTCTGCTGCAGAAAAACGAAAACAATTCGTTGATAGAGTTAAAAGTAAGAGTAAAAACTGGTCCTTTACTGACGAAGATATCGAAGAACAATCAGAGGGAAGGTCTCGCCAGCGAGAATCGGTCGATAGCTGGGATCGTGGTCTGGTGCTTAAAAGTTTCAGTGATCGATTTAGTTCTGATTCTTCAATGGAGAGTAATGACTCAATGGATGAAAAACAAAAGCTTAGGAGACAGAGTTCAATAAGTAACTTGAGAAAACAATATCAAGATACGATTCGTCATAGTATAGATCACGGTGATTCCTACCCAGTCTTTACCTTAGATGAAGAAAGTGACCCAGTAGAACCCCACCGTGGTATAACTGAACTTCGTAAACGCCAAGTTGATGATCTTATGTTATCAAAGATTGATGATGGTGACTATGTGGCAGAGCCGTCGAAAATACGGGAATTTCGAGGGGATTCAGCCCTTATCCTTGCTCAAAAATCCACCCAGTCAACTCTGGTTGGATCTCCTGTGACGCCTAGAGAATTTAACTATTCATTTGACGAATCATTGCGAGATGGGAAAGAGGAATTTGATTTTGAAAGCCCGCCTAATTCAAGCAGAAATAAGAAAGTGAAACTGAAGAACGGCGTTAGTATCGTAATTGAGGAGGATATTTCGGATGAAAATAATGCTATTCAAAGGGAGGTAAATCCTCAGTTGCATATCACATCGAATCATGAATTATCTGCCCAGCCAATGAACCATAGGTCGGACTCTTGTAACACTCTTGTAGCACAGGACAGTAACTATGAAAACGACCTTGTGGAAAATGGTGACCTCTCCTCACGACACGGAGAGTTCACTGAGGGTCAAGGTCAAGATCCGTATCAGTCAGATGCTTTGTCAGAATCATCAAGCTCCCTGATAAGTGGAGGAACAGTGATTAGAGGATATTCTCCCCGTGACTTTGATGACCTTTCAAGGTCGTCAGGTTCATACATTGCAGAGCATCATCGTCTTAAACCAAAAGTCCCAAATCCCCCGCAGGAGTCCTTTGAACTTGAGGAGGTAGAGTAATTTTAGTTTCAATAAAACGTACAAAAAGTATACAAGTACAGCCTTCGTAATTAAATTGTGAGTTTGATTCCATAAGCAAATGTTTTGGTTTCTAGACTGTCAAATGTCATCAAGCAAAAATTCCCTTATAAAATCAGGACTGTCAAATGGCAATAAGCAAGAATCCAGATTTAAGTTTATTGAAGTTACAACTAAGATATTTTCATGAAATGGAAGCTTAAGGTTCCTAGGTGTCTATGTTGTTTAATTTGCATGATTTTTTGCTTTACAAAAATCTAATTGTTAGCCATCGCACGTTATGTATTTGCTAATAATTTCAGATTTCCAGCGCAGACACGCTGGACGATCTTGGTGGTCAACCACAGAGAAACAATCATAGAAGAGGTAAAATCATGAAATCATGACACTAGATTTGTTATGCCCCTGATAAAAATTTGGGGGTGGGGGATATAGATTTGCTCTTGTCTGTCCTCTAATCCTTCCGTCCATAGTTTTTATGTTACCTTGTGTTGCTCAAAACTCCAAAACTATATCACCTACAGTCAAAATAACTTGGTGTAATGTTATTAAGGAGGTGAAGTTTTGCACATGGTGTTTTGTTTCCCCCTGCATTTAGTTAAGTCAGAGTTATGGCCCTTGAATAAGCAAAAATTTCTAGATTTGTTTTTTTTAGCTCGATTATTTGAAGAATAAGTGGGCTATGCTAATCGCCCTAGCATCGGCGTCTGCTTCCAGTTAAAGTTTTAGGGCAAGTTGGGATTTTCACTTATTAGTCCAATGCCCTTCATTCAATTGACTTAATACTTCACACAGTTGTTCAGGGCCATCACATGATGATGTTAGATAACTCCATATTATTCTTTACACAGATTATGGCCCCTGATTGACTATGGAACTGAAGTTAAAGTTTTAGGGCAGATTGGGATATTTATAAATAACTTCTATACCCTTTGTTCAATTGACTTAATACTTCACACAGTTGTTCAGGACCATCACACAATGAGGTTACATAACACCATATTATCCTTAATACAAGTTATGGCCCCTGATTGACTTAGGTTAAAGTTTTAGGGCAGGTTAAAGTTTTAGGGCAAGTTGGGATTTTCGCTTAAAACATCAATACCATTCATTCAATTGACTAAAACTTCTCACAGTTGTTCAGAGCCATCACATAATGAGGTTAGATTACTACATATTATCTTTTATACAAATTATGGCCCCTGATTGACAATGGAACTTAGGTTAAAGTTTTAGGGCAGGTTGGGATATTTATTAATAACTTCTATACCCTTCATTCAATTGACTTAATACTTCACACAATTGTTCAGGACCATCACCCAATGAGGTTACATAACTCCATCGTTATTTTAGTCACTTCTAAGTCAAAGCGGCGTAGTCGAGCGCGCTGTCTTACGACGGCTCTTGTTATTTAGCTGGTCTGTTTTTAGGACCAAAAAAAAAAGTAAAAATAATAAAAGTGCATTGGGATAGCCTTCGTGTGGTCTGCATAGGCATGCAAATAGTTGCCATTGTCAGCATATGGATGCCAAATCTTTTACATCAGTCATAACCCACCAACTAAGATATTTAAATGAAACATAGTACATATGATGCAAGAGACAAAAGGTACATGTTTAGGAAGGCCCATAACTCCGGCTCTAATAATTATTTATTTATGTCTATTTATGACCAAGAAACAGACATGTTCAATTGGCATTGTCTGCGTTCCTCTTGTGAATGTTGATGTGTGTGAATGTTTATTTTATTTGCGGTGAATCTATCTTTAACATTAGAACCTTTGCCTTGTGTTTATTTTAATACAGTTTCCCAATTTTCTTATAAATTTAAGCAGTTCTTAAAAAAGATAACCTTTATAGCTACCACTTATAATATTGAAACATTTTAACTTTTTTGACCATTGTAAAATTTTGAGTTTTTATTTTTTCTTGAAAAAAACTTATGCTTTAAAATGGAGTTTTCACTTTAAAAAGATATAAGTTTCAATATCTTAATTACAGAATAACATTAAGCATAACATTCTCAAAACTGTGAAATAAAATATGTAACAAAATTGTTGAAAGTAAGAGAAGGTACAACTTTAACTTAAGATGTTTCTGTAATACAGCCTGTGGACAATATTGTTTTATGAAAATGAAAATTTAAGAGAAAATAATTGTACGCTCACAATAAACTGCAGTTTTGTAAGCATTCTTAATTGATAAAAACAAAACATTAATGGGTTGGGAAAAACAAACTCAAACAGTTAATATCACATAAATTGAAATCAAACCACCATATACATGACATCAGAATTCTGACATGTCTGGTTTTGAACTAGGTTTTTCCAAATCATTGCCTTCAAATTCGCTGTTGTCAGCAATTTTTGCTTTTACGAGCTTACTTGCACTAAAAGATTGCCACTTATGATTCATTTATTTTATTAATCCTTGGAATGAATGTTTTTTGTCAGTTGATATGTAAGGCTTTTAATAGAGTTGATCATTTTGGAGGTGTTTTATGTGAATGCTTGTTTAAATACTGAACGTGGCATTTATAGATGGTCCTTATCATGTATCAGGGCAAAAATCATTTGATAAGAAAATGATTTATTTTTAAATTTGAACACATTTTTATAGTTGAACACACCTTTAACTTTATTTTGAATGCGTATTTTTAATTTTCAATTTTGACCACTTCCTTTTTTATATTTTGTCAGTTGAAACCTTATATTACTTCAATAAAACACAATTCTAATTTTTTCTGTCAAATTCATAATGTTTAAGTTCTTCACAGCCGGATAGAATGTGCCCTTTTCTCCCTAAGCACCCTGTCCCTCTTTTGCAGCACCCTGTCCATTTTAAATCTCGCTAATACCCTTAGTATATACAGTAAAACTGTGGTCGTTCCAACAGGCGGTCCTCGAAAACTGGCGATCAGTCTAGATCTTAGAAGCTTAGTCCCGACCTGTGACTATTCCTTCTTTTGTCATATAAAATATACTGACGCTGGACCGAAACCTAAATAACTGGAGGAGTCGATCACAGTTTTACTGTAAAAGTACATAATTATATTTTTCATAATACAAGATTGTCAGTTAGTTATGAAGGTCCTCATTTGGTTTGCTGGTGTGTGAGTGGACAGCCCCTAACCCCAATTTGTCATTAGTTCTTAAGCGTAACAAGCTTCGGTAGCATATTTTATTTACTGAAATAGAAATTAAACTAACACGATTCCAAAATGCAACTTATTTCACCGTCTCTATGGCCTTATGGTTAAGGTGTCGGCCTACAGTGCAGGAGGTCGTAGGTTTGAGTAGGCTGACCCTTATCTAAGAGGGGTGACCTTATAATAAACAAACACTTTACTTTTACATCAACATGTCCGTATGATGGTTATTATTATTACCTGTATTATGAAATAGTAGCCAAATTTACATTTACAAATGTTTCAGGTCCAATGGAGAAGTCACTGAGCACGCACTCGGACAGTTCTGGATTTGCTGACCTTGATATGCCAGGGGAGATCACTTACACCGACTCTAGCAGGGTATGTAACAAAGGGTTATTTCCCTTTGGTAAACATTGTATAAACATTAAGTATATTGAATCTTTGTTGTATTACTTTTTAAAATTCCTGAATAATTATAGAGAGGCTTAACAATTGTATGTCTGTTATAAAATTTGTAATTTAGACATAAAACAAAACACAGCAGCAAAACAGATGATCTGACCGCCCCGATAGCTCAGTGGTAGAACGTTCAATTGGGTGGGGAAGGGTTCAGACCCTGGCTGCATCAAACTGAAACATTAAAATATGGTACCAGTAGCTACCTTGCCTAGGGAGTTGAATTTAAAGGGTAGTACTGGGAACATTGGGTACCTAGTACGAGTTCAAACGAAAAAAGTTGTACCCCGTGTATCGGTGCTTTACACAGAGCACGTTAAAGAACCAAGAGGTCTTTTCGCAAACAGCAAGGGAATCAAACCCAGACTTCTTGTATCTCACTCTGTTTTTAAGTCTTCTGATGTCTGGATTTGACTGCAAATTGCTATCACTTCTATCTCATGTCAATGTTGGCATTTAAACACATTTTAAGTCATGATGGCATCATAGTGGTGTCAATCCATAATGCAGCCAAGCAGACCTTGATAAACTCACATTAACAGACAAAACGAAGACCCTCAGTTGTTATATTGCTAAATAGATTTTACGAAAAAAGAAAAGAAAAAAGATAGTGTAGTTTCTGTTTTTCATAATTTGTTGTCTTTTGTCTTTGTGTATATAACAAAAAAAGGTGCTGTAACATTGATCAATTTAGAAGTTTTTCAGTTTCTGTTATATTTTCAGACAATGCCAGCCCATTCGCTTGAAACAGCAGAAAAACACACAATGCTTGATACCAGTCGACTACTCAACGTGACCAAACATCTCGTTAGAAGTGGGGACAGTTTTGATGACAAGGAAAACATCAACCCATCTCTGGAGTCTATCACATACTCTTGTAAAACTGCTGCCAATGATAAGGCAGTGACCTTCACTGTAGACATTCCATTATCACCACAGCAACAGCCAATCACATCAGCCGACACAGTCAGCCAATCACAATCCAGGAGACATCCGAGATATGTTTCTGCTTTGAAATTGGACATGGAACTGTTAGGAGACAATGTCAGTGTAAAAAGCTCAGATAGCAGTGTTAGAATAAAGCCTGCAGGGCCTGTGACCTTCACAAAATTGGGGTCATCTGGGAACAATGAACTTGACATTGAGGGCACAGGTTGTGAAAATTTAAATGAAAGAAATGATCATTGGCCTACTAAACAGGACTTATTGTTAGATTTGAGCTTCACACAAAGTAAAGATAATAATGTTAGCGATTTTAAAGCTTCGCCTGACCAATCCGATTTTGTAACGAAACAAAAAGAAAACATTATTCAAAGAAAGAAATCAAAAGAAGCTCTTGTTGCTGCCAAAAATCAGACTGCTGACTGGCTGCTCAACACTGGACATGGTGATCTGTCAAGAAACCAAGCCCGTAATGCCTGGGGCTCGACCCCCGATCTGAAACCAAAAATGCCTTTTTCATTCCAAAATAATCCAAGGATGAGCAGACTTAAACATGAGGGCCAACATTCGTTTGATATTCTTTTAGACAGGAACGGTCAGCCTGAATCCACTTTAGGGCGGTCGTCACCGCTTATCCAACAGCGCTCTGTGGACAGTGAACATCCCATTAGTCCACAAAAATCTAAACCAACCTATCAAAATGAATCGTTCAGTTCACTGCAGAGTAGCGCAGAATCAACCAATAAAAAGCCTTTTTTGAAGAATCTTGATGTTTCTGCCTGCTCCTCAATGGATGAAAGTGTAAACTCCTCTCGGCCATCGTTAATTGGCAGTTCAGCCAGTGTATCTGAAGACTTCCTTAATTACCTGCGATTGGCTCGGCTTGTGAATGGAGCAAGTCCTATCATGGTGAGTAACTGTTTTGTTAATTTAAACATTCACTCGTTCGTTCTTTAATTTGTTCCATCCATCCATCCATCCATCCATCCATCCCATCCATCCATCTGTTGTTGTTTTCATTTAATTGATCATTTATTATTATTATTAACTTATTCATTCCATTATTCATTCATTCGTTCATGATGAATAAACTATATTATTTACTTTTTTAAAGTTTACAAATACGGATTAACCCCAATAAGGATAAGAATGTTTTTAACAGGTTAATACCACCTGTCAATATTTGTTGCCCAATTAAGCAAGAGAATGCTGCATCAAAATCTGCAGAAAAGGTATATTTGACCTCGCTGTTGACCAACTATTTAACATACAAGTGCCAGCTACCTTGCCATTCATAAAGTTAATCTTTTATCAAAATATTTATTCCTTAAAACCTACTTGATCATTTTGTCAGGGATACATCTACATGTATGTCGGTATTTTATATGGTATTCCCTGACCCTTCATTACAGATTATGGTAATGTTATTTTTGGAAACAAAATATAAATACTTGTAAATGAAATAATATGAAATCATATGGATGCAAAATGGGGGTAAGCCTTTTCTTAATTATTTATTTTTTCAAAATGATTATTTTCATGTTAATTTCTTTATAAGTTGTATTTTTACATATTTTGTTTAAAAAAATATGTCATTGAGCAAATATAAACAACATTTCAATATAAATACATTATCAAATTTCACGATTGGAGCGGTAGAAATGAACTAATAGAGTTCCTTTCCCTGTTCATTTTACATATTTGTGTGTTTTATATATTGAATACTTTTCCTAAAACATAAATATGAAAAAATGGGCAAGTCTTATCTGAAATCATGACTGTATATTTTGACAAATATTTCAAATTTATTTATTGATAAAAATGCTATAAAAACATTTAAAATTAAAGACAAATTTTGTATGGCAGGTAAATATTATTTAATCTGATAAGGAAATGTCTTCATCGAAGACATGTGTCAAATTAATTAAAAATCAAAGTGAAAAATTATTTCACCTATCATGGACATATGGGGTCATCATTCTTTTCTGATTAATCCAGTTATTTAATTAGCTTGTATGATTAAGCTACTGTGTATTTAAATCAAGCTGTTTAATCTGAGAACACACTGACCAGCCTTTCAAACAGCCCAGATGTGTGAAAAGCTTCAAAGGCCAAGGAAATGTTTGCACACTTTCTATGAAAAGGTGTGATTGGCTGTTACAAACTTGATTATACAAGCTTGTTTATGATTGGCTTGGGATTGAGTAAGAAGTGTTTTGATTGGTTGACTGGTGTTTGGTGCCATATAGGATTGGGCATCCTGCAGCAAGCCATAATCTGTGTATAGACATATATAAATCTTTCAGATACCAGAAATATTAAACCATAATTTTGCAGACAGTGTTCATACAAGTATATAAATAACAGAAATTTAATTTTAAAAAAAGTTCCTACTTAATATCAAAAAGAAATTAAACTTAATTATCTAAGGTAATTGTTACTGTGATTTTTTAATATTTGAACAAATAGTCTTATGGTGTAATTGAAAAAAATTGTCTTACAAGAACATAAGTTTTTACATTTTGTAAAGGGCTATTTTGGGATTTTATCAAAGTTCTCACAATACAAAAATATGTTTTATAATAATTATAATAATATCATACTTAATGTTATTTCATGATTTATTTTCAGGATACTGTTCCAAAGATGCCTAACATGAAGTTCAAGCCAAATTTCCACCTGAAGAACTGGACACGACTTCCCAAACAAAAGGTACGTTCCACAATCTGACCCATGAATCTTTCAGAAAAATTGTTTGATAATGGTGGGTTCATATTTTTTTGATGAAAAAAAAAATATCTGAATGATTAAGCACATCTTCATGACTACAAAATGTCATAATAATACATAGATATTATCTATGAAATGATAAACGAGTCTTTACATTAACAAATTAGACCACAAGATAAAACTTGAGATAACAGATAAAAACTAATAATTTACTATTTAAGCAACTTTAAATTTTGGAGTTCATTTCATAAACTGAAGATGAAGATGATTTATTTGGAAACAAAGCGTTTCTCACCCATACAGATAATTCTAGCCCAGATATAGTTAACCAGATAATACAAAATAAGAATTCAAACCTTCCAATATAGTCAAACAAATTGTTCAAATTTCCACAGCTTTAATAAATAGATAAAAAGAGAACACTGTAATTTTTGGCTGACCAAAGGGTTAAAGGGTCACTGACGATATAGTCCCTTGACACATTTGTAACATCATAAGAAGTGCCACCATGCAACATTGCGTCATTGTGAAAGGCATACTTGCGCAGACTTGGATAGGGGATGTTTTTGTTAGTAATTGAAATAAATTTATTCACACATTTCCTTAATCTATTCTATCTGTTTTATTACGTTCAAATGTTACATGCTGTGCGGATTGGCCACACATTGACGCAGTATCCCATTGACATAGTAACGGATTAATTATTACGTTCAGGAATTTGTTGCACATCTGTTACATAGTGGACACCAGGTTATTAACTTATGCTGTATTTAATGCTCTACTTAATTAAATAATTCATTTTATGGCGGAAATAGGCACTGAAACTACGGAAATTATTTACCAATTAATAACAATTTGAAATAAGAGTAATGTTGGAATTACTTTCACCCTGGTCTTGTATCTATACAGCTAAACAAGGTAAATATTTTTGCAAGATTTTCTATAAGGAAGAATAACCAATGATGTAGGACGCTGTTCTGTGCCATTATTCATTACTGCTCTTAATCGCATCTAAAAACCATGTAACTAATGATGGTAAATTGAAATGCTCGATAAAAGTAACGCACATATATAGTGAATGGAGTCAATGATATATGACCATAAAAGCTGTGCATTGAATACCACCACAGATCATATATATGTGATATATGTGTAACTTGTCAAAATTTACACTAATTTAGGATTATTTCATTTCTCACACTTACTTATTTTTCTGCAGATGTTGGAGGAGGAGACTCGTCTGATGCAGCATGCTGTACAGCGCTACAAGACGGAGCTTTGCATCATGGAAAACATGCTCTTCAGTCTGTACAGCCGCGTACAAAAAGATCTGATCCCTGAAGAAAGGTGGGTTTCATTGTCAATGTACTCATTGTCAAAATGCCTTGTCTATTGCATAGAGAAAAATATTGAAAATTAATTGTATGGATCACCTACATAGTTTTCAATATCCTAATTCCATGGCATCTTATTTTTACCATTTTCTCTTATCCATTCTCCAGGGCAGAGGTTGAAGAGCTGCAGCAATTGTGGAGCCAGGTTCGAAAGGAAGTTATCAAGATGGAGGATCTCCTTGCCGACCGTCTGCATTCAGTCCTTGCTGGCAATAACAGCTACAGTCCTTTAGATGCATTGGAGATAATACAGACGGTAAGGGGAGATGATTGTGTTGTCCTGTTGTGAAATTCAATATTATTTTCATCACAATTGTTGTCAGTGGTAAACGGAATCACTGCTCCTTTCCTATGAAGACATTCATTGACCCATATCTATCAAATTATTTTTACAAACTCAACAGTTCCTGTAATGTTTTAGTTCCATTTTTTAAGGAACGCACGTTCACATTTAAAATATTGACTGGTAAATGCAGTTTTATGCATTTTACCACAATGGTCTGACACTTGATGGTTTGCCATGTGCAAATGAATGTTATTATTCCAGATTTACCACAAGTAATACAAATATTTTTCTTTTTCAGATGATTGATTTACTGCGTGAACAGCTGTATCATCAGCAGATGTGTATCTGTCGGGACGTTAGTTTCTGTGAGGACGATGACGAAGATGAGCTTTTACCCATCAGTCCGTCCGTACCATCAACATCTGGGTCAGTTGATGGCTCGTGGATGTCTGAGATCTCAAATCAGATGATCGATTTGAAGACGAGTCTTGAAACTTCGCAGGAGACACAGCGTCAGGAATTGAAGGATAGGATTGCCGAGGTGCGGTGATAGATGAATTTGTGAAAACAACAATGACAAACAATGTGCTTTTCATTTAATGCACTATAAATGCTTACTCTGCTGTATAATTTAATAGGCAGGGATGATCCCAAGTTATAATTTACAGCTTGCACTTTCAGATATTTGCTTTTGCATTAAAACTATCAAGAAGTACCTTAAAAAGATAATTGTAAATTGGCTTTTGAGCCAATTTCTTAAACAAAGACACATTTTTAGACACAAAGTATTAGTATTATTATACTGTTACAGCTCAAGAATGGACTTCTTTCCGAGATACGTTCAGAAACCATGTCTTCAGTGCAAAACTCCAAAATGCTTGAGCTGCAGCTACAAGCCCGAGAAAATGAGGTTCGCAGGCTCAGGATGGAACTACTTATGCAGAGCGTTAATACGGGTTCCATCAGACGTCAACCGGTCAAGGAGAGCGATGTGTGACCACAGATAAAATAGTGCCAAAATAATTTGCTGCTATGGAACTTATTAAGCATTTAAGAGAATAGTTGCTATTATGACAATTACCAAGCTGCATTTGTGCTTCCGATTCACGTGTAAGGTTCTTTGTTTCGTAAACCAAATAAATCAGCCAAAATGTTCAGTCATATTTATATCAGCTTGATCTAAATGTGCATGGATGCAAGTTATAGATGATGAAATCATCATCAGTAAAGACTTTCTGTTTTTGAACAGATTTTCAAGTAACAATATTACGAACATCGTATCGAAATTCATCAGATCTTACACTCAATAATAATTCTATTGTTATTCTTTTTTGCAATAATTTTATTGTTTTTTTTGCGAAGTTCAGTTATATCTAAATGGGATATATTTTTATTTTTTTAACATCAGTCATTTTAATCTGTTTAATGTTTGTCAAAGTATGTGTGTGTTCTGTATATACATGTATGTCCTGATTTTATATTCTAGAGTATATTTTTACTTGACCATGTTACTACTGATATTCGTATGTACATGTTCAAGCGTTGTTCGGGTAGTTTGTGGCACTTTGACATAAAAAGAAAGCATGTTTTTGAAAATATTTGAAATTTGGTACAAATGTAGTTGAAGGATCAAACGCTACATCTTGATTTCTGGTGTCCATGATGTGTGTCCATGACTTTGTTCAAAACCATCTCAACATTTTGGAAAATGGTATAATTACTACAATATGAAGATACCATTTTTTGACAAGGTGATTTTCCCAAAAATTATTTTTATGTTAAAATACCGCAAACTTTCAGATGCTAACGTTTTCACTCTTCAAAGTTTTCTCTAGTCTTTCTATATCTCACTGTATCATTTATGACAAATCTTTCTTTTTCCTTCTTCTCTTTTTCAATCTATTTTATATTCACCATTCTTTGCAAATTAGTCAGGCATCAGTTGTCTTTCAAAGACTTGGGTGACTTACAATAAGATTTATTCATAATTTGTTATGCATGTCATTAGATCATTAAAGGACAATTAAAACAATCATAGTTTGTATTTTCAGTGTATGATAGCACATGTTTGGAAAATCATATCCATTCACCTTAATACCTTAGACAAGGCATAAATAAACTTAGAAAACCATTTAGACATGGCCACAGACTATTTGGTATATTTTTCTCTTTTCTTCTATGTGTTCAGTGTTAAATGTTTTATTAGCAATGCATATCATAACACTTAAGCTAAGACATTCCATATTTTAATGCATGTTTTGTTTCTATCAATTCTATTCTACATTTGAAGCTGGTCTTAACAATCATAAACAATTACACATATAGCTCATATATTGTTATTGTATTTCCATATTTAGAATTTTTAAGTTGCCTTGATAATGTGCAACGAAAATTATTACCAAGAAAGGACTTGGAATATAACACACATTATTAGAGAAAATTTCTGATATACATGCTCATGTATGGTGTATATTCTTTGTCTTTCTAAAGCCTTGCTCCTACTTTTTTTCTAGTCATTTATGTAATTTGTAAACATGTACATAATGTCTAAACTGGAATGATGGATTTATTGGTTATCATTATAATCATAATAAATGAATATATAAAAAGGATATATATATTTTTTATTGATTAAATATCATTGTATGTGTACTGTGTACATGTACTTTACTTGGACTTACATTTACTTAAGTTGGACCTATATGCATTTTAATTTGACTTACATGTACTTTATTTGGCCTTAATGGATTTAACTGGACCTACATGTATTTTAAATGGACCTACATTCATTTTAATTGGTCCTACATGTAATTTATTTAACCATATTATAATTTTATTGGACCTACATGTACTTTTAATGAACTTACATTCATTTTAATTGGTCCTACATATACTTTAATCAGTTCTAGATGCACTTCAATTGGTCCTACATGTACTTTAAATGGACCTACATTCATTTTATTCAGACCTACATGTACTTGAATCAATCCTAGATCGTTGCACTCCTATTGGTCCTACATGTACTTTAATTGGACCTACATGTAGTTTCATGGAACATGTATGCACCTATTGACTTAGGTTGTTTTATGGTTAAGAAGGCATTTTATACTTTTTGTATACATTTACTATGAAGATAATCTTTTAAGACATATTTTAGACAAAGTATCAGAGAGACAATGTTCTTATCATGCCAAATACAGATATTAGCAATAGCCATGTACATTATATACATTTGCTGATTTTACTAGAGCTGTTACTTCACTTTATGATATATGTATGAAAAAATGTTACATGTATGTAAAAAAAAATGTTGCTTGTTATGACATCAAGTGTTGTTAAAAAATCTTTGTTTTCCAAATTTTAAATCTTATTAAAAATTTATTACAGACATTTAGACATTGTTTCTGAGCTTAAATTTACTTTTTCTATTCGATCATGACAATTATTTACCCGTATATGACACTCAAATATGGTCATACCAGTCATGTAAAATATACATATTTATATATGCGATACTGTCATCTTACTTCCCTTTGGGTGTACAGCCAAGAACTGTAACTCTTGCATTCCCTTGATCGTTCTCTCTTACTTCCCTTTGTTGTATTTTACCTGTATATTTAATACTAAGGCTCCATGTTACTGTTTTTGTACATTTGCATTGTTATTTGTTATATTTTGAATATTACTGACTTTTGTAGGAGAAATATACGCAAGTAATCGAGAATGTGTTGGTTGTTTGTTCTGTGGATCCAATGGCTAATGTTTAAAAATAACCTGCTTCAGGGTGTCAATACAATCTAGTACATGTACTAGACGTATTCCAGGCTGTTAATGTTATATGTACAAGACATTATAGCCAGTCAAGGTCACATGTACAAGATTGCATGTAGAAGACATGTTCCAGACATTCAAGGTCACCTATTAACACATGTTCAAGAAAGTCAAGATCACATGTACAACACATGTTCCAGACAGGCAAGATCACATGAACAAGACATATTCCAGACAGTCAAGGTCACATGTTAAAGAAAGTCAAGGTCACATGTACAGGACATGTTACTCACAGTCAAGGTCTCCCGTACAACACATGTTCAAGAAAGTCAAGATCACATGAACAAGACATATTCCAGACAGTCAAGGTCACATGTTCAAGAAAGTCAAGGTCACATGTACAGGACACGTTACTCACAGTCAAGGTCACCCGTACAACACATGTTCAAGAAAGTCATGGTCACATGTACAAGCCATGTTAATGACAGTCAAGGTCACCTGTATAACACATGTTCAAGAAAGTCAAGGTCACATGTACAAGAGATGTTACTGTGTGTCACAGTCAAGGTCACCCATACAACACATGTTCAAGAAAGTCATGGTCACATGTACAAGCCATGTTAATGACAGTCAAGGTCACCTGTAAAACACATGTTTAAGAAAGTCTAGGTCACATGTATTAGACATATTACCTACAATCAAGGCCACATATACAACACAAGTTTGAGAGTGTCTAGGTCACGTGTACTAGACATGTTCCAGAGTGTTAAGGTCACATGTACAAGACATGTTCCAGACAGTCAAGGTCACATGTAGAAGACATGTTCCAGAGTGTTAAGGTTACAGGTATAAGACATGCTCCAAACAGTCAAGGTCACATGTACAAAACATATTCCTGACAGAGTTACATGCTAGAGACAGTTGAGAACTCATGTTAAAGACATGGTTTAGACAGTCAATGTCACAGTCAAGTACAAGATATGTTTTAGACAGATAAGGTCACATCTAGTTGGGCAGAGGTCATATTGTCTTTTAAATGGTATAACAATATCTTCGACCTTTTAATTTGATTCAGGTCGATGTGCAGAATTCATGTGGAAGTGCTACGAATTCAATCATACACGTTATGTAACAGAACAATCAGTTGTTCTTGTCACTAGCTACTGTACGCTTCAGTCGTGCATATGTTCACAAAATTTATAAACATGTGGTCATTACTCGTCGGCGACGACGCTGTCATGGATATACTTATGACGATCTCGACGTTTCACGACGATGACGACGATGCCATGGGCATGATTATGGCGACCTTGACCTTTTTACCTGCTGAACTCATAACTTGGAGATCCTCTGTGTTAAAAGGTTTTCGTTGTGGTCCTATTTCCGCATTTCAAGTAAGCTGGACGTTCACTCAAGGATCCAGGATTCGCCGTTAGAGGGGGCATTCATAAGGGACGTACTCTTTTTACTTGCGCCCCTCCCACAGAAACGAGATTGATATGGTTTAAAGTAAACTTGGACGATTTAAGGGGGGGGGGCGCCGGATACGCCCCTACCCCCCTGAATCCGCTAGTGGAAATACTAGACATTTTCATCGTTCTATGAACATTAAACACGAAAAAAACAACGATTTTTTTTATTTTTTATTTGTAAAATATAAAGGCGTCATAACGCTATATTGATAAAAGCGACGACGATGGTAATGATGATGAAGACGACGACGACGACAATGTTGATAATGATTCATTAAAGGCTTCAGCTCTAATGTGGATTTAGTACTTTTATAATATGCCCCAATAATGATTCAATTATCTTAAAAAGTCCCCGTAATATGAACGGTATTGGTGTTCACTGAAAATGTCTATTTATTTATAACCGACCACTGATTATCATCAATCACTGAATATTGAACCGCCAATATCTTCGTAGTAGTAAAATGATGACGTACTAAATTTTAAAACCAATAAGATTGCAGTTTTTGGACTCGTAAATCTCATTCCTTTAAACGCGATCACATTCAACAGTGTCTACATACGTAAAGAAACTGACACCTCTTCATGCATAAACTGTGGATTAAAACATTTTCATTTGTTTTAGAAGTGTGCAGAAAAGACGTTGATCTTGCATGTTTCTGTTTAAATTTAAGTTTATGAATGTGCTTCCTTATGTATTCGAACATTAATACATGAATCGGTCTTATAACGATCTATAACAATTGCTGAGAACTTTTAAATAGGTGGCATAAACATACAGAATTTAATATATTTATTGCATATTCTGCACCGACCTTTACAAAGGGAAAGAAATGCCGACCAGATGAGGGAAGCTGTGTTGTCTCGCTTTGTTCGTATCAAAGGCGCTGAAGTAGGTACATAAATGGTAAAGCAAGCTAGACGTTAGACTAATAGCTACCGAGTAGACCTACAACCGAAAACAGTCGTACCAAGGTCATGTTACACATTGAAGGCAAGTTCATTGGTAGTGAGACTATTATTATGGTCAGTATTTTTGCCACTGAAATCCTACGACCATACGCACAACTTTTGATAGGTCCTACGACGGTACGGTCAAACTTATGCCTATTGATAGTCGGTGGTCCTACCACACTACGCACAAGTATTGATAATCGAATATCCTACGACGCTACGCACAATTATTGATAGTCGGAGATCCTACGACGCCACGCACAAGTATTGATAGTCGGAGGTCCTGCGACGCCACGTCAAACTATTGACACTACGCCAAGCTATTTCCTACTACAAATGGTTAAAAATTATCTTCGGGGAGTAACTCCAAATCTCCAAACAAATTGTTTATGCCAAATACTTTTTTTGAATTGAGAGAGGTGCGCGTGTCAAAAGTTCACGCCCCTAAGTCACGCCCCCTTTAACGTCAATTCCTGGAACCGCCCCTGTTTTGTATTCGAACATTAAAACATGAATTGGTCTTATAACGATGTAAAACAATTGCTGAGAACTTTTAAATAGGTGGCATAAAAATACAGAATTTAATATATTTATTGCATATTTTGCACCGTTCTATGCAAAGGGAAAGAAACGCAGACCAGACGAGGAACGCTTTGTTATCTCGCTTTGTTCGTATAAAGGGCGTTAAAATAGGTACATAGGTAAAGCAAGCTAGGCGTTAGATAAATAGCTTATTAGCTACAGAGTAGGCCTACAACTGAAAACAGTCGTGGCAAGGTCTTAAGTCATGTTACACATTGCTGGCAAATGAAATGGTAGGTGAGACCAGTATTATGACCAGTAGTTTTGCTACAGAGGTCCTACAACCATACGTACGTCCTGAGACAATACGCACATGTATTGATAGTCTGAGATCCTACGACGCCACGCACAATTATTGATAGTCGGAGATCCTACGACGCCACACATACTTGTTGATAGTCGGAAATCCTACGACGCCACGCACAATAATTGATAGTTGATAGACGGAGATCCTACGACGCCGTGCACAATAATTGAGAGTCGGAGATCCTTCGACGCCACGCACACTTATTGATAGTCGGAGATCCTACGACGCCACACACAATTATTCATAGCCACAGATCCTACGACGTCACGCACAATAATTGATAGTCGGAGATCCTACGACGCCATGCACAATAATTGATAGTTGATAGTCGGAGATCCTACGACGCCGTGCACAATAATTGAGAGTCGGAGATCCTTCGACGCCACGCACACTTATTGATAGTCGGAGATCCTACGACGCCACGCACAATTATTCATAGCCAGAGATCCTACGACGCCACGCACAATTATTGATAGTCGGAGATCCTACGACGCCACGCACATGTATTGATAGTCGGAGATCCTTCAACGCCACGCCCACTTATTGATAGTCGGAGATCCTACGACGCCACGCACTCTTATTAATAGTCGGAAATCCTACGACGCCACGCACAATTATTGATAGCCGGAGATCCTACGACGCCACGCAAAATTATTATAAGTCGGAGATCCTACGACGCTTCGCACAATTATTAATAGTACGAGATCCTACGACGCCACGCACAATTATTAACAGTCGGTAGTCCTACGACGCTACGCCAGGCTGAGGACCGAGATGTTTTGCCATGTTTGGAACAAGATATCTTGCTGGACTGGGAATTGAAAAAAAATACTGGTTTACCTTGTTAGTTTTGAAATGAGATATCTTGCAATGCTGCGGACAGAAATATATTGTAAGGCTGCGGACCGAGATAACATGTAAGGTTTGGACCGATATATTTTGCCAGGCTGTGGACCTAGATACCCTGTAAGGCATGCAGCGAGATATACTGTGCGACTGGGACTGAAGTATCTTGGCGGGCTGGGGACCGATATATCTAGGCGGGCTAGGAATGAGATTTATTGCTCGGAAGGGATCGATATAATTGGCTGGCTGGGAACCGAGATATCTTGGCGGGCTGGGGATCGAAATATCTTGGCGGGCTGGTGAACGAGATATCTTGTCCGGCTGGGACCGAATTATCGTGAAAGGCTGGGACCGAGCTACCTTGAAAGGCTGGAGCTGAAATATCTTAGCGATGTGGAGCAGAGCTATCTTGCTGGTCAGAGACAAAGATGTATTGCTTAGCTGGAACCAAGATATCTTGTAAGGGGCCGAGATATATTGTAAGGCTGAGACCAAGATATCTTGTCGGGCTTGAGATATTTTGCCGGGAAAAGTATCGATATATTTAAAATTTAAACCGAGATAGCTTGCTGGGCTGGGACCGAAATATCTTCCCGGACTGGTGCCCGAAATATCTTGCGAGGCTGTGGACTGGGATAATTTGTCAGGCCTGGTCTGAGATAGCTTGCCTAACTGAGAACCGAGGTATATTGTAAATCTGGAACTGATATAAATATTGCCAGGTTGGAACCGAGATAACTTGCAAGGCAGGAACCGAGATATTTTGCAAGGCTGGAACCGAGATATATTGCAAGGCTGGAACCAAGATATCTGCGAAAGAGATAACCTGCTGGTGAATGGACATAGATATACTGCCGGGCTTGGGACCGAGATACTTTGCGAGATATATTGTAAGTCTTGGGCTCGGAGATATCTTGCAAGGCCAGAACCGAGATATATTCAGACTTGGGTTGAAATGAGATCATGATATTGCTTGGAAGGGACGGAGCCTATATTACTAACATAGATAATCATCAAGTTGCCAGGCTGGGGACCGAGTTATCTTTAAGGCTGGGACCGAGATATATATTGATGGGTCGGCCATGAGATATATTACAGGGCAGGGAATGAGATATCTTGCTGCGCTGGGGCCGGTAAATCTTGGTTTGGACCAACATATATTGCTGAGCTAAGGGCCGGGTTCATAAATTTTGCCGGGATTTGCCAAACTTCAAAAATGTGTTCGAACTCTTTCGGAATTTTGAGCCTCAATAGTTGTTTCAATGTGTATACATATATACGAAAAGATCAGCTATTTTGGTTCGTTGTCGAAGCAAAATAATTACAAGTAAATATACACGCTGTTTAATCTGGTAAAAGTTATTTAAGTCCAAAAACCGATGCAGCCAGTAATAAGCACAGTTAAAATTGTACCATTAGATGGTGGTACACAGCCTCTCACAAAATCGTTACTTTTTGGGGGGTTTGCAAAACATTAAAATATCCAAATAAAAAAAGTTTCCCTGATCGCCCATTTTTGTGACCACGCACGGCCTGAATCGCGTAAAAAAGGGAAAAGTATCAGGTATGCAAGTAGTGCCGGAGTTTACACCCTTATTTATGCATCGAGCACCCGGGCGTTTCATTATTCACCGTTTCCTGGAAAACATTGTTCTAGGAAAGTTCGTGTCGATTACAATTTATAAAGAATGCCTATATGGCTCTGTGCATCAATAAAGTTCTCTCTGTGACTCCGACCTTACTCGCTAGAACGAGTTTTGTCTAAGTCACAACTTCGATTTTCCCTGGTATAGAAAAGATCTGACGTCATTATTACGTAAATGGAATTGCCTAGTAACCAAGTAAAATCCAATCGATGTTCTAAATAATTTCCAGTACACTTGTAAAATGGGGTCAGCGTTCCATTCTACTGTCATTTACTATCTACTTGTGCATTCACTTCCATTTAAAACAATATTGATACGTTTTTGAATAGCAAATATAAAATTCGAATGTACCAATCGATTCAATTAAACGAGCACCTGCCAAGTACGAAAACCAATATGGCGGTATGCGTGGGAGTGGAATACAAACATTGTAATGTTTAATAGACTGTCACTTTACTATGGTCGCCTTTGGATGTGAGGAGTGTTGAAAATCATAGTGTGTTGTCTTTGTCAGACGGTGGTTTAATTATTCAGAGAGGTTGGAGTAGATTTCGTGCAGAAAATTCAGGATTTATTCGATCAGTAAAATATCGGTCATAGTTGTTGTTTTTCCTCAAATATCTCTTCCTGTTACGCGAAAAGGTAAGTTTTCACATTTTAATAAGATTCACATGCTTTTCATAACTCATTCTGACGCTGATTTAAGTCGGCAACATCAGAGATACATCAAAGACACCGCCTTGCCTCCCATAATTCTGAGGTCACGTTGTTCTCCACCTACGAAAGATGATAACACTGATAACTGGGTCATTTAGTGTATTTATCAATACACAATCAGAAATCGGGGAAATTAATGCGATATTGGTCCAATTAATCTGTTTGTTGATATGAAATCAGCTTTAATTGTAGGGTTTTCAAGTGTTTGAATACATGTTTGGTATGTTTTCACACACTGTAACACATTAGGGATGGTAATTTCCTGGAAATTGCTTAACAGTCTTTAATTTGATTGGTTGGTTTTGTTGATCTGTTGTTGACATGATAAAACATGGTGATACAATTTGTGTGGAAAACTAGGCAGATAAAAATTGCTTATGTAGTATTTTATAAGTAGGACACTATTATACATTGTATTTGTTTACATTTTAAATTCAGATTTTTTTGTTTAGTCTTTTGGTTTTTGGGGACACTTGTGCCTTTGGGTGTGAGGATTTTGAAATTGTCTGCATAAGTTCTCATTAAAAAAACTTCATGTTCGGTCTACACAACCCAAGATCGAAAAAAACCTACCTGTTTTTGGATATTGAAATGTGAACTTTTAGTTTCTTTTTTTTTCTTTTCTTTTTTATCAAATTTTTAATTTTTTAATAAACAATTTGGAATGCAGGTATTTTTAATCTTGTACTAAGAGGGATTGAAAATCTGTCCAAAAAGACCATGGATGAAAGATATATGTCAGTTTGCAATTATGAAACTGAAATTCAAAACTTAATAAACACGTTTAAACGCTGTGAATAACAAGCTGCATTTCGATGTTTACAAGCGTACTCAACAATGAATAAACATGAATGCGAAAGTAATGTTTTAATGATAAGTTTGACTTTAAGTCGAATACCAATTGATTTATACTGTGTTTTTTTAATGAAGACTGCGACATGAGGATTACAAAGTCCCAGATATTGCAATTGATTATCTGTGACCTCAGTCTAAAACAGCATACTTTATGACTCCATATAAAGGCAGTGGGTCATTTGTATTATGGTGACTTATTTGACTGACAAGACATGGAATTTTACCTTTTATTGAATAAGTTCAAACTTTGGCCTCTTTTACTGCTAACTTAAGAACTTCTAAAGGGTCTCATTGGGGAATGAGGCCCTATTATGAACAGTCTGTTGGGGAATAAGGCCCTATTATAAACTGCATGTAGACACATGCTATGAAATGTCTCTTGTAAGCGGTAAAGAGAGTCATATATTTCACTTTGTTGATTCAAACTTTCCCTCTGATACAAAATATAATCAGTTTTATTTGCTTAAACTCAACATCCTGGTTTAATTTTTAGATCTTCCTTAATTTGTGGTTGTATTCTTGAGTTGGTCTGTTTTACAGAGATAAAAGTGCAGATACATGTGAGTCAATGTATTGTCATGGCCGTGGGGTCTGGGTTGTTCTCAACTTCTGTTGAGAACTCCTCAACCATTTTTATTGAAAACAACCTTGGATATATGCTGTTACTTTAGTAGAAGTAGTTCGTAAAATTTTGAATTATATTATGAATGAAATGTAGTGTTTTAGCTTGTATTTGTAGATCTAAGTTTAAATTGATTGCCGGGGAAGTGTATTATTGCAAACATAATTAAGATTCTCAAGAGTTAAGTCATTAAGTTTGACTGCTAAATTGAAATTACTACGCGATATACTTGCAGCATAGTTAAAGTGTACTGATTTCTGATATTGTAAACCGTCCATATACCTCCGAGGTTGTTTTTCGATAAAAATGGCCGAGGAGTTCCGAATTCTCAACCTCATTTTTAAAAAATAAATTTCAAGATATTCCCATGAAATTTTTGCTGATTATTAGTTTTTACCCCATTGTCGCTGAATTTACTTTAAGGGGATTCTGTTCCCTTTTATTAATTACTAAGACAATCGCTACCACCATGCAATATAATGCTTAGCAAAATAATTATGACGACAAAGGTTTCTAACACTCTATTTACAAACTTTAACACACACACACACACACACACACACATAAAATGTTTAATTTAGAATTTTTAGATATTTCAATGACCAAAGTATTACAATTCCTATAAAACGGAAATAGCCAAAAGATCCCAGCTTATTTGCCAGCTCCTTGATATATAACCAGTTGCATAACGGACCCAATGTCTGCTCATCAAAAAGTTTTGGTCCCCAAAGAGTATCTTGAGGTAGCTGGGTATTATGTAATAGTTGAGGTCTGTTATTATATATGTTATATAAATATTATAGTTGAGGTAATTCTTGTATGCATAGTTGAGGTCTTTTTTGTTATAGTTCACTCAGGGGTCCAGGGCTTTTTCTATAGTACCCATGGGTCCGACTATCGGACCCATTCTCAAAGCAAAATATAAGATATTTTTCCCAATCTTCAGAAGAAAATCCCAATCAAAAATTAAATGCACTAGTTCATTTTCAACATCCTAATAAATTGTATGATGTAAAAAACATTTTTATAATTAAACTCGGAAATCATTGATTTTCATCACAATCAGAGATCAGTATGAAATATCTGTAATGATTTATTGCAATAGATATTTACACCCCAAGGATTGATATTTTTGGTGGTCTTAAATTTTAAAGGGAAAATTAACTAATATTAAATCATTTCCTAATTCGCAGGATACTAGACAGCTTTTTCTTTTTACTGTAAAATTTCCCAATTTCAGCATTTTCACAACACAAAATTTCCCAAAATGTCAAGGGTCTTTTTCCCAAAATGGCCAGAAAAAGCCATGTCATTGAGGTCTCATGTAATTGTTGGGCCAGGGGTCTCTCAAGAGTTTACTTATGTTATAGTTTGAGTTTCTTGAGTACCTTTGGTCTTTGAGTGCATTTATACTTATTCGCAAATAAACATTCTATCTCTACAAGAGGATAAGGATAAGATTGGGAGGATGTAAAGTAAACATTTCAGCTACTTTACTAAGAATCTTATTTTGATAAAACAAATCTCATTAAGATGCCACCAATTCTGTGCATAAACTGAGACCAACAAGTAAAGTGAAAACTTTTCTTCTAGTAATTATTATTAATGTGTAGTACTTTCAAAATTGCCACCAAACTTGGTATACATGCTACCTGCAGTGACAACAGGATATGGGCCTCATTGAGCAACTCGTTGCTTAGTAATTATTGATAGAGTTTAGCCAGGTTATAATAAGGACTGGGTGCTGCAAAAAGGGACAGGGTGCTAAGGAAGAAGGCTTTTTTAGGCACATTGTATCCAGTACTTACAGTGAATAATTTGGACCTCATGAATTTGACAGAAAATGTTAGGATTGATTGTGTTTAATTTAAGGAATATTAGGTTAATTACAACTGCCGACTACATTATTTATAATCATGTTATAAGTTTAATCGAAACAAAAGAAATGTGTGACCTTATGCATTTAATTCTATAAAGCTAGGGCGCCCATGTAAGTCTCTATTAGGGCAGAAGGCCGAAATTTAAGCCCCATTCCCCTCATGAAAAAGTATATATTTTTTCCCAACCCAAGTAAAAACTGTCCCAATAAAATACCTTTTTGAGGAGCAAAACAACCCCTTAAGATGTAGCAAAGGTATCAATAAAGTGCCATTCATGAATATGTCGATATGTTTGTTGAATAAAAGGTTTGAAATTAAGTTAAGTACTTTATGAATCATGTTATTATTTTTCCGTTTTTTGCCTAAACAATGCTATTAACCCCTATCAAAAGGCCCAGCTGCCACCATGCCCTCCAAAGTGGAAATAAACACTGCTAAAAACTTTGGTCTAGTGGTTACATACTTGACTGTCAATCAAGGTGTCGCAGGTTTGATTCCCGCCGCACCAGTATAAAACACTAAATGTATTCCAGGAGGGACGTTAAATGTGGGTCCAGTGTGACAATGCTATACACTGATGCATGTTAAGGAACCAGGGTAGCTCTAACCAGAGCTGCATTCTGTCTGTGCATTATGCTCCAAAAAACCTTATATGACTAATAATCCTACAGAGCACTTTCAGAATAGGCTGTCCACTAGTGATGGGCAATCGGCTTGGATTTTCATAATAGATTAATCGGAGATCCTGATCGATCGATTATCCGATTAATCGGCTGTGATTGGACAGTATCACAAAAGCATCATTTTCTGATGTATATATCAATAAGGACCTTAGTTTTCATGTGTATTTCATTTCTAATGCTTCAGTCGGAAAACAGGTATTATTTCTGGCATATTGAAATATTCTAAAAATAATTAAAAAAAAATAAGATATTCAAAGGTTTATGAAGTAAGGGAACATTTCATGGTGAGGTTTACTTAAGTTGACTAATAAATTAATATTATTAAAATATTATATTATTACATAATTATGTTATTTATAAAATAATACGTAGTTGACCATGGCGTTTGGTTGATAATTGCCCAAGTGCGAAGAATAATTGCCCGAGGGTAATTAATTTTCACTGGGTCAATTATCAACCATGTCTTATCCTGTATGATACATTTGTTTTGTCATTTGGACAAATTTGTCAATGACTTGAACCGGTTTTGAAAATTAAATTGAAAAAAAAATGAGACATAACAAATTGGTTTTGGATTAGCATTAGCTACATGTATTAGAAATAACGAGTAATTGGAAATTAAAATAGCAAAAAGTTTTCTCACGTATTTTCGGAGTTTGACGGCAAACATTTCCATTCTTCAAATATTTCTTGTTTTTACATCGACTGATCTTGATGTTCATTTCAATATGTGAGCATAGCTGGGGTCGATCAAGCCTAGTTTCATAAGAATCTGGGCTTGAATGTCCCTAACCATTTCGCTGGAATATTTTGCACTTTTTCAGCACCTGGACGACCGATTACTAGGGTAATCAAATCTTTTGAGATCGATGTTCCCCTGACCGTCTGCCATCATTAGCGATTTGAACGCAAAGAAAAACTAAATGAAAGGACTGATAAAACTCAAAGTAGCGGTTACTTCCCTTAGCTCTAAGTTACTGCGCTATATAAAGTTGGAAATTTACTAGTTTCAAGAAAACTTCTATTTTTTTTCGATTATTTGATTATGGAACGATGAGGTCGCCGATCGCCGAGTTACGAATGTCTGCCGATATAATCGATTATCGGCGATTATCGGCCCATCACTACTGTCCGCTACTAACGCTTAAAACTGGCAGGGTGACAGCACCCCTCCAAAACCCTTTGTTTGGCTAAAACCTGACCTGAGTTATGACCCTTGGTTGATTCAGAACCAAATGGAAGTGCTTTGGCATTCACTTGTGGTTCTTTTGTTCTCAATTTTTGTGAGGAAATAGTCTACAAATAGTCTCAATGATAATAAGTGGTCAACATTATATTTTGTCTAATGAGAAGGCAGTATTCCTTGTGTTTTCCAAAACATTTATTTCAGTAAATAAGCAGTCAGCTGTTATTTATTTTAATCAGGTGAAGTGTGAGATATTAACAGTGGCTGGCCCTGTTAGTGAGAAGTTTACACAGTGTAAACAACTTAAAAAATGTTATGTTAAACTGTTATATATGCCACTGTGTCATATCAAGCCATTTATTTTTTAATGTACCTATCAACAATCTTTAACAATTACTTATGATAACAATCAAAATAATAGGGCAATAAATATTATCACAAGTAGCCATCTTAATGGCATGCGTTTTTTATGATATAAAATGGCGAAAAATATAAACATTCATACATATTATTAGTCTTATTTATCGTTATTTCAAAGCAAATATACAAAAATATTTTAAAGCTGCACTCTCACAGATTGAATGTTTTGACATCTTTTTTATGTTTGTCTTGGAATGAGCAAATTTTGCGAAAATCCATGGAAACCAGTTATATAAGACTGCTGATAAAAAATCAGATCGCAGATTTTTATATATATAAATAAGTTCAAAAATTGATATTGTATGCATTTTTCTTAAACCTTTAGTAACGGTTTAAGCCATAAAACATTAATTTTCAAACAGAAAATGAAAGTCTACAATCTGATTTTTTGTTAGCAATCTCATGTCATTGGTTTGCAGATATTTACGCAAAAATTTGCTCTTTCCAAGACAATGTTTTTTTAAAAGTTGTTAAAAGTGCAGCTTTAAGAAATACATATTTAACTTATATATTTCATCTTTCATACTACCAGTGTACGTTACTTACAGCAAAATTAATTGATACTATTATATAACATACACTACTAAAAATGTCACACACCATCATATATTTAAGTGTTTTTATTTTTTAAGATAAATTTCTTCAAAAGGTATATTTATGTTAAAAATTAAAAAATATATCTATATATCTGTACTTTTGTTTTTTTGCCACTGGAGGGGAATGAGGTTGAATTTCGGCCCATTAAAGGGCGGACATAACACTGATTAATGTTTTAGTATATAGATAACTTTTTACATATGCAAGAAGAAATCATACTTTATGACACAATCATATTAAAAATATCTCAATATCTTGTTTGAAGTATTAACCTTTTTGCACAAGGACACGCTATAAATTGCAATAAATATACTGATTAAACCAAAGTACATCCTGCAATTAAATCACACACTGTGAAAGAAAGTGTGGGGGGTGAACATGAAAAAGTTTCCCCGTCTACATACGTGTGTGGGAGGGATGAAACGTAACTGATACTTCATGCATGCTGTGGTGCTCGTGTTATAAGGCTAATAAAACTTCTTATTTTTATCTAAAATCTCCGTATAATGAGGTGTATAATATATTAAGTTAAGTTATATACATAGACTAGCTGCACATGTAGGATGAAGAATGTTTTATAATTTGAACAGGATTTGTTTTCTTATGACCAGTGTTAATTCAAGGCGGTGGATTGTTTATGCATCTATATCTACTGTCAAGTTTAAATCACAAGGTTTATTTACGCTGTGGGGTAAATTTTACCCAAGGGGTAAATATTAGTATATAAATGAAAATTACCAATAGAGTAAATAACCCCCCCCCCCCACCCCCCGGGGCAAACATATCCCATCCCTTGGGGCGGGCTTTATTTGCCCCTATGGGTAATTCATGTCATATAAAATCAATACATTGGTCTCACTGACCTTCATCTTAGAAGCATGGTAGAGTTAGGACAGTTTAACCTGGTCTACAATATAGATACTGGCGAACCATTTCTTTTATGCCATTTGTTTAAGTGCCCGCTTAAACTCCGTACACTGATTGGCCAGGTGAAGATGACCTGAGTATGCGGTAAATGATAAAACAGCAATTATCAAACTGTGCCATGCACCAGTTTGTATTTTGTTTTGAAGAAACTAGGAAAGCCTTGTGGATGGTGGAGAGGCCTAGAGGGTGGGGGAGGAAAGCGTAGAGGGTGGGGGAGAAAGCGTAGAGGGTGGGGGAGGAAAGATTAGAGGTTGGGGAAGGAAAGTGTAGTGGATTGGGGGGGGGGGGAGAAGCGTAGAGGGTGGGGAAGGAAAGTTTAGAGAGTGGTTGAGGAAAGTTTAGACAAGGAAAGGTTAGAGGGTGTGGGCGGAAAGCTTAGAGGCAGGGTGAGGGGGCTTAGGGTAAAGGGTAGGGAGGCGACCTAGAGGACGGGGGAGCCTGGATGGTGGGGGACAGGGGGTTTACACTTAAAGCCAGTCTTTAAGGGAATTCTAGAAATTTTACTGACAAACAATTGACTGGATAATGGATCATTTAATGATCAGCCAATGCCAATAAAAATATTTTTAAACAGATTAGATTATCCATGAAAACAATTTGTAAACATATAATTTTCATGGGAAATGATTACAGTATTGTCTTCTCATTACAAAGCAGTGACTAAACTTAATCACCTGTTAAACAGACATAAATTCTTCAGCAACTGCAATTTTATGATAAAACTCTCAAAAAAAAAATGAACAAATTCTCCAGATTAATCTTTTAACAGAAAAATCTGTTGTAATGTTTTGCAGATTTATGACCTAATTTATGAAATTTTCTGGAATGAAGTGTACCTGTGTTTGACCCATCGGTTCCTGACAGATTCACTGTTTTTATGCATCGCTGCATTTTGTCTGTGCAGGGACGCTGCGGTTTAATGTTTCCTTCATTAGTCTTGGCTTGTTCGCATGGGAAATTCGTAGATGGTGGATATAAAATTGGAAGTTTTTAATGATTAGGTAAGCAATTCAGCTTATAGGTAAATATTGATTTTGGGGAGAATTTTTTGGGGGGTTTTCACCTTACCCTAAATTAATCCCTTGCTTATGTTATTAAACCTGAGGGCCTTTTCAGCGTTTTTAGCAGAGACCGAAATTCTGCTACTTCCCAATTTTTGGCCAAGGATTGTATTATTATAATTCAAGCAATTCTAAATTATTCCACTCGAGTAGAATCAGAATAAAGCAAAGTCTTTTATAGTATAAGAAATATTTTCATATCTTTTCTGTCAAAAAAGTTATTTAGAAATTAATGTCACTTACTTGTTTGTTTACATCGGCTGTGACCCGTGGTGCTACCCATGTGAGAACCCCTTGGAAGTCAGGTGATTCATCACCCTGGCATTGGTTACTAAGCTGCTGAGGGCTTCCATTAAAGACCTAGTTTAAGGACTGACTGCAGAGCCTTTAACCCTTCATATAGCATATAGCATATACCCGACTCTTTCCCAAAGAGCCTCGCATTAAGACCCTGTCTTTTCTCTCCAAAATAGCCTCTGAAATTTCTATTCCATTCAATTTCTATAATTCTCGCGATTCATTAAATGATGTTTCTGAGTGATATATTTACTGCTTAACTGGTAGTTTATTCGATTTGTTTCGAAAATATTTCAAAAAGTACTCTGAGGAAACCATAACTGAAAAAAATGCTTTTTCCTCACAAAGAGGGCTTTTAAGCTTAAATTAAGCTACAGAGTAGCTAGGGTGTTTTCCCCATATATTATAAAAAGGTCCCGGTCTGGTTTATTTATTCCCATGCAGTTAAGCATCCCCTGTTTATTGCCCTTTTCTCTGTTTCAATATGATGTCTTAGTCGTAAACCTTACAGTGCTTACAAGTGCCTGCGTACTCCCGTTAAGTTAGGTGTAGGATCTATTAGTGATGGGCCGATGATCGATTATAATCGAAAATTGATCGGAAAGCTTCAAAATCGGCGATAATCGATTGTAAATTATCATAATCGATTATCGCGGAACATCAAACAAATTTATCAAGGGAGGTTACTCAGTATTCATTGACGATTTTTTTTTTGATCTTGCCGACATTTCTGCTCATTTTTCTTTGGGTACAATTCGTAAGAATGGCATGACGACATGCTGAACAATTATCCGGGTGGGAAAGCGAAATCTAAAGTCTGGCTCTTTTTTGCATTTAGAAAATCAAACCAGGACCTCCAACCAAAGAAAACCTTGACATAAGCGAGGCGTATGTTGCCTTTGCAAAAAGGCTTACGCAAAATAGGTATACAGTAACTAGATCACAGGTGATGAGCAAGAAGAGATGTAGAATGAACCCATATCTCATTGACCAGACAATATTTCTAAACAAACATTTACTGGTAGATTCATACTGGTGACTTTGAAATTTCTGATGTATACATTTCAGTTTAATGTTGTTGTTTTTTCTTTTTAACTTAAAAATATATTTTTTTTTCTGTTTTATGTTTGTTAGTTTCCTGAAAAATGAATATGTAGGTTCTATTGTTTGGTTTATATATTTAATTCAGCTTACATAGACGAAGTGATGCCCATTACCTTCAAGTATATCACTAGCAACCACTGCTCTATAATATCCGATTATAGCCGATGTCTAATCGGTTGATGGTCTCCGATTGTAACCGATTATCGATTGTAAAATTCAACCGATTGCCCATCACTAGGATCTATACAATAATTATGAAAATTATTATGATATTTTTATTGAAACACGATATGTTTATGAAGAAAAACCAAGGTTACGCCTGGAAAATTACAATCTTGATTGATACACAGGGCTAATATGGTGTCACAGAAAGGTGCCATAAAAAGCAGGTCAATTTTTTAGCCAATTTGAAATTGGAAATTATATCAGATTTGAATTTTTTTCTCTCAAACATTGCATCTTTAAGCCTTTCTGTAACTTAGGAATTTCTCAAGTACAATTACTGATTTGATTAATCAAGGAACATCTGCATGATCGGAAACATTGCTCAATCTATAATAAAATTTCATTTCATTTCAAGACTTATTGAAAATGTGGTCATAAATGTAATTTAAATTATACTGGCACTTGATTAATATATTATCAACCTTTCACCTTTTGAAGGCTTATCTAAAGTGTTGGAAGTTTCTGTATAACTTTTACAGACTCAGTTTAAGAAATATAAGCCTTATAATTTCCAGGAAATGATTTATTTCCTATATAAACTTCCTTTAATTTATTTGCCCTGCCGCGGACAGCTATTGATGCTATTTTGTGTCAACCATTATAAGGACTAGGCCTACAATACCTTGATAATAATTGTGAAAAATTAATGTACGGGTAAAAAATAGCTTTCAAAAAGAATTATATTTACAGATGCACTCTTATTCCCAAATAAGATTTACCACAATAAATAATACTGTTCAAATATTCCAAAAAGGATTAATAAATGTTGAAAACAATGGTTCTTATGAAGGATACCAAGTTTAATTTGAAAGAAATGAGCATAAAACATGGTATAAATTCCACCTCATGAGACTATAGTAGACCACAGTAATTCTTTTAGCACTCACTAATCGTTTAACGTTTTTGTGCTTTCTGCTGTTAAATTACACAGCTACAATCTTGTTATCAGAAATTAATATTTTCTACATATGCATTATTTAGTAAGTAGTTATATGAAAGGTTTATCAGTCAAAATTATGTATGTTGTACATGTGTATATATTGATTTTGAATGAGTGTCACTTTAATATTTATATATTCTTTATGCTCTAAGATAGAAATATCAAGAATGAGTGTACAACTGTACAGAAAATCCTCCATTGTTCATATAAATTATTATGACAATTAAATAATACAGTATTAGGTTTTCAACGCGGCATGTTTGTCAAATAAGTTAAATAAGTTGTTATAGATAATAGTACTATTGTTTGAATTTTTTATTGGTTTGAATTTTATGACAAGCATGACCGTGGTGATGGTTCTTAGAAGTAAGGCCAAGAGACTTCAGTTATGGTTACCATGACATTCCCAGGACTTAGGCCAAGTCAGACTTAAAATTAGTTATGGTTACAATATTTTCAGAAGTTAATAACTGGCCCCAAAAATAAAGTGATTGTTACAATGTCGTTCCCTGAGGATAAAGGCCAAAAAAATTAAATTATGTCACTATCTTAGGGGATTTGTTTTGAGTGATGAAGTTGTGCTCCAGGTGGTTTACCCACAGCACTTAGCAAAAACAGAGTTATGTCTTTGAATTAGCAAAAATTGGCATTTCTGTACAAGTTTGTGTTTTGATCCAAATTCCAAAAGTTTTTCACCCAGATCGAGTTATGAAATTTGGGGGAATGTTGTTCAGGTGAGGAAGTTTTGCACCTGCAGTCAGGTTTCCCGCTGCAAGTAGTATATCCAGAGTTATGGCCCTTGAGTAAGCAAAACTTGGCATAAATGTGTGAGCTTGTTGACCTTATAATGGCATAAGGTTCATGAACTTCTTTTGATGAACTGATGGTGAACTGTGTTGATGATTTTTTTAACAACTTGATGGACAGTTCCTGAACAGTTCGTGATCATTGATGAACAGTTCATGAACAAGTTCTCCACAGGGTAGTATCTGTCACAGGGCGGGGCTGGCGTCATGTTCCTTTGGGGGGGTTGCAATCCTGATGCGCAGTCTTTCGCTAAGACTTGGGCGCAAGCACGCTGACGCGGTCACAGGGGGTGCTCCGAATGATTGGGGGAATTAACTCGGTAGAGCCCCTGTGCCTCCTCGATTTTAGTCCCTGCTGACAGACACCGTTGGTCAGCCTTATATTGATTGAGTTTGGCTGATGTAGTTTCTAACACAGAGACTTGTTCAAGTTTTCCATTCGTTTATTTTGTGCATAAAGTTCCTTTCAACTCAGAGATAACAAATAACAAGTAACATTAATCCAATTGTGAATTCCGTATAAAAGTTTGTTTCATGTACAGTAATATGACATCTTCATATATGGCCAGACTATTCAGAAGTCTTTTGTTATGCCACTGTGGCTACGGTTATGCCACTTCTAAGAATTCAGACGTTTCCTCATTGAAAAAAAAGTCAAAAAATACAGTCTAGTTTCTCCTTTTTTTTTCCTTTTTCTTATAAAATTATCTATAAGTACCTATTTACAAAAATGTCCTCATCCAATCATAAAATGGTGGGAGGGGACATAATAAATTTAACCAATTGAAAGACCCTTAACCAAAATAAGGAAAGGGCCCTATGGCCAATTAAAACTTCTTATATAAATATGCAAATAAGATAAGAGAGTAAGACTTGTTAATTACTCTAAAAACTTTGAAGTCTAGGTGTCAGGTGGCTTACTGCACCATACAAAGAAATGTGCTAAAAGTACTGAATAAACAGTAAGCCAAAACAAGATTAAACAATTGCGAAAAACAACAATAGGGCCATCATTAAAAAAATGTTGGTTTGCGGTGCTCCGACCGACTCACTGAAATTAGCCCCGACCCAATCTTTTTTATCGCTACGGTACCACTGCCGTTTTTTGTTTTTTTTTTGGTCCCATTCGTTTCTTTGGGCCAATTTCGTGTTTGGTCCTTTGATGCTCTACAGACCAACCATGTTGTACTGCCAATCTTTAAACCCTGCAACTGCAAGGACTCTGGGAGACCCATTATTAAAAGACTTCTTAGAAATAATTAAAGTGTATCCATGTATCTGAAAAATAATAAAATGGTTCTGTCGTTGAATTATCAGTGCTGTTATCTAAAATATGCATGCCCCTTACATCAGACTGAGGGTCATACAGATTTGCCTTTGTCGTCTGTAAAAAAAATAAAAGAATAAAAATCCCTACCTACCTACCCACCCCAAAAATTGTGGGTAGGAGCACCGCAAACCAACTTTTTTTAATGATGGCCTAGTCCAGACTCAATTCATAGTATCACACTCCAAAAGAACCTAATTTCTTAAACAAAACAAAAGACAGATTAAAACTGAAATTGCAGAATACTTTTGAAATAGTTTCAAGATGTCTTTTGATACATAAAACAACAACTGGACTATTAAACAATTAGCAATTTTAGCAAAATGAAGAATTATGCATTAAAAAAAATAAAATAATTTCACCTTAAATTTGTCTTACTACAGTACATATCTCTCAAAACATCACAATTATTAGTCATTGTAACACTCATGAAATTTTTCAGGAAGGTATTTGATGTTTTGATGTTACTCATAATTATGATGCATATTAATGGAGAATGGACAAAACATTGCTTTTGTGACAAACTGCAGCATATGGGGGCATCTGTGTCCCATGGACTCATTTCTTGTTTCTTATTGTGTCGCTAAGTTAGTAATATCATGAAGTGCTTTACTAAGGTACATAGAACAATTAGAAATTAATAATACCAAAATTTCCCCATGTAATAATTGATTGCCTGTTTTATTATGAACTAAGTACCACCGTTTGAAGGCAATATGGCTAAATAATTACAATAAAACTTGTAACACAAGGTTAATTAGTTATTAAGAATACCTGACCTGTCGTTGGTTGATAGGTGCAATACATCAAAACGGTGCGGTAACTTATCATTATGATGATAATCATAACATAACATGTATATGAAAGTCATTATGTTAATTCCGCTTCTTCTTTTGTGGTAAGTTTTCTCGATATTTATACATGTGGACACCTGGCCCAATATCATAAACAAACTTAAGTCATTTCTCAAACTCGATCTCAATTAACTCATTTTACCTTAAAGTGACACTGTTTTTCAAAATCAATACATACACAAACTATGTATAACAAACATAAATTTTGACTGATAAACCTTCAACTATTTAATAAATAATGCATTTATGGAAAATATTAATAACTGATAACTAGATTGTAACCATGTATTTATCAGCAGAAAGAGTAACAATATTAAATGATTGGTGAATGCTAAAAATATCTGTGATCTACTATAGTCTCATAAGGTAGAAATAGCGTATTTTAAGCATATTTCTTTCAAATTCAACTAGGTAGCTTTCATAAGAATCATTGTTTTCGACATTTATTATGTCTCCCCCTCTCTGGGGGAGACATATTGTTTTTGCCCTGTCCGTCAGTCCGGTAGTCCGGTAGTCCGTCAGTCCGTCAGTCCGTCCGTACGTCACACTTCGTTTCCGATCGATAACTGGAAAACCGCATGACCTAGGATCACCAAACTTGGTAGGGAGGTTGGTCGTGAGGTGTAGAGGATCCCTATTGTTTTTGGGGTCACTAGGTCAAAGGTCAAGGTCGCGGCGACCCTCAATATAAAAACATTTCTGCTCAAAATCTTGAGAACGGTTTGACCTAGGTTCACCAAACTTGGTAGGGAGGTTGGTCATGAGGTGTAGAAGATCCCTATTGTTTTTGGGGTCACTAGGTCAAAGGTCAAGGTTGCGGCGACCCCCAATGTAAAAAACATTTCCGCTCAATATCTTGAGAATGGTTTGACCTAGGTTCACCAAACTTGGTAGGGAGGTTGATCATGAGGTTTAGAAAACTCCTATATTTTGGGGGGTCACAAGGTCAAAGGTCAACGTCGCTGTGACCTCTAATGTAAAAAAATATTTCTGTGCAATATCAGGAGAATGCTTTGATCTAGGTTCACCAAACTTTGAAGTGAGGTTGGTCATGATGTCTAGTTCCTATTGATTTTGATTGAAATCAGTAGGTCAAAGGTCAAGGTCACTGTGACCTTGAGGTGAAGAAACAGTTTCTGCTCAGTAACTAAAGAACGCTTGCACCCAGGAACTTCATACTTGGTATGCTTGTGGGTCATGACTAGAAGATGACCCCTATTGATTTTGGGGTCACTAGGTTAAAGATCAAGGTCACCCTGATCTTGAGGTGAAGAAACTGTTTCCGCTCAATAACTAAAGATCCTTGGGTCTAGGAACTTCATACTTGGTATGCTAGTTGGTCATGACTAGTAGATGACTCCAATTGATTTTGAGATCAGTAGGTCAAAGGTCAAGGTCACCCTGACCTTGAGGTGAAGAAACGGTTTCGGCTCTATAACTAAATAACGCTTGCACCCAGGAACTTCATACTTGGTATGCTAGTTGGTCATGACTAGTAGATGACTCCAATTGATTTTGAGATCAGTAGGTCAAAGGTCAAGGTCACCCTGACCTTGAGGTGAAGGAACGGTTTCCGCTCTATAACTAAATAACGCTTGCACCCAGGAACTTCATACTTGGTATGCTAGTTGGTCATGACTAGTAGATGACTCCTATTGATTTTGAGATCAGTAGGTCAAAGGTCAAGGTCACCATGACCTTGAGGTGAAGAAACGGTTTCTGCTCAATAACTCAAGAATGCTTACACCCAGGAACTTCATACTTGGTATGCTAGTTGGTCATGACTAGTAGATAACTCTTATTGATTTTGCGATCAGTTGGTCAAAGGTCAAGGTCACTGACCTTGAGGTGAAGAAACGGTTTCTGCTCAATAGCTCAAGAACGTTTACACCCAGGATCTTCATACTTGGTATGTCAGTTAGTCATGACTAATTGATGGCCCAAATTTCATGTCCATCATTGATTATTTCTCACCTACGACCACACAATGGGGGAGACATGCGCTTTTTCAAAAAAGCAATCTCTAGTTCATCTTTTTTTTTAAATTAAAACAATCCTCATTGGTCACATACGACCATTACCCTTAGGTTACACTAAACCAATCCTCATAGGTCACATCAAACTATTCCTCATAGATCACAATAGGGTATTTTCAGGAAAGGACCATCAGTCTTTCATTACTGCAGTTAACTGGGCATGGGTCTTAATCAGTCAATGGTAAAAAGATGAAAGAACATAAGTGATTCCAATCCTGTGATCATTTTGTCACACCTTACCCTCTGGTTACACACTTCTAGTGACTGTAGGTTACACAGAACCATTATTCAATAGTAAAAAGGTGAATGTCTTTCTTTTGTTTTTCATGAAATGTACCAGATTTAAATTAAGATTTCTTCAATATATGTATCAAACGATCCTGTATGAATAATTATACTTTTCCCTATTATGTACCATCTGGTGTGAACAAAAAAAAGCATTGTTTTAAGACAAGGACTGATGTCCTTTTCAGGACATTTGCACTCAGTAAGTTTATACAATATTAGTTGAGCTTCATTGTTAACACTTCTACTTATAGGACACATACAACCAATCCTCATTGGTCACACAAAACCAATCCTCATAGGTCACATGCAACCAATCCTCATAGGTCACATGCAACCAATCCTCATAGGTCACACTAAAGCAATCCTCATTGTTCACACCAAAGCAATCCTCATAGGTCACACAAAACCAATCCTCATTGGTCACATGCAACCAATCATCATAGGTCACATTCAACCAATCATCATATGTCAAACATAACCAATCCTCATAGGTCACACTAAAGCAATCCTCATAGGTCACATGCAACCAATCCTCATAGGTCACACTAAACAATCCTCATAGGTCACATACAACCAATCATCGAAGGTCACACTAAACCAATCCTCATAGGTCACATTAAAGCAATCCTAATATGTCACATACAACCAATCTTCATAGGTCACACTAAAGCAATCCTCATAGATCACATACAACCAATCATCATAGGTCACACTAAAGCAATCCTCATAGGTCACACTAAAGCAATCCTCATAGGTCACACTAAAGCAATCCTCATAGGTCACATGCAACCAATCATCATATGTCAAACATAACCAATCCTCATAGGTCACACTAAAGCAATCCTCATAGGTCACACTAAAGCAATCCTCATAGGTCACACTAAAGCAATCCTCATAGGTCACATACAACCAATCCTCATAGGTCACACTAAAGCAATCCTCATTGGTCACATACAACCAATTATCATAGGTCACACTAAAGCAATCCTCATAGGTCACACTAAACCAATCCTCATAGGTCACATGCAACCAATCATCAAAAGTCACATGCAGCCAATCATCATAGGACATGTGCAACCAATCATTATAGGTCACATGCAACCAATCCTCATAGGTCACATGCAACCAATCAGCATAGGTCACATGCAACCAATCATCATAGGTCACATGCAACCCATCAGCATAGGTCACATGTAACAAATCATCATAGGTCACATATAACCAGTCCTCATAGGTCACACTAAAGCAGTCCTCATATCTAACACTTAACCAATTATCATAGGTTACATTCAACCAATACTCATATGTCACATTCAACCAATCCTCATGGGTCACATACAACCAGTCCTCATAGGTTACATTTAACCAATCGTCATATGTCACAAACAACCAATTGGTCACATACATTCATTACCCTTAGGTTACACTAAACCAATCCTCATAGGTCACATCAAACTATTCCTCATAGATCACAATAGGGTATTTTCAGAAAAGGACCATCAGTCTTTCATTACTGCAGTTAACTGGGCATGAGTCTTAATTAGTCAATGGTAAAAAGATGAAAGAACATAAGTGATTCCAATCCTGTGATCATTTTGTCACACCTTACCCTCTGGTTACACACTTCTAGTGACTGTAGGTTACACAGAACCATTATTCAATAGTAAAAAGGTGAATGTCTTTCTTTTGTTTTTCATGAAATGTACCAGATTTAAATTAAGATTTCTTTAATATATGTATCAAACAATCCTGTATGAATAATTATACTTTTCCCTAGTATGTACCATCTGGTGTGAACAAAAACAAGCATTGTTTTAAGACAAGGACTGATGTCCTTTTCAGGACATTTGCACTCAGTAAGTTTATACAATATTAGTTGAGCTTCATTGTAAACACTACTCCTTATAGGACACACAAAACCAATCCTCATTGGTCACACAAAACCAATCCTGACATAGGTCACACTAAACCAATCCTCATAGGTCACATACAACCAATCCTCATAGGTCACATACAACCAATCCTCAGGTCTCACTAAACCAATCCTTATAGGTCACACTAAACCAACCCTCATAGGTCACATTCAGCCAATCCTCATAGGTCACATACAACCATTCCACATAGGTCACATACAACCAATCCTCATAAGTCACATACAACCAATCCTCATAGGTCACACTAAACCAATCCGCATAGGTCACAAACAACCAATTCTCGTAGGGACACTAAACCAATCCTCATAGGTCACTTACAACCAATCCTCATAGTTCATACTAAACCAATCCACATAGGTCACATACAACCAATCCTCATATGTTACACCAAACTATAGCGGACACAGTAGGGTATTATCGGTCATCCATTACTGCAGTTACAGTTCATGGGTCTTCATCAGTCCATGGTTAAAATAAAGAAAAAAGAAGAAAGGTGGTTCCAAACCTGTGATCAATTTGTCATACCTTACCCTCTGGTTACACTCTGCTAGTGACTGTAGGTTATACATAACCATTATTCAGTAGTTAAAAGGTGAATGTCTTTTTTTCGCTCTTCATGAAAGTGAACCAGATTTAAATTATGATTTCTCCAATATAGTAATCGTAAGATCATGACAGTATGAATAATTGTTCATCCATATATTGTACCATCTGGAGTGAACAAAACCAAACATTATTTGAAGACAAGGTCTGATGTCCTTTTCAGGACATTTGCACTCAGTATGTTTATACGATATTAATTAGCTTGATTGTAAACCTAGTCTGGTATTCTATATTGGTCTTAATTGGATCTAAGAACGATGTAGCAAATCTGATTATTGGTCAATATAAATTACTGACCTATAGAGTGAATTAAGTCAATGATGTAAGACAATAAAATTAACTTATGTAAATATTGAATAACCACTCCAGACTCAGCGAGGCTTCCGTTCACTTTTATGTTAATTTTTTTTTTTTAATTTAAAAAGATCTTAAATGCAACCTTTCTGATATATTTATGTGGTATTTTACTATAAAGTTAATGTAGCGATCCATTAAAATACAGATAGCTCAGTTACTAGTTTGTTTATTAATACATTAGCATAAAGAATAAAAAGGACATGGCTGTTACACCGACGACACATGTTTAAGGTGGTAAAAAATTAGTTATGATTCATAGCGCACCAAACATAGCGGAGAATGTTTCATTGAGAGAAATTTAAACAAAAGATGCGGTTTAACTTGTTCGGTGTAGTACTGGATATGTCTTTTGTAATTTTATTATACCTTTAAATTTGGCTACTAATGTACATTCTTATAAATTAGTTTAAATAAGTTTTGTGTTTCTATTCAACCATTCAAAATATTAGGCATATAAATATACAGGTACTGTAATCTTTCTAATTAATATTTTTCTTAGTAACTGAAGTTTTTTGCATTTAATAAATGTTATTTTAATTGTGATATTAATTATGCATTCTGATATTATTGCAAAAAATAATTAACATGCCCTTTCTTACCTGGTTTATATGACCAACATTTGCCTCTCGGGTATTTTGCCCCTGGGGTAATTTTGCAATAAAAGTGTGCATTTTGAATGAAATTTACTAAATTATAAAAATGAAGTAGTTTTTAAATTTTCAAGAAAAAATATCATATATGACCAATTAGATACTTAAATTAAGAAACTGACTTAAGACAGGAAATGACTTAAGATGCTTTATGAATCCCAGCTCTGTATCCATGCATACCAGCTCTGTATCCTAGCTCTGACATTCAATTATTATAAGTCTGTTAGAAAACGTTAAAATGTTGCTTTAAAATTGTTAGATTATTATAAAATCAGAACACAATAAGAATCAAGTTTTTTTTTTTAAATTCATAAGCTAAATGGAGTGTGCTAAATGCAATAAAAATATGAAAAAGATATTTCAGACATAAACATTGTTATGCATTAAAACATATCTGTTGCATTCTTAGAAAATTTTTGTTGAGGAATTTCATCAAAGATTTAATATAATAACTATGTTCAAGATGTAAACCTGTAAAACCTTGCATATATCGATAAAACCTCAGGGTCAGATCGAGTTTCGCATTTAGATGACCCGAAATACCAACAGGGCAAACTAACCCCTCCCCCCCCCCCCCCCGACCTCAAGACATGGTGCAAAATAATATTTTGGGAAAAACACTGGGGTAAGTTTACCCCAATGTTCATTTGCGTTTAAATGCACATTTTTACCCCAACCCCCCACCCCTCCCCTCCCGAGGGTAAATGTCATCATATAGATGGGGTAATAATTTGATGTATTTTTAAGATCATATAAAATGCATCCTGATATATCATATATGTTACCAATACACTGGTGCCGAGGGTCATAAAATGTTACAGGTAAAAATTGATGCTAATAAAATGCTGCTTATGATGTTGCTATTAATATCCTGATTAGATGACTTCAAGGGTGGATGTACATTAATTATTCCACCTGCATAATTTGAGTTATTATGGAAACTAATAGATATACTTCAAAAGATATATGTCGTTATTTATTTTCATCTATTATTTATTTTCAGGAACCTGAGGTGAACATTACTGACCATTGTGAAGCAATGATATGGTCCAGCACCACAGCAATAGAAACTTGAGGTGAGCATTTGTTTGATTTTAGTGATGTTTTTCAATTGTGTTCAGAAGTTGAAGATGAAGTGAATTTTACTAAAATCTTTGGTTGAATAATATGAATATAGTAGGGGTGGGGGATCATGTTATATTACTAAGTATTGGAGGGGATAAAATTTACAGTTAAATAGAAACTGCATATTTTCCAAGAAACGTTTAAGAGATGGGAGCCTATATTATGGTTATAATGGCAGCTGCAGCTTAGTAAATATAGAGTAACATACATGTAAGGTTGAAATGGTGCAAGCTGTTGTCATCAATTGAGTATAATGTCAAGGTGATATGAATAAGCAGTATAAAATAAGACACACATATGTGGTGCTGGTGTACTAAAACTAATCTTGATGCATGGGGTCTAAAATTTATCTTGATGCAAGGGGTCTTTATTTTATCTTGATGTAAGGCGTCAAAAATTTATCTTGATGTAAGAGTCTAAAATTTATCTTGATGTAAGGTCCTAAAATTTATCTTGATACAAGGGGTCTAAAATTTATGATGCAAGGGTTCTAAAAAAATTCTTGATGCAAGGGGTCTCAAATGTATCTTGATGTAATGGATCTAAAATGTATCTTGATGCAAGGGGTCTAAAATGTATCTTGATGCAAGGGGTCTTAAATGTATCTTGGTGTAAGGGGTCTAAAATGTATCTTGATGTAAGGGGTCTAAAATTTTCTTGATGCAAGGGTTCTAAAATGTATCTTGGTGCAAGGGGTCTAAAATGTATCTTGATGCAATGGGCCAAAAATGTATCTTGATGCAAGGGGTCTTAAATGTATCTTGATGCAAGGGGTCTAAAATGAATCTTGATGCAAGGGGTCTAAAATGTATCTTGATGCAAGGGGTCTAAAATGTATATTGATGTAAGGGTCTAAAATTGATCTTGATGCAAGGGGGCTAAAATTGATCTTGATGCAAGGGGTCTGAAATTTATCTTGATAAATGCATCTAATTTATCTTGATATGCGCAGTTACCAAAATTTAGACTTTCGAAATAACAGGCTGAAAATCTTTTTATCAACATTAGCCCTAGCTGTTTTTAAAAAAAAGTCAAAAATGTATGGGCTTGTAGGTCTGGCAGAAAGCTATTTAGTGGAAAATTCCAGTCTATTTTGAGACTCAAATTGACCTTCATTTTACAAATGTAGGTTCATTTCTTAAATTCCTGTTTAAAATTGCAGCTGCAACAATTGTGAAACAATGTTTATAAAAAAATGTTTTGCTCTGACCCTTAAAACTTAAATAATCACAACAAAAAAGCATTGATTTGTTTACAAATAAAGAAATTAGCCTTTATAAATGAGGTTTTCAATAAATACCTGGCCACAAATTCCTCAATTAAAAAAGCTCTTCAAGTCAGTAAACAAATATACAAATCATAGGCTTTTTTTATTTTTAAAGTCAAATGAGTTAAACTCAAAAATTCATTAAAATCAATACTTCTTTGTACATCTATTTGATGTAAAACTTAGATTTATTGTGCCCCTCAAAATATTAGGAGGAATTAAGATAATTTCTAAATGCAGTAAGCATATCCCAAACTTTTTAATCACATTCAAAATCAATAAACATGTGAACTCTTATGCAGTAACTATCTGTCAAATATTATTTTTTTGGTGAACATGGTGGGCGGTGTGTGTGGGGGGGGGGCAGAAAGTACTCTTGCACTTTTCATCTCAGATGTATTGTTAAGATAATATCTGGAAATTAGGCCATACTAACTTGATTTTATGTTTATCATTATCTCAAAATCGAGATGTAACCAGACTGAATATTCAGCTTTTTTGTCAAGCAAGTAAACAATTATAATGTCCAGAGTTCTGGTCAAGCAAAGAGACCAGACAAATGTCCAGTTTTGCCAGTCAGCAAATAAACAGACTGTATGTGCAGTGTTCTGGTCAGCAAATACACAGACTGTTTGTCCCGTGTTCTGGTCAGCAAATAAACAGACTGTTTGTCCAGTGTTCTGGTCAGCAAATAAACAGACTTTATGTCCAGTGTTCTGGTCAGCAAATAAACAGACTGTATGTCCAGCGTTCTGGTCAGCAAATAAACAGACTGTATGTCCAGTGTTCTGGTCAGCAAATAAACAGACTGTTTGTCCAGTGTTCTGGTCAGCAAATAAACAGACTGTATGTCCAGTGTTCTGGTCAGCAAATAAATAAGAGTATTGTCCAGTTTATATGAATAATCATCGCAGCTATTAGAAATAACATATTTAAAGTCTTGTTAATGGTAACCCTTCTGCCTTCATAGAATTAAATGCTCAAGACTGTCAAATATTTCTTAGATATTGTCTTAATCTTATAATTATGTCTCCCCCTCTCTGGGGGAGACATATTGTTTTTGCCCTGTCCGTCAGTCCGGTAGTCCGTCAGTCCGTCCGTACGTCACACTTCGTTTCCGATCGATAACTGGAAAACCGCATGACCTAGGATCACCAAACTTGGTAGGGAGGTTGGTCGTGAGGTGTAGAGGATCCCTATTGTTTTTGGGGTCACAATGTCAAAGGTCAAGGTCGCGGCGACCCCCAATATAAAAAACATTTCTGCTCAAAATCTTGAGAACTGTTTGACCTAGGTTCACCAAACTTGGTAGGGAGGTTGGTCATGAGGTGTAGAAGATCCCTATTGTTTTTGGGGTCACTAGGTCAAAGGTCAAGGTCGCGGCGACCCCCAATGTAAAAAACATTTCCGCTCAATATCTTGAGAATGGTTTGACCTAGGTTCACCAAACTTGGTAGGGAGGTTGATCGTGAGGTTTAGAAAACTCCTATATTTTGGGGGGTCACAAGGTCAAAGGTCAACGTCGCTGTGACCTCTAATGTAAAAAAATATTTCCGTGCAATATCAGGAGAATGCTTTGATCTAGGTTCACCAAACTTTGAAGTGAGGTTGGTCATGATGTCTAGATGATCCCAATTGTTTTGGGGGTAACAAGGTCAATAGTCAAGGTCGTGGTGACCTTCCATGTAAAAATCATTTGCGTGTAATATCTTTATGTCTCCCCCATTCATGGGGAGACATATTGTTTTTGCCCTGTCCGTCAGTCAGTCCATCAGTCTGTCAGTCAGTCAGTCAGTACGTCACACTTCGTTTCCGCCCAATAACTATAGAACTCTTAGACCCAGGAACTTCATACTTGGTATGCTAGTTGGTCATGACTAGTAGATGACCCCTATTGAATTTGGGGTCACTAGGTCAAAGATCAGGGTCAACGTGACCTTGAGGTGAAGAAACGGTTTCCACTCAATAACTAAAGATCCTTTGGGTCCAGGAACTTCATACTTGGTATGCTAGTTGTTCATGACTATTAGATGACTCCTATTGATTTTGAGATCAAAAGGTCAAAGGTCAAGGTTACCTTCAGGTAAAAAATGTTATGTTGGCAGTGACCTTAAGCTTAAAAATGGTTTCTGCTCAATAACTAAAGAAAGCTTGTACCCAGGAACTTCATAGTTGTTCATGACTAGTAGATGACTCCTATTGATTTTGAGATCAGTAGGTCAATGGTCAAGGTCACCGTGACCTTGAGGTGAAGAAACTGTTTCCGCTCAATAACTAGAGAACGCTTGCAACCAGGAATTTCATACTTGGTATGCTAGTTGGTCATGACTAGAAGATGACCCATATTGATTTTGAGATCACTAGGTCAAAGGTCAAGGTTGCCATGACCTTGAAGTGAAGAAAAAGTTTCCGCTCAATAAATAAAGATCCTTTGGTTTCAGGAACTTCATACTTGGTAAGCTAGTTGTTCATGACTAGAAGATGACCCCTATTGATTTTCAGATCAAAAGGTCAAAGGTCAAGGTTACCTTCAGGTAAAAAATGATACGTTGGCGGTGACCTTAAGCTTAAAAATGGTTTCTGCTCAATAACTTAAGAACGCTTGTACCCAGGAACTTCATTCTTGGTACGCTAGTCGGTCATGACTAGTAGATGACCCCTATTGATTTTGAGATCAGTAGGTCAAAGGTCAAGGTTGCCATGACCTTGAGTTGAAGAAATGGTTACCGCTCAGTAACTAAAGAACACTTGCACCCAAGAACTTAATACTTGGTATGCAAGTTGGTTATGTAGATGATCCCTATTGATGTTGTGATCAGTAGGTAAAAGGTCATGGTCACGATGACTGTGAGCTGAAAAATGGTTTCCGATCAATAATTGAATAACGCTTGCGCCCAGGAACTTCATACAATGCAAACTTCGTTTACATTTTCCATGATTAATCAACAACACTTTCTTCTCTTCACTATTTAATATAATCGAATAAACCAAACTTCACTGTTGGTTTGTCTCCAGTCCAAAGTTACAAATTTCATGTCCATCATTTATTTTTTCTCAGCTACGACCACACAATAGGGGAGACAAGCGCTTTTTCAAAAAAGCAATCTCTAGTTAGATTATAAATACATTACTTATCTGGCAGTTCATAACATTACTTTAATTAAACACATTTTTTTCTAACATTTTCTGCCTAATTCATGTTCAAATTCTTCATAGCCAGATTCAATGTGTCCTTTTTACCCTCAGCACCCTGTCCCTTTTCTGCAGCACCCTGTCCCTTTTCTGTAGCACCCTGTCCCTTTTCTGTAGCACCCTGTCCCTTTTCTGCAGCACCCTGTCCCTTTTCTGCAGCACCCTGTCCCTTTTCTGCAGCACCCTGTCCCTTTTCTGCAGCACCCTGTCCCTTTTCTGTAGTACCCTGTCCCTTTTCTGCAGCACCCTGTCCCTTTTCTGCAGCACCCTGTCCCTTTTCTGTAGCACCCTGTCCCTTTTCTGTAGCACCCTGTCCCTTTTCTGCAGCACCCTGTACCTTTTCTGCAGCACCCTGTCCCTTTTCTGCAGCACCCTGTCCATATTCTGCAGCACCCTGTCCCTTTTCTGCAGCACCCTGTCCCTTTTCTGCAGCACCCTGTCCCTTTTCTGCAGCACCCTGTCCATATTCTGCAGCACCCTGTCTTTTTTAAATCCTGCCTAAACCTCTAACAGTCCGTATACCTATTATATTTACAGTTTACTCTAGTGTCAAAATTATGTATATTTATTATTTTTATACTCATTTCTGAAAATTGAGTCTGTCAAACAAAAGGGCACAGCAGGGTGTAGTAAAAAAAATAAAGAAGCAGGGTGCCGGAAGAAAAGGGCAGTGAGGTGCCCCACCCTGCTTTTTATTTTTAGGTCTAACTGGAGCACTTGTGAATAAATAATTACATACAAATATAGATTATATTATTTAAACATGAAAAATAGGCTTGAACGTTTCTTGACTTTGCTTTGATCATGTTAGGAAATTGGAACATATATGACACTTACCAAAAATTATTTTGGGATGCCCTCAGTTTCCAGTGGGGTGATTCCAGATAAAAATACGCCCACACATAAAAAAATGTAGGAAGATTTATGAATGGCAGTTTGGAGGGAGGTATTTATAATTACTGACTGGAATAATCATCAATGGATCGTGGGTGGGGGAAATAGTTTACTTGAGGCTCCGTGAAGAGGAGATATTGTTACGGAAATAATTATCCAGGAATTATCAAGGAAATGTTTTAGAGAACAATTTAAGTCTCTAAGTAATAAGTATTAAGTGATTGTTTACATTAAGTAACTATGTAATGTACTTTAATACTGTGCAATTTTTTTACCATTACTTGTGCAGCAAAGTCGCAGTTTTTGCATGTGTGGTATAATATCAATTATTCAATGCTGGGAAATAATGCTAATTAAGTTCTTCAATGAATCAACTTCTGCTTATGCTTAAATCAAATGTAAAAAAAATCAAAAGGAACTTATAATTATTGTTAGTTTGCTGACCAGAAAGCCCCACATAAGTACATGTATTGTTTATTTGCTGACCAGTAATGTGGTCATAAATATTGTTTTTTTTGCTGAACAGAAAGCTGGACATAAGTATTCTTTATTTGCTGACCATGCAGAAAGATGGGCATAAGTATTCTTTATTTGCTGACAAGAAAATTGGGCATAAGTATTCTCAGGGGCGGTGCCAGGATTCTACGTTAGAGGGGGAATACCTTAGGGGAGTACCCTAAGCAGGGGGGGGTTGGGGGTCCTCCCTTAAGATCAATTTAACAATTTCCAGTCCAAAATGGTGCATTTTGGGCATATATTATTACTTTTCTTCTCTCATATATTGAAATAAAAAGTAAACTTGGACGATTTAAGGGGGGGGGGGGGGGCACCGTGTGCTTGTTTATTTTCTGACCAGAAAGCTGGACATAAAGTTTGTTTATTTCCTGACCAGTTTATTTGCTGACCAGAAAGCTGGACATAAGTTAGATTCTTTATTAGCTGAACAGAAAGCTGGCCATGGTACTGTATTGTTAATTTCCTGACCAGTTTATTTGCTGACCAGAAAGCTGGACATGGTACTGTATTGTTAATTTGCTGACCAGTAAGCGGGACATAAGTTTTGTTAAAATGTTGACCAGAAAACTGGACACATGTGTTGTTAATAGGTCTGCCACGATACGCCAAGACCGTATCGCGGTATATCGCGATACAAGAGCAGCGTATCGCGATACATACCGCGATATTTTTGTGTATTAATAATATTGTTTCGAATTGGAACATTTTTATTCAATACAGAAAACTGCTTAAACAATTCATAGATATGATGATATCATATGTTGACTAGAACATATCTAACTATTAACAAATGAACCAAACACAACAATAAAACCTCACGGAGTTCAAAACTTCTGTATCATTTCTGTCCTTAACTTTGTACTAGAAATATGTAAACAATTAACACATAGTTAATTAATTAGACTGTCTCAAGTCCTTCGTCACATTTCTGACAGTTTTTCTTACAAAAGAGTAACATGTCTACAAGATCTGAAGCTAGGCAAGATCTCTGGGCGGTAACTATATCTCCCGCTGTGCTGAACACGCGTTCGGATGGTACTGACGTCGCTGGGATGCAAAGCCAGCTTTAACTAGATTGGCAAGTAAAGGATAGTAGAAGCAATGCTCCTTCCACCAAACAAGAGGATCCATTTCAATTTTTATTGGTTGGACCATTTTGTAAACAATATCGATCCGGAGACCCGGGTTTTAGGGATATTGCAAGCGCCTAGTCATGACTGGAACAGGAAGTAATCGATTATTGAATCTGCACACGTCATTTTTTTCATAATTCAAATTATGAAAAGACCGATAAGTTTTGAAAATTGAATTTAAATGGAAAAAAAAACCGGTACGCTAATGTTGTACCGCGGTACGATTTTTTTTTGCTTCGTACCGCGAAGTAGACTGGTATACCGGTATATCGTGGCAGCCCTAGTTGATAATTTGTTGACCAGAAAGCTGGACATAAGTATTGTTTACTTGCTGACAAAACAGCTGGACATTCATTCTGTTTATTTCCTGACCAGAAAGCTGGACATACAGTCTTGTTTAATTGCTGAGCAGAAGCTTGACATATACAGTACACTCAATGAGTTAGACCCACTTTCCGTTTCCCTCGGCGGATTTTCGCTATCCTGGCCAACACAATGAATTTATCGACTGTCCGCATTCCTCAGAGTTAGAATTTAAGGCCCTCGGAGGGTGATCAATCGACCGAAGAATAACGAGTGCGGCGTTCCTCGGAGGGGTTAACTCCGCGAAACTCTGCGGACACTTGATAAGAATCTACGCTAAAGTTATTTTTTTTTTGTTAAAATTTTTAAACGATTATGACAGCTCCAGCCTCCAGTAAATTGCTATTATTATTTTTCCTCTGCCCGTTTTGCATGAAGTTAGCTTACCACAAGAATGCAGTCGTATTTCACTAGTTGCACATGCATCTTAAAAACGTGTTTTTGCTAATGACTTAATACATTGATAAACACATTACACCCGAGAAAGGCTAGGTTACACATTTTCAGAAAATCAGGAGGTCAAACACACGTTCAAAGTTCACAGCGCATGGTTGAAGGCCTTCTTGCCTCTTTTTCTGTGGAAAATTCCATTAAACGTCATAGCTATTTTTAACCACCAATAATAAATAGTATATTCCACATTGTATTGATCACGCGCTTGACCTCAGAGGTCATGGTCAGAATCATGTAAAATGTCGGCTGCTTTATGATGCAATACAATTAGTGACAATACTTTAATGATTCAATGTTTATTATTCGAGATAATATTCAATTGGCTTTTACAGACACAAATACAAATAACACGTTGGTAAGAATCTTTTGCAATTAACAATGTGCATAAGCATAAGAATAAATAACTTCTAAACAAGAATGTTTTCTTGCTTATCTGATTAGACTTGGAGTCCCGCCGCGGGATCATAAAATCGGACGATTTCCAACGCTTTCGTTCATATTATACTCGGCGGTGAGCCAGCCACTCGGAGGAACTTGGGGGGATTTTAGCAAGTGCAACAGTTTTACCCTTGGAGGAAACGAGGAAAGTGGGTCTTACTCTTTGAGTGTACTGTAAAAAGCTGGACATACAGTCTTGTTTAATTGCTGACCAGAAAGCTGGACATAAAGTCTTGTTCAATGGCTGACCAGAAAGCTGGACATACAGTCTTGTTTAATTGCTGACCAGAAAGCTGGACATACAGTCTTGTTTAATTGCTTCCCAGAAAGCTGGACATACAATCTTGTTTAATTGCTGACCAGAAAGCTGGTCATACAGTCTTGTTCAATGGCTGACCAGAAAGCAGGACATACAGTCTTGTTTAATTGCTGACCAGAAAGCTGGACATACAGTCTTGTTCAATGGCTGACCAGAAAGCTGTACATACAGTCTTGTTTAATTGCTGTCCAGAAAGCTGGACATTCAGTCTTGTTTAATTGTTGACCAGAAAGCTGGGCTGTATATAAAGTCTTGTTTGATTGCTGAACAGAAAGCTAAACATACAGTTTTGTTTAATTGCTGTTCAGAAAGCTGAACATACAGTCTTGTTTAATTGCTGACCAGAAAGCTGGACATACAGTTTTGTTTAATTGCTGTACAGAAAGCTGGACATGCATTCCATTTATTTGCTGACCAGAAAGCTGGACATACACTCCTGTTTGTCCTGGTTGTTGTGCAGAATGGTAGATACTTATTTAAGTTTAATTGCTGACCAGAAAGCTTGACATACAGTCTTGTTTAATTGCTGACCAGAAAGCTTGACCTCCAGTCTAATACAATTGCTGACCGGAAAGATAAGATATTCAGTTTTGTTTAGTTGCTGAGCAGAAAACTGGAGATATAGTCTGTTTATTTGCTCCATTTGTCAAAGACGATGCATTTGTAATATATTTGTCTCTAAGGGTCTAACATGTTTCTAGAACAACAATTTATTTCTCATACTTTAGCCCATGTTCCTTAATAATCATGTTAAATGTTTATAAAACAGCGTCTATCGACATGAGGAAATCAGATTCTTCTAAAAAATGGACAAGCAATATGACTGTTTGCATTATTAAGAATCCATGTAAAAGCATAGTACGCTCAGAGAACAAAGTCTTGCGTCACGTCATGTCTCGATCCTAACATTAACTGCTCTACCGGATAATTGCAGGCCATTCACATTAAAGTATCGGTTATTGGAAAATCATGGACAGTGCAGCGTGGGGTGGTGGGTAGAGATGGAGCGCGTCATCACTGTCATCGCCATTGCCCACACAAGGTTAATTCACACTCTCATCAATACATGTTCCTGTCAGGGTATAAATGGCATTATTGGTGAAAAAGAGTAGAAAAAATGTAAACCGTGAATGGAACAATGAGTATCGAAGACTGGTTGCCCTTTAAAGTCTATGTTGAGGGTTTATCTTTTGTTCTTTTACAACACATATTTGTATATGTAAAAGGTCTATATAGTATGGTGTTGGCGGGGAGGCGGGGGAGGGGTGTGTAAAAGTGTTATTATCAACAAGTGTTGAAGCTATTTTGGTGTAGATAATTATTGTTGATGTATTGCCGAATTCATTGTTTAGTGAGGTAAAAATAAGCAATGATAAATACTACTTAAGAAGAAGTGTTTTAGCTATTTTGGTGTAGGTAATGGTTGATGAAATGGGGATTTCATTGTTTAGTGAGGTATAAATACGCAATGATAATTATTACTTATGAAGAAGTGTTGAAGTTATATTGGTAGGTTTTTTTTGCTGCAGGTTTTTGTTATGTTATAGTTACTGTATGGCCCTTGAGTTATTGAAAATGTACCCTAACACTTCGGAGTGGGTGTATATAATTTCATTAACAAGGAATGTGGTTTTGGGTAACTGTTTTGTAACATGTTGTAAAGGGCAATGTTCAATAACTAGCTTGTAAGTTAATAGAGTTGCAATTTACTTGTGCACTAGTTATTGAATACTTAAGCTCCACCTACTGGTTACCGTACTTATATTGGAGTAAATGAAGAATGTCATCAAAGGAAATATTCTGATACAGAGTTCAACATTTACTTATGCAGTTTTGAAAAAAAGGGCATGCATATATGTTAACAAAGTTCTGTCAGTGAGTTGGTAGGTAGGCCGGGTCTTGTTTGCAGATAACTTGAGAACGGTTTGACCTAGGACCATGAAATGTCAGTGGTAGGTTGTCCTTGACTGGTGCTGCGCATGACCCCTATTGTTTCCGAGGTCAGTAGTTCAAAGTTTGAAATGTTTGTTAAGACTTTCTGCAGCCATTAATAGTCACTGTGTTTCTTCTTTAAACTCCATTATTCAAGCTTCTACAAGTTTCTGACAATGGCGCTTCAAGTGGGCATCAGTGTAACATCAGAAGATTTAGGTCAAGTTCGATATTGGGGCTTGTGGGGTCAAGGTCACTGTTACTAAAAATAGAAAAACAGTTTCCGGACGATAAATCATAAAAGGCTTGACAGATTTGAACAATTTTTGGTACACAGGTGTAACATCAGAAGATACAGGTCAAGTTTGATATTGGGGCTGGTGGGGTCAAGGTCAAGGTCACTGTTACTAAAAATAGAAAAACGGTTTCCGGACGATAACTCATGAAAGGCTAGACAGATTTGAACAATTTTTGGTACACGTGTAACATCAGAAGATACAGGTCAAGTTCAATATTGGGGCTGGTGGGGCCAAGGTCAAAGTCACTGTTACTAAAAATAGAAAAACGGTTTCCGGACGATAACTCATGAAAGGCTAGTTTTTCTTGTTAGCAGTGTAACTTCTAAATTACTCAACAGATTTAAATAAAACAATACATGCATGATAAAAGAAGATGCAGTGTGCAGTAACCTTGGAGATATGTCCTCTTTTCAAAGGAATGGTTTGCCATTCCTGTGTCCAGGTGGCATTTGGGGGTAATCGTCACTCCTGTGACAGCTCTAGTTTACGATGTTTTAATCTTGTTACTTTCCTTCTTCATTAGCACTGTTGTAGCTAGGCTGAGTGGGGATGGCCAACCTTCCATTATGAAATGTTCTATATTTGACTTAAAGTTGTCAAAAGCATACTTTATATAATAATAAGAGCCAAAACAATAATAATAATGTGCATCTGACTAAGTGTTGACCATTTTTCTTGTTCATAAATAGCAATATTTTAGACCACAGGTGGTCAATTTTCTGTTCAGAAATCTATATATGTTCTATAATTGTCAACATCATGTTGTATTAATAGCAAAAAAAAATAAAAAAAATAAAAGGGTATGAAGTGTTTACAGTCATGTGTTCATGAATGGTAAAGCCGGACAGATTCTCATTTAATCATTTAAAGAAAGCTTCTAACGAAAATGACGGCAAAAGTTAATTTGGTATAAGTGAAAAGAGAAGCAATTTATCTGCACACAAATTATTGAACAATTAAGCTTGACCTAATTGTAACCAATTAAGTTTGTACCTCTAGAGGCATACTCCAGTATGCACCCGAGTACAAATCAATTTTGGCTCCAGTGCTTAAAAAAGAAAATTTGTCAATTAATGTATATACTAGTGATGTTCAGATGATCGATTAGAATTGAAAACTGATTGGTCGAGCCAGAAATCGGCAACTGTCGATAGTATTGTGTCATAACCGATCAATTCATCCGGCAAGTTTGGTTTCGACTTTCCAAGTTTTTCCTCTTTGGGTTCATGTTTGGGAAGTGTTCACCTGAGTTGTTATCGTTAACAATATGGCCGGCAGTATCAACAACACTAAATAACTTTGAACATAGATATAACATAAGCATAGTTAACAATTATCAGTTTTTGTACAAGAATAAAACTAAAATTGAAATATTGTCATAAACCGATTCTACTATCGATTATCAGTTACTTGAGTGGCACCGATTATCAGTAGTTCAACTGGAATTGATTCCCAACACTAAAGTATATTCTGCTTAATATATTGTATGGTATACAACTGCTTCAAAATGATTCTTCATTACTGTATTTATCAAAAAGTTCCTACCTCATATTATATGTTGAGACAAACTCTAAACAAACCTTCACTTGCCGAAGGCTCACTCGAGTATATGGGCGTTCAATTCAAAATGCGTCAGTTTACACTCCTGCCATTGTCACATTGGAGAAAAAATGAAATGTTCAATAATTAGCATGTGGTTTAAGTAAGTAGAGTTGGAATTTATCTGCATGCTAGTTAATAGTTAAGCTCTTCCTCCTGGTTACCGCTCTGATATTGTTAGTGTGTAACAAAAGCAAAGAAATTAGGACCCTCATACATTGTATAGTAGTAATTTGTCAGCTATTGAATAAAAGGGGCTAATGTTAAAGAAGGTCTGTCAGTGAGGTGGTAGGTACTGTATACTGGGACTTGTCTACAGATAACTTGAGAACAGTTTGACCTAGGACCATGAAACGTCAGTAGTAGGTTGTTCTTGACCCGTGCTGCGCATGACCCCTATTGTTACTGAAGTCAGTAGTTCAAAGTTTGAAACGTCTGTGCAACCATTAATAGTCACTGCGTTTCTTCTTAAGACTCCTTTATTCAATTGTATACATGTTTATGACTAAGAGGCGCTTCGAGAGGGCATCTGTTGTATAAAAAACATGGTTTCAGTCTTGTACCTTACCTTGTTCATTAGTGCTGTTGTAGAATCGCAAGTCACAGTGGCCAACATTCCGATATAGATTTCTATATATACATGTATCATATTATCATATTATTGTCAACATCTTAGTATGATATAAGAGCATATGTTCCTTCTGAGCCAAAGCATCACTATTGAATGCAGTTGCATGGGTGTTGGGAGTATTTTTTCACAACAATCCATACATTGATAAATTCAACTGAATTAAGGTTTAAAAAGTTGAGTGAATTCTTTACAAGTATTTTTTTGTTTATTTTAATCAGCATTGGAAACGTGCATGTAAAGTGATGTGAAAGGTATGATTATAATTACATTTTCTTTGTTGGTATTTTATTTATGGTATGTTAAATCTTGTCAGATTTCGCATCGTTTTTTAATTAACATTTTTTACTTTTGCCTAGTCCTTTGTGTTGATAAGACTGACGTTCATATTGTATAACATGCAAGGAGATATGATGGCATTGTTTATTCCAATATTGCTTCAATTGGATTAGCCCGACGTCATTTGACCAATGATATACGATGTTACAAATTTCAGCTATTCTTTTATACAAACATTTGTTGTGTGTCGGTTACATTTCTCAATTAAATAAAATTCAATTGCAGAAGATAATGCTATTTTAATCGTGATGAACAATTATTTTAAATGTAAATATAAGTATTGATCACATTTTTTCTTGCATTATGCTGTACGAAAGCAGTAGGACAAGCGAGTAAATTACCAAGAAGCACTAGCGCGCTTCATAATTTGCTTGTTTGCCCTACTGCGTTCATACATCATAAACGCAAGAAAAAATGATATCAATCCTTAAATATTAGTATCCAAGTGAATTTTCAGTATTAAGAACAATTTCGCAGCCTAACTTAATATAACTTTGTGCAAGAAGCAACACCCACTTGTGTGTTTATATCACTAATCAACTGCCGATGTATTTTAATCTAACCACTTCTATCTGTATTCTATCTGGTCAACATTATATTTTGTCCAATCTATTTATTTAAGTAACTCAGCAGTCAGCTGATATTGTTTTTAATCAGGTGAAGCAGTAGATATGAACAGTGGCTTTCCCAGGTAGAGGGTTAGAATAAGACAATATCATTAAGAATACAACCTACATTTTCAGCCAATTAAAATTGCAGATAGGCAAGCAATCTAGAAATGGGCTTATTCATGAGGAATTTAAACTTTCGAAGATGACTTTTGAGGGTGTTTAAATGTCATGACCTTATAATAGTACCATACTTGTGAAAAAATAATCTGAAGACAGATTTTCCAGAAAGGTTACGAGGGAAGAAGTACAGTAAAAACTAATTGGTAATTTTGTTTATACTTTTCTGCGCTAATTAAATTTACTATTGAATCAGTTCGCTGGGAAGTAATGAAATGCGATTTTTACAGATGTGTCAGCCTATACTGTTACATCCTTATGTCAATTATTTGTCATTTTATGATAAATTTTAGGTTAATAAATTCACCAGAGCTGAAATTATAATTTTTATGTGAACATGTTTATTCATTGGTGTGTTTTATGAAACTATTTCAGGTTAAGTGTCTTCAAGGTGCTGTCCATTAACATAGATTTAATACGAAACATTACTTTATCTCTCGCATTCTTGTGGTTTTTTTAGTGTTTTCTTCCTCTTTTTTGGACCGAAATCCAGCCCTATTTTGCTACTGAAAATTATATATTTTTCCATGCTGTGGTAAAAATATTATATATTTTCCCTTGCCAAAGTAAACAAGTATATATTTTCCCCTGCCGAGGTAAAAAAAGTATTTATTTCCCCTGGTGAGGTAAAAAAGTATGTATTTCCCCTGGTGAGGTAAAAAAAGTATGTATTTCCCTTGCTGAGGTAAAAAAGTATTTATTTCCCCTGGTGAGGTAAAAAAGTATGTATTTCCCCTGGTGAGGTAAAAAAAGTATTTATTTCCCCTGCCGAGGTAAAAAAAGTATTTATTTCCCCTGGTAAGGTAAAAAAAGTATTTATTTCCCCTGGTGAGGTAAAAAAAGTATTTATTTCCCCTGGTGAGGTAAAAAAAGTATGTATTTCCCTTTCTGAGGTAGAAAAGTATATATTTCCCCCTGCTTAGGTAAAAATATCCATTTAAAAAGAAAAAAAAAATCTTTTCTTTTTCGAGGAGCATTGGCCTCTTAACCTTTTGCAATTGTAGCAATTATTATACAATTTTATATATATATACAATTTGATCATAAAAATCCAATGAATTTAAAATGATAATACATTAAAATTGCCTTTTGTGATACTGTGGCCGCCTGTAATTATGACTTAAATTAAACCAGAATTTTTAATTTGTTTTTGTGTCGCCTGAAAAGACGACATAAAGGGGTTACTTTTGTCGGCGGCGGCGTCAGTGGCGGCGGCAGCGGCGTCCGCATCCCATTTTCGCTTGTCCGGGGTATATCTCCTAAACTATTAGTTGTATCAACTTGAAATTTCATATGTACATAGATCTAATTGAGGGCAAGTGCAGTGCACAAGAACTGTTACTCTTGCTTCCATATTTTTAGAGTTATTGCCCTTTGTTATTTTTCATGCTTAAAGTTTTGTCCGGGGCATATCTTGTAGAATATAAGAGTTATCAACTTGAAACTTCATATGTAGATAGATCTCATGGAGGGCAAGTGCAGTGCACAATAACAGTAACTCTAGCTTTCTTAGTTTTAAAGTTATTGCCCTTTGTTAATTTTCATGCTTAAAGTTTTGTCCGCGGCATATCTTGAAGAATATAAGAGGTATCAACTTGAAACTTCATAGCTAGATAGATCTCATTGAGGGCAAGTGCAGTGCATAAGAACCGTTACTCTTGCTGCCATAATTTTAGAGTTATTGCCCTTTGTTAGTTTTGTCCGGGGCATATCTTGAAGAATATAAGAGGTATCAACTTGAAACTTCATAGCTAGATAGATCTCATTGAGGGCAAGTGCTGTGTACAAGAACCGTTACTCTTGCTGCCATATTTTTAGAGTTATTGCCCTTTGTTAATTTTCTTGCTTAGGTTTTGTCCGTGGCATATCTAGTAAACTATAGGAGGTATCAACCTGAAACTTATTCCGTAGGTATATCTGATTGAGGAAAAGTGCAGTGCACAAAAACCGTTACTCTTGCATCTATATGTTTAGAGTTATTGCCCTTTGTTAATTTTCATGCTTAAAGTTTTGTCCGGGGCATATCTTGAAGAATATAAGAGGTATCAACTTGAAACTTCATAGCTAGATAGATCTCAGCGAGGGCAAGTGCAGTGCACAAGAAACGTTACTCTTGCTGCCATATTTTTAGAGTTATTGCCCTTTGTTAATTTTTATGCTTAGGTTTTGTCCGTGGCATATCTCGTAAACTATAGGAGGTATCAACCTGAAACTTATTCCGTAGGTATATCTGATTGAGGGAAAGTGCAGTGCACAAAAACCGTAACTCTTGCATCTATATGTTTAGAGTTATTGCCCTTTGTTAATTTTCAAGCTTAAATTTTGTCCAGGGCATTTCTCGAAAACTATAAGAGTTATCAACTTGAAACTTTATAGATAGATAGATCTTATTGAAGGGGATCGCAGTTGAAAGTTAAATGGCAACATTATTGTCTATAAATAAATAAAATGCCAATCGAACAGCTATAATGTCGACAGTAAATAATTCGTCAGGCGACACATCGGACTCACGGAGTTCTAGTTTAATTAATTATTCAGTTGACAATCAAAAATTAGAATGGAATTCATTTGATCTGTGGTAAAAGTTAGTCTGATTTTCCAGGAAAACTGTCAAGGTGTTGTCATATATAGTGTTGGTGTCATCCTATTTTGTAGTTTGTCACAGTATAAAAATTTAAACATTAGAAGGGCATTTTGACATGTGGTCTAACAATGCTTCTGTTCTTATTTGTAGCGAATTCCATCACCATTGATGTACTATTAGACACACTGGGCATTTGTTTTTTGCTCTACTGGCCAAAGGCCAGAAGAGCTTATGCGATGGTAATGTGTATGTAGTATGTGCGTCCGTGCGTCTGTAAACAATTCCTTGTTAACACGATACAGCCTTCAGTTTTGATTGTATCTCGATGAAACTTGTACAGTATCTACATATCAATTAGAGGTTCCTTTCGAAAACCAGCCAGATCCGCCCATGCATGCCTAGATTATGGGCCTTGATAGTATAAAAAATAAGTGCGTCTGTAAACAATTCCTTGTTAACATGATTCAGCCTTCAGTTTTGATTGTATCTCGATGAAACTTGTATGTAGTATTCAGATATCCATTAGAGTTCGGTTCCTTTCGAAAACCCAGCTAGATTTGCCTATGCATGCCTAGATTATGGGCCTTGAAATGACTAGATTATTGGCCTTGATAGTTTAAAAAAATGCTTTTGTGTAAAAAATGCTTGCGATCATGATACAGTCTTCAATTTTGATTGTATCTCGATGAAACTTGTACAGAATTCAGATATCCATAAGAGGCTGGTTCTTTTTGAAAACAGTGATGTTGACCACACAAACCCAGCCAATAGAGCTTAGGCCCTTTTGGGCCTCTTGTTTGAGAACCCTGCACACTGAATAAGTTTCATTTTTCTCTATTTAGGAAACTTATTAAAATCCACTAAATTTGATAAACATTCATGAATAAAGTCATAAATATCAAATACAGACTATGGTTGATACAATAACCAATAACTTTGACAGCATAATTTGTTCTGAGCTATATTAAAGGTCATATTTCATTAATGGCAATTTAACCTGAGCTAAATAAAAGGTTTTCTGTCTGTGGCAATTTATCTTGAGCTAAATAAAAGGTTTTCTTTCCATAGCAATTTGTCTTGAGCTAAATTAAAGTTTTTCATTACATGGCAGATTGTCTTGAATTAAATTAAAGGTTGTCAGTCTTTCCCTGGCAATTTGTCTTGAGCTAAATTAAAGGTTTTCTTTCCATGGCAATTTGCATTGAGCTAAAGTAAAGGTTTTCTTTTAATGGCAATTTGTATTGAGCTAAATTAAAGGCTTTCATTCCATGGCAATTGTCTTGTGCTATAAATTAAAGGTTTTCCTTCCATGGCAATTTGTCCTGAGTTTGATTAAAGGTTTTCTTTCCATGGCAACTTTTCACTAGCTAAATTAAAGGTTTTCTTTCTGTGGCAATTTGTCTTGAGCTAAATGAAAGTTTTTCATTACATGGCAGATATTGTCTTGAACTAAATTAAAGGTTGTCAATCTTTCCCTGGCAATTTGTCTTCAGCTGAATTAAAGGTTTTCTTTCCATGGCAATTTGTCTTGAGCTAGAAAAAAAGGTTTTCTTTCCATGGCAACTTTTCACTAGCTAAATTAAAGGTTTTCTTTCTGTGGCAATTTATCTTGAGCTAAATAAAAGGTTTTCTTTCCATGGCAATTGTCTTGAGCTAAATGCAAGTTTTTCATTACATGGCAGATATTGTCTTGAACTAAATTAAAGGTTGTCAATCTTTCCCTGGCAATTTGTCTTGAGCTAAATTAAAGGTTTTCTTTCCATGGCAATTTGTCTTGAGCTAGAAAAAAAAGGTTTTCTTTCCCTGGCAATTTGTCTTGATCTAAATTAAAGGTTTTCTTTTTATGGCAATTTGTATTGAGCTAGATTAAAGGTTTTCATTTAATGGCAATTTGATTTTAGTTAAATTAAAGTTTTTCTTTCCATTGCAATTTGTCTTGAGCTAAATTAAAGGTTGTCTTTCAATGGCAATTTGTCTTGAGCTAAATTAAAGGTTGTCTTTCAATGGCAATTTGTCTTGAGCTAAATTAAAGGTTGTCTTTCAATGGCAATTTGTCTTTAGCTATATTAAAGGTTGTCTTTTCATGGCAATTTGTCTTGAGCTTATCTAAAGGTTGTCTTTTCATGGCAATTTGTCTTGTGCTAAATTCAAGGTTTTCTTTCCATGGCAATTTGTCTTGAGCTAGATTAAAGGTTTTCCTTCCATGGCAATTTGACTTGAGCTATATTCAAGGTTTTCTTTCAATGGCAATTTGTCTTGAGCTTGATTAAAGGTTTCCTTTCCATGGCAATTTGTCTCTAGCTAAATTAAAGGTTTTCCTTCCATGGCAATTTGTCCTGAGCTATATTCAAGGTTTTCTTTCCATGGCAATTTGTCTTGAGCTTGATTAAAGGTTTTCTTTCCATGGCAATTTGTCTTGAGCTTGATTAAAGGTTTTCTTTCCATGGCAATTTGTCTTGAGCTTGATGAAAGGTTTTCTTTCAATGGCAATTTCTTTTAAGCTAAATGAAAGGTTGTCTTTCCTTGGCAATTTGTCTTGAAATAAATAAAAGGTTTTCTTTCCATGGCAATTTGTCTTGAGGTAATTTTAAGGTTAATTTTCGATGGTTAGTTGTCCTTAGCTCTATTAAAGTTTGTTTTTTTCATGTTAAGTTGTTTGCAGCTCGACTATTGTTCAACCTTGGCATCTGCAACTTAGGAAACAAAGCTTTTTATGCCCCCTTTTGAAAAAAGTGGGGTATATTGTTTTGCACATGTCGGTCGGTCGGTCGGTCGGTCTGTCGGTCGGTCGGTCGGAATACCAAATGGTTTCCGATCAATAACTTGAGAACGCTTTGACCGAGGGACCTCATACTTGGTATGTGTATTGGTCATCACCAGCAGATGAACCCTATTGATTTTGAGGTCAGTGGGTCAAAGGTCAAGGTCAGTGTGACCTTTACATGAAAAACGGTTTCCGATCAATAACTTGAGAACGCTTTGACCCAGGAACCTCATACTTGGTAGGTGTATTGGTCATGACCAGCAGATGAACCCTATTGATTTTGAGGTCAGTGGGTCAAAGGTCAAGGTCAGTGTGACCTTAACATGAAAAACGGTTTCCGATCAATAACTTGAGAACGCTTTGACCCAGGGACCTCATACTAGGTAGGCTTATTGGTCATGACCAGCAGATGAACCCTATTGATTTTGAGGTCAGTGGGTCAAAGGTCAAGGTCAGTGTGACCTTTACATGAAAAACGGTTTCCGATCAATAACTTGAGAACGCTTTGACCCAGGGACCTCATACTTGGTAGGTGTATTGGTCATGACCAGCAGATGAACCCTATTGATTTTGAGGTCAGTGGGTCAAAGGTCAAGGTCAGTGTGACCTTAACATGAAAAACGGTTTCCGATCAATAACTTGAGAACGCTTTGACCCAGGGACCTCATACTAGGTAGGCTTATTGGTCATGACCAGCAGATGAACCCTATTGATTTTGAGGTCAGTGGGTCAAAGGTCAAGGTCAGTGTGACTGTAAGCTGAAAAAAGGTTTTCTGATTGTCCATATTTTTTTAATGCATGCACAGATGATTGGGATTGATGTATAAATGTTTGTATAGAAATGATTTTCTTTTATGTTACTATTTTAGTTGGGCATTTATTTGCCTTCTTAAGTTATCATAAGTAGATGACCTGCCTCATATGCATCCAATGACAAATCAGCTGTCATTTCAGTCCATGCATATTTCATTCAATTGTCCAAATATTTCTGGCAACTTGGCGCTCAGGGGGCATAATGTTTGACAAACATCTCTTGTTTAAGTTTATATGACTGAAGCTCTTCTAAGGTTCTTAAAATATTTCCTCCGCATCCATGTGCCTTTTCTACATGCACACAAATATCCGCCATACGTTATGCAAGACCCTGACATTTTCTGCAATCATGTTTTGTCATTGTTTATGTAGCAAAAAAAACAACAACCAAGTGAATATTTGTTGTGTTTGCTTTGCTGACATTTTCTTGGACCAGTCGTTCTTCAGATGTTTACGAAGGACTTGAAATCTGCATGCCCCAATTTCTCGAAAATTCTCAGTGGTAAATATTACACCCTATTTTAATATTTTAGTATTTAATTTCATTTAGTCAAATTGCTTCATTAAAACCTTATTTAACTATATAAAAGATATATAATTCCCTAAAGAAATGTCAAAAATTGTGAATATTATACAATTTATATTAAAAAAATGTTGCGCTTATATGCCAAACATTTGCCTATGGGCCTACGAGGGTATATTTGCCCCTGGGGTATTTTTTTAATGTATTCGTATAGCAGTTAATACTTTTATGAAAATGCCAAAAGCTAATGTGTTGAAAAGTACATAAAACATTATGATGAAGCTTATATTACAAACTCAGGATATGCATGTTTTGTTTATCATACCACTTTTATTCACTAAGCGATATTATATTGCAGTAATTGGAAAATGATAAAGAAATCTGAGTGTCTTTCACAAAAAACCATCATCACACTGTCTTAAACATTTCAGCTGTAGGTACTAGTTCATGATTGTTTCATTCTAAAAATAAATTGATGAAATTTGATAACTTCCAAAACATCAGCTGAAATATGAATGTGATAGCCTTTTGTTAAATGTTTTTGGACGTTTACGCCTCCACTTTTATACCATAAATACGAATCTCAAAGAAAGATCGACCAATAGGACTAGCAATTTTGAAAAGAAAATAGTAAAATCAGACTTACAGACTTACATGCACATGGTATTCCAAACATTTCTGTCCGCGATGAAACACTCACTAGTATTGTAGCCGAGAAATTTCAAGAACTTTTTGTGAGATTAAATGAAGTTTTATTTGTTAAACAATTTCCTTCCTTTATTTTATTTTATTTGTCAACTATTAATGTAAAACCCTACCAAAATCGAAATACCCAGTGGACCAATTAATTGTTTTTATTTGTTATAACAAGAAAACCTCAATGAGGTATATTAACCCGGCCTCCAGGCTACGAGCAATTTTGCGTGGGTAAATTCTAAACCTCTTATGACGTTATATGCATCTATAATGCCCACATCACAAATTTGGAAAAATCTGTGAATTTGTTGTAGAAAAAGTAGAAGCTGGTCCGTTACTTTACTATTTAAACAGTAAAAACCCACTTATCGAGAACCCTGACTCTTCAAGGTCATCTACATCATCGTGTCACAGTAAATGATGCATACTGAAATGCACCTTAACTGGTGGTGTGTTTTTAACATCAAAATTTGATTAAATTTGGCAGTTATTAAAGTGTTTGCAATAAAAATTATTAACCTTTTTTCCCCCCGGCTCCTATGTAAAAACGATCCTCAGGGAGGGGACACTGCCTAGCTGCTATTTGCTTAGCAAACCTTGTCGCACAATATGACAACGTGTCAGACTTTTCAGATGATGAAGCGTGGAAACACATCAAGGACTTTTATTGAGGCCAGCTCATCAAACAATGGGATTGCCAGATGGATTATGATTTAATTTTTAGAAAGTTTCTCACCAAAAACAAATGCTGAACTTCCATAATGTCAGAGTTTCAGCAGTTCCTGTAAGTGCGCGCGGCATAGTATAAAGACATTCATGCTTAACATTAAATATAATAATTATTATTTATTTTGTTGCAATTGTATACAATTAAATTGGCGCTGGACTAATGCATATTTAATAGTTTATTGAGCAAAATTTTTAAAACAATAATCACGCAAAGCTGAATTAACAGATGTATTAGGGAAAAATAATCCTGGAATGTCTCTCATAATTGCAACATACAGGGGCTTATGATATTACGACCTATTAAATTCCAATTCTTATATAGTCATAACAATTTAAACCTTTTAAACTGAATGTTGCATTTACCTCCTACGCTACCTAAAGACAGCAACGAAAGTTGTTGGAGGAACTTTATAAGGAACGGCCAGACCATCTGACGCATTGAATAACAAAAGCACTTTTTATTATGAAAGGTTGTTATATATAAATAGTATGTGCTTACAAGTAACATGATATGGTGTGATGTGCTTACACAAGTACATGATATAGTGTGACTGGTATGATGTGACACAGTCACATAACTATCTATTTTGTGTACGTACATAGGAACCATAGTGGTCTACAATTTATTGTGTAACTGGTAACCTACTGAATTTCTTTTGTAAGTTAACTCAATTAATATTTAATCAATCAGTGAATGCATTGTATAACTGTGAGTGAGTGAGTTTAGTTGGTGATCATGATGGCAAGACGGGCATGTGGGTTTTCTACGGGTTCTCTGGTTTCCCCCACAACTCAAGACCATCCTCCCTCGCAACAATAAGTACCAATGAGAGTGACTTAGTATAATTAAGTTAATATAAGTTTTTTCACAATCATTTTAAAAATAATTGATGTTTAAACTAAAAGCGCAAAAATTAATGCATTACTTGTGTCGAAAACAATTGTGGTTTTCATCTTTCTTTTCAAAATGTGGTACCTTGGCGGAATTGTGGAAGATAATGGGAGTTATTCTCGTTAATAAAAACTTGACTTATGATGTAGTTGTTTGCTGATGTAATTGATTTAAGCGCTAAAGGTACAGAGAACTGTTATGAACAAGGGTTTTTTTTACATTTTGGCAAGAAGTCAGGCATCTTTCATAAGAATTTTGCTTCTCTTCATTATATGCTTAAAATCAACAAATATATCAGATGTTCAGTTCTTGAAAGCATAATTTTTATGTTGTCATTTTAATGAACTTGTAAATATATATTTTCATGCAGGAAAACTAGATTTTTATTTGTAAACTACAAACTGTTATAATTGGCACCCGACAAACAAAGTTTGAGGGGGGTATATTAGAGTCGCCCTGACTGTTGGTCGGTCGGTCTGTTACAATTTTTTGTCGGGAGCATAACTTGAAAACTACTGGATGGAATTTAATCAAACTTTGTGCGATGGTAAAGTGCAATGAGAGAAAGTGCATATGTATGCTGGTAAGGTTGTGCTAAGAAAAATGAAATTGCTTCGGTCTCATTTAGCATAAAAGCAACTGATTCGCCCATATTTTAGTGCATGAATTCTATTCATCACCTTACATATCACCTTACACATATATACATTCCGGTCAGGGTTGGAATGTCCAATTAGATAGCTTAACTCACAGCTGACCATCAGATATATCTCGCCTACTTATATGACAACTACTAATTATTTTTAATAATAGTTTGACTGTCTTAATACGTGCTGACTTACCACATTAAATGCGTGTTCATGTTAATTTCTAAGGATATCGTCATGTACACGAACGTCATTAACGAATATACACTCGTGTTTTTATTGGTGATTCAGCAGGGATATGTATGTAGTATTGGTAATTAAACTGACAATGTTATTGCAAGTGTAATTGTTGATCTAGGCCTATTCGAGCATTGAGCATTATATAGGTGAAAATACATAATGAATCGTGTACAAATTACCTTTTTGTTTCATGATAATTATGTATGGGGATTTTATAATTGCGTGAGGGGCTTTTTCTGCAAGAATATGGAATAGGCAGTGGCATTTCCATTTTGAGATTTTTGTTTTCGAGCATCATAAATGCTTTAAATGGGCTAGACACCGTATGGTTCAAAAATCGGTAAATTCATTATTTCCACAAAACAAGCCTAGAATTGTCAATATAAGCCAGTTTTGGGCCGACAATACATCATGATTAATGATATAATGATTAATAATAAATACATGATAAAATTGATATTTCATCGCTGTCCCCTTTAAAAATATCGCATAATGGTTTCCCAGTTTATAATGTGTATATATAGATTGTGAAAGTCATGTGATTAATGTGGATACATATGCTGTAGCTATTTTTAAAATAACTCGGATTTACATGGTAGATTATTGATCATGACCTAGTAAATTTTGGACTTGGAAAATACGCTAAAACTTTGAAAGATACATCTGTCATAAGCAATGTGATACATCATTAAGTAAGATTTAATGTGTTGTACACAGCGATATCAATTTTATGTAAGTTTATGACAATTTTCCTTTTTCTTGCATTTGTATCATCAGGTGTCCAGCCCCTTTAAATTCGGTAGGATTAAATGTTTCTTAATGCTTCAAGCTCGTTTATTCAAAATAATAGAAAATTGACAGACAATTAGAAACAAAAAATTATTCAGCATCAGCACTTACAAAATTTGGATTCAAATTCTCTAAAATTTTGGAAAAAATATTCTTTTTAATCAGTAACGGGAAGTAGCTGATTTTCGGCCTCTGCTTAACAAGGTAAAATTGCCATGCTTTCTATATATAGATTTTGTTAACCCTGCCTACGTGTGTCCTAATAGTCCAGGATAATGTTTAGTCTTTTAGTTACTATTTCTGTCATATTTCCCAATCAGTATGCATAAGACCTCTTTAAGAATGATTGATATATCTCAGTTGGGAACATCCATATATAATGGTGCATAAATAAATAATGTAACTCAATTATTTGACAATTTTGATTGGGCAAGAAAGATTTTATATTAAAGATGCACTCTTACCCCAAAATAAGATGTACCACAATTAATACAATAGTTTTAATTTACCGGAAAAAAAATGATGAATAAATATTAAAAACAATTGTTCTTATGAAGGATACTGTGTTTTATTTGAAAAAATAGTGCAGAAAACATGGTATTTCTACCTTATGAGATGATAGTTCGGATCACTGTAAATCTTTTAGGACCCACCAGTCATTTAATATTTGTGGGTTTTCAGCTACTAAATACACGGTTACAATCTTGTTATCTGCAGTAATTGATATTTTCCATAAATGCATTATTTAGTAAGTAGATAAAGGTTCATCACTTAAAATTTAATGAGTCATGGAAAAAAGGGCTTTGCACAACCTATACTTGTACTTCTCTCCTACATGGAAACTGTGTCAGACCCTTGTCAGCCTTGGTCTAAATATTACTGGCTTCCACAGATGTGGCTTTAAAAATAGTGTAATACAGCCTTAAATCAAAAGTAATGGCCATTTTATAGCTGACTCTCACACAGTTTGTGAATGAAAAATATGCGTTTGGAGAAATAAACTGTCAGGAAAGAATGTAGTACAAAGGTTACTGTTATAATTTCTTGGGTTAGAAAAGTTCAAATGCCTTAATAGAATTAGTAGTTTAATTCCTAGCAATATTAGCTTAAGTCTGGTTCTTGTACATTTCTTGGCTTAAAATAGTTCAAATGCCTTCATAGAATCAGAAATTAAGCGAGCCCAAATAGATTATACACCTACAGTTTACTAGAGGCCCGGGTCATCGAGCCAAAATAGTTTATTCACCTACAGTTTACTAGAGGCCGGGTCACCGAGCCCAAATAGTATATACACCTACAGTTTACTAGAGGCCCGGGTCACCGAGCCCAAATAGTATATACACCTACAGTTTACTAGAGGCCCGGGTCACCGAGCCCAAATAGTTTATACACCTACAGTTTACTAGAGGCCCGGGTCACCGAGCCCAAATAGTATATACACCTACAGTTTACTAGAGGCCCGGGTCACCGAGCCCAAATAGTATATACACCTACAGTTTACTAGAGGCCCGGGTCACCGAGCCCAAATAGTATATACACCTACAGTTTACTAGAGGCCCGGGTCACCGAGCCCAAATAGTATATACACCTACAGTTTACTAGAGGCCCTGGTCACCGAGCCCAAGTAGTTTATACACATACAGTTTACTAGAGGCCCGGGTCACCGAGCCCAAATAGTATATACACCTACAGTTTACTAGAGGCCGGGTCACCGAGCCCAAATAGTTTATACACCTACAGTTTACTAGAGGCCGGGTCACCGAGCCCAAATAGTATATACACCTACAGTTTACTAGAGGCCCGGGTCACCGAGCCCAAATAGTATATACACCTACAGTTTACTAGAGGCCCGGGTCACCGAGCCCAAATAGTATATACACCTACAGTTTACTAGAGGCCCGGGTCACCGAGCCCAAATAGTTTATACACCTACAGTTTACTAGAGGCCCGGGTCACCGAGCCCAAATAGTTTATACACCTACAGTTTACTAGAGGCCCGGGTCACCGAGCCCAAATAGTTTATACACCTACAGTTTACTAGAGGCCCGGGTCACCGAGCCCAAATAGTTTATACACCTACAGTTTACTAGAGGCCCGGGTCACCGAGCCCAAGTAGTTTATACACATACAGTTTACTAGAGGCCCGGGTCACCGAGCCCAAATATTTTATACACCTACAGTTTACTAGAGGCCCGGGTCACCGAGCCCAAATAGTTTATACACCTACAGTTTACTAGAGGCCCGGGTCACCGAGCCCAAGTAGTTTATACACCTACAGTTTACTAGAGGCCCGGGTCACCGAGCCCAAATAGTTTATACACCTACAGTTTACTAGAGGCCCGGGTCACCGAGCCCAAATAGTTTATACACCTACAGTTTACTAGAGGCCCGGGTCACCGAGCCCAAATAGTTTATACACCTACAGTTTACTAGAGGCCGGGTCACCGAGCCCAAATAGTTTATGCACCTACAGTTTACTAGAGGCCGGGTCACCGAGCCCAAGTAGTTTATACACCTACAGTTTACTAGAGGCCGGGTCACCGAGCCCAAATAGTTTATGCACCTACAGTTTACTAGAGGCCGGGTCACCGAGCCCAAGTAGTTTATACACCTACAGTTTACTAGAGGCCGGGTCACCGAGCCCAAATAGTTTATGCACCTACAGTTTACTAGAGGCCGGGTCACCGAGCCCAAATAGTTTATACACCTACAGTTTACTAGAGGCCCGGGTCACCGAGCCCAAATAGTTTATACACCTACAGTTTACTAGAGGCCCGGGTCACCGAGCCCAAATAGTTTATACACCTACAGTTTACTAGAGGCCCGGGTCACCGAGCCCAAATAGTTTATACACCTACAGTTTACTAGAGGCCCGGGTCACCGAGCCCAAATAGTTTATACACCTACAGTTTACTAGAGGCCCGGGTCACCGAGCCCAAATAGTATATACACCTACAGTTTACTAGAGGCCCGGGTCACCGAGCCCAAATAGTTTATACACCTACAGTTTACTAGAGGCCCGGGTCACCGAGCCCAAATAGTTTATACACCTACAGTTTACTAGAGGCCCGGGTCACCGAGCCCAAATAGTATATACACCTACAGTTTACTAGAGGCCCGGGTCACCGAGCCCAAATAGTTTATACACCTACAGTTTACTAGAGGCCGGGTCACCGAGCCCAAATAGTTTATACACCTACAGTTTACTAGAGGCCGGGTCACCGAGCCCAAATAGTTTATACACCTACAGTTTACTAGAGGCCCGGGTCACCGAGCCCAAATAGTTTATGCACCTACAGTTTACTAGAGGCCGGGTCACCGAGCCCAAATAGTTTATACACCTACAGTTTACTAGAGGCCCGGGTTCACTGAGCCCAAATAGTTTATACACCTACATTTTACTAGGGGGTCACCGAGCCCAAATAGTTGATACACCTACAGTTTACAAGGGGGTCACTGAGCCCGAGCCATACTGTATAAGTGGCACGTGCAGTTTGCCATTGATTTGCAGAATTATAGCTGGCACAACTGCGAGTCATTGTTGTAGAACTTTATGATCATGTTTCATTAACAACTGGAGTCCAATTCAGACCATCAATATAGGTTCTTTATAAGGGGGCGAAGACTTTTACATGTGATGTTGTGTTTTCAAGCCTTTTAAGAACAAGGGAAAGTATTTAGCATTTACACAGATTCAACATTTTAAATGTCATTTTTTATCTTGTCTGAGGATTTGTAAGAAAAAGTCATCGTTATAGGCTTTGCGTTGTCTTCTTATGAGGCGTTGATGGCATTGTCATACAAAAACTCAGATGCTATTCAACATGTTGTCATGAAATTAGTACACATAATGATGAATACCAGCATCATTACGAGTTATAAGGTGAAGGAAGGGACATAACTCTGGCTTTTTTAATAATTTTCATGCTGTATGACCTTAATTCTCATGCTGTACTTGGATTTACTAATTATAATAAAAAAAAACCATTGGAACTTAATTACTTGTGTAAAGCTTTTATATGATTTACTGGTTGAACGTGATCCAATTTAATGAATGACTTTGGTATGATCTGATGCATCTTTTTTAATTATTTAAATGCTTAACTGTGTGCATAAGAGTGGGAGTGGATCATGTTTTAATAATTCAATTTTGCAAATTTATTCCATTGAAGCTATGATGACCACAGAAGTACGCTTGGATCATTCTTACATCGTAATTCATCAACTATGACTTGCAATTATATGGTTAATCATAGGAAATTAATTCAGTTCAAAAAGAAGTATATCACATATTGTCATGTCAGGGCCATAAATTAGGGACACCACCTACTGTTAGGATGCACATTTAAGATGTGTAAGTGAATTTTCGATATTAATCTCACGATTATAATTCTCTATGTCTAATTTATATTGATTTATTTATTGTATTTTTTGCATGAATTACATTTTTGAATAACACCATAATGACGCTATTATTATGATATGATGCAATAAAGGGAGATAATAAAAGAATTATTTAAGGGAGGTAATGAACAAAAAAATTTAAGGGAGGTAATGAAACAATAATTAGGAAAGGGAGGTAATTAAACAAAATTTAGAAAAGGGAGGTAATGAAACAATATTTAGGAAAGGGAGGTAATGAAACAAAATTTAGAAAAGGGAGGTAATGAAACAAAATTTAGAAAATGGAGGTAATGAAACATATTTAAGAAAGGGAGGTAATGAAACAAAACTCCCTTAAATAAATATTGTTTCATTAAAAAAAAAAATTATTACTATGACTACAGAGCAATTTTATGAATTTGTTTCTTGAAGCTGCAGTCTCACAGATTGTTTCTTTTGACAATGTCTTGGAATGAGCAGATTTTTGCGAAAATGTCTTGAACCAGTGATTTAAGACTGCTGATAGAAGAGAATATCTCAGTTTTCATAGTAACTTTGAAAATGTCTTATGGCTGAAAGCAATACTTTTTTTTCTAATATTTTAAGAAAAATTAATTTTTCGGCACTTTTTTCAACAATTCAGATCTGTTATATTGTGCCAGAGTAATCCTATATGACTGAATTGAAGGCATTGATACCAAAATTAGCTTATTTCGAGACAAAACTAAGAAAATGTCAAAACTGTCCATCTATGGGAGTGCAGTTTTAAAATATTTAAACTTAACATTTTGTCATTTTAATTTGAAATGAAACTGTACCAGTAGCATGTTTTTGTATTTTATGATTGATGGAAAATTAACCCTTATTGAATCCCATTGGAATAATTTTGTTAAATTACTAATGCTTGAACTATAACATTTATACACTTACATGAGGATGTGTAAATTACACCTGATTGGCTACAGGATGATCGACACACTAAAATAATGGATCGCAATTAACTCTCAGTTTTTCAAATAACTGAATTATAAACATTTAGTCATGAATTAAAATTCATGATTTTCCTGCATAATGGTAAGATAGATGTCTTTTTTTATGCTCAAGGTGTCATGATGAATTACTTCTATAATACTCAACATTTCCGTTAATTGTCTGTCATGGCAGCCTCACATAGCTTAATCGTCTTTTGTGTTACATTGTCCGCTTTTCAAAGTTAGCTTCTCTGGTTAAAGCTAGCACAAACCGGTTTTTCGAAGTTAACACGTCTGTTTTTCAAGGCTAGCCAATTTTTTAGCTTATCGAAGCTAGCACATCTGTTTTATCGAAGCTGGCTTATCTGGTTTTTCACAGCTAACACATCTTTTTTTTCCAAGCTAGCTTATCTGGTTTTTCAAAGCTAGCACATCTGGTTTTTGAAGTTAGCTTATCTGGTTTTTCAAAGTTAGCGCATCCATCTTTCTGAAGTTAGGTTGTCTTTTTTTCAAAGCTAGTTCATATGTTTTTTCGAACTCAAGCACATCCAGTTTTTCAAAGTTAGCTTGTCTGTATTTCAAAGCAAGCACAACCAGTTTTTCTAAGTTAGCTTGTCCTTTTTTCAAAGCTAGCAAATCCAGCTTTCCGAAGTTTGCTTGTCTGTTTTTCAAAGCTAGACTTTTTGTTCCTTATAGGAAAAAAGTTGATATTTTGTAATACCCTTGGTGGTTTTGTTGCATTGGCATCATTGTTGTGCATATATGTTGCCAGAAGCAATAAGTACATTTACTGCAAGGCCCATAACTCTAGCTTTAATATTTCTTAAGTTATATCCATTTATTGCCTCTGAGAAAAAAATATGGATGAGCATTTGCATTCACCCTACAACGCCTTTGTGTTTTGTTTTGTTCTATAAATATTTTTATTGGAAATTTGTTGTGACTTGGAAGTCAGAAATTAAAACAGCAGTCATTATTCTTTGAGATGTTTTCTGTGAGAAGATGTTTGTTTTATGCAGAATGTTTAAGTGCGCCTTGGATATTTAAATGAGCTTTAGAGTGGCACTTAATTAGCCTGGTGTCAGCTTACACTAGTGCACAAGTGATTTTATATGTGAATATTTGAGTAAAAGTATTAATAGAATAGATTGGAATGCAACAATGCTGCAGATAAAAATTCTTCAAAAAATGGGGTTGGGGTGGCGGGGGGGGGGGGGGGGGTCACCCCTGACCAAATTTAAAAACCATATCATTTCAGTTTTGGGAGAAAGGTGCATGTCCAAAGTTGCACCCCCTAACAATAATTCCTGGAGGCGTCCCTGTCTCATGTCAAAAATAAGCTCATAATCAACACTTTCTCACGCCAAAGTCTGAATTTGTTTTTAAGCTCATTGATCTTCGTCCCAAGATAAACAATCTTGGTGATTTTATTATTATATTGTATTATTTCACTGTAGCCAATTGTATTGAACTATACTTGGATAAGTTGTCCACAGGCTATCTTAAGGCTAGTTTGACATTTAAATGATATTATTGGATAATTTTAATTTTCGTATAAATATTGACCAATCACTTAATATTTTGGCAATCTTTAACCAAACCACAGGCTATCTTTAGGATAGATTGACATTTAAATGATATTATTGGATAATATTAATTTTCGTATAAATATTGACCAATCACTTAATATTTTGGCAATCTTTAACCAAACCAGACACTTAACCAGTTTTAGACAATTGGTTACTGGTACAATTTTAAGATTGTTTGTTAAAGCTCAATGAATGAGTTTTAATTGCTTGCTATTTCCCTAAAAAATCAAGACCCAAGAACCGCATTAATGTTTTGTGGGTGTATGATATGATGTGTCACTCTTGACTGAGTTTACGTACATTTCATGTGGACCTAATTATTTATAACACTGGTCTAATTAATCATTATCATAAATAGAAATTATGGTTGAAGGACGAGATGTGTAAACATAGCTTGGTTTTCTTGAAGTGAGCGAAATGTCTACATACATGTGATACAGTGATATGATATATGGTTCATATATATATATTGTTTCTTATGATTATAACGTCAAGTGATTTAGGCATATATTTGGGATGGATTTAAGAATGTTTGTGGTCAGAATGAATAATACAAGTTAGTGAATATAACTGTATTAGTGAATATAATTAGTTAGTATTCTTAAAAAAATAGTAATATTCATTTGTATACAATGTTGTTATGATCAAAGGAAGCATGCCAGTATTGGTCGCAGAGATTTGTGGTATAAAGGGAATTATTCTCATATTTTATGTTGGCAATGAAATTTTTTTTAACAGGGTTTTCAAAGGAAATCAGTTTATTGGAATGGGGGTGGGTGGGGGTCATCAAACATTTATGAAGGTAGCTTATATGAAGCGCTAGCGTGGGATTGCTTTTTATATATATCCTAGTGTATTATATATCCTAGCATATTATCTATACTAACGTTTTATTTATCGTATCATATTATCTTTTCCAACATTTGATCATCTATCCTTGCATATAATCTACAGTAAAACTTAATGGTTATACATCTGCAAATCATTTAATTTTTCTACTTACAGACAATGAGACCAACATTTCTCTGATGACATGCGTCGACTCGAGGATGGACCTGGAACGAAAATAGGGGTCACCCCGGATGTCCTTGAGGTCAATCGGGCTCAAACCCAGCCCCAAGGAAGCATGATGGGGGGTCCGGGTCATGGCGGCGCGCAGGGATACAGCGGGGGTCAAATAGAAGAGCCTGGCATGGAATCGGCGGCAGTGTGTTCAATTAGTGTTTCCTTATCGAGGTCAATCGAGAATTTATCGGCCTCAGGATTTGGAGAAAACCAGCTGTCGCAGGCCGTCAGTGAGGGAGTGATACGTTCGCGTAGTGAATATGGGAACACCTTAAGTGTTACTAGCAAGTTCATCCCATCAGCGAGAAGTTTCGAAAGTGCCTTAGGGAATGATGGGAGTAAACAAGGGCCAGGTCAAGAGCATGCGAAACAGTTCTTTACTAATACCGCACACAGCTTTGAAAGCACTTTACCAAGATATAAAAGTATCGATCACGATATTGATCAAGGTAGCGATATTCGGATAACCGAGCCAATGTCTCCAGATAAAGAGGATCAAAATTCAAAGAAATCAAAATTACAAATGCCTGAAACATTTGCTGGTAACGTTCTAGAAATTCCTATTAACATGGACACCAGAAGACGCCACAGTTTCAATGGTAACGAAGATAGGCTAGAAGCGAGTATATTTGCAATGAAACATTCAAACTCTGGGGAAGAGCCGCGACGAAAACAAGTGCTACGGAAACAAATTGCTATCGATGTTGAAGACCCATTGAGGTCAGATTCGCCTGGAAAACATTCACCCCGAAGTATAACAGTATCCGCTGAGGAGGAAAAACGTGTGTTATCCCACTATAACATTGATTCACATTCTCATTTTGGTCAACATAATCATCATGTCACTGTTATAAGAACAACTCCTAGTGCAATTGAAAGAAACTCTTCAAAAGAAGATCAGAAATTCCTACCTTTACATTTCCGGGGCAGACAACCTGAGAGTACTAGAAGTGCTGAGTCATTAAATAAACAGTACCATGGTTGTTTAAGCCCAGAAATTCAAAGATTTAAGCCAACAATTAATATCATATCAAATGAGTCTGGTCTCTCAACGCAGTATAGATCTCGGTATCTTGATCCAGCTAGGGAGAGTTTCCGGGCAGGGCGGGGTTTCTCAAGCGGGTCTGAAGATTCCCCTGGTCCCAGCAGTCGGGAACCGTCTCCTTTCAGGAAGGAAGCAATGCGAGCTGTTTCCCCATATAGCAAAGAACGGTACAAACTTTCGACCCCGACACCAGTTATTAAGACGCAGGTCAAGAAAGAAGCGTCAGAGATTGGGTACGAGCTTAACAAGCAGAGTTCGTCAGGCTCATCAGATACTGGGTCCGGCCCCACATTCCCTGAATACTGTGCAAATATTGTGATAACTAGTGAAACAGGTGAAGTAGTGGAATGTAAAGCAGAAGATTTTTCTGAGACATTTGAGGTCCCTGAGGGCGTGCACAGACGTCATGTACATCCTGGTAACTTTAAAAAACATTTACATGCTAGGTATTTACAAAGTTTACGTAGTCGGTTCTCATCTTCGTCAACTGATACATCTCAAGAACATCTATCACAAGAAAGATCTGATTCATTTCGTTCATCGAGTGAAGTTTTCGACAGCACCGAAAATGAGAACAGCAGAGAAAAGGATGGTAATACTTATTTAAGACCTATATTCACCACTAGAGGGAGTTCAGAGACCAGCGAGGACAATGACGTCGCTATGGAATCCGTAATTAAAACATCTCCGCGGTCGTCACATTCCCCGGACCAACAACCACTGGACCTGTCCCAAGGGTTATCCACAGAGTCCCAGCCGGACGGGTTGCAGGTGACGGGCCCCAAGATATCGGTGGAGTCGCCTCCAAAACATCAACAGCGCGGGAGGCCGGGGCTAAGTCCCCATGGACTGGCTGCGAGATCTCACCTAGGTAATTACAAGAAAAAGCAATACATGATAATTTATTTAATTGTAAAAAATAATGGTAAAAAAGGCATAAAAAAAAGGATACTTTAATTTCCAGGCAACTGTCTCAATTTAAGGAGTGATTTGTTTTTTAGGAGATATTAACAACATTAATACAGCATTGTTTAAATCACTCCTAGGTATAAAATCGTCTCCCTGTTTTGTCCTTAAATCAAATAAGGATCTTTAAGCAGGTCAGCTTATTCTTTTTGTATTATCAACGAAAGTAAAAATTGGCCTGCTTTTGGTAGGAAAATTTGCACACTTATAAACATGTGAAGTAATATTGACTGATTTCCTTAGTCTCTTCCAGGAAATATTACAGAGGTTTCTAACTTGTCAACTTCTTATATATTTATAGTTTTTTTGAGATGAAATTAATTATTCGTAAGAATTGGTCATCTGTCAAAGGCTTCTGTATGAATGATAATGGTAAAAAATTATGTCATTTTTACGTTGTCTGTTTTACGAAGAAAGGTCAGTGCATTGGGATAGCATTGATGGTGTCATCGATGATGAATGCATTGTTTTAGTTAAAAACTTGAACCTTGAAATTTAACCTTGAAAGACCATTCAAATATTCATATGAAATTTAGAACATATCCTTCCAGATACAGCCTTAAACTTAAAATATTATTTTTGAAAAAAAATTCAAGACATTCAAATAAACTTGGTACATATGCTTCCAGAGACAACCTGGTACGAAAAACATATAAATTTGAAAAAAATATATTCAGGACATTCAAGTGAAACTTGGTACATATGCTTCCAGAGACAAACTTGTACAAAAAACATATAAATTTGAAAAAAATATATTCAGGACATTCAAATGAAACTTGGTACATATGCTTCCAGAGACAACCTTGTACGAAAAACATAAAAATTTGAAAAAAATATATTCAGGACATTCAAATGAAACTTGGTACGCTTCCAGAGACAAACTTGTACGAAAAAAAAAAAAAAAAAAAAAATTCAGTACAATACATGAAACTTGGTACATATGCTTCCAGAGACAACTTTGTTCTTAGAACATTAACTTTGAAAAAATATTCAAGACATTCAAATGAAACTTGGTACACATGATTCCAGAGACATCTTTGAACTTAAACATTAGCCTTGAAATAAAGTTCAAGACATTCAAATTAAACTTGGTACACATGCTTTCTGAAACATGCAGCCTTGAACTTAAACATTAACCTTGAACAAATATTCAAGACATTCAAATGAAACTTGGTTCACATGCTTCCAGAGACAGCCTTGAACTTAAACCTTGAAAAAAAGTTCAAGACATTCAAATGAAACTTGGTTCACATGTTTCCAGAGACAGCCTTGAACTTAAACCTTGAAAAAAAGTTCAAGACATTCAAATGAAACTTGGTTCAGATGCTGAATTTTTTTTTAAAGATATTCAAATTATTTAAACTTGTTAAACTTGCTTTCTGAGACGGCCTTGAACTTAAACATTAACCTTGAAAATAACATTCAAGACATTCAAATGAAACTTGATACACATGTTTCCAAAGACAATATTTGATAATATATGCACTTGTATGTTTAGCAAGGTCCATTACTTTGACTTAAATTATTGTCAAGTTATTTCCCTTTTTTCAACTATAAAACCAATAGTGTTGATGTTTGCTGTTAATATTGCCACTTAGACTTCATCAATTTAGAAAGTTTAATACATAACTTTCTCCTAGTCTTTTCAAACCTAATTTTCTGCTATGATCTAATATTAGTCTGTTTTCTATAAAATGATTGTTAATTGACAGAAAAAATATATTTATATGATACATTTTTAATCTTTACCAACATTACCACAAAACAGTAAAAATGAAGTGATAATATAGCCTGACTTTTCTGCTATATATCAATATTTTTTGTAATTATCTAACAGTTTGCTAGTTGCAACAAGAGATGTCGCAAAATGCAAGATTTATTAATCCACGGGGACCTTTAGGACAAAGTTGTATTTCTTAAAGATGACATTTTATATTTATAATACAAATTCGTACAAAGAATTGATATTTATTTAAAATTAGATTACACCTATTTATTTTTGATTGATTGTGATAAATTTAGAATAAGCTTGTGTCTGTTCCAGGCTAAATCTAGTAATTAATGAATTTTCTCGAAATATCCAAAGCGTTTCAGGTTTCGTTGTGAAATTCATTATCCAAAATATAGTTTACTATGCTTATTTTTTAAAATAATTAGTACCCAAATAGAAATGGAAAGCTTAGGCCTAAAAAAATGCATATGGTTTGGGTGATCTGACTCTATATATCTACAAAATAGGCGCTAACCCTACCATTTTTATAGTGTTGTTAGGGTTAAAAAAAAAAAAAAAAAAAAAAAAAAAAATATTTTTTTTTAAGTGTGTGTTTTAATAATTATGTAGTTTAAAACCTTTAAAGCGTTATACAGAAGATTACATAATACCATTCATCATTGATGACAATAACAACAAGCCTAATATTTAAAAAAAAAGAAGTCTTACCAGTCCTACCCTACCTGTGTTTAAAAAGAATGTAAACCGAACTAAACCATTTTTTTTAACCTAAGCTTGACCATGCTTTATGAGTCTACAATTAGCATCTATTTTTAGATGCCAAAGATTGTAGCCCTGATGAGGCTTGAACCCAGAATCGCTTGAGTAAAAGGTAGACATCTATTCAACTAGACTACTCTCGTCCTCAATTTAAAAAGATACACAGTGAACATTAACAGGTATAAACAGTACTTTATTTTTATATTAATTTTCTTTTTGCATTTATAGGCCACCATGCACACAGCGACCCGGACCTGCTAAGCCCGTCTGTTTCGCTGCTACAGGCCAGCTCTCCCGGGGTATTTGCACGATCCCCTCACCTCCAGCCCCCGATCAACACTAACCCCCAGTCACCGCTGTGTTCTGTTCCGGAGGGAGACCGCATCTTTCAGTTCAACTTTCCTAGTCCATTTGAAGGAGCTCATATACATGTACATTCTGATCCAGAGTTCGGAAGCCCGATTTCGCCCGGGTTGCATTTCACATTTCCACCAAGAAGTTTAATGTCACAGTCTGCCTCGGAGGTGACTCGCCTGGCAGTATCTCCACGGGCATTCTATCCAAACCAACAAACCCACGTTCATCCACATTTGCATGGTCATTCCCGGAGCTTTGATTCAGCAAGCATGTTGTCAGTGGAACAAAGGCGGGCCATGTCAGACGCGGAAGCCTATCTGTGCCCCGTATGCGGGCAGGTGTTCCCATCCTATGACAATCTAGCGAAACACATGGCCAAACATTTACCTACAGAAACGGTACGATCAGGTGATAACAAGATACATTACTGCAAAGTGTGCAATAGATCTTTCTCTCGTAGTGATATGTTGACCCGGCATATGCGACTCCATACGGGGCTCAAACCATACGAATGTTCAGACTGTGGTCAGGTGTTCAGTAGAAGTGACCATCTTAACACACATAAAAGGACTCACACGGGTGAGAAACCATATCGCTGCCCACAGTGTCCATATGCTGCTTGTAGACGAGATATGATTACACGGCATATGAGAACGCACAACAAACGATCTGCAAAACGTGGTAAATACTTAAGTGTGCCCGAACGCGAAAGTCACGAGTTGCGAAAGAGCAGTTTAAGTAGCACGGATACGACCTCGAGTCAAGAGTTATCTAGTAGAACGTTCTCCGTCTCGTCAGGAGATAGCTTTGATTTGGAATGTGGGTCTCAATCATCTTCAAGGTTAAAAAGTCGTTCCCTAGCAAGCATGGACAGTTCAGAAATGGAGTTCACAATGACCAAATCAAAGATGTGGTCCTCACCAAGTGCTGAAAGTGGCGTTTTCGAACAAGATCCCACGCCCCAATTTAAGACGAAGGGTCAAGTGATATCACAGTCAAGGTCATTTGAAAGTAAAATGGAAATAGGGAAGAAATTTTTATCTGCTCAGCATTTCCGACAGATGCGGAACATTTCTTCGACAAGCTTCGAAAGTTTTGAGTCGCATGATGATATACTCTCCCGCACTGATTCGATAGCTGAAGATGCTTCGGAATTGGGGCAACGGGAGGATCAGTCATCCACGCTACCCATAACACCCGAGTCCCTTGAAAAGTGCTCCCTGGTCGAAAAAACGGAAAATAGTAGTACATGTTAATAATTGTTAGAAAAATATTTTTTGTTAAGAATTTTGTTTTGAACTGGACATGTTTCAAGTTCTTTTGTTAGATTTTTTAGGTTTTTTTTATTACTTCTAAAGTAAAAAGATGACAGGGTTGTCATTAAAAAATAAACAGTTGAAAAATAAACAGTTGAAAAATAAACAGTTGTTAATTGTTGGAACATTTTGTGTCTTTTTGTGGAAAAGTGACAGGAAAATGAAATGCAGTGTATTTTGAAGGATTTTAATAAGCACATTTTACAATTGAAGATTTTCATTTTGTAGTTCATTAATAAATTCTGTGCGCTTGAAGCGTTTATATTATTCAATATTCAACTTAATTCTAATCGTAACATTTAAATTCTTTTTTAATCATTGTTTAGCAAGCATATTTTGAAATTGAGATTTTTATTTTCTTAGGTTGTTGATAAATACTGTGCACTTGAAGCGTGTGATATTCAAATTAATTATAATCGCAACATTTGGATTATTTTTTAATGAATTGGTGCACCTTACAGATATTTATTTAATACTTTCGTGCTGTCCATTTTACATTTTTTGACATACTAAAATATGTCGACCATTAGCTTTAAATTTAGCTTTTGTTTTAGTGAAAATAATTTTGCATCTTATATTATAATCATTTTTTATTTATTTGTTTATATTTATCACAAAAAAATTCCAAAGGTCATTTTTATTTCATTGTTTTTACACAAATTTATTCCATTAAATTCATTATTTTTAGATTTTAAAAAATTATCATCATGCATTTGTATTTGTATTAATCAGTTATTTTACATATACATAATTGTTGAGATCATCTTGTTTGCCTTGTCGAGTTTTACTGTGTAATTCTCATTTCATTCATCTACAATTGTATTTGGTCTAAAATTTATAGGAAAGATTTTTTCCAAATGGATGTGTTCAGAAAAACGGTTATCTTCACTTTACAAATTTTTCATTGTTTTTCTTATAAAACATTTCTTTCTTTATTTTCATGTTTTATCAAATTTGTTTTGAATGAAATTCAACAATGTTTATTCTTATTTGAAATTAATGCTGAAAATTTGATTTTATGAACTGGAATATGTCATTATTTTTTCCAACTGTTTAAATATATCATAAATAGAGATAAACAATATTTAAGCAAAATTGAAAAAAAATAATATAAGCATCAATTTTATTGTTATTTAGCAAAAGCTGCATTTACAGAAGCAACAGTAACAGCAGTAGCAACAACAACAACTTCAGTATCTGATAATAGACTAAAAATCACTACAGGATGGATTTTTTAAATAATGTTCTCAGAAATACAAATGTAGCTATAAAAAGCATTAGACTTCTTCAAAATTGTATTCATTTAATCCAGAACATTTTTGATTTGCAAATAAAGTATGCATATCATTCAGATATAGTTGAATTTGATTTTTATCTTTAATGTTTTTCCCTTAAATACTCATGACTATAATTTTGACAACTGCTAGCATTGCTAGGAAAATATCTGAATACAGTAATGTGTGTCGATTTTGAGTAGGTTTAATTTCATGATTTTTGGAAAATCGATAATGTCGCAAAATTAAAAACCTTTCAAAATGTTAAATTAATAGTTGTTTCCCTTTTTTTTAAATGATGGCATTGCAAATATTAAGCCTTGTAAAATACTGTAAGCCCAAACAAAATAAAATCACAAAATAAAGACCTCGCAAATTTATAACAGACTACAGTTTATCATGATCTAAACAGCTTAACATTGAGATATTAGTCCAATTAGGAGAGGAATTTTTATGGTATTATTAATATATTTTAACTTCTTTCAACATCTAGATTTGGCCGGAATTTTGTATGGTAATTTCTATGTATTCAGAAATGTATTATGCTTCATTAAGAAATATGGTTATAACTGACTTATTTCAGCGTGTTTGGACTTATAAGTAGTTGATTGTAAATGGGACATTTTTCTATATTAGAGACCCAGAAACTACAGCTTACCTTTTCAATAATACAGCTTACCTATTTATTAACTAACATTTGTTTTATGATTTTTCACAAAAACAGGGTTAATATGACTGTAATAACCTCGAAAATTATGACTAAATCTGCATTCACAGATGGACCGTTTTGACAGCTTTTTTATTGTGTGTCTTTGAAATTAGGCATTTTTTGCATAAGTGTCTGGAACCAGTGATTCAAGACTGCTGAAAAAAAGATCAGATTGCAGTTTTTCATATTAAAATTAAAAAAAAATTGATGCATACATAACTAACCCTTAATTGAAAATTGAAATTTTCGGCTTTTTTCGAAACATTTCAGATCTGTTCCACCATGAGTTATCTTATATGACTGAAATGAAGGCATTGATACCAAAATCAGCTGGTTCTGAGACAAAAATTATACAAAATATCAACACTGTCAAGCTGTGAAAAAGCAGCTTTAAATGTATAAATGAATTTAGCATTATTATACCCCGGACAAACGAAGTTTGAAGGGGGTATATTGGAGTCACCCTGTGGTCGGTCGGTCGGTTTGTTGGTCGGTCCATTGCAATTTGCCTTGTCCAGAGCATAACTTAAAAACTACCGAATGGAATTGGATTAAACTTCATACAATGGTAGAGCATAATGAGAGGAAGTGCAGTGTACAATAACCATAACTCTATTCTTGCTTATTACTGAGTTATTGCCCTTTGCTACTTTTTTTGTCCGGAGTATAACTTGAAAAGTACTGGATGGAATTCATTGGAACTTCATAGATTGGTCAAGCACAATGAGAGGAAGTGCAGTGTTCAAGAACCAAAACTCTACTTTAGCTAATTACTGAGTTATTGCCCTTTATTTGTTTTGTTTTTTGCTGTCATTTATTCCAGACATTAACTTGCAAACTACTAGATGGAATTTATTGAAACTTCATACAATGGTAAAGCACAATGAGAGGAAGTGCAGTGCACAAGAACCATAACTCTATTTTAGCTAATTACAGAGTTATGGCCTTTAATACTTTTTTCTTGTTTATAGATGGTCATAGGCAATCGTATATTCTGTTCTTTAGAACATCAAATATATCAGTATTAACATCTCAGTATTAGCATCACTGATATTGTTTAAAGCCTTTTTTCTAACTATTAAAAGTATAATCAAAAAATGAATAACTGACGATAGTCCATAAAATAAAGTTGTCATTTATAGGTTGGCTTTCCAAATAGTTGACTGCAATTTTATATCAGGGCGGCGTTCGGGGGTATTAATTACCTTCAGTGATAGCTCTAGTTATTTCAATAATGCTAAAATATTATGGTACAATATTTTTCAGTCTACGATTATAAAAGTCATTGTTTTAGATGACTCTAACCTTCAAAATACTTCAAGGGAAACAATTACAATTGTTTGGTTTTCGTCAATAACTGACTATGGTGTTCAAAATTCTTACTCATTGGGACCAATATGGATTTTTGTTGGGATGGAGTCCCTATTTTAAATATTTTAATGTATTTTTTATGTAGGGTTTTAGATAGAGGGTAATGGGAGGTTGCTGCAGCCTGTCCTGTTTTGGAAGCAATTTTCTGGCCTCATGGAGATCAGAATGTGCACCCTCCTGCCTTCAAAGAATGAAATGCTTAAGATAATATTTTTGTTTCTTTTTTTCTTTTTTTAAAAAATTGAAATATGTTTATAAATTTAAACAAACTACATATTTGGTAATTGAAAGCTAATATTACTTCAAATTTCTAACATTTCCTTTGTGAAAATCATAATGCTTTAATTATTCTCTGCACGATACAATGTGCCCTTTTGTCACTCAGCACCCTGTCCCTTTTTCTGTAGCAACCTTCCCATTTTAAAACCTGGCTAAAACCCTATTTATGGATGTAAGAAATAAGTCTAGTACCTTTTTTTCATACAAGTTTTTTCTTCTTGATTTTTATCCCACATAAGGCCATGAAATATTGATTATAAGTTCAGCATCATCAGGTTGGTAGGTTTTCAGTGTTCAGAATAAACAAACCAACCATAATCAAAATCAAAATTAGGCCAAGAAGTTTTATTTTCTGAAACTTAATATTTAGAACAAAAAATATCTGAGTCAAGAAATATTATCATATACAGAGAGTAGTTAAAATTTCTAGATGTATAGACAGTGAAATGAACCCTTATTATGCTATTTGTATGAATATTTTTGGTGGTCTGCTATCTAGGAAAGAATAGTATTTTATTTTTATATCAAAAAGATTGTGTTTTTTTCAGCCGGGTGGGTAGGTAGGGTTTTCAATTTGAACCTCACTGCAGACACTAAACTTAGAATCAATTTGACATGGCCTGAGTTTAAATCAATATTAAGAATTTTTTCATTTCAATATCTAATTTGAAAACCTTTGAGAGTTGTGTTAACAAAATTGTGTTCAAAAGGTAAAAAAGTGAGTTGTTCTATTTAATTTTTTCTAGTCACAGAACTGATTCTACACTGTTCATATCAAATTCTGTGTAAAATATGTTTGTACTAGAATAATTGTGATGAAATACAAAATGATTATGTCAACTTTTGATGGACACTTTTTATTGCTTTCAAACTTAATAACTCCACAATGTTAATTATATCATAGATATATATTTATCAGGTATTGAAATTAGACAATGGGACAATAACGACCAAATTTTTGACACTGTGAAGATTTCACCTTATGACTAATATCTGTATTGAAACAAGCACCAGCTCTTGTGTGGTGAGGAGCTGAACTACTCTGAGGATAAATCGACTTGAGACTCGGTGAGATCAAACTGCTTAAATGGTATTGGAACTGTGTTTTCATGATGTTTAGATTTCTTTGTTTAAGAGCTGGTCAGTTTTGCAATGGGTGTATGACTTGTAAAGTTTATCCCCTGTGTGGTTGATAGCTCGTATTTAACAATGTGTAATGAGTTATCTTTATGCTACAAGATTGTTAATTTTATGTAAAAATACAGTAATGCACTGATTGTTTGTAGACACTGTTCCATCTATTGTGTTAGTATTAGAGCAGTTTTGGTGTTATTATTGTTTTCAGTATATAAAATATATAATGAACAGCTTGCTGGAATAGCGACGATAAAATAATTTGATGTATTTCATGCAAACATTTATAGTACATGTTTACAAGAGAAAAGAACAACAAACTTGTCATACACAAGATGGTAACTTCCTTTTGATAAGTCGATAAATTTAAAAAAAGATTCTGACTGCTTTATACACTTACCGGTAAGAAATCAACTCTTTGCTGTAATACACTTATCAATACTTTGAATAGATAGAAAATTGAAATTTCGATGGCATAATTAATAAACTAATCAATTAGAAACTTGCCTTCTTCTAAATCTCTTTTTGTGTAGAAATCAAGTTTGCCTGCTTAAAACTGTAATCGATAAAAATCGAAATTCCCCCAGCTTAATACTCTTATCGATAAGAAATGGAAATGTGACCAGCTAATTGATAAGAAATCAAAATGATACCAGCTAATGGGAAAAAAATGAAATATGTCCAGCTATTCGATAAGAAATCGAAATATGACCAACTAATTGATAAGAAATCGAAATATGACTAGCTAATCGATTAGAAATGTAATGTTTGCCTGTCCTTTGTCTGGTAGTGCCTTTCAGTGCTCAGTATTACCTGTCCGGTGTTATTTGTTTTGTATAGATTATAGACTTTAGTAAGCATTTTCCTATAGCAATGTTCAATTTTGTATAGATTATTTGAAAAGTTTTGAAGAAAAATGTTTTTCTAGCTTTTTAAGGAAAAGCATTTGAAACAATTGTTGCATTATTTTATGAAACAGAAAATATGTACTAAGATATTAAAATATGTACCAATATTTTCTTAATTGTTTATTTACAAATAATAATAGTTTTGATAGTGTTCAAATTGATATAAGTAAAAAATGTCTTATATTTTAAATGAATAAATTTGAATGAATAAGTAGTTGTCAAAAATTTTAACCAACTCACAATTTACGTTGTAGGTAGTTCTTCATATACATATACAAATATACAATAAACTAATGGCAGATAGCTAAATAAAATGAACTTCTTGTATAAATAAGCAAAATGATTGTTTACAACTCTATCATACATATATTTGTCATATACCGGTTAAAAATTATTTGTGTTTTTTTCTAAATATGTATTAACTTTACATCAGAGACATATATATAGAATATATACGAGTCTGGAAAAAATTGTGCTATTTCTGGCAAAAGAGACATATTCTTATATATTTATATATTTACTTGAATAAGATTTTATTCATTTATATGGCTATTTAGTTATTGAGATTCATGAAAAGTGCTGTTTTGAGTATATATTGTTACTGTTTTCAGACACTGATAATAAGATCACTGTTCATTAATTGTTTGTTTCACTGATCTGAATCTTATATTGCACAACATACAGAAAAAATAAAAACTAGAAATCAACTCAAAATATTTTAAATTCCCACTTTACTTGCATCTGTGCACTTAGTCACATGATACGTTACTTAAAGAATGTTGCGTTTGTTTTAATATTTGCAAGTCTGCATGTGAAACTATGCAAGGTTTTGAAGTCTTCTACAATAGCAACATTTAAATTTGATTTATTATCAAAAATTGTCGCATGATATGAGAAAGGCCCCCTTCTGTGCCACTTTTGAAAATGGTATTCTAAATAATTGAGTTTAACAACATAAAATAACCAAACTGTATTTGATTATTTTAAAGTATTTATTATCATGAAAAACATTTCCTTTTTTCTGCTCCAACAAAGTGAAATAACAAATGAGGCAGCCCAACACTTCCGGGAAAAATCAGTGAAACAAAAAATAAAAACAACAGTGGTCTTACATGTGTAACTGTTACTGTTGGTTATTGTTTAACTAGTGCTAGCTTGTTTATTCCTGTTATTAAAGTCTGTCATTTGCTTGTTAAAATAACTGCCATTTTTAGGGGGAAAACATTGGCCATGTTGTGACAGTTTTTTTACGTAATAATAACAACTTTCTTATGGTTTTGGCGGTTAAGTATTATCATTTTTGTAGGTGTTGATTGTTATATATTGTTACATCTTTGTGTTAAAAGAATGAACTGAATATGCATACATTATATTAAGTAAATGATTTATGTACAACATACAATATTGTCAAATATTTTTAGTCAGTAAAATGTCCATTTTGAGTGCTTGAATTGAATGAATTACATGAAGTTGTTACAAAGGGTTAGAAGAGAACACATTATGGGCTAATTGTTCAGACCTTTGTTAAAGTTAACAATGTTGTTAACCTCATTGTTGTTAACTTTCAAAACATCTGGAAGTTAAAGGGAGACATTTATGATCCGTGCAGTATAATTCTTAACAATATATGAGACAGGTGTTTCAGGTGTAGTTGTTTTATTTATATAAAAATGGACACATCATAAAATAGTTCACATTTAACATTTAAATTTATTATCAAAAATTGTCACATGATATGAGAAAGGCCCCCATTCTGTGCCACTTTTCACAATGGTATTTTAAATTATTGAGTTTAACAACATACAAGATAACAACGAAATCATTAATCAACAATTTAGTTAACTTCAACAAAGTTGTGATCAATCCAGCAGTGGTAAACGTTTCACGTTCAAATGAAACCTGTCTGTTTGTAAGGGACTCAATTGTATTAAGTTACCTTGAGTGTTTTTAGGAATTTTGACTGAAGAGAAATCGTTTTGTAAATATATACATGTACATCATTCTCATTATTTATATCATGTTATTTTTTGAAGATAAAAATCCATTCACACATAAAATTTATACTTACAATTTATTGTTATAGTCATTTTAAATTTTATACTTTTGTGCCTGAAGCTTTTGTATTAAGTTTTATTGTTGGAATTTTTAGGGTGGTGGGGAACAAAAATGCTCTCTTTGTTTCTATATTTATTGTCACTTAAGAGTATTTCTGCTTCCAGCCTTTCAAAAATAAATTTGACGACATGCTAAACAAATTTTCCGCAAACATAGTTTAAGTATTCCATACTTTTGAATATTTATAAGTATTTACAAATTACTATCACAGTCATCAAATTTATACTTCTTAATGAACAATCCAGATTTCTTACACATAAGTCTTGGCATTAACATAAACATGCATATGAAATCTAGAATTTATGCAAGCCGGGAATATTATTTACCAGGGCTTGTAAACACATTCTTATTTTGACCTCTGCTATCAACTTTTTAACTTATTAAGGTTTGAAGTTTTTCTCTTGATAGCGAATAAACAATATTTATCTTTTAATATTTCCAAATTCATTACACTGAATTTGCCATGTACATCCTGTTTATTTATTTGTTCCAAAAAGAATTATAGCTTTTGGAACTGGATATAAAATCATTTATCTTAGATATATATTTGATAATCCATGTGGAATTAATATTCATGGTTTTAAGATTAAACTTTAACCCACTTTTTAATACTAAACATGTTTTTTTTATCGTTGAAACAAAGTTTTACTGTTCAGAAAATATCTGAAAATGTCATATACTACAAAGTATAATTATTATGCATTTTCTTTAAATAAAAGGCTTATTAGAACGATAAGCTTTTTACTTTTCTAGAAGGATATATTTTTTAAGCTTACTAGGATAAGCCTCTTTAGCCTGCTAGAAGGATAAGCTTTAAAGCTTACTTAAATTATCAAGCTTTTTTACTTTACTTATATGATAAGCATTTTAACTTACTTGCAGGATAAGCTTTTTAAGAATTATGGATGTCAAAAAACCTTTGTGAGTCAGCAAATTTTCTTCATAATCATTGGAACTTGGCCAGATGGTGTCATCTCTACAATATATATGTCCAATTAGATTCTGGGTCATATGATTTCGAAAAATTTGTTAAAAAGTAGAATGTTTGTCTCATAAAACTGTTAAAGTTTGATTCTTGGTCATGTGGGTAACTGCGTCAAATCAAAGAAAATACATTGTTAACACTCTCTGAGAGGTCACAAGTTTGGTGCAAGATCAATGGAATTTGGTAAGATTGTGTTCATACAATCTATTTCATATAAGATACTATACTGGATGACATTTCCTGATAGTTCTGTTTCTGCAAAAGTGACTTGTTTAACACTCCTTTCAAATTGCTATTTTCACTGTTTGAAAATTGAGTGCATTTTCTCATACTCAACGTTTCGTTCTTTGGAAATCAGAACACTTCGTAAAATTCATAGTATAACTGTTAATTGTTTATCCTGGTCCAAGGTTTATTTATTGAAAAATCGACAACGCAAAACCAATTTACTGCAACAGTTGTGTTTGTTCTTCACAGTTTCAAAGGCCAGCAATTGTCACGTTTTATTAACACAAGCTGAAAATGAAAATATCTTTTATGATAAATGTACACATGTGTATGTACTTTAACTGACCAAGAATGTTGTAGTTTGTTGTTAAAATTTTGCAATTTTTTTATTTTTTTTGGAGATTTTCCTGAATTTAAAATTAAGCAAATTATACAATTTATCCTTGCTTTGAGATGATAAAATGTAGTCAAGAATTTAAACCCCTCAAAGATGGCCAAAACCAAGGACTTGCAAAATTGAAATATGGTATTTGACCCTACTATGTACATGGCAAATCAGTGTAAGATATCACATCAGTTAAATGTATGTGATATATGTATCACATAGCAAATCAGTGTTAGATATCACATCAGTTAAATGTATGTGATATATGTATCACATGGCAAATCAGTGTAAGATATCACATCAGTTAAATTTATGTGATATATGTATCACATAGCAAATAAGTGTTAGATATTACACCAGTTAAAGGTATGTGGTATATGTATGACATGGCAAATCAGTGTAAGATATCACATCAGTTAAATGTATGTGATATATGTATCACATGGCAAATAAGTGTTAGATATTACACCAGTTAAAGGTATGTGGTATCTGTATCACATAGGAAATAAGTGTTAGATATCACATCAGTTAAATGTATGTGATATCTGTCAATCAGTGTTAGTTATTATATCAGTCAAATGTATGTGATATCTCTATCACACAGCTGTCTGTATAAGGCTTCTATCACATTAATAGAAACTCTATGTGTTATTCCGTCACATTGTTATTAGGTTGATTATATTTGTGATATTTTCTATCACATTGCATAGGCTATCTTTGTGGATTTCTATCACATGGAAATCATATAGATCTTCTTTGTGATATTGTTATCACTTTCTTATGACATTGATGATCTATGTGATATTTCTATCACAATATACTTACATGGCTTAGCTATGTGATTTACTTGCTAGACTGTAATTACATAGATTATCTATGTGATATTTCTGTTACACTGTAATAACATAGGTTATCTATGTGATATTCCTGTTACACTGTATTAACATAGATTATCTATGTGATATTTCTGTTACACTGTAATAACATAGGTTATCTATGTGATATTTCTGTTACACTTGAAGTTCATAGATTATCTATGTGATATTCCTGTTACACTGTATTAACATAGGTTATCTATGTGATATTTCTGTTACACTGTAATAACATAGGTTATCTATGTGATATTCCGGTTACACTGTAATAACATAGATTATCTATGTGATATATCTGTTACACTTGAATTGCATAGATTATCTATGTGATATTCCTGTTACACTGTATTAACATAGATTATCTATGTGATATTTCTGTTACACTTGAATTGCATAGATTATCTATGTGATATTGTTATCACACTGCTACCATATAGCGCATGGCAATTCCATGTGATATTTGTTGTTTTGTAACTTAAGTGGAGTCAAATTTAAAACAATAACTTTGCAAAAAATAAATTTTATTCAAATGTGAATGTGTCTTTCTCATTCATTGATATTTTGAAACAAGTGGGCCAAGATGTCCCTACACCGCTCACCTGGTTGAACAAAGGGTTATAAAGGTATTAATTTGACAACATACTTGACGCCTCCGACCCAAACACAGCATGTGAAACTATAATACATAATGAAAACTAGCCCCAGCCCCAGGCAACCATGTTTTTTTAACGAATCAACATGAGGTGAAGTAATTTGATACAGGGTCACCTATTAGGAGCATTTCTGTGAAATTATGTTTAAAATTCTTCGTCGTAGTCGGTACGTGTACGCGAAGGACACTGATTTTTCCAAAAAAAAGCACTGAAATTCCCCATTTGTAAATCAAATCTAACAAAAGCAAAAGCCTTTGAACAAACAAAATCGCAAATTAATTTCGATTCAAATGAACAAGGCGGAGATCGTAAATTCCCGGTTGAATGTCGTGATGCACCAACGGGTCGTTCTGTACATAGGACGAGCAGCCTCGTTTTTGGGATTGACCTCTACTTAATATAACTATGGAAAACCCAAACCTAATCGGGAATAAGTTAAATAATAAAACGAAAATAACCCTGAATTTTGACCCATATATTGAACAACAATGTCCTTAAACGATAAATTGCATTGAATAGTTATTACCTATATGTCGGCACAGTTGAAGCTTCTTATAATTTATGGCGGCCATCTTGGATGCAATCTTCGATAGCAATGTTGAACCACTGTTTTTACATCTGCAAAATGCATTTTAATTAACATCAATCTTAAAAAAACGGGTCTTTTGATATATAGAAACCTGTGGTTACAGACACAGAGCGGTATTGTGTCAGATTAACCAACATATTTGCAGAACTATAAAATAACTTCATGTATTCATGTTTTAATTACAATTATAATTATTTATGTTCGGTATTCCGTTTGGCTAGAGGGATTCACAACGGGGTAACCTTTTTGGCCAGAGGGGTGCGTAACGGGGTAACCGTTTTGGCCAGAAGGGTTCGCAACGGGGTAACCGTTTTGGCCAGAGGGGTTCGCAACGGGATAACCTTTTTTGCCAGGGGGGTGCGCAACGGGGTAACCGTTTTGGCCAGAGGGGTTCGCAACGGGGTAACCATTTTGACCAGAGGAATTCCTAGCGGGGCAACCGTCTCTTATGGTCAAAGGGGTTTGCAACAGGGTATCTTTCGATACATGACTGTATAATTCATTATGCTTTTAAGACACAACCAATTAACGCCTCTTCATTTAATCTATAAACTAATCGTTTTTCCTGTGTATTCAAACACTGCGTTTGAAATATAAATCTTTTTGGTCCAAATTCTTCATCACAATCCTGTTTAGACAGGCGTCGACCAGAGTCAGTGGTTATGCGGCACAATTGACTGTCAATTCAGGTGTCGCAGGTTCGATTCCCCGCATCACCTCCAAGAAAAATACTAGTCGTCTTTCGGGATGGACGTTTTATGGGGTCCCGTGTGACAGTGCTATACTCTGGTGCACGTTAAAGAACCAGGGTAGCTCTAACCAGGGTTACATTTTGTCTGTGCACCATGCTCCAAAAACCTAAATTACTGACAATTATATCGAAGAACTCGTCTTGAATGGACCTTTTTTGTGCGAGTATAAATAAGCTTTTTTGTGCGAGTATAAATAAGCTTACATACCCTACCAAGGGCCAGTCCAGTTCGCTCGTGAACGTTTCTTTACAACTGAACCGATTTGTTAAAAATTGTTGAATTTAAGTCCCATAAAACTAAGCCTTCTTGTTTCGGCCACCTGTGTGCATTGTAATTATTACTGTCTATTCAGATTATTTTCAGGCTTGTATTGAATCGTTTGTTTACTAAGTTTTCGCCGTATGTTTTGAACACGATGGTAACACGATAGCTGCATGTGGTACAATAACATACGAACCTTGCTTTGCGTAGATAAAAAATATGTGGATGTTTTATATGACAGTTTTAAAAACTTGTGAAACTTATTTACGTCAGTGTATATCGTACCAATGCTGTATTGTTGACACAAATAACTTTCCATGATAGACCAACAATAAGCAGACCTTTAACTGTTAAGAAAACACATAATATAACAAAGACATGGGCGATTGTCGCACATACATTGACCGCGTATCTCAGTGTGTATATTGGTGTTTTCTTACTCTTCACATCATGTCTTCAATACAATCTCAACACATATCCGCACTTATTCATCCTGGATGCCGACTACGCGCTTTAAACGTAGATCATCAATAAATAAATACGGTAAATTGCAATGTTTAAGAAAGGGGAAAGCTTCCATAAAGACGGGTATTAAAAAGTAAATAGCAATGTTTAAGGACAGGGAAAGCTTCCACTAAGGCGGGTATTATAAGGTGAATAGCGATGTTTAAGAAAGGGGAAAGCTTCCACTAAGTCGGGTATAATAAGGTGAATAGCAATGTTTAAGGACGGGGAAAGCTTCCACTTAGTCGGGTAATATAAGGTGAATAGCGATGTTTAAGGACGTGGAAAGCTTTCTCTAAGCGATGTGCAAGGACGTGAAAAGCTTCCACTAAGTCGGGTATTATAAGGTGAAGAGTGATGTTTAAGGACGGGGAATGCTTTCACTAAGTCGGATATTATAAGGTGAATAGCGATGATTAAGGACGGGGAAAGCTTCCACTAAGTCGGGTATTATAAGGTGAATAGCGATGTTTAAGAAAGGGGAAAGCTTCCACTAAGTCGGGTATTATAAGGTGAATTGCGATGTTTAAGGACGGGGAAAGCTTCCACTAAGTCGGGTATTATAAGGTGAATAGCGATGTTTAAAGACGGGGAAAGCTTCCACTAAGTCGGGTATTATAAGGTGAATAGCGATGTTTAAGGACGTGGAAAGCTTCCACTAAGTCGGGTGTTATAAGGTGAATTGCGATGTGCAAGGACGTGGAAAGCTTCCACTAAGTCGGGTGTTATAAGGTAAATAGTAATGTTTAAAGACGGGGAAAGCTTCCACTAAGTCCGGTATTATAAGGTGAATTCGGATGTTTAAGGACGGGGAAAGCTTCCACTAAGTCGGGTATTATAAGGTGAATAGCAATGTTTAAATACGGGGAAAGCTTCCACTAAGACGGGTATAATCTCTATTTATCTTCCTGTACTGTCGAACCCTTTACATGGACGTAGATATTTTTGTGCGCGTCAAGCCACAAAGATTGTTAGTTGAAGTTAAAAGAGTTCAGGCCAAAATACAAATATAAAGGGAAGGGAATCATTTGTTAGTAGTTTAAAAGGTTAAAAACAGGAGTGAAGAACAGGTTATGGTGAACTGTGTTCAATGGTGCTAACAGCAACATTGAACTGTTCGAGGGTTTGAAGAAGGGGTATATCTGGGGGGAGATTATTCCATAGTACTATGGACTTGGGGAAGAAGGAGTACTTGTAGTAGTAAGTTGTGGCAGAGATTAACCTTTATGATAAGGGATGGTAATGGCGGGATTGTCTAGTAAAAGGGATAAGGAAATATTGAATGGGGATTGCCACCAACTGGTTAGTAATTTTGTACATGAGGGACAATCTGGAATCAATGCGCCGGAGATCTAGGCGGCGCCATTTTAGGGTGTGTAGCATGACAGTGACACTGGAAGTGCGGCCAAAGTCAGACATCGCCCAACGCGCTGCCCTCCTCTGAACCGCTTCTATCTATGTATATATACAGTACAAAGTGCATATTTAAAAAAATAATTATTTTTCAATATTTTTTCACATATTCGGTATTATAATTTTAAGTGAGGAATTATAAGATTGTTTTTGATTTTTAAAAAAAAATGTTTTGAGTTTGAAAATCCGGTGCCAGTGGATTTTCCCATGTTCCAAAAAGGTGGTGCACCCAAATGGTAGATAAGCTAGTAATTATCATATAAATTATCAAGCTTAGCAGTTTGTAGCAAGTTTACGCAACGTAAAATGGAAAAACAAAACAAAAAAACAGTATCCTGTAGAAAACACGTGCAATTCGTTATGACAACGGAAGGAGTGCACTTCCCTAACATTAAGTCGACATCTGATGACAAGCATAGAGCCCAGTCGGCTCCCATTTGACCGGGGCCTACCCATTTTTTCTTCTCTTCTATCGATTGCGTAATATTTAGGTTTATATTTTGTAACACATCCACCTTTTGAAGACTTAAATTATTATATCTGGCTTTGTTCAATGATAAGGGGGTAAATCCCACTTTAGGCGTCTAAATTCCCCCGTCAAACTACACGGAAAAGCGTGAAGGCCAGTCATTCAATGATGTGGGGCAAATCCCCCTTGTGGCTTCTAAATTCCCCCGTCAATCTACACGGGGAAGCGTCAAGGTCAGACATTAAATGAAGTTGGGTTAATCCCCCTTATGCTTCTAAATCCCCCCGTTAAACTACACGGGGAAAGCGTGAAGGTTAGTCATTCAATAATGTGGGACAAATCCCCCTTATGCTTCTAAATTCCCCCGTCAAACTACACGGGAAAGCATCAAGGCCAGTCATTTAATGATGTTGGGTTAATCCCCCTTATGCTTCTAAATTCCCCGTTAAGCTACACGGGAAAGCGTTAAGGTCAGTCATTTAATGATGCGGGGCAAATCCCGCTTGTGTCTTCTAAATTCCCCCGTCAATCTACACGGGAAAGCGTCATGGTCAGTCATTTAATGATGTTGGGTTAATCCCCCTTATGCTTCTAAATTCCCCGTTAAGCTACACGGGAAAGCGTTAAGGTCAGTCATTTAATGATGCGGGGCAAATCCCGCTTATGCTTCTAAATTCCCCCGTCAATCTACACGGGAAAGCGTCAAGGTCAGTCATTTAATGATGTTGGGTTAATCCCCCTTATGCTTCTAAATTCCCCGTTAAGCTACACGGGAAAGCGTTAAGGTCAGTCATTCAATGATGCGGGGCAAATCCCCCTTGTGGCTTCTAAATTCCCCCGTCAAACTACACGGGAAAGCGTCAAGGTCAGTCATTCAATGGTGTTGGGTTAATCCCCCTTATGCTTCTAAATTCCCCGTTAAACTACACGGGGAAGCGTTAAGGTCAGTCATTCAATGATGCGGGGCAAATCCCTCTTGTGGCTTCTAAATTCCCCCGTCAAACTACACGGAAAAGCGTCAAGGTCAGTCATTCAATGATGTGGGGCAAATCCCCGTAAAGGCTTCTTAATCAGATCGCAGAGTTTCATATTTCCATTCGAAAATAAATGTTTTATGGCTAAAAACGTTACTAACGGTTTAATGCATAAAACATCAATTTTTTAACTTACTAGTAAATATGAAAATCTGCGATCTGATTTTTTGTCATCAGCAGTCTTATGCACCAGTCAATTGTACCCCCACCCCCTGGACCGGGGGTTTACCGGGGATAGCCGGGGAAATGGGCCGTGTGATTATCTTCCAGGTGGCCCCGTAGTGCCGTGTGAATGCGTAGGTTTTGTCTTCGCGCCAAAAATAGCGGGGAATGGACCTAACCTAGGGTCCCTGTGGTGCAGGGGTATTTGGCGGGGATTTTACCCGGGTTGGGCTGGACCGGAAGTCAAAGTCCCCGCTGTTCCACGGACCTGGGGGGGGGCGTGGTTTCAATTGATTGGTGCATTATATCAAAAGGTCATAAGGTTCAATCTGTGAGAGTGCAGCTTTAATAGGCACATGCATACCTAAAGCGTTGAACGGCTATAATCGCGACAAACGTGATTTGACTGTATTACAATCCTATTGACAGGCAATACTTCGGTGCTTAGTAACCTTCAATATACTAATAATCGATTAATTATTTCATTAAATAAAAAAATCGAGTATGGACACTCATCACGCACATCTTCAATCGTAACAACTCGGCCATCTCCGGCAAGCTTCGAGATAGACCTCGTAAATAGTAGTAAGGATATACGAAAGTGCGATGCGGCTGCCGGCGATTAACACCGTTTTCAATCCGCGTAAAGAAGGCCCATTGTAACAACAAGGAAATGGATTGTGTTAAATTAAATGTGCTTGTTTAAGAGAAAATATTTATTGTAACCTCAAAGAATGTTCGTTTTAAAAATATTTAGATGTTTCCTTATAGTTGAAGCACTCTATTTCCTCTAGAAAAATCGTGAGCACACAGAAAATGTACTTGACAGTCATTGAAATGATCATACGGTTCATGGCATGCATGAATCATTACATCGGATTAAATGCATGCATGGACTAAATGTCAACATTTTCTCAACAGTTATAGGAATACCCTATGAAATGTAAGTTTTAAGTCATACTTTGCCGTGTTATTTTTCACACCATGCCTTGCCATTAAAACAACATTACTATTCTGTAAAATCATTAATTTGCCTTGTGCAGAGTTTTGTGTGGTAGGATGGGTGTGAGCTTGGCACCCAGTCAGCTTTACCAGCTGAAATCTATGCATGCCTTTACTTCAGCATTGTTGGGTTTGGGCTGCAGATTTTTTTTGTGTAAACAGTTCTGTGGGGTTGGGATGGGGCGGTGACTATCCACGCAGTAAGCTCAATTGTTAGAGTACCAGTACAACGTTCATGTGGATATGCACCAGACAATTGTAACCACGCCCCCCCCCCAGGTCTGGGGAATAGTGGGGACTTTGACTTTCAGTACAGCCAACCCCGGCTAAAATCCCCACCCTGCGCGGACGATCCAATGGCAAAATCCCTGCCAAATGCCCCCACACCCCAGGGACTCTAGGCAAGGTCCATTCCCCTCTATATTTTAAGCGAAGATAAAACCACCGCATTCACCCAGCACTGCAGGGCCACCTGATAGGTAAAAACACGGCCCATTTCCCCAATTAACCCCAGTATTCCCCCGGACCTGGGGTGGGGGGGGGGGGGTTACAATTGACTGGTGCACTAAGTTGACAGAACTTGTCTTAAAATTGTATTTGTTCAAGGTAGATCATGCTTCACTTTACCTCCTAAGCTGTGGATAAAACCCACTCATTAGAAGTTTCCTTACACATTATATTTGTCTTAATCTATAATTATTATTCTCAATTGAGTAAATTGTCATTTTTTATTAAAAACAACAACACCAAAAGAGTAACTGATAAGATACTCAGCTGATTTAATTTTTTGTAAATAAAAGCCTTAAACAAATATTTAGCCAGGTTACTAAGCTTTTCAGCAATGTATACCAGACTTTTTTCAATAATACTTAATCTATTTTGAATAATTAGCCTTTAGATCACTCTTCACCAAATGACTCTTTTATAACTCCATAAAATGCAAACAAGAATAATTACAGTTTGGATCAACACGTCTCTTAATTTTATTTTTAATATTAGTCCAGTAATAACAGAGCCATCTGTATGCAATCCAATGTAAAATTAATGATAAATTAGGTTTTGCTCAAATCTTTACTTTCATTTCTGTGCCAAGCCCTTTTAAGTGCATTGAGTCTTTTGGGAGACTTCACAATATTTCTGGCGTTTAATCCCCATATATGGCTTTAAGTTGCCATACAAATTTAAGTCTTCATTATAAAAAATACTGTATGTCTCCACTTTAACCATAAACACACAATGAGAGGACTATTTAAAGCATTACCATGTGTCAGAATTATAGATCTTTCTTTGCATTTTATTTGTCTAAATGTATTACCGGTCTCTTTAGCAATATCCTTGTGCCTCTTTGAGTACTTGGCTTGACAGTTTGGTTTTTATTACATTGTTTTAAATGTTTTATTTGTACACAACAATGATGATGATGATGATGATGATGATGATGATGACACTATGCTATGCCAAAACCTCAACACATTTTCTTCAAACAAAAAAGGACAGTCATTTAGAATAACTTTTATTACATCATTTGAGAAAATAAACTCATACAATCAACGAAATAAACATGCATCTGTAAAATCACAAGTCATGTTATGTGTTCGTTAAATTTAACTTAATAAAGAAAATAAATATTGGTTGCAGTAAGCAATGCGCATCACTTCTAATAAACATTCCAACAGACTGAAAAATAAATCAACACAAATGGAAAAACTGTTTGCAAGTCAGCTAGTATCTTATTTTATGCCTTATCAGATTGCTATGCAAGCTGGAAGCTTACAAAATCACTCTTAAGTCTGTTGCCTAAGTAGAAACAAGAATGGACATCCTTTTCCTGAGGTCAAGAGAAAGTATCTTGAATTTGAGGCTTATCCTCTAGACCACTTTCACCTTTTCACATTTTAATTTAAAGAGCCCAGTTTACAATATGGCATTTACAAGGATGTGCCCTATTAACGGATTTTCTGAAGTCTTAAAAATTGAACTGAACAAAATAGTTCTCCTTTATTTGGTCTGCCGATGCCATCTGTTTCTGTTTTTGTAGTTATCTCCCCTCCATAATATAGGAAAACCACTTTAAGCGTAGATAAATCCTTTACCATATTACCCTTTTAAAATATATGTTCGGATTTATTTAATAATCACGGACCAACAGATGACTTTTATCTTCAACTTCACATCAGTATGTAAGTCATCAAATATTTGAGATGACAAGATGTTCCACTGAACACTTTGTTTCCATCTTGCACTCATTTTTCCAAGGTAGGCGTTGCAGTTGTGTTAGATGATTTCCATGCATTGCAGGTCAATCCTCATTCAATGGCATTTTTGATTACATTCGGATTCCAGCGCCTGAAATAGAAAACAGAAAATACAACAATAATAGAAATTATATTTTCAGATCAATTATTTTAAAAGCCTGTACAACAACAGAAAAGTATTCACAAAACATTAAGTGCAACACCAATTTAAAGCTGCATCCTCATGGTTTTACTGTTCTGACACCTTTTTTATTTTTATCTTTAAACGAGCCAATTGGCAATTATTGTGCAAATGTATGGAAACCAGTGATATTAGACTGCTGACATAATATCAGATCACAGTCTTTCATATACAAGTTTGAAAATTTGGTAAAAAATCCTCCAACTAGTCATATAAGGTCACACATAATAGAACATATTTTAATTGTTTGGAAAATATTTTTTTGCTATTGCTTTAAGCCATTTAATTAATAATATGTGTAAATTTAATTTAATTACTCCTTTGGGCTTTTGAAGAACGACCAAGAAGAACTGTCAATCTGTGAGAGAGCAGCTTTTAGCTCTGGACTACTGGTAAATTAAACAAGAGCACCGCGGAGTGGGTGCCAACGCTCGTCTGTTTTTTAAAGTCTAAAAAGGGGCATGTTGAACGGTTTTTGAGTTATGAGGTAAGGTTAAAGTTTTTGGACGACGACGCAGACGCAGACGCAGACGACGCCGACGACGCCAAGGCTATCACAATAACTCGACTTTTTTTCTTCGAAAAACAGACGAGCTAAAAATATGAAATGAAATTCATGTTTAAATTCATCTACAATGTTGATATTTTAAAGCGACAGTCCGCAAAAGTAACCGTATTTCAAAAGTTTTTAATAAGTTCCACATTGTTTCAGACCGACTGAACCGCAATTATTTTTTAAAAAATCACTTTAATAACTTAGATTTAACAAATTGAAAATTGCCGAAAGTTGCTATTTTTAGACGGCAAAAGAGAAAGTAGGTCTACGGTTTTTCCGACTACTCTTGGGGGCGATACTATTTCCCGGTCCCGGTCTCCTCCGGTCTCTGTTTTATAGTAGCTATCGGGCGTGATCAAAAAGGTGTTAATGACCGCGGGGGGTAATAGGATTACAAAAGATTACAGTTGATTAAAACATTAGATATTTGATGATAATTATGTCACTATTTATTTCAAATTTTATATCAATAAAACATAAAATAAATTTAGGCAAAGATAAAAACATGAAATATGCACATGTACTGAAATTATTGTCATGAATAACAAACACATTGAGTGTGTGTTTTTTTCATATTAAATTCAGTTATAAGTATACTATTGATAATAGTAATACAAAAAATAACAATGCTTGACTACATGTAAATCAGATATGAGTCGGATATGCAAACATGGAATTTTTCAATTGTAATCATTTATGCTTAAAAAAATTTATGTCATGGGGGGGGGGGGGGGAAACATAAAAGGAAGAACAATAACATAACATAACATAACATAATTTAAAAGGTGCAATTCTAAGTTACTTCATACTCTAGCCGTCCTCAATCTTTTATGCAAAAAACATGAGCATTTGTACTGCATCGCATCTTTCTCTACACCTTTAACACGAATTGCATAAATAGTGTATACCTATAACAAATTGCATAAATTAAGACATAATGTTTATATATTTTATACCATTTTGTTACATATAAAAACAAATAAGATTGTCAAAATCGTGTTATAAACATCAGCAACACAATCCGTTGCCTGGGGCCATAAGTTATGAACCGGGAATTATGAGACCGGATGAGACCGGATTTTACGAGGAGAGACCGGGAAATAGTATCGCCCTGCGCATGCGCAAGAACTTTGGAATCCCACTGTTTTTTTCTATTTATATAACCGTTAACTCTCGGGGGCCGATAGTTAAGAAGAGATATTGAAAATGACACGAAAAACTAATTTCTAGGTCGATTTGAACCAAATTTTTTTTGGATTCGTCAGTCAGGAATGCTTATCAACACATAGATGAATTTTATTTTTTTTTCATGGCTAATTTGCCCGATTTGCGGACTGTCGCTTTAATACTGTCCATCCTTGTTGGTTAATTGTACAAACATGCAGGTACTTTTGGGCTTAAACCAATAGGATACTTGACTGTTAAATAATTGTCCGAATTTCGAAAATAGTACAACCATTACCTCATCTGACTTTTTTCATTAGAAGAAGCCGGGAATCAGAGTCAGCTGCACCCCTGGTACCATACTCTTCTCTGAAAATGACAATAAGATTAAAATCTAAATGTCTGCATTTCATTGGCACAGTAAAAATGTCAGCAATTTTCAATGTTTCTGCATCACCACCACTGGTGGATATCAAAGAATTTAGTCTTGAAAGAAATGTGTGCTGGTTTATGCGTTCAAACTCATTTTGTTAAACCGATAGAATGAAGATCTAATTTATTTAGAGAACTATATTAGTGAACAGGGCCGAGGCATTCAATTGTGCCATTACATTAAATTGTTCGATACCAACACTCACGGATATATAAACCATACATCCTTGGTTAAAAGAATGTAAATTTAAAATTATAAAAATTAAAGTTAATGATATGAAATGTATGAGATAAATACACTGAGAAAGAAAGTCTAACCTATTATCGATCTAAGTAAAGTAAGATTCAGACTTATTTGTTATTACAAATAGATTATTTGTTTTCTTAATTTTTGCCACTGATCACTGGAGCTTCAAAATTGTTATTTACTATATTATAATCTGTCAAATGAAAGAAGACTTTACCCCACCCACTAAGAATTAATGACATTTCCAATTAGTTTCTCATTAGGGCTCTTTTAAAACTATTTATATATTTTATTAAAATACAATAAGTATAAAAATAACACTTACACACAAATAAGTGGTAAAAGTTCGCTCCTCATTCTGTCTTTGGACTAACATATCTCTTGGTTGTTTGAACATCTTCTTGGTCGGCCATGATGGACTATTTTCTTACGACCCGTATTATATCCGAGGCCATATCTTGATACTAGCCGAGGAGTTCCGATTGGCACATCTTGTAAACTTGGAGATTTTCATTAACAGCACACGTTTAAACACGTGCTTATAACTGTCATTTGCTGCATAAAACACATTTAATTGATTTGGTTCATTATTTGTTAAAGGCAGTTATAATATATTAACAGAATAATGATCGTAAGTTATACAGTGAGACAGGTTTTAACACTGTATACTGCGACCTCTGTAAATAATATACTAGACTATGTACGTAACAAGGCAATTGAAAAAAGTGAATAAAGGGTTTATATTTCGTGGGATCTTGAATTCGTGGATCACCCAACCCACGAAAACCACGAACATTAATGCCCCACGAACATTAATGATTTCACAGTAGATATCGAATAAAAAAAACAACATTTGAGTGGCCCCAAATTGTAACCGTCAAATGCCTGCGATTACCCACGAATAGGTGATATATTTTGGTGATTTTGTAATAATATTAGCTAGTTTCATAACGGTAACTGATACACCGATATGTACAAGGATAAATGTCTATAATGAGCATTGCTTTCATCTCGTAAGTGAATTGCGTGTGTCAAGTTAATTAAATGAAACCTGATATTGGACTATTTGTAGTAAATAAAGTAAGGCAAGGCCGTTTAGTGAACCTGGTAAACACATTTCCATTTTCCGCGTAATTATCCATAACTATCTATTCCCTTCGGTCTTCGCCGAGATTCTTTTAAGATACTTAGGCTTGCTTTCAAATTCACATACACGTTGCAATCTTATGAACGTATTTAAAATAAAGTGGTCTTTTAATTCGCACTATTTTAAACTGCATAATTGTATAACCCTGATGCATTGAAAATGCAGAGCAGCATACAATGAATTGATAAAGAGGGCGTGCGTGCGTGCGTGCGTCCGTCCGTGTGTGCGTGCGTGCGTGCGTCCGTGCGTGTAGGGGAGGGGTAGATTCGTTATATTGGCAAATTTTATTTTTAAATGGTGCATCTGAGTTAATCTATTCATATTTTTTCTCCGATATTGATATAAAAAAGATTACTTGGACAATTTAAAGGGGTGCGCCGGGTGCTCTCACCCCCCCCCCAAGAATACACACAAACCGATTGTGATATTAAGTCAGTTTTAAATTACCTATGTTAGCAAAGTAGGTTATCCGTTTATCTACTGTCATAGCCGTCCATAAACAGGGACTCGCAGAGATAGGACATCACTAATACACTCATCACAATTACTTAGGGGTCTCATTAAATCTTGAAATACCAATAATGCACACATTAGGAGTGTTAAAACTAAGATACTGACGGCTGGAACCCTTCAAGAAAGGTAGATATATGCTCAAATATTGTCTTTAATGTCCACAATTTTGAAAAACGTTTCTAACGCGATTCAACAAAAGGCTGAAGCATGATTTGCTGATTGACATTACCAAGTTCTTAATAAAGGTTTAAATATCCATCAACTTAGCATGAGTCCCTGTTGGCGAGTGGTTAAGGTATTGGTTTTCCAATAATTTTCTTGACCGAACAGGCATGGGTATGATCGATCCCCACCACTACCAGGGATGCGTTTCACCAAAGCTTTAACCAATAGCAGAAAGCGATTTATTGATAAAAAATACTATATCAATCCGAATGTCATCAAATTTAAATCTCTAATGTGTATGTGTAACACTCAAATGTCGAAATACAAAAAGTTGTGTAAATTTGTGAAGGAAATAGTAAAACTGTTCTAAATGTTAATATATTTGTACTGTACAACAACGCATGTATCCGATACTCTATAACTCTCGACATATTCATATAAAGCATTGTATAACATATGTCTCTCCCGTTTTATTTGCTTTGTACCTTTGAATATGGAATGTTAACTCTTTACAACAGCCTCGTTGTTATTATGTATTTCTTTTTCACATGCTCATGCTGTCATGTTACATGAACTGAGTTGTTTGAAAATAAAACTTGGAAACTTGGTTTCAGAGACGGTCGTTAAGGCGATCGTTAGCTAATTTTGGTAGTACGACCAAAATTACCGATCGGCACCGTTTCAGGGACGCAACGTGCACCTGCTTTATCTTTAATTCTGATCGTAAACCTACGACCGGCTAGAGGCACTCGTAAACTTAACGATCAAGATGGCGGATGAAGATTTTTTCCATATCAAAGTATATTTTTACTTTTTATCAACATTTGAGAGTTTAATATTGCGTGTAGCACGTTCGCTGGTGTGGATATTTCAAACAATGTCTAAAAATAGCTCAAAACAGTACGAAAATGTTCTATTTTCGCCGATATATGTCAAAAAAGGGATTTTAACTGTAGAAGATGTAAGATTTTTTGTTATATTTAGTTAATGCGTTGTTTTTGTAATAATCGTATTTTACTGCAATATCGGTATCAGAGAGAAAAATAATTATTACGTAAGTGTTTAGCACGAGCGAGTGTCTTTTAAGGGATTTACTCACAGACTTTATATTGGTGACATTTTTTTTAGAAATTGCGTTATTTACGTTGTATTATCAACATAAATCAGAACAGCATCTGGCAGATTATTCCAATCTTAGCTCCAATTACACGTTAGAACTGAATTTTGTCAATCCATGTCGGAAATAATTCAAATTCAAATTTTAATAGCGTTACCATAACCCTTTCCGGCACAATAGAGCATTATATATATATATATATATCACAATTAATAATTATTGACGAATATCTAGCTCTATTTGTCTGTCCCTTTAAAACGCGACCATGTCCCTTTAATTTGTTGTGCGGAATGTGGTGTCCTCAAACATGTGTGCTACTATCATTCAGATAGTGTTCATAGTCAGGACAAGATGGCCGCTCGAGTATTGCTTGTTGCCCTTATCGTCCTTGGGTGCGGTAAGAAAATTATTAAATTATGATTTTCTAAAATAAATAAGTAACACATAGAACAGAAATGTACTACATGTATACGATAGTTACTTTACTCTTAAAATATAAACAAAGTCTGGGAGTTTGTTATTGCCCCCAGACATATTGTAACAAAAACACAGTTAAGGAAAATTACACCAATTCGGAAACGACTACACAGTGTTACATGCGCCCCCACCCACCCTCCGTTTTTAACCCATGATAGTTGATCAAAGCACGACTATACCATCTCAGACCATTGGGGTCTTTCCATCTATACATGTGTTGAGGCTGAATGCCTTTGTGACTTTTAAAAAGTGCTGAACATTATGGATCTACTTGATCTACTCTTTTTGTGTGCCGTTTCACCGAATTGTTTGTACTCCTACACCGGAAGTTGTCACAGTATTAAATAAACAGTGGGCAATCAATAATTTTTCTTTAATGAAACGCAATTTTATTTATATCGTTGTTAACGCAAGTGGGGCATAATTGTCTTACAAGTATTTGGGGTCTCGAAACACTAAACATCAGTGTGTTTCTTAGTGTGCAAATTGGTCAAACGATTGTAGAATGTATAAGAAATTATTTAGTGGTTATTAACTTTTAAGGTCATTCTGATATACATCATAAAATAAATTGTTATTTTCTTGACACAAGTTGCCAATACAGTGTAAAACAGTGTAAAACATACTCCCCTTACCCCCCTAACCTAGTCCAAATAATTGTACGTTGACGGATTTTTTTACGATTTTTGGTATGGCAAATTCTTCAGGTTAGGGATTGGGAGAATCCCGTATAACACGTCTATTGTTTTAAACTACCCAGTAACCGAAGAAACTTCGCTCCAAACGTGGTGTGTGTTTTTCGGGTTTTTGTGAAATTTATGTATAAACTTTCCACAAATCTTCAAAGGATATGCGCCTCCTCCCATCGACACACAGTAAATTAGTTTCAAACCATGGTATGGAGGTTTGGGGTTCTAGTGAAATGTATGCATATATTCCGTTTTAGTGTAGGGACGCCATGCTAGCCCCACCCCTAAATTCGATAGAAGTGTTTTAACTTGTTTAGTGGTTGAATAGTATGGTAAGATCTATAACGCTCAGATATCTTATTCCTCTGTCCAGGTTTTGCCCTGAGCCAGCTGCTGACGCCATTCATGGTGTGTGAGATCCAAGAGTTGCACAAGCGAAATCTGACGTCACTTCCGTTTTCCCACCCGGAAATGGTGGAAATAAGGGAATACTGTTCAAAACACACGTGAGTTTCATGTCTCAAAAAATAAAGTAATGAAAATACGGGTAAAATAGTTCATATAAAGTTTATATGGAAACGTATAGTGGGAACGTACAGTACGATGCCGGCCCGCTTGTTTATTTGGCCTCGTTTGGTCAAAAGAAAGATGTTTTAACAGTCGATAATACTAGTGAAGTCTGTTATATACGTCCGGCATAGAACAGTACAAGAACAATAGTTGTTGCGACGTCTTTTAAATATGGATTGAGATGGTCCAATGCAATACAAAAAGCTGCTGTCAAACTTTTGGCTAAATAATAGTACACTACATGTATATTCAATGTTTCATGTCATTCCGAATTGTACAATTATGATTATATGTGAATATCATTTCAGGTATGACCACCTTCCAGGAAACATCGGGACTTTGGGAAAATAGTGTTCAGTCCATGATTTTGAAGTGTTGTAAATGGTACTAAACCAAATAAAGATACTTACTGGTCGAACTGTTTTCCTTGTAGAAGACCGACTGTTCGTAGAGGTGCTTCAGTTTGTCATAAGTTTTCAAAGCAATATTAATGCATTAAGATATAAAACTATTGTTAAGATAGTTTAGTTTCTGTGATATAGCAAAGCAGATCTGTCAAGTTTTGGCATTTTGGGGTTCTTTACGGCGCCGATCTGGAATGTATGTGCCTATCCATTATTTTTATGGTGTCACCTTCGGTGTACGGGCTGGCGGCGACCAGTACGTTGTCCGATAATAACTCTAAAAGCCTTTGTCCAATCATCACAAAATTTAGTCAGGATGCGTATAGGCAAACTATCTTGAACAAGAAAGCATCTTTAATTATAGAAATTACCTATGATCGGTATTATCCTTACACTAACTTCAGAAATCCTTGTCCAAAGTGTGCATAGGTATACACCTCGACGAATTTCTAATTGGCAACCATGTTTATTATGATGCTATTCGTCAGTTTTAGTGAATAAATCTAATGTTTGGTTATTTTTGTATTGAACACACCAAACTATCGATTGACTCAAAGATAACACGTATGCATGTACAAAATCATTCATGCGGAACGGTAGGTGCAAAAATAGTCTATGTGCTCACGTTTCTCGTGCACGGCACGGGAGTTGTCGAATATGGTGGGAATGGATTCTTCGTGGATTGTCTTTATGAAAAAACATTATATATGGCGAGAATGAGCATTGCAGAACGCGCGCAAGCCGTCTGCATGATTCGTGCCAGCACCCTTATCAGACAGGTATATTACGCGTTGTTATAAAAGTTGCAATATGTGTTATTATTTATTATTAAGTGCAAAATATTGACAGAAACATGTTTGTTTATATTAAACTGTAGGTGATTCTTATTTACGTAAAAACAGTCGTAAACAATTCCACGGGTTGAAACTGATTGAAAATTCCAATTGTACCCATTCAAGGAAACATGAACGCGATGAGGTATCAAAATGACGTCATTCGGCCGGTTCTTCTACCTCATATATCCGTGCCAATCGCGTTATGATGTTGGCACAGGATAACGCACCATCTCACGCGGCTAGAAGCACACAATTATGCTTGTAGAAAACAACGTGCGGACACTCCAATGGCCTGCAAAAAGTCCGGATTTAAATCCGATCGAGCACGTGTGGGACCTTTTTGAAGCGCAAGGAGCGTGCCCAGCCGCTGCAACAAAATCTCAAGAGTGCTCACGCGTGTTATTCATCAGATTTGGGCAGCCGTTCCACAACCGTATATTCACAGATACATTCTATCAATGAGGACAAGGTGCCTCGCTGTAATTGCCACAGCAGGTGGAAATACAAAGTATTAAAACAAAATCAAATACGACGTGATTTGATCTTGCAGTTTTAAGGGTGTCAATGTTAACCCTCTCTGTTAAGTTTGTTCCCGTGATCATATTTCAATGAAGAATGTTTTATGTATAAGGAATAAATTGTATTAACCTTTTGTTTGGTTATTTGTATTTTTCTCTGAATACTTTTCCTAAAATATGATAAAAACTATGTGGCCAATTAGAAATTCGTCGTAGTGTAAATTTTCGGACAATTTTGATAAACAGCCATATTGCTGGAGTTGCTCAAGAGTTATAGACCTTTATGGCTTTAATTATAGAAATTATCTATAACTGGCCTTGCCCCATCAATGGCTTATGAAGCCCTCAGCCAATCATCACCAATTTTGGTCAGAATGTGTATGTACATGTACAAAGTAACGTATCTTGACAAGTTAATCAGCCATATGGCTGAAGTAACCTTAGAGCTTCAACTTTAATTATAGATACATAAACAATGTATTTATTTATAACCTAAAATGGGTCTTGTCAAATCAATAACTTTAGGAGCCTTTGTCCGACCTCCACCAAATAATTTTGGTCAGTAAACGTGTATTGGTCAGGTTTGATAACCAGCCATGTCGCCTCCAAATATATATATGTAATTATGTATATATATAGCAATGATGACAACAAGACTGTCACAATACCGTGGTTGATTTAAATGAAAAACCAACAAACTGAAATGTTTTCTTTATCTTTCAGACATTTATTTTTTCAATATCAACATAAAACAAATTTGCAAAATTTATAAAATACATAAAACTGAAATGATTAAAAAAATTATCTTACATGTATTATGACAGAAAAAATCAGATCTATAACATAATTTTAAAATAATACTACATTAAACATATAACACAAGAGAACAAGTATATTACATCTATTATCATTTGATGTGTAGGGTGGTTTGTTGATTAAAGAACATGTTAATCCTTTCAAACCTTAATCCTCCCTGATTGTAAGAGACTAAGTGTAAGTGTAAGCAACAATATTGTTAGGCCAAAAAAAAAATTGTTTGGTTAGGGTAAAATCTTTTTCAAAAACGGGTAGGGAAGCTAGGCTTTTCTATTTTTTCCTTACGCTTTATGTAAGAACATTTTTGTAATGATTGGAGAATTGGTTAAAGTAATCTCCTGTGTAAAGCTTTATATTAAGAGCACACAAACTAAGAAAAATATTTGATTTCAATTGATTCAGTGTCAGTGTTTTTTCGTAGATAGGATCGGGTAATGCGAACCTAATGTTATTGTTTTTAAGGCCTTATTATGAAGGCTATTTGTCATATTATTTAAACTTTAAGTTTAAGTGAAAAAAACTTTAAAAAGCTAATCCAAACATACCCTTCAATTTTTTCTGTAATGTTTAGCTGAAACATATATGGAAGGACTTCTCCAAATATGATATAACATTGTATTGATTAGCCTTCTCTTGAAATCATTGCATACATGCTAAGTCCATAAAATATGTTTCAAATATATACATCATCAATAATTTACTTCATGTATACAGGTTTTGTTGATGAATAACCATGTGGTCCTTAATATATGTTTTAAATATTTACACAATCAATGATTTATGTCATGAAAACAGGTTTTATTGATGATTATGGCAGAAGTTTTTTTTTTTAAAAAGATGCGAAACCATGACATATCTTAATACATTTTCAAATATTTATAAAATCAATAACTTATGTCATGTAACACGTTTTGTTCATGACTATGGCAGAAAACAAAATGAAATAAGATGTAAAACAATGTATACCTAAATACATGTTTCAGATATTTACACACATCAATAATTTATGTCATGTATACAGGTTTTGTTCATGACTATGGCAGAAAACAAAATGGAAAAATATGCAAAACAATGTATACTTTGTACACACTTATGTGTTACACATTTACACATAATGGTATTTATTCCATTGCGTGTATTGAGACTGCCAACACATTATCCCTGATTCTTTCCTCAAAGAGCACTAGAGCATGTCAGAACATCTGGTGCCTTGTTTTAGATACATCGGTCGTGAAAATAACAGGAATGTCTTTTCAAACAATTGTGTTTTAACACATTCCCACATTGACACGTTTCACACTTAGAGAGAAACAAGTTTTACCCTCTTCATATACTGGAATATTTACTCTTTTCACACTTTCAATGTAGAAAGTTTTTCACACATTTGCATAAACACTTGTCAATTATCACACATCAATGATATTCTTTACGATCTTGCCTGCGTAACTTGCACTTGTTCGTGTATTTTGCACACATTTAGAGACAGTGTTTCAATTTCCACACATCAACACTATTCATGATGATCTTGGAGGCCATGATAATCTCACTTAACCCAACCTTCATGAAAATGCGTGTTTTTTCACACTTTTAAGTGCAACAATTTTCACACCTTTATAATGTAAGGTTATTTGCGTCAGTTTTAGCACATCAATGACTTTCATGATAAAAATATTGACCACACTCAATACTTTCCCGCTTAGCCCACAATTACATGTGTTTTGACACTTTTTCCATGCTTATATTGTGTAACAATTTTCACACCTGAACTCAGTGTGAGTTTTCACACATCAACTATTTTCTCAATGATCTGATGTAACACGTTTTTTCAACACAACCCTCTCTTATTTGTACATGTGTTTTAACGCTTTTTCACACTTATATAATGGAACAATATTCACACCTGAACTCAATGTCAATTTTCACACATCAACAATTTTCTCAATGATCTTATTGGCCATGATTTTTTCGCGCAGCCCACTCTTGTCCATATACTTTTCATCTTGTGCCTCCTCCCAGAGTTTCCGCAATGTCTTTTTCAGTCGTAACACTGTGAGGCGCGCTTTCGGATTCTGATTCCAACACTCACGAAGCACTCGAGACATCGGCAACAGAATCTAAAATATATAAGGCAAATATAGTGCTGAATTTCATCATGAATAGTTGTAAGTAATGTTCTATGAGAAACCTGCCTCCCCCTCAACTTTTTATTGAATATGCTGACGAAATCCCCCTCCCATATGAAATTCACCTTTTTCTTGACATTTTCAAGGGTCAATGACATAATAAAGTTGATAAACGATAACTGAAAGAATCTTTTAATCCTGTAAATTTTGGCTGAGCATGATGAATGTGACTGGGTAAAGGTGCTCATCCACTCCTTTTTTTTAAACCATGCATGTCCATTTCAACTTGCAAATGTCCAGTAAAAAAACTTCTCGTCAATACTCTTGTTTTTGAACTCCATTCTAACAGGCTTAAGAAGCGTATACATACCAGTACTTCAATTTAATTTTGATAACATTAAATGGTTATTGCGTTTATCAAAAGAAAATTCCTCTATAAACAAAAAAAGGAGACATAAAAAGTTTCCAGACACTGGGGCCAAGAGAACTTTTCCCCTAGTGGGATCAAAACAACCACCTCTTAAAGGCATACATATGTTATACTTACACAATCTGATGCCCATCTATTGGGTATTACTGGCCGGTTCTGGTCCACGACAACCACCTTTCTCATATCCTCAAACGATGGGTCTGATGGCACGGCATCCCAGAATGGCGGCTTATATTCCTCAACTATACCTGTAATGAAAAGGTTACAATTAATATAATGGAATAAATATTGGAGCTCTTCTACAAACTTCCAAACTTCCCTTTTTGTGGAGGAAGTGGCTAATGTCCTACTTAACAAAACCATTAGGGGGCTAATGTCCTACTTAACAAAACCATTAAGGGGCTAATGTCCTACTTAGCATAACCATGAAGGGGCTAATGTCCTACTTAACAAAACCATGAAGGGGCTAATGTCCTACTTAACAAAACCATTAGGGGGCTAATGTCCTACTTAACAAAACCATTAGGGGGCTAAAGTCCTACTTAACAAAACCATTAGGGGGCTAAAGTCCTACTTAACAAAACCATTAAGGGGCTAATGTCCTACTTAGCATAACCGTGAAGGGGCTAATGTCCTACTTAACAAAACCGTGAAGGGGCTAATGTCCTACTTAACAAAACCATTAGGGGGGCTAATGTCCTACTTAACAAAACCATTAGGGGGCTAATGTCCTACTTAACAAAACCATTAGGGGGCTAAAGTCCTACTTAACAAAACCGTGAAGGGGCTAATGTCCTACTTAACAAAACCATTAGGGGGCTAATGTCCTACTTAACAAAACCATTAGGGGGCTAATGTCCTACTTAACAAAACCATTAGGGGGCTAAAGTCCTACTTAACAAAACCGTGAAGGGGCTAATGTCCTACTTAACAAAACCATGAAGGGGCTAATGTCCTACTTAACAAAACCATGAAGGGGCTAATGTCCTACTTAACAAAACCATGAAGGGGCTAATGTCCTACTTAACAAAACCATGAAGGGGCTAATGTCCTACTTAACACAACCATGAAGGGGCTAATGTCCTACTTAACAAAACCATTAGGGGGCTAATGTCCTACTTAACAAAACCATTAGGGGGCTAATGTCCTACTTAACAAAACCATTAGGGGGCTAATGTCCTACTTAACAAAACCATTAGGGGGCTAATGTCCTACTTAACAAAACCATTAGGGGGCTAATGTCCTACTTAACAAAACCATTAGGGGGCTAATGTCCTACTTAACAAAACCATTAGGGGGCTAAAGTCCTACTTAACAAAACCATTAGGGGGCTAATGTCCTACTTAACAAAACCATGAAGGGGCTAATGTCCTACTTAACAAAACCATGAAGGGGCTAATGTCCTACTTAGCATAACCATGCAGGGGCTAATGTCTTCTGTTGGAGGGGTTTATGTCCTCATGTGCAATATAATGAGGGGGCTTTTTTCTGCTGTACATATTTGATTTTAGGGGCTTATGTTCTAGGGTCATTGTTTACCACAAAGATATTACAGTTAACATTATAAAAAATTGTTATTAATCCATATCAAGCGTTGTTTATTCAACCTATCCTTGACCTCTACCCACACTTGTTCTTGGTACCAGGACTCCACCGATGTTTCATCTGTTAATGTGAGTTTATCAAGGTCTGCCTGCGCCCATTGGCTGCATTATGGCTTGACCCTGCCATGATGCCATCGCAACGAAAATTGTGTTTATATGCCATAAGCGACATGAGATAGAAGTGACAGCAATTCACAGTCAAATCCAGACATTAGAAGGCCTGAAGAAACAGAGTGAGATACAAGAGATCCGGGTGCGATACCCTAGCTCTTTGCAAATAGACCTCTTGGTTCTTTAACTTACTCGGTGTTAAGCACCGATACACAGGATACAACTTTACTGGGTTGAACCAGTACTGAGTACACCATTTTCAGTGCTAGATAAGGGAGCTACTCATAATTCTTATCGTAACGTCTTAGATTTTACACGGTCAGGGTTTGTGACCCTGTCCTTCCACACCCAAAGTGAACGCTCTAACACTGACCACATGCATAGCTTTATATAAATATAGCTTTATAACCCAACTTTAAGATCAGGGGCCGTATCCCCCCTGACAAAGCAAGAAAAATGGCCTGGTTTTATGACATGTGAAATAGATAGTATTTCTTAGGATGAAGTGCAAATAGATCTACATTATTACAAGAACTCCAGGAAAAAATACAATAATGATCATATATAGCCGACAAGGCCATATTAAGACATCTTGTACACTACTTCCTGAATAGTCTTATTTACAGCATAATAAGAAAATACAGATTTAGAATGTAGGTTAGTGAAAAATAGCAATTATGTTATATATGTGGATTAGCTGTCATATTTACTGGCAATAGAGTTTATTTCAGAGAAAAGTATCATATTTATTAATATTAAAACGAAGTATGACGTTTGTGCAAGAAGAGCTTAGCATCTGAGATTAATAAGAAAACTAGATCTATCTCAGAGGTAATGAATACTTTCATATATTGCCGGCACAAAAGATTGGTTAAAAGATCATCAGAATGTGCGTAATGAAATCCATCAACATTCTGCTTTTTTTTTATATCAGCCTTATTTATATTTTGAGACCATTTTAGCTTAGTCATGGGCAAGAACTCTTGTAAGATGGAGTGAAATGTCATCACGAATTCCAGGTGCACAATTTTCTACCCTGACCAGCATTCCTATCAAGTTTCATTTGTTTAGGTGCAGTACGTTTGTAGCTACATGCGATACAATACAGTTTTGCGGGACAAGACATGTTAGGACAAATGCAACTACAATCTAGAATACAGCCAACATTTACAGCCAATGAGATTGCAGATAGGCATTCATTAAGTTCCAGGCTCAATCATTAAGAATTTAAACTTTTGCGGGTGTTTAAAGGTCCGCCTACTGCCACTCGTCCGATACACAATTGCTGTGTCAGATTTTGCATTGAAAAAGTGGCAGCCAGTGAGGTTGTTTTCTATGTCAGTTAATTCAATGAATTAAAATCTTAATGATTAAGATTTTAATTCATGTCATCTAACTATTACATTATAAATAAAGTCAAACATCTGTTCGTATTGGTACAATAAATATTTGTTAAAAGGGCATAACGTTACTATGATCAATTTACGACCGTTTTGCGATAAACCGTTTTGACTAAATTTTTGACAGAACTGAAAGAGTGTAGAATCCATTCAGAACATCTTTGTCATTTTCCAATGAAAACTACCTCAGATGTTTATTGACGGTCTACAGTGTCAGAAGTCCTTCCATTTAACTACACTGCAAGTAGATTGCGTAGTTAGTTCAATTAAGCAGTTAAACCTTTTTACTTTATTCTTGGAAATCTTAATTATTTATGCAATAAAACACTTCACTATCTATCACTTTAAACTTAGATATACAAAAAACACTTCAAAACACTACAATTTATTAAAACTATTATTTAAGAATGTAGGAACTACTGATGTACTTGGTATACATCCGCTGTTGCTTTCCATGGAAAATGGTCCAGGAATCACTTCAACACAGTGACCTCCCTTAACTAGCATAGCATTTTATAATAAAAATTGGAAGTAAGTGCTGTGGGGAGTTTCATCTAAAGGGGCTAGGTACTAGATGTTGCTGTCTCATCTGGTAAATAATATCGCTTACTGGTTTCCCAGTTTAAACCATATCTGTTTATGAGTATAGATAAATGATAAATTATACCAATGATATTTTTTGGACTTACTGGGGAAAAAGTGAAAAAAATGTGAAAGGTGCATATGTCGTAAGCAATGTGATACACCAGTAAGTAAAATTCAATGCGTTGGACACAAAGACGTCAATTCAAGTTTATTGACAATTTTCTTTTTTTCTTGCAATTGTATCATCTGGTGTCTAGTCCCTTTAAGACTTATTTGATTAAACGAAGCTGAAAATACACTGCATGAAAGACGTCATCAGTAGCTCTGCCACATAAGTATCTTTTCATAATAATAATAATAATGAGTTACTATAAGAATTACTTAGCACAGAACTGGCAGTTAGATTCCCATTTATAGATGATTTATACAAAGTATATAGTTTGTGTAACAAGATCTCCCTTCATGAGGTTTCTTAGAATATAGCAAGTTTCTACAATGGTAAATAAAAATGAAATATAAAGCAATTAGTCGGGAGTAAAGCTTATAGATGCATGAATAAATCAAATCAAATAGACAGCTGGTAGATGTATATTTATGTATTCTCTGCAAATAATAACTTTTATATCCATAATGACGTCAACATCAAAGAATTAACATCATTATCATCAAGATTTTGTTTGGTGCAAGTGTAATAACTCTTCATGTGACGTCATAATAGAAACCTTTTTTGTATTTAGTGCTATGAATCATCCAAATTAATAGTAGCTATGATATAAACTGATTTCATGGATAAAAAATAATAATCACCGCTGGTGCGCCTATAATCTTACTTTTATTAGAATACAGCCCACATTTTCAGCCAATGAAATTGCAGATAGGCAATCATTAAGTTTTAGGCTTTATCATTAAAATTTTCAACTTTCTTGGAAAAGGTCTGCTAACTACCTCTCAACATATTCACACTCCCTGCGTTAAGATTTTGCGTTGACAATGTGTCAGTCAACGAGATTATATTTTAAGTCATCAGTTGCTCCGCCTACTCTGCTAAATCTTACTCATTAAGATTTTACATCATGTTATCTAACAAAGTTAATATTTATAAATTAATTTATAGGATCTAGCTTACGACAGGTGTTTTTTTCTTCAATAGGCAGTCCAAGGTTTCAAAGAAGTTATACAACTATACCCCCAGCAGTTATACAACTATACCCCCAGCAGTTATACAACTATACCCCCAGCAGTTATACAACTATACCCCCAGCAGTTGTACAACTATACCCCCAGCAGTTGTACAACTATACCCCCAGCAGTTGTACAACTATACCCCCAGCAGTTGTACAACTATACCCCCAGCAGTTATACAACTATACCCCCAGCAGTTATACAACTATACACCCAGCAGTTATACAACTATACCCCCAGCAGTTATACAACTATACCCCCAGCAGTTATACAACTATACCCCCAGCAGTTATACAACTATACCCCCAGCAGTTATACAACTATACCCCCAGCAGTTATACAACTATACCCCCAGCAGTTATACAACTATACCCCCAGCAGTTATACAACTATACCCCCAGCAGTGCTATAACTGTATCCCCAGCAGTGCTATAACTGTATCCCCAGCAGTTATACAACTATACCCCCAGCAGTTGTACAACTATACCCCCAGCAGTTATACAACTATACCCCATGCAGTTATACAACTATACCCCCAGCAGTTATACAACTATACCCCCAGCAGTTATACAACTATACCCCCAGCAGTTATACAACTATACCCCCAGCAGTTATACAACTATACCCCCAGCAGTTATACAACTATACCCCCAGCATTACATATATGAAACAATTGCTGTAGTAATATCAGTAAGGGAGATAACACAGAAATAGTCTTTAAACTTGCACAAAAGATTGTTATTTCCCTTTGATATTGACCACTCACATGTAGGTAGCCTTTATATTTATTAATCAATATATCTGAAGTTGTTGAGCAGGTCAAAAAAGTGTTTCTTTACATTAACGTGCCAAAATATAAATTCTGTTAATCTATTTAAATACTCTCATTATTTAATTTTATTCCTGTAAATTTCTATAACATAAATTCATAGTTTCAAAAAGGTTCTTTAATCATATTTACACATTGTTGTATATTTGTTTGAAATCATATCTTTTGATTAGATTTTGTTTTCATTTTTAACACCTTTACAGGCATTCATTTTCGCAGATGACATCCAATATATAAAAAAGTGGAACAAATTTTAACATTTCCCAAGCTTACACTGCTGCAGGGGTCTTATACAGAATCATAATTCAAAATGGATGAGACAGACATGAAAACGAGAGAGTCGTGTTTGTCTTGTGCCTAGCCCTTGAAATGCACTTTAACAACAAGACAATAACAAGACTTGCCCTGGGTGTAACATCGTCGCGCAATCTCCCACAGTACCAACGAGAAAGCGTAGATATCCACACATTTGAAGCTGTCGAACATTTCTGGGTTCAGCGTTTCATCGAGTAATTCTGGAGCCATATATCTCTTAGTTCCAACCTTGTTATTCGAACCTGCAAAAGTAAGGTAAGAATAAAAATTCCAAGTCGTTTTATATATTGGCAAAAAAATTCCATTCAAACTGAAAACATATGGTTTATAAAGGGACAAGACACCAGATGGGGCAAAAATCAGCAAATACAGAATTTCCTCAAAACAAGCCTAGAACTGTCAGTGCAAGCTAGTTGGAGGCCAATGATAAGTCACTTTACATGGTTTAAATAATAAATGCAACAATCATGTTGCTGTTTCATCTGTGATTCCCTGTTTAAAATAGTGCATAACGGTTTCCCAGTTTGAATCATATCTGTTTATAAGTACATATAAATATACCAACGCTATTTTTAAACTTACTAGAATACACTTGGTAGAAGAAGGATACGGTATGTTTTTGACATTTTTTTTTTCTTTTGCTATCTAATCATCTGGTGTCTAGCCCCTTGAGAGAGTATCTGTTTGTTGCTGTTAAAAGTGTCCCTTTAAAAAAATTATCATTTGAGGTGCTATTTCTGTAATATTCATATATTTACTATCTTGGTCTTCATACAACTTTTTAAGTAGAATTTCTCAAAATAATACTTTCTTAAATAGCATGAATAGGTTATTTCTGGAAGCAAAATGATCAACATAAAATTGTTTCAATAAATAATCCACATAAATAGACACAACTGTCTTAAAGTTTCAATAACATCTTATTTTGTGGTATACTTATTAGCTCTAAATTTAGAAACTCAAATTTTATCTGGTGTTTTATTTCCACTTAAACATTCTAGTGCATATTGTTGTGTAAATTTACTACCTGTGAAGGTCATTTCATTATAACATGGCTCATCTTTTAAGGATTAGATGGCCATAGCACTCCTGTACTCTTTCCTTATGAAATTATGATCTTCTACCTGTGTATAAGGCCTTAAAAAACATTTGGTTCGGGTTATCTGCCCATACTTTCCGGTGCTTTATAGATATTTATCAGTGAAGTAACAAGAGCTGTCACAGAGACAGCGCGCTCGACTATTCGACCGCTTTTCAGTGTAAGGATTGAAAAGTTTTGGCGAAACCTGCATGGATCACTGTTAGATTAGATTTCAATGCAATACATGATGTGCTGAGATATTAGCATAAATGTGGTTACATGCAAAATTTTAACCAGATTTTTTAAGTCTAATTATAAAGGGCCATTATTTGCAAAATACAGTTATCTAACTTGGTTATTCAATTAGTTTGGGTGGTTGAATACCATTGTATAAAGTCTCAATGCAATACATCAAGTAGTTGCTGAGATATTAACCTATGTGTGCTTGCACGCAAAACCTTAACCAGAATTTCTTAGTCAAATAATAAAGGCCTATTATTTGCATTAAATGCAAACTAGAGTTATCTAACTTGGTTAATTAAGTAGGATGGATGGTTGAGTACCATTGTATAAAGTCTCAATGCAATGCCTCAAGAAGTTGCCGAGATATTAACCTATGTGTGCTTGCACGCAAAACCTTAACAAAGGTGTGACGCCGACGCCGATGCTTGGGTTAGTAGTATAGCTCTCCTTATTCTTCGAATAGTCGAGCTAAAAATGATATTTCACTGTTTAAATAGTGAAAATATCAATTTTATAATTTTCACTGTTCTGAAATTTTACCCCGCTCTCTGACTTCCAAACCAAACGTCAGCACCCACAGGGCTGGGACACATTTTCAACAACATCATTTCCGAAATGACGTAACATGCACACACAAATTGGCATGTTTTTCTAAAAATAATTAAATTCCAATTTTAGGCATATAATAAAAATAAAAAAAATTTGGTTTCTTTGTTTCAGTGTTAAGATGGTAATATATTTCACCTTGTGAACACAAAAAATGAATGTGGCCACTCGTTAAATATAAATTTTGGTGCTCACTCTGTGAAATATACTATGATCTTACACGGAACAAACATTTATCCTCAGTATCATCAGCAGCAAGATATTTCAAACCATAAAACACAGTCACTACAGTGTCTTACATTAAAATTATGTCCTCTACAAATCTTGGGAAATTGAAACAGAACTGGGTAAACACCTGGTTTAAACTTTACAGCATCCATAAAAGGCTAATGCAAGTTCGGAAACTTGGAACTAAATTCATAATACGCATTCAGTAAATTAAAACTTTGACCTTTTATGCCTGTAAATTTTAAACCACTTTTGGGGTGGTGTTCAATATGCAAATTAAGTCACTCTTATGTTTATACATTATTGACTTCATTCATTCTATAGGTCAGCAATAAATAACCAGTAATCCGATTAGCTACATCGTTCTTAGATCCAATTAAGACTTATATTTAATACCATCCCAGAAGGAAGTTTTTGTGGGTCAAAAGACCCAAACCTTGGTAGAACCCCTAACAGTTGATTTCCTTCTGTAGGCAGGGTGAGGTCTAATTCAAAAGTGCCTTCTTCCTGTGGGATATATGTTTAAATGGAATAGTCCTGAGGTATTTCATAAGTTATGGCAAACAATTGCATTTTCAGCATTGACTTTTAATTATCAGACTTTGGCTATAAATAAACTACCAACAACGGTTTGCCCATGATTTTTCCATTGTAGACTAGATATTACCATGATATTGTTGATTGTGAAAATAACACCAATTTTTACTATCTTGAGGTGTTTCATAAGTCATGGCAAACAATTGTATTTTCAGCATAGACTTTTAATATTAGACTTAATATGGCCATATTTAAACTGATTTTTTCCATTGTAGACTACATGTTAATATAATATTGTTGACTGTGAAAATAACACCAATTTTCACTTTCTTGAGGTGTTTCATAAGTCATGTTAAACAATTGTATTTTCAGCATTGACTTTTGAAGGTATTGCCATAAATAACTCACCAAAGAGTGTTTGTCATTGTTTTGGTTCATTCATGACTTGATGTTAATATAATTTTGTTGACTGTGAAAATGACGCTTCACTATTTTTGAACAACACTAATTTTCACTATCTTCAAGGTATTTCATAAGTTTTGGCAAACAATCCTAACAAATGCATATGGATGTTGACCCTTAACGACCATATAGCAATATGCTTTTCAAAAAATTTCTTGCAAGTTATTTCATAAACTCAACCATGATTATATTTTTCATATTTTAAGAAAGGTTTATGCCACATGTAACTGATCTTCCATTCTTTGGATTTACAACATCTTTTATTCAGAAAATGCTGAATGATTTTTCATTATTTCTAATCGTACAATATCGAAAAAAATATGTTATAACTAACGTATTTTTTTACCCCCAATATCCCCATTTTCCACTGCCAATAAATCTAAATATTATACTTCACATAAATTTGTCCCTTCTTTGTATATATAAACTCGATCGGTCCATATATCACTGTATTTTGATGAAAATCCAGTTTAATGACATCAGCGGTCCATATTATATTTTTGGCTGGTCCGGACCTCGCCAAAAATGTAATATGGACCGCTGACGTCATACAATTGGTAAGTGCGGTTCACAACGGCAAAAACTTGTCGCAAGTAAACATTATTAGCTTTGTTCAATAAAACAAATTTAAATCACTTTAAAAATATTGAATTGACGCCGACGCCTCGGTCCATATACGCCTTCGGTGGCTGACTGGCCCATCCTTATAATGTCATATGACCCTCAGTAGTGTGTTATATTTCTTAAATAGAGGCCATGTGAGTTACGTCCCTTTGAAATTAAGAAAACAAACTCATTTTTCCCCACTGATTTATCTGAAGAGCCAATATCGACCTAAAATTGACTTCGAAAAAAACCGTCAGAACCCTAATTGTATAGATAAGGCGCAGGCATTCTCTACTTGTGAATTCTAGTAGGGGAAAAAGTGCGTCCCATACACGGACATTCTCGGCAACATGAACTGGTACTTTCTTCTATTAAAGGGCACAATATAGGTTTATACAGTTCTTGACTTAAATGATCAAAACTAAAAAAGCAAACATAACTTTTGTGTACAGTTACAAAAATATTAGCCTTAATAAATGTGTGTGTTTTTATTAATTAATAGCTACGTGGACACAAATTCCGTAGTAAAAAACAGTCCCAAAATATCACTAATAATTTTTTATCTATTCACATATCATACGCCTTTTGTTGTTTAGATTATTAAAGTCAAATGCATCAAACATAATAATGCTTTAATTTAAAAAGAATATCATCAACCTTTATTGTGAACCTTTAAAAGAGGAAAGTACCATTTCATTATATCCCGCAATACCGACTTGTCAGTATGTAGCCACTCTCCTACAAACATCCTACATAAACCACTCACCCAGATCAAGCAGGTTGGTTTCACACTTGTGTAGGACAGCCAGTCCCAGGTCAGCGATGCACGTTGTGCCGTCACGCTTCACCAGGATATTCTTAGACTTGATGTCCCGGTGGGCGATCGCTGGCTTTCCTCTATTTCCCAAAATCTCTGAAATATTATCACAAGATGTTAAAGTTGCACTCTCACAGACTGACTGTTTTGAAACATTTTTTTTCTTTTTGTCTTTAAAGAATAAAACACTTATGACAATAAAAAAGTTCTCAAAACGTTCAATCTGTGAGAGGGCAGCTTTAAAAAGAGCATTTGCCATAAAAGATTGAAAATAGGTCTGAAATCAATACCAATCGGAAATTATCAGACAAGGCAATTATGATTAATGATCATTAAAGCTACACTCCCACAGATTGACATAAATGACCAAAACACAAGAACACACTGTCACACAACATTGTACTCATGAGAGTGACTGAGCATAAATTAATGCAACTTTCTTCACAATTGTCGTACAGTACATAAAATTTAAACTAACCTGTGTGCAGATGAACCAGGCCAGAACATGCGCTGTGCATGAGACGTAACATCGACTCGTGGTCGAGTGTGTTATATTGGAGGTAATCGTATAGAGACCCGTTCTCATGGTACTGCATTATCAACCATAGCTGCGTGCAAGAGTTACGCGAGGTCATGTCACTGGAGAGAAAATAAGAATAACAATTTTATTGGAAGTTAATATAACATCAAAACACATAAAGAAGCCAAAAGTGAAGGCAAAATGAACCAGAATAAAACACACAAGTGATTATTCATGTGCACAAATTTTAGAAAAAGACCATTTACTCTTGCTTTTTGATATATAAGGGCCATTAACACTCTTTGAGATGTTTAGCAGTGTTTTTTCCCAACGAATTTGGAAATAAGACTGGGGCTTTAATAATTAGGAAAAAATGCCTCATTTTGATTGAAACTGGGAATTCCAATCTTGCCTAGAAATGAAGAGGAATGTATTAAACAATTCATGGGCCTATGCTCTACTGGAATTCAGAGAATGTAACACCATATGTTTCAAAGAGAGACAGACACTACAATAACACTCAACTCTCTGTTTAAAGCTGTCTCCCTTGACGTTTGGTAATTTTCAATTCAGAACATATTCCGACATATGTTGCAAAGGGAGAACAAACACTACAATAATATACAAATGTACAAAGTTGTCTCCCTTAGAAAATTATTCATGCATTTCAAGGGCTATAATCAGGTCATACATGGGCTGATCTTGCTAGTTTTGAAAAGAACTGAGCTCTCATAGACATCAAACTACTGAATTAATTTGATTCAGAAATCAGAAAAACAGAATCGCAGTCACAAGCAATTGTTTACAGACACACTAACGGACACCATGCAATCACATAAGCTTTTCTGGCCTCAGGCCAACACAACTTATGACCTTTGGCCAGTAGAGCCAGTAGAGCTAAAAATAGACAAAAAAGTTATAAGAATGTGGTAAAGTTGGTTTCTTTACAATACACCACTTTTTCATACAATAACTGTTGGAGAGTTCCAATTTTTTGATGAAATAATTAAAAATATATATATAAAAAATGGGAATTTTCATAATTGAGAAAAAAGAATATATTTAAGCAATGGGAATGTGTCAGAAAAACTAATAAAAGTCCTGACTTTGCCCACATACCTTGCATAATACCCGAGTATATTATCATGTCTGAGGAGGCAGGTGTTGTAGATTTCTGTTTCCCGTCTCCAGCTGGACTCGTCTCGAGACAGGAAGATCTTCACTGCTACACTTTCACCATGGTACTTTCCTTTCCATACCTCGCCATAACGACCCTTTCCTGTGGAGCAAAGCTATATATGAAATATCAGAATCCAAAGTCAAAAAAGTCAATTGGCGTAAAAATTATGACAAAATCCCATGTAATTCATACCAAATGAAGGTGAGTTTTATAATATTACCAAACATAAGTTATAACAGTAAATACGAACCTATACATTCTACGAGATGGACCTGTCTGGCCGCTGTCTGTTGAACCAGGAAGGGCAGACCTGACCCACTGCCTGATGTACCCTCTATAACAGTTTACCTGACCTACAGTACAGTAATGTGTCCCCTGACTTACCTATACATTCTACGAGATGGACCTGTCTGGCCACTGCCTGATGTACCCTCTATAACAGTTTACCTGAGCTACAGTACAGTAATGTGTCCCCTGACTTACCTATACATTCAACAGGATGGACCTGTCTGGCCGCTGTCTGTTGAACCAGGAAGGGCAGACCTGACCCACTGCCTGATGTAACCTCTATAACAGTTTACCTGACCTACAGTACAGTAATGTGGCACCTGACTTACCTATACATTCTACGAGATGGACCTGTCTGGCCACTGCCTGTTGTACCCTCTATAACAGTTTACCTGAGCTACAGTACAGTAATGTGTCACCTGACTTACCTATACATTCTACGAGATGGACCTGTCTGGCCACTGTCTGATGTAACCTCTATAACAGTTTACCTGAGCTACAGTACAGTAATGTGTCACCTGACTTACCTATACATTCTACGAGATGGACCTGTCTGGCCACTGTCTGATGTAACCTCTATAACAGTTTACCTGACCTACAGTACAGTAATGTGTCCCCTGACTTACCTATACATTCTACGGGATGGACCTGTCTGGCCGCTGTCTGTTGTACCAGGAAGGGCAGACCTGACCCACTGCCTGATGTAACCTCTATAACAGTTTACCTGACCTACAGTACAGTAATGTGTCACCTGACTTACCTATACATTCTACGAGATGGACCTGTCTGGCCACTGCCTGTTGTACCCTCTATAACAGTTTACCTGACCTACAGTACAGTAATGTGTCACCTGACTTACCTATACATTCTACGAGATGGACCTGTCTGGCCACTGTCTGTTGTACCCTCTATAACAGTTCACCTGACCTACATTACAGTAATGTGTCCCCTGACTTACCTATACATTCTACGAGATGGACCTGTCTGGCCGCTGTCTGATGTACCCTCTATAACAGTTTACCTGTCCTACATTACAGTAATGTGTCACCTGACTTACCTATACATTCTACGGGATGGACCTGTCTGGCCACTGTCTGATGTACCCTCTATAACAGTTTACCTGACCTACATTACAGTAATGTGTCCCCTGACTTACCTATACATTCTACGGGATGGACCTGTCTGGCCACTGTCTGTTGTACCCTCTATAACAGTTTACCTGTCCTACATTACAGTAATGTGTCACCTGACTTACCTATACATTCTACGGGATGGACCTGTCTGGCCACTGTCTGTTGTACCCTCTATAACAGTTCACCTGACCTACATTACAGTAATGTGTCCCCTGACTTACCTATACATTCTACGAGATGGACCTGTCTGGCCGCTGTCTGATGTACCCTCTATAACAGTTCACCTGACCTACATTACAGTAATGTGTCCCCTGACTTACCTATACATTCTACGAGATGGACCTGTCTGGCCGCTGTCTGATGTACCCTCTATAACAGTTTACCTGTCCTACATTACAGTAATGTGTCACCTGACTTACCTATACATTCTACGGGATGGACCTGTCTGGCCACTGTCTGTTGTACCCTCTATAACAGTTCACCTGACCTACATTACAGTAATGTGTCCCCTGACTTACCTATACATTCTACGAGATGGACCTGTCTGGCCGCTGTCTGATGTACCCTCTATAACAGTTCACCTGACCTACAGTACAGTAATGTGTCACCTGACTTACCTATACATTCTACGGGATGGACCTGTCTAGCCACTGCCTGATGTAACCTCTATAACAGTTTACCTGTCCTACATTACAGTAATGTGTCACCTGACTTACCTATACATTCTACGAGATGGACCTGTCTGGCCGCTGCCTGATGTACCCTCTATAACAGTTCACCTGACCTACAGTACAGTAATGTGTCCCCTGACTTACCTATACATTCTACGGGATGGACCTGTCTAGCCACTGCCTGATGTAACCTCTATAACAGTTTACCTGACCTACAGTACAGTAATGTGTCCCCTGACTTACCTATACATTCTACGGGATGGACCTGTCTGGCCACTGCCTGATGTACCCTCTATAACAGTTTACCTGACCTACATTACAGTAATGTGTCCCCTGACTTACCTATACATTCTACGGGATGGACCTGTCTGGCCGCTGTCTGATGTACCCTCTGTAACAGTTTACCTGACCTACAGTACAGTAATGTGTCACCTGACTTACCTATACATTCTACGGGATGGACCTGTCTAGCCACTGCCTGATGTAACCTCTATAACAGTTTACCTGTCCTACATTACAGTAATGTGTCACCTGACTTACCTATACATTCTACGGGATGGACCTGTCTGGCCGCTGCCTGATGTACCCTCTGTAACAGTTCACCTGACCTACAGTACAGTAATGTGTCCCCTGACTTACCTATACATTCTACGGGATGGACCTGTCTAGCCACTGCCTGATGTAACCTCTATAACAGTTTACCTGACCTACAGTACAGTAATGTGTCCCCTGACTTACCTATACATTCTACGGGATGGACCTGTCTGGCCACTGCCTGATGTACCCTCTATAACAGTTTACCTGTCCTACATTACAGTAATGTGTCACCTGACTTACCTATACATTCTACGAGATGGACCTGTCTGGCCACTGTCTGATGTACCCTCTATAACAGTTTACCTGTCCTACATTACAGTAATGTGTCACCTGACTTACCTATACATTCTACGGGATGGACCTGTCTGGCCACTGCCTGATGTACCCTCTATAACAGTTTACCTGTCCTACATTACAGTAATGTGTCACCTGACTTACCTATACATTCTACGAGATGGACCTGTCTGGCCGCTGTCTGATGTACCCTCTATAACAGTTCACCTGACCTACAGTACAGTAATGTGTCCCCTGACTTACCTATACATTCTACGGGATGGACCTGTCTGGCCACTGCCTGATGTACCCTCTATAACAGTTTACCTGTCCTACATTACAGTAATGTGTCACCTGACTTACCTATACATTCTACGAGATGGACCTGTCTGGCCACTGCCTGATGTACCCTCTATAACAGTTTACCTGTCCTACATTACAGTAATGTGTCACCTGACTTACCTATACATTCTACGAGATGGACCTGTCTGGCCACTGCCTGATGTACCCTCTATAACAGTTTACCTGACCTACAGTACAGTAATGTGTCACCTGACTTACCTATACATTCTACGAGATGGACCTGTCTGGCCACTGCCTGATGTACCCTCTATAACAGTTTACCTGAGCTACAGTACAGTAATGTGTCACCTGACTTACCTATACATTCTACGGGATGGACCTGTCTAGCCACTGCCTGATGTACCCTCTATAACAGTTTACCTGTCCTACATTACAGTAATGTGTCACCTGACTTACCTATACATTCTACGAGATGGACCTGTCTGGCCACTGCCTGATGTACCCTCTATAACAGTTTACCTGACCTACAGTACAGTAATGTGTCACCTGACTTACCTATACATTCTACGAGATGGACCTGTCTGGCCGCTGTCTGATGTACCCTCTATAACAGTTTACCTGTCCTACATTACAGTAATGTGTCACCTGACTTACCTATACATTCTACGGGATGGACCTGTCTGGCCGCTGTCTGATGTACCCTCTATAACAGTTTACCTGTCCTACATTACAGTAATGTGTCACCTGACTTACCTATACATTCTACGAGATGGACCTGTCTGGCCGCTGTCTGATGTACCCTCTATAACAGTTTACCTGTCCTACATTACAGTAATGTGTCACCTGACTTACCTATACATTCTACGAGATGGACCTGTCTGGCCACTGTCTGTTGTACCCTCTATAACAGTTTACCTGACCTACATTACAGTAATGTGTCACCTGACTTACCTATACATTCTACAAGATGGACCTGTCTGGCCACTGTCTGATGTACCCTCTATAACAGTTTACCTGTCCTACATTACAGTAATGTGTCACCTGACTTACCTATACATTCTACGAGATGGACCTGTCTGGCCGCTGTCTGATGTACCCTCTATAACAGTTTACCTGACCTACATTACAGTAATGTGTCACCTGACTTACCTATACATTCTACGAGATGGACCTGTCTGGCCGCTGTCTGATGTACCCTCTATAACAGTTTACCTGACCTACATTACAGTAATGTGTCACCTGACTTACCTATACATTCTACGAGATGGACCTGTCTGGCCGCTGTCTGTTGTACCCTCTATAACAGTTTACCTGTCCTACATTACAGTAATGTGTCACCTGACTTACCTATACATTCTACGAGATGGACCTGTCTGGCCACTGTCTGATGTACCCTCTATAACAGTTTACCTGACCTACAGTACAGTAATGTGTCACCTGACTTACCTATACATTCTACGAGATGGACCTGTCTGGCCGCTGTCTGATGTACCCTCTATAACAGTTTACCTGACCTACATTACAGTAATGTGTCACCTGACTTACCTATACATTCTACGAGATGGACCTGTCTGGCCGCTGTCTGTTGTACCAGGAAGGGCAGACCTGACCCACTGTCTGATGTACCCTCTATAACAGTTTACCTGTCCTACATTACAGTAATGTGTCACCTGACTTACCTATACATTCTACGAGATGGACCTGTCTGGCCACTGTCTGATGTACCCTCTATAACAGTTTACCTGACCTACAGTACAGTAATGTGTCACCTGACTTACCTATACATTCTACGAGATGGACCTGTCTGGCCACTGCCTGATGTACCCTCTATAACAGTTTACCTGACCTACAGTACAGTAATGTGTCACCTGACTTACCTATACATTCTACGAGATGGACCTGTCTGGCCGCTGTCTGATGTACCCTCTATAACAGTTTACCTGACCTACAGTACAGTAATGTGTCACCTGACTTACCTATACATTCTACGAGATGGACCTGTCTGGCCACTGTCTGATGTACCCTCTATAACAGTTTACCTGACCTACAGTACAGTAATGTGTCACCTGACTTACCTATACATTCTACGAGATGGACCTGTCTGGCCGCTGTCTGATGTACCCTCTATAACAGTTTACCTGACCTACAGTACAGTAATGTGTCACCTGACTTACCTATACATTCTACGAGATGGACCTGTCTGGCCACTGCCTGATGTACCCTCTATAACAGTTTACCTGAGCTACAGTACAGTAATGTGTCACCTGACTTACCTATACATTCTACGGGATGGACCTGTCTGGCCGCTGTCTGATGTACCCTCTATAACAGTTTACCTGAGCTACAGTACAGTAATGTGTCACCTGACTTACCTATACATTCTACGAGATGGACCTGTCTGGCCACTGCCTGATGTACCCTCTATAACAGTTTACCTGAGCTACAGTACAGTAATGTGTCACCTGACTTACCTATACATTCTACGAGATGGACCTGTCTGGCCACTGCCTGATGTACCCTCTATAACAGTTTACCTGAGCTACAGTACAGTAATGTGTCACCTGACTTACCTATACATTCTACGAGATGGACCTGTCTGGCCACTGCCTGATGTACCCTCTATAACAGTTTACCTGAGCTACAGTACAGTAATGTGTCCCCTGACTTACCTATACATTCTACGAGATGGACCTGTCTGGCCACTATCTGATGTACCCTCTATAACAGTTTACCTGAGCTACAGTACAGTAATGTGTCACCTGACTTACCTATACATTCTACGAGATGGACCTGTCTGGCCACTATCTGATGTACCCTCTATAACAGTTTACCTGACCTACAGTACAGTAATGTGTCACCTGACTTACCTATACATTCTACGAGATGGACCTGTCTGGCCACTATCTGATGTACCCTCTATAACAGTTTACCTGTCCTACAGTACAGTAATGTGTCACCTGACTTACCTATACATTCTACGAGATGGACCTGTCTGGCCACTGCCTGATGTACCCTCTATAACAGTTTACCTGAGCTACAGTACAGTAATGTGTCCCCTGACTTACCTATACATTCTACGAGATGGACCTGTCTGGCCGCTGTCTGATGTACCCTCTATAACAGTTTACCTGACCTACAGTACAGTAATGTGTCACCTGACTTACCTATACATTCTACGAGATGGACCTGTCTGGCCGCTGCCTGATGTACCCTCTGTAACAGTTTACCTGACCTACAGTACAGTAATGTGTCACCTGACTTACCTATACATTCTACAAGATGGACCTGTCTGGCCGCTGTCTGATGTACCCTCTATAACAGTTTACCTGTCCTACAGTACAGTAATGTGTCACCTGACTTACCTATACATTCTACGAGATGGACCTGTCTGGCCACTGCCTGATGTACCCTCTATAACAGTTTACCTGACCTACAGTACAGTAATGTGGCACCTGACTTACCTATACATTCTACGAGATGGACCTGTCTGGCCGCTGTCTGATGTACCCTCTGTAACAGTTTACCTGTCCTACAGTACAGTAATGTGTCACCTGACTTACCTATACATTCTACGAGATGGACCTGTCTAGCCACTGCCTGATGTACCCTCTATAACAGTTTACCTGACCTACAGTACAGTAATGTGTCACCTGACTTACCTATACATTCTACGAGATGGACCTGTCTGGCCGCTGTCTGATGTACCCTCTATAACAGTTTACCTGAGCTACAGTACAGTAATGTGTCACCTGACTTACCTATACATTCTACGAGATGGACCTGTCTAGCCACTGCCTGATGTAACCTCTATAACAGTTTACCTGACCTACAGTACAGTAATGTGTCACCTGACTTACCTATACATTCTACGAGATGGACCTGTCTGGCCGCTGTCTGATGTACCCTCTGTAACAGTTTACCTGTCCTACAGTACAGTAATGTGTCACCTGACTTACCTATACATTCTACGAGATGGACCTGTCTGGCCACTATCTGATGTACCCTCTATAACAGTTTACCTGTCCTACAGTACAGTAATGTGTCACCTGACTTACCTATACATTCTACGAGATGGACCTGTCTGGCCACTGTCTGATGTACCCTCTATAACAGTTTACCTGACCTACAGTACAGTAATGTGTCACCTGACTTACCTATACATTCTACGAGATGGACCTGTCTGGCCACTGCCTGATGTACCCTCTATAACAGTTTACCTGACCTACAGTACAGTAATGTGTCACCTGACTTACCTATACATTCTACGAGATGGACCTGTCTGGCCACTGTCTGATGTACCCTCTATAACAGTTTACCTGAGCTACAGTACAGTAATGTGTCACCTGACTTACCTATACATTCTACGAGATGGACCTGTCTGGCCACTGTCTGTTGTACCCTCTATAACAGTTTACCTGACCTACAGTACAGTAATGTGTCACCTGACTTACCTATACATTCTACGAGATGGACCTGTCTGGCCACTGCCTGATGTACCCTCTATAACAGTTTACCTGACCTACAGTACAGTAATGTGTCACCTGACTTACCTATACATTCTACGAGATGGACCTGTCTGGCCACTGTCTGATGTACCCTCTATAACAGTTTACCTGACCTACAGTACAGTAATGTGTCACCTGACTTACCTATACATTCTACGAGATGGACCTGTCTGGCCACTGCCTGATGTACCCTCTATAACAGTTTACCTGACCTACAGTACAGTAATGTGTCACCTGACTTACCTATACATTCTACGAGATGGACCTGTCTGGCCACTGTCTGATGTACCCTCTGTAACAGTTTACCTGACCTACATTACAGTAATGTGTCACCTGACTTACCTATACATTCTACAAGATGGACCTGTCTGGCCACTGTCTGTTGTACCCTCTATAACAGTTTACCTGACCTACAGTACAGTAATGTGTCACCTGACTTACCTATACATTCTACGAGATGGACCTGTCTGGCCGCTGTCTGATGTACCCTCTATAACAGTTTACCTGACCTACAGTACAGTAATGTGTCACCTGACTTACCTATACATTCTACGAGATGGACCTGTCTAGCCACTGCCTGATGTAACCTCTATAACAGTTTACCTGACCTACAGTACAGTAATGTGTCACCTGACTTACCTATACATTCTACGAGATGGACCTGTCTAGCCACTGCCTGATGTACCCTCTATAACAGTTTACCTGAGCTACAGTACAGTAATGTGTCACCTGACTTACCTATACATTCTACGAGATGGACCTGTCTGGCCACTGTCTGATGTAACCTCTATAACAGTTTACCTGACCTACAGTACAGTAATGTGTCACCTGACTTACCTATACATTCTACGAGATGGACCTGTCTGGCCGCTGTCTGATGTACCCTCTATAACAGTTTACCTGACCTACATTACAGTAATGTGTCACCTGACTTACCTATACATTCTACGAGATGGACCTGTCTGGCCGCTGTCTGATGTACCCTCTATAACAGTTTACCTGACCTACATTACAGTAATGTGTCACCTGACTTACCTATACATTCTACGAGATGGACCTGTCTGGCCGCTGTCTGATGTACCCTCTATAACAGTTTACCTGACCTACATTACAGTAATGTGTCACCTGACTTACCTATACATTCTACGAGATGGACCTGTCTGGCCACTGTCTGATGTACCCTCTATAACAGTTTACCTGTCCTACATTACAGTAATGTGTCACCTGACTTACCTATACATTCTACGAGATGGACCTGTCTGGCCACTGTCTGATGTACCCTCTATAACAGTTTACCTGTCCTACAGTACAGTAATGTGTCCCCTGACTTACCTATACATTCTACGAGATGGACCTGTCTGGCCACTGCCTGATGTACCCTCTATAACAGTTTACCTGACCTACAGTACAGTAATGTGTCACCTGACTTACCTATACATTCTACGAGATGGACCTGTCTGGCCGCTGTCTGATGTACCCTCTATAACAGTTTACCTGTCCTACAGTACAGTAATGTGTCACCTGACTTACCTATACATTCTACGAGATGGACCTGTCTGGCCGCTGTCTGATGTACCCTCTATAACAGTTTACCTGTCCTACATTACAGTAATGTGTCACCTGACTTACCTATACATTCTACAAGATGGACCTGTCTGGCCACTGTCTGATGTACCCTCTGTAACAGTTTACCTGACCTACAGTACAGTAATGTGTCCCCTGACTTACCTATACATTCTACGAGATGGACCTGTCTGGCCACTGTCTGTTGTACCAGGAAGGGCAGACCTGACCCACTGCCGGAAGTACATGATTCTTCAAAAAGCTCCTGAAAGTATCAGATTTATATGTGTCATATAATCAGTGGTCGAAATTTACACAAGCCCACAAGCCCTGCACTGGTAAAATGTCTTCCAGGCTTGCTCTAATTCTGAATTTTATATAGCAGGGCTTGTTAGAAAATTTGATGCCAATCAATAGTATAGGAATTCGGGCTTGTTCATCCAAAAGTCTAATTTCAATGACTGTATAAGTGATTATTACATAATGTGTGAAGTCTGAGTTCAAGACTCAAAACTGTAAATATTCATTTTTTGTTCACTCTTTATTTAAATAGCAATAATGGTAAAACTGACCATATTATGTTGCAAATACCATGTTTAACAAAGTATATACTCATTTTTTTACAACTATTTTACATATCACTGTAATCATTACTCAGAGAATACAACTAACTTGGACCCCAAAAGGGTAAATTTTGCTTCTGTTTGGAAGGGGGGGGGGGGAAACAATTCGAAAGTGCCTTCCCCCTGGGGGTTATATGTTTAAATGGAATAGCCCTTAGTGAATATGGGCCCTGAAAGATACTTATTATCTAAATCTCCACATACCCTAAGTGTATTGTCCCCAACTGCCTCTGCCCTGATTTCCCCATTCTGCAACAGTGCCTGTTCCTGCTTACTCAATTCCCTCATTTTTCGCTTGTGTCGATAATTACACAGCAGTAATATCAGCACCAGCACGATTACGAGGCCTACGATTGGTAGGCCCACAGACAGGACGAACGCCCAGCTCATTTGTTCTGCGTGCACTTCTGAAATACGGAGAGAACTGGTGTATTCTAGATCACAGTAGGTATATATGTATGTCTGCTCTTCATTCATTGACAAGGCATGGCTTATCAGTAACAAACACGTTCTACTGCAAAACAGTCATAGAGGGAGGCTATGCTAAAAACTGTCAAGGAACTGACTGTAATCTAAAGGGATGTGAATGCTAGGTCACAAAATCCACTGAAAATATGGTCACCCCAAAACACTAATCAATTTTGGACCAGCTCAAACACATATTGATTTTTCTTTTTTTGCAAACCCCATCTGAAATCAACTGAAGATTCTCATGCCTGAAGCTATGGCTCATGCCAATATGAGAAAGAAATAAAACCTGTATTTTTATTTCTCCCATTTCACCTGCAGCTCCAGTTTTTTCTCACATTTCACCTGCATCTCCTGTGTTTTCTCCCGTTTCACCTGTAGCTCCTAGTTGTACTCCCGTTTCACCTGTAGCTCCTGTGTTTTCTCCCGTTTCACCTGTCACTCCTGTGTTTCTCCCATTTCACCTGCATCTCCTGTGATTTCTCCCATTTCACCTGTAGCTCCTGTGATTTCTCCCGTTTTACCTGTAGCTCCTGTGTTTACTCCCATTCCACCTTTAGCTCCTATTTATACCCCATTTTACCCATAGCTCCTGTGTTTTCTCTAGGGATGGAAGCGAATATCCGAGTATCCGGATATCCGGATATCACCCAAGTATTCGGATACCAAAATGGGTATTCGAATATTCTTTAAGAATTAAAATTTCAATGAAATAGCTTAGCAGAGACATAGCAATTGTTATAAAACTTTTCAGATGAAACATTTCAGGTGATCAACAGTGTCTGTTGCGAAGCGGGTATGTGTCACAAATCGTCTGCTAATTGGGTGTTTGCACAAGGCGTGATATTGTGTCCTTGTGCAGCACCGTGTAAAGTTCTGTGACCTTGTTTACAATGACAAGTGTTGTTTTATGATCTCAGATGTGCTTAATTGACACTAGTTGATATTAAACGGATTGATCATTAATCCATAGGAATTGATCGTCCAATCACAAGATAAGGGTCGTGCAATCAAAGCTATTAATGACCAATCGTATTTTTGATGAATATGCATGAAGAAATCATTGCTATCTGAACAATAAATACAAAAACTAAATTTGTTTATCTTTCTACTTTTCCATCATTTTGCATCTTGTAATTTCTTTTTCATACCATATGTAAACACGTTTAGTTTATTCGATAAATAAAAAAGTACACGCATGTAAATAAAGAAAAATCAGATCTTCTTTTTGTCTTCTTATCTTTTCCGCAATTATATGCTTTATTACAAAACACTGCAGAAATTGTAGGTATTGCATTAAATCAAACAATGTAATGAAATAAAATTACAATCGACTATCAAATAATCAAAGCGTCATTTAACATGAAACCTGATGAAAAATAACAAACTCGAAAGCACGTGGCAGTAACCAAGCAACCACCTCGGCCGAAGTGACTATAAAATTCGCGAGGTGTTTATGTGGTATTCATCATGAGTTTTATGACGTAAAATGAGTTGTTTAGCTTTAATTATAACATTATAAATTATTAAGACTGAGAAAGAATGAATGAAAAAGTGAAATTGCCATATGACGAATTATAAATTAAGAGGACAATTATGTCAAATAACAGAAGGTGGGTGACATATAATAGGAAATTTACATATTATGAAAACAATTTGATACGAGTATCAGGATAGTATTCGAATACTTGATAGGAATATCCGAATACCGATTTGGTATCCGGTTTCCATCCCTAGTTTTCTCCCATTTTATAAGTAGTTTAATATCATACTGTTTTAACTCCCTTTTCACCTGTACCTCCTAATTTATTAGCAACAGTCATAATGCAAGTTTTAAATGAATCCATACTGCACTTACCAGTAGGTATTGCTGGATCAGGTATGTATGTAGGTTGTAGATCCTCATTACATCTTGTGTAGTTGTTACAGCACTCCACTGCTGTCGGGTGCTTGTAGCGGGTTTGACACAAAAACTGGTCATGTGCCTCCTCTCCGTTACACCCCAATATCTCCTCCTCGCGGCCATCTCGGATCTTCAACGCCTTGAAACACTGTGAATAAGATTTCTTAATTATACATTAAAGTCGGACGAAACAAAAAATATCAGGAATGCGACTGACCAGGCAGCTGAAGGTCTGAAATCATTCTGCTATGGGTTTGGGTTGCCGTGCTCTTTAGGCCTCTATTGTAGGTCAAGGGAGTCGAGCATCCTGCCACAAGCCACAAGCCCAACCGGCGTTAGAGTACAATTTCTATTTAATTCCATTGCTAGAAAATGTACAATCACCAATTAAAATATGAAAACTGAAGTTTTCTAAAACATTTTTTTTCACTCATAAAATAGGAATATTTCAAATTTTTCTTAAGATCGATGCTTCGGAATGGTTACGGCCTTAGAATCAGCAAAACAAATAATCCCAGCCTACCCCAACTTGTGTCATGCAGTACGGCTTACTGCATCGGTCATGAGGACTGCACGCACACTCAATCCATTTCAGTTCTGGAATTGTACTGTTCATCCTGTCTGTCAAGTTTCCCCGCTGTTGGACCTTCCTCTCACCTGGAATTAGAATAAATATATTTTTTATACCATTATTTTTTATAACAGAATAATAGTCTAGTTGATCCTATTTAGTGTTTAGCTTAATGTACCAGTCAATTGTAACCACACCCAGGTCCGGGGGTATACTGCGGAAATAGGCTGTGTTTTTTACTTTCCAGGTGGACCGGCAGTGCCGGGTGGATGCGTTTGTTTTGTCTTCGCGCCAAAAATAGCCGGGAATGGGCAACTAGGGTCCCTGTGGTGCGGGGGCATTTGGCGGGATTTGACAAGCAGTTTGATATTACCCGGACCGAAAGTCAAAGTCCCCACTATTCTCTGGACCTGGGGGGGGGGGGGGGGGGGGGGTGTTGAGTGGTCTAGTGGTCTATGGATCTGCTTCTTAGCCTGGGCAGTAACCAGTACTTTGTTCTTTTAAAGGGGCTGAAAAAACTTGGAATTGAATCAATAACCAATAGAGTGGTCCAGTGGTATAGGTGATAAATGTTTTTTTTCACACATAATGACATTTCCTTTCAACTGTCATTGCAACTTTTAGAATTTGCGAAAATTTTAACACCTTGCAATTGTTTATTTTGGAACATGCGTTTGGGAAGAAAGTGTGAAATTATGACCTTGAGGGAGCCATAAGGTTTTGTGAATGATTTGTGTATTTGGCTATTGTGCTCGACTCCTCGACTTATTTAGGTTTCGATGCAGCGTAGGTATATTTGATATTAAAATAGAAGGAAATATGTTTGGGACCAAGCTCCAACCTCGAGGGACTGCTGGTTCTCGAACGACGGCCTGTTCGAACGACCGCAGTTTTACTGTATAACATTAATTGTATGTAACATGCACAGTTTTATGTTAAAACTTTTCTTTCTTTTAAATAGGAAAATTTCACGAATTTAAAGTTGCACTCTGACAGATTGACCGTTTTGACAACTTTTTTTTATTTTTTGTCTTGGAAGGAGCCGATCTGTTCTATTGTGAGTAATCTTCTCTGACTGGATTAAAGGTTAAACCGATGACAAAATCAGCTGATTTTGAGACAAAAATTGAAATAAAGTCTAAAACTGTCAATCTGTGAAAGTGCAGCTTTAAGAAATGACCTAAGATGTTTTATGAATACATGCCCACAAGCTAAATTCCTTTTTATTCTATTCTCATAGTTTTGTTTGTAAATTTCTTTACCATAAAAACTATCTTAAAGATGCACTCTCATAGATTTACTGTTTTGAAAGTTTTATTTTTTTTGTCTTTGAATACCGTAAATGACACCCTTTTTTCCCTCAGATTTCGATGCAAAAAAATGCCTGCGTATAATACCCAGTAACAATTTTTTTAACTTTTTTTCTGAGGTCGATTTCAAGCTGAGAGTTTTAGATTTATGTAGAAAGGGATGTTACATGCGTCATATTGATCGAGTATATACGAGTTAATACGGCAGTTGAAGATTGGGATACGGTATATCGTAAGACGTTTATAATTTAAACAAAAATATTTTTCAATTAAAGTAATATTCAATATTATCTTGAACAATAAATTGAATTGAACAATAATTAAACTTGCATATAAAAAAGCAAAGTTGGGCACTGTCAAAATATTTTTTGTCAGTTGTACGAGAAGGTGTGAAAAACTCGACTGCCTTTAACCTGTTTAACATACCAATAATACAAACTGTTGTGATAATGGTCTTGTTTTTTCGCACTTTGTCACATTCTTTATTCTTTTCTGTAGGTGTTCAGACATTTTGAGAACAAACCCGTACAATATAAGGTTTTTGCATAACTTAACTTTTCATTCGCGACAGTTTATCATTGTATGGTTTTAAAGATAACCATCGCCATTTTCACGAAAAAGAATTTTTTGTCACTGTCAACAAACAATGGTGGCTGAAAATGCCAGAAACCAAGAACATAGATTAAGAGTTTTTTTCTTGGACTTTTCACAGATTTTTTTCCCTGCGTCTAATACCCCCTATCGTCTTATACCCAGTCATTTACGGTAAGCCAATTTCTGAGTAAATGTCTGGAAACCAGTGATATAAGACAGCTGACAAAGATCAGATCACAGTTTTTCATATTGACATTCAAAAACTAATGATTTTTGGCAACAAGCGTTGCTAACACTTTGCATAAAACATCATTTTTTTAATATAAATATAATAACCTGCGATCTGATTTATTGTCAGCAGTCTCATACAACTGTTTTCCATGCATTTTCGCAAAAAATTGGCTTGTTCCAAGACAAAAAATAAAAAGTTGTCAAACGTTCAATATGTGAGACTGCAGCTTTAGAATGAAAAGAAGTCACACCAAACATTAAAAAACATCATGAATAAGAGTCAAGTACCGAAAACATCAAAGCATAGAAAGATTGTACACCATCTATACCGCTCTGTGTGCAGTCATTAATGTAAACCCCTCCTGGATCGTGACTATGCACAAATATTCCTACTCAGTTTTGTATTATAGAAATTATTATACAATTCATATCATTTATACATACTTAAAGAATTTGAATAACTATTATGGGTGTCTACAAATTTTAGACTGCGGTGTCTTATTTTGTTCAGCAGAAGTTTTCTGCGTCAAAAATAATCTTGAAGAACATAGTATTGGAAAAAAACAGCATTTATACCATATTTTACTTTGAAATCATATATACATATATATGACTATTTGTCTTTTATTGTGCCAAAAGTCCAGACTTGGGATTTACCACAGACCTCTACTGAATAAGCTGATAATTGCATATCCTGAAAAATAGCCGGGGTTCTGGACTGGCATTCATTAGCGGTCTTAATTGCATATAAGAGCGATGTAGCTAATCCAATTACTGGTTATTAATAACTGACCAATAGAGTGAATTAAGTCATTGCTGAATGACCATAAGATTAACTTCAGTTGAATATTGAATACAAACCCCTGTTTAGCAAGAGGAATACCCAAAGCAGGGTAAAGCAGCTTTTGAGGGCTGGCAGCGAGCAATAGTGGGTGGGGAAGGACAAAAACTAAAACGTTTAAAAAGCAAATGTTTTATTTAGTTTTGAGGAACAACCTTTTTTGGGAGTGAAACATATATTCTTGGGGACATGATTTGGGGTAGTAAGGAGTTAAAAAAATTCACAAAAGAAGATTTTATCAGATTTTCGTCAAAAGCATTCACAGTATATTGGAAAAGTCTGTCGACATTATTACTTCGTTTTTTTATGTCAAAATGCCCCAGACTACCTATTCAACAATGTCTTGAGAATTCTTGATGACATCTTGTCAAATAAGAAAGTTATTTAGTAAAATAATGAAAAGTAATGGATGCAATTTATTTCCGGGTTACATAAATGCAAATATTTTTTTAAAAATAGCTGCAATCAACACAAAGCCCCAAGACATTGTTGATTGGGCAGTTCCGATAAATTTGACTCACAATCATATTCTTTTTGTATAAAGACATTTCCCGGAAAACGTAAATGCTTTTCGATTGGAAATCTGATAAAATATTCTTTCATAAAAAATGCTCAATTCCTAATTACAGCTTGTCATGTTGCAACAGATATATGAATCATGCTTGTTAAATACTGAACCTCAAAACTAAATAGAAATTGATTTTTTTAAACATTTTAAATTTTGGTCCTTCAATTGACTTTTGCATCATAGCAGACCCTTAATTAAGAGCATTTTTATAATTGTTTCCAAAGTCATTCATGTTTATTTCAACGTGCTTCATACTCTTTTTTTCTGCAAAAGTCTGAGCGAAAAAACAATCTCACATGCATAATAGTCTGAATTTAAAAAAAAATCAATCTTGATTAATTTTATGATTAATCCTGGACTCAAGAACCCCTGCTCAAAAAGTTACTCAAATGCAAAGTTTAATAAAGTGATGATTTTATGAAATGTTAACAAAAGTATTCTAACCTTTTCTGTGTGTGAGCGCAATCCAAATAAGGTCTATGTAACCAATGTTGAAAATCATAAAAAATATCATGATTAAGGCTACAATAAATAAACAGTTGGTTTTCCATTGTCCTACCCATATTTAAAGGAGCTGCTAGTAAGGTAGATAATTTCATTGTTTCTCAATCATAATATTGTAATAAAACAAGACTCCCAAAAGGGTCTATGCTCAACTGGCAATCAGATTCATAAGGCAGAAATCAGTAAACCAATTGTGTTTCACAAAGGGCAAGAACTACACAAATCTCTGTCCAAAGTTGTCTCCCTTAGAAAATACTATTGCTAAGCAGCATTTCGAGAAAAGGGAAAGAACTACTATAATAATACATAACTCTGAGCAAAGTTGACTTCCTAAGAAAATTACTTTGCATTTCAAGGGCCTTAATCCAGTCAATATAAACCACTTGAATTTCGCAAAGGGCAAGAACTACACAACTCTCTGTACAAAGTTGTCTCCCTTAGAAAATACTATTGCTTAACAGCATTTCGAGCAAAGGAAATGAACTACTATAATAATACACAACTCTCTGTGCAAAGTTGACTTCCTTAGAAAATGATTTGCATTTCAAGGGCCTTATCCAGTCAATATAAACCACTTGTATTTTGCAAAGGGCAAGAACTACACAACTCTCTGTACAAAGTTGTCTCCCTTTGAAAATACTAATTGCGAATCAGCATTTTGAGCAAAGGGAAATAACTTCTAGAAAATTATTTTACAAGGGCCATAATCTAGTCAAGTGTGGGTGAATCTGGCTTGTTTAGAAAGGAACTGAAATCTTATGGATATCTAAAATCTTATGGATATCCAAATTCTCATGGATATCTAAAATCTCATGGATATCTAGAATCTCTAGGATATCTTAATTCTCATGGATATCTAAAATCTCATGGATATCTAAAGTCTATGGATATCTAAAATCTCATGGATATCTAAATTCTAAATTCTCATGGATATCTAAAATCTCATGGACATCCAAAATCTAAAAACTCATGGATATCTAAAATCTCATGGATATCTAAATTCTCATGGACATCCAAATCTTAAATCTCATGGATATCTAAAATTTCATGGATATCTTAAATTTCATGGATATCTAGAATCTTAAGGATATCTAGAATCTCAAGGATATCTTAATTAACATGGATATCTAAAATCTCATGGATATCTAAAATCTCATGGATATCTAGCTACTGCATTAGTGTGATTAAGATACAATCAAAACTGAAGACTGTATCAAGTCCACATGCACTGGCGACAAATAGGGCACCATTGCATAAGCTCTTTGGCCAGTAGAGCTAAAAAAACGGAGAAAAAAAATGACAACCAGCTGAGATAGTAAAAAACTTACAAGTCACAGGTCTTAAGTAAGTCCAGGTAACACGAAACAAACTATATATTTAGTGTGGCCTAGCGAACATTAATTTCCATAGGGCATCAATTATTACCTTTAAATTTTATATTCAACAACGCAATGAATAGGAATGTAATCATCACATTACTGCTAATTTATGCAAATTAGTTCCCTGATTTGGCGATTTTCACACAGAGTTTTGATAATCCGGAATGAAAAGATTTCAATAGAACTGGCAAAAACACAATTATTATACAAAACAGAGCATCGCGAAACATGTAATACTAATATTCAACTAGGATTAAATTTTCCTCCAAACTAGATCCCCGCTGTCGTGGACGTTAGAAGTTGAATCAAAGTTTTTTCTTTATCACAATTTACTTCACTGTCGAGTCATGAAGTCTCTTTCAAACGTGTAATTTTACAAATTTATTGTGTGAGCATCTCCTCCTTAAAGCAGATAAAAAATATTTTAATACCCGATGAAAAGCGAACACGCCTGATTAAGTCTTCATCCATTATTTCTATTCACTGCTATATGAGTATTATTACACTCGTTTCATTCTGTTCTGATTTTTATCAGACATTTATTGAGATACTGTAAAATGCAACCTGTGGTCCGGTTTACTTTGATGTTATATGCATCGTATCAATTAATAGAAAATCACAATATCAGCGGGGACATTATAGAAGCATCTTTTAACAAGGTGTTATCATTTTCAAAGATACTTAAGTTTCCATATTTTAATTGTTGAATATACATCAGGGTTCTCAATAAGTTTTGGTTGAACCGTCTCAAATAGTCAAGTAAACGACCAGCTTCTCCTTATTCTACTGAAAATTCATTTGGTTTTCCAAATTTGAACCGGCCCTATTGCCATTTGAACCGTCCATTTTGGCCGGCAGCCGGTTCTTATTGAGAACACTGTACATTCAGAATAACTCTCTCTACTAGTGAACTAAACATGAGTAAAGGAAATACAAATGATAGTAGAATTCCTTTAAAAAGATATATCCTATTAAACAGACTAGACACCAGATGATACAATTGCAAAAAAAAAGAAAATTGTCAAAATTTGATCCAAATGTATTTAAATAGACATGAAAATGATCTAAGAAAATTTTTAATATCAAATATTAAATTTGATAAAAACAAAATGATATTGAATATTATCCGCAAAAATTAGGAAATTCTCACTCACTCGGAAGTTTTTGCTATTATTAGATACTTCATGAAAATGGCCCCTGTATTTTTCTTGTTAGTTTTTCCCCTTTAATTTCACTTCTGTTATATATAATTATGTAACCCCCTTCCAACCCCAAATTTTAAATTAAGCAAGTATGGGGAAAAATATCAATGAAGTTCATCAGACTCGAACCATAATATGTAAAACAAGTTAATTAAAAGATTTGGACTTCGTCTGACGTTGACATCATTTCTTGTAAATGACGTCACTTCCAGTATTTGCATACAACATTTTTACATGGCCAAAATATTGTTAAAGAATAAACATTTTAATGTTGAAGTTGGATTTTTCTTGCTTTATTTAAAGCAAAAAAATGTTTACATAATCACCCACCACCTTCAAATGTTGCAGAAATTTGAGTTCAACCAATAATTCTGTTCATCATAATTTATGCAGAATTGTACAACAGTAACCATTGATCTCAAACCTAAGTTTTCAGGTACAATTTACACAGCCACCTGCAAGATTAAAAACTGCCGGCCACACTGAAATTTGCCAGCTGAATTATGCACAGAACATGTAATTTCATTGAAATATGCACCCAACAGCTGCATTGTAAATGAAGTAAACTTGTAAAAAGTAAAATGACAATCAGCCAATTTTTTCCAACAGTTTTTTAATATTTCCAGATCGAATAATTCAAATACAAATTATCAGCCTTTTACTCGTCTCAATCAATTTTTCCTAAGTTAATTATCGCGCTGGTCATATAGTATAACAGCTTAATAATATCTAAAATACTTTACTCTCATTAATTTTATGCAATATACAATTACTTTGGTGAAAAATCCCTTGTACTGTTCTTTATTATTGAGTATGAAAAACATCAGAATTCGTTTTATGATAAGTAATGAGACACAGCTTTAATTGATTTAAAATCCACCTGGCAATCCTATTGGCGCAGGTTTGAGCTTAAACACTATAGAAGTATGTGTTGATCGCCCTTCTTACAACAATTTGAACATTACCTGAACTGAACCACTTACAACAATATGAGCATTACCTGAACTGAACCACTTACAACAATATGAACATTACCTGAACTGAACCACTTTTTCCAAATTAGGCAACTAGACAAATATTAAATAAAGTAAATTTCTATTACTTATAAGCCACCTCCTTATTTATATATCATTCTGTTTTTAGTAAAATCCTTGAAAACTTCTTTATCCAAAATTCATGGACTAAATGTCTTCCAATCGCATTACATTATAAAAAATGAAATATGATGGAATAAAATGACTCGGTTCATCACGCAGGAAGAAAATATCACCAGTTCAGCCCTTGTAAATATTTAAAATGACAAATTAATGCAACATGAAATGTCAACTGCAACTGCTTCCTTGTCTGCAAAAAAGGTGTCTGTATGTATGTGACTGAGTGAATGTTTGTCCGTATGTATGTGACTGAGTGAATGTTTGTCCGTATGTATGTGACTGAGTGAATGTTTGTCCGTATGTATGTGACTGAGTGAATGTTTGTCCGTATGTATGTGACTGAGTGAATGTTTGTCTGTATGTATGTGACTGAGTGAATGTTTGTCTGTATGTATGTGACTGAGTGAATGTTTGTCTGTATGTATGTGACTGAGTGAATGTTTGTCTGTATGTATGTGACTGAGAGAATGTTTGTCTGTATGCATGTGACTGAGTGAATGTTTGTCTGTATGTATGTGACTGAGTGAATGTTTGTCTGTATGTATGTGACTGAGTGAATGTTTGTCCGTATGTATGTGACTGAGTGAATGTTTGTCCGTATGCATGTGACTGAGTGAATGTTTGTCCGTATGTATGTCCGTATGTATGTGACTGAGAGAATGTTTGTCTGTATGCATGGGACTGAGTGAATGTTTGTCTGTATGTATGTGACTGAGTGAATGTTTGTCTGTATGTATGTGACTGAGTGAATGTTTGTCTGTATGTATGTGACTGAGTGAATGTTTGTCTGTATGTATGTGACTGAGTGAATGTTTGTCTGTATGTATGTGACTGAGTGAATGTTTGTCCGTATGTATGTGACTGAGTGAATGTTTGTCCGTATGTATGTGACTGAGTGAATGTTTGTCTGTATGTATGTGACTGAGTGAATATTTGTCTGTATGCATGTGACTGAGTGAATGTTTGTCTGTATGTATGTGACTGAGTGAATGTTTGTCTGTATGTATGTGACTGAGTGAATGTTTGTCTGTATGTATGTGACTGAGTGAATGTTTGTCTGTATGCATGTGACTGAGTGAATGTTTGTCTGTATGTATGTGACTGAGTGAATGTTTGTCTGTATGTATGTGACTGAGTGAATGTTTGTCTGTATGTATGTGACTGAGTGAATGTTTTTCTGTATGCATGTAACTGAGTGAATGTTTGTCTGTATATATGTGACTGAACTATGTTAAGCACTATATAATGTATGTGACTGAGTGTTCGTTTGTCCATATGTATGTGACTGAGAGTACGTTAGGCACTATGTATGTGACTGAGAGTACGTTAGGCACTATGTATGTGACTGAGAGTACGTTAGGCACTATGTATGTGACTGAGAGTACGTTAGGCACTATGTATGTGACTGAGAGTACGTTAGACACTATGTATGTGACTGAGAGTACGTTAGGCACTATGTATGTGACTGAGAGTACGTTAGGCACTATGTATGTGACTGAGAGTACGTTAGGCACTATGTATGTGACTGAGAGTACGTTAGGCACTATGTATGTGACTGAGAGTACGTTAGGCACTATGTATGTGACTGAGAGTACGTTAGGCACTATGTATGTGACTGAGAGTACGTTAGGCACTATGTATGTGACTGAGAGTACGTTAAGCACTATGTATGTGACTGAGAGTACGTTAAGCACTATGTATGTGACTGAGAGTACTTTAAGCACTATGTATGTGACTGAGAGTACGTTAGGCACTATGTATGTGACTGAGAGTACGTTAGGCACTATGTATGTGACTGAGAGTACGTTAGGCACTATGTATGTGACTGAGAGTATGTTAAGCACTATGTATGTGACTGAGTGTACGTTTGTCCAAATGTATGTATGTGACAGTCCCTACAAAAATGAACTTTTTGTCTATTGTAAATCACTGCACTTATCATGACATTTGGCAGTGCAGTGACTGCCAACTGGCAATTTATCCTAAATTACCTGTCCACTAAACTCAGTTGGCAGAGCACTTGCCTTGCTTCAAGCTCAAATATTGAACTAGTTGCATATTTGTGCACCCTCTTGATAGAAAAACATATTGTTCCTGATAGAAAAACATATTGTTCTACAAAATTGTACTGCTGGCCCAAATTTCCCGAAAGTTCTTAAAGGTAAAAAGCTTAAGTACCTTTTTCATTCAGCCAATTTCTTACTAAATCATGACTTTACTAATTTAAAAATAGTTAATCGTGATTAACTCCCCATTTGCAGCCAAAATTAATGAAACAAATATTAGAAAGCAGCCAAAATGTAACAAAACAATTATCTATATATTTGTTTATAGAATCGTGACATTCAATTTCATTCTATAAAACAAGAAAAAGCTTAAAAGTTAGAAATACCTTTATTGTGAAAAATTCCTCATTGTCCAAAATGAATCAATGTTTCATACTAAGAGTTACATCAAGTAGTATCTAGAACACTTAAAAATCAGAAAACATCACTTGAGAAAATTTTAAACTTGTGAAAACTAAGCTGCCATACATTCGAAGCCACGAAGGGCTCTTTAAAATTAAGACAAAATCAAACAAACATTGATCTCCTCAATCTGTCTTAAGACTAAAACAAATATAAGTTTACACATATAAAATATCTTTTTTATGCAACAAGACAATCGCTGTTCATCTGTATGAAATGATAACATTCACAGATAAAATTTTATACTTAAGAAGCAGTCGTAAATAAAAAAAAACTGTGTATTTCTCTATTTTCTTAAGACATTTGCTACTGGCAAAAAACAAAAGATTTCCATATTTTTAACTATTATAATTAACAGTTGGGAAAAAAGTTCAGTGGGGAAAAACATATAGATCTGTGATATATATAAGGGCTGTCATATAGACAGTGTGCTCAACTATTTCAACGCTTTTAACCGGATTATTTCAGTCAAATAATAAAGGGCCATAATTATATTTTTTTGCTTCATATGACAGAGAGAGTTATCTTATTTAATAAGCTTAGTAGGTTGAAAGTAGTTTTCTAGTTTCCATGGATTTTCGCAAAAATTGGCTCATTCAAAGACAAAAAAATAAATAAGTTGTCAAAACGTTCAATCTGTGAGAGTGCAGCTTTAATATGTAGTTTAAAAACTTTAAAGCTTTAAACAGAAGATAACTTTAATACAAATCTTCAACGATTACAATAACATCCTTACATAAAATAAAAAAGCCTACCACGAGGGCTGATCGCAATCGTGCCTGTTTTTAAAAAGGATGAAACTCTTACGAAACCATATGTTTTGGGCCTAAGATCAGTTCATTGTTATGACTTCATCTGTTAATGAAGGAAGCTTGCATTAAACAGAGAGTTTCAGCCTCCAAACCAGAATTCTTACATTTATACTTAATACTTCTCAAAAACTTTTAACATGTTCTGCAATGTAAAAATGAACAACCCTGCAAATATTTCACTGGTGCAGAGCTGGTTTGAGCTAATTTCGACCACTAGCAATGTTGTTTTCAATTTAAGTCACTAAAATTAATAGGCACCACAGACAGATCACGGCCCTTAAAGCCATCTCTTGTCCGCGCCCCTTTGTCCATCGCTGTCAACACCATCCAAAGGAGGAAAACATCTCCATTCAGCCGCTATTGTTACCGTAAAGTGTGGAATATTCAACGCTTAGCTTTTCACCTTAAATATCATTGTTCCCGCTTGTTCTCAAGCGGAGCTCAATGACAAGATGCGACGAAATTTAAATCAAGCAGCTTATTTTCCGATTAATTTCCACAACAATGACTCTCAATTGACACTCGAAATGCTACCAGACCTTAAAATTAAACAATTTTCATCCTTATAGAAATATGCAACAGTTGGACGAAATTCAACAATTGTGAGATGGCAATATAAACAAGTTCTCATATTGAAGATTTTGCATAACACCGATAGGACACTTAAGGCTATGAAATATATCGACTCAAACACATCTGAGTTAAGATAATTCATTTCATACGAACATATATAAAACAGAATAGACAAGAGTACTGCGAAGCAATTGCCAATACTATTATTCTATTTTACAAATCCTTTATTTTGAACTCTTTATTGTCAATTCAAATAAAGTAAAGTAAAGGATTTGTACAGTTTAATTCACTGAGCCTCCCCCCCCCCCATCCCAATAAAATATTATAAATAAAATGGTTTGGTTGGGGTGACACCCTTTTTAAAAACATGTAGGTTAGGTAGGCTTTTTTATTTTTCTTATTTTCTTTTAAGTCTTTGTGTTAGAAACTTATTTTTATCATTAAAGAATGGTGTTAAAATAATATTCTGTATAAAGCTTTAATGGTTTTTCAACTACATATTACCACACAATTATTTATTTTATTACCAACAGACTATAATAATAAAAGTGGTAGGGTCAACGCCTATTTCATAGCTAGGGTCAGGTAACCCTTTCCATCATAAGTTTTATTTTATGCCTGACAAATAATGACTAGATGATATTTCACATTTGATAAAAAGGCATACACTTCATGGCCAGTAATAATTTGAAAGTTAACAATGATGACATTTACGATGTTGTTAACTTTATCAAAATTCTGAACAATCATCCCATCATGTTTTATTAACCTTTAAATTTAAGCTGCATGGAACTCCTTCACTAAGGCAAAAAAAAACCCCACATGTGTTTCCGGTAACATGGGAAAAAAATAGGGTCGGACGGTCGAGATTTTAAAAAAAATTTTTTTTACAGATTCCATATCATGCAATTTTCTGTTGCATCAGATCAATTATGTTATATCTAAGCGTTTCCTAATTTACAAAAAGTCTGATTAAAAAAGCATTGTTTAATGTCTGAAATAATTTCCTTACCTTTGACTACCGTATTTTCCCGCCAATTTTGCCCATGAAATCTGGTGTTTTTTGTATACAATACTCGTTTCGCAAAGCCTAGTCGTAAGAAGCCTGCATGATATACACAAAGCCTAATCGTTAAAAAGGAAGTTTCATTTTGGACATGGATATGGATAAATAACAATGCGAACTATAATTCAAAATATTTTCATTTTAAGACAGCAAAATATGTCTCCTGTGATCAACCATGTGTTTGGACCGTAAACATGCGTTTGCCAATATGAAGATATCGTACAGGGCTCGCTACCCTCCGCCATTTTGTTTTCCCATCTCGGTAATACATAATCAGGAATGAAAGTTTATTCTCCGGGGACATTGGAAGACAAACAACAAACATAATGACGATATATATAAAACTATATATATATTTTACGATAGAATTACTTTCATGTCCAAAAAAAGATTAGGGTCAGCGAGGAAAAAAAGGGTCGGTCGGGTTACCGGAAATACAGGTGTTTTGTTTTTTGGCCTAATCTGTTAACATAGATGATAATTTGTTTTCAGATTTGCCAAATTGGTATGGAATTATAATCTTTTCAGCTGAAAAAAAAATCCAAACTTGCTCAAAGAAAACATTGCTGCAAAAAAAATTATGTAAAATATCTGTCATTAGAAACTAATGAGTCAATTAGACAAGAAATGTTTTCACTTTCCAATATGTTTAATTCATTTTGAAATTGGATACTCTATATTATGCAAAGAGAGGTTTATGGATTTAAGTGCTTAAATAAACAAACTATGAGGAACGATCTGCAATGAATTTGCAACATTGCTTTTAATTCATGATAAAAACATACCTCATGGTTTTTTCATCTAGTTGTTTTAAAGGGACTAGATCACAGATATTATAATAGCAATGTAGTTTAAAAAAATTTTTATATCAATTTATTTGCTAACTATTGTGTACAAACAATCACCAAACAGCAACTGGAAGACACTCACATGTACAAAATTTTGTTTTGCAGGCTTTAAGGGGCTGTCTCACGTATGATAAAATAGTGAAAAAAAGAGAAAATTGTCGAAAACTGACATAAACTTGGCATCAATGTGTACAATGCATTGGAACTTACTAACTGAAGTACCACATAGTTTACAATTTATTTAAGTTTAGCAGTTATTTTGTATTTTTCCATTAAAAAAGATTACTGGGTATGTCAACCTAGTAGAATTCATTCCTTATGCGTAATTGGCTAGTCGGTGTTATCAGGTGATATTACCGAGGTAGGTGTATTGTTTAATTATGTCACCCGATTTAATAGAATAAGCCTTTGTAGCTCAGGGAGTAAGACGCTGGACTCCAATTTTGTCGACGCAGGTTCGAACCCGGTCTCCGACACAATTTTTTTTTTACATTTTGGTACTTTTTTTACAATAATGATATCAAAGCGTAACACATTCTATTAGATAATTGTCCTGAGATTTGTTACAGAAAAAAACTTTTTTTGTGCCAATCTGTGACACAGTCCCTTTAAGTTTTAAAAATACATATTAAAATACACACTTATTTTTTTTTATTTTTTTTACCAACTAACAATAAAAACGGTAGGGTCAGCACCTATTTCGGAGATAGGGTCAGGTTACCGAAACCTAATTCATTTTTTTAGGCCTAATGTAGTTCAATTTTAAACAGTGTTAATATTGTCTTTCAGCAAAAAAAAAGCATTCTCTGCAACATTTCTAAATAACATTATTAACAATTAACAATTAACAATAGCTCTTATTTGAATGAATGGAAAGATAAGTACCGGACAAAAATAGAACAGACCGTCCAACAGACGTGACAACGCTCTGTTATATATAGCACCCACTTCACTTTGATAAGCGGGGGTATAAATATTCATGATGTTTTATTATTAAAACAAGCATTTTTTCCCCATTTAACACAAACAATTTTTTGTTGAAGTCAGATCCTGTAAAAACGTGAACCAGTCCCTTTACCCATGATGTTTATCAATAATATTTACAAAATGCACCTGACAAAACAAGATAAAGAATCAAAACAACATTACCCACGAGATTTATAGATACAAAATTAATACCAGTCAAAGCAAAATAAACTGTTGTAAAATTGACATTCAATACAACTGTACTAAATAATTACCTTCTTTGTTAAACAGAATAATATACCAAATCCATCATTAGTCCACGTCCATAATAAATTGCTTGATCAGGGTTATCATGTGATTTTTAAATCACTCCATCAATGGTTTAACATTTATAAATATTTAATTATTTATTAAAATATTAATATTTAACTTATATATATATTTTTTATGATAATTTTATATCATCACCCATTTAAGGAACATTTCCAAATATGTTGCCTACAACCAATCTGTCAAAAATTAGCATAAAAGACGGAAATGAATTTTGTAAAAAATATAAAATTGCAAATAATTTAATTAAATGTCCGCCTAAATCATTTTAAATTAGATTCCTATGATTCTCAATAAGACTTGCACCAGTTTTCTATGGAAGTCAAATCTGTATTTAATGAGGTTCATGTCCGGATACTTTGAACGAAACATACCTCAGTTATTAAACTTTTACCAAGAGAATTATTTTTCAATCACTCTGAAATATTTTCGAACACCACGTGCGGCAATGACTTTGATAGATTTTAGTCACATCTCATTTTTTTTCAAATTTCCCTATGATGACATTTTCGTTTATTCGTATAGGCGAAGAGCATCAAAGAAAATGTTTGATCTTATTATTTCTTTGATGCTGCTCTAGGCCTATACGTTTAAATGAAAATGTCATCATGACATACTAAAACATAATATTCTAAATCTATGGTAAGTCATATTCCAAAAAAAAAAACTGAAATGAAAACCACTTTTTCAAGATTAACCAATTATTATAAAAGTTGTTTATAACATTGGGCTTGTTTGTTCAGAATTTGTTAACGTTAACTACCTTGTTAACATCATCGTTGTTAACTTTCAAATCTTTTCTGCTCTGGAAGTTTAATGGATACACTTGTGATCTGCTTTATAAATCAAACAAGATTTAAAACTATTATTTCAGCTTTACCTGTTTAATTAAATAGATGAGCAGACCATCCAGTATTTCACATTTAAAATTAACATTTACTTAACAACAATATCGTTAATCACTTTAATTTTAAGGATGCACTCTTACTCCCAAATAAGATTTACCACAATTAATTCAAATGTTTAGATATACTAGTACCAAAAGGGATGAATAAATGTCGTTAACAATGGTTCTTATGAAGGATAACAGGTTTAATTTGAAAGAAAGGTGCAGAAAACTCGGTATTTGTACCTTAAGAGACGATAGAAGATAACAGTAAATCTTTTAGCATTCACCAATCATTTAATTTCTTTGTGCTTTCTGCTGTTTAATACACGGTTACAATCATGTTATCATTAATTAATTTTTTCCATAAATGCATTATTTAGTAAGTAGTTCAAGGTTTATCAGTCAAAATTGATGTTTATTATACATATGTATGTATTGATTTTGAATAAGAGTACAGTCACTTTAACAAAATATTAAACAGTCAGCCAAATGTCTTAACTTGAAATGTAAATCATAAAAAACAGTATACCTTTTTTCCTTCGACTTATATAAAGTCTCATTTTCCGTTTCCCCATCTTTTTCTCTCGCTGCTGTTAAATGATTAAATCTCCAAACTTTTCAATGTTTCAACTCTGATTACAGTTTCATCCAATTACATCACATTTGTTATTTTGATAAATTGGAAATTGTGACCATCCGTTAAAGTTTAACACACAATATCATCTTTTGGTATTCATAATTATCAGTTTGAACTCCAAACATTATATTATTTCAAGCATCAATAAGGAAATTTATTTTAACACTTAAATAAAGCATCTAGTTTAAAATAATCTTTGCAGATTTTTTAATAGGTTATGGAATAAATGCTCATAAAGTTTTATAAAAACAGTTTTTATACAAAAAATAACAAAAAATTACACAATAGTTGACATTAATATCAGCTCAAATAATGTTATTTCTGATAATGAATTAATTATATTCCTAGTCACAGATCTGATACACTCAATCGAAGATAACATGTCGATGTGGTGTAAATTTTAACAAGCCACCTGTGAACATTGCAATCCAATAAAATTTAAACTAACATAAAATCAGTAGGGAAAATATCATTGAATGTCAACTAAGCGGCTTTGTTGCGGGTTATTCCACACACGCAGAAGAAGTTAATCCATACAAAGTAAACGACGGAGGTGTTGACGAATGAGAGAAAGTGAAGGACCGGTCCAATACATACAGCGGACTTTGATGCAACAGCAAGTTATAAAGTCTACATTGCTAATTATAGAAAATTGGTGTCTCTTCCAGGAATTACTGACATATTGCATGTTTTTTTTTCTAAAATGGGCACTTTCATAATGTGACACTGTCTGTGAAAGACCAGACTAAAATATACAGCAGATCTTAGTGCAACAGGAAGTTATAAAGTCAGGATTGTTGATTAATGATAATTTGTGTCTCTTGCAGGAATGACATATTGCATGGGTTTTTTTCTATAAAGGGCATGATCGTAATGGGACACTGTTAAAACTTTTCCCTGGCTCATCTGACATGTTCTCTTTTATTACAAATTTACCATAGCATCTGTTTACCTGAGTGATGTATAGGTCTTTTGAAACTTGGTGTACACATCCCTCCCCCCATTTCAAAATAATCTGGAATTGGTTTAAAAGTTTAAAAATGTGTCCTTTATCAGGATGTTGTTTTTTTCTCGAAATCCCAAACCCAGTCCTAACAAAACTTCTTTTTATTATAAACCTTAGCTCATGGGCACCACATTTTAAGTGGGACAATGAGCATTCTGTTACTGGAAGTTTGGAAGTTCAAAACTCCCCCAAAATGGGCTAAAACTTCCAAACTTAATTCTTTGGAAGTACAAAATCTTCCAGAATCTCGGAGAAGCCTTCTGAAGATGAAAAATATCAAAAGCTGGTGTCAATATTACATTTATGGTCACATTTTCAATCAGTCTTATAGGAAAGTTTATTATTATAATAAAAAAATTGTATTCTTTGCAAGTTGTATCTAAAAATTATTTGATTTTTAACATACCAATTGAAATTTTTTGGAATTAATTGTAGTATTCAAGAGTCTTCAACTGAATTAATTGTAGGATTCGGGAGACTTAAACTTCCACATTTCAGTGAAATCATCCTATAATTAATGGTTAAGGAAGTTCATACTTCAAGTTTCAGATCTTAATGGAAACCCTCAGGCATGGTCAAATGGCTTAGATAAAAAAACACAACTTACAATACACTGGAAACTACAGTCATAAGCCCAGTTGCCATTTTCTTATGAACAGCCTGTTTAAAGGCACACAATATAGATTGATGCAAAAATTTTTTTTTGAATTTTAATGCATTATCATCTTTAAGTCTGAAAAATCAGCCCAATGTGATATACCTAAATTACTTACAGAATGGAGGCATTTCATCAGAGCCATCCTTGCAATCTATAAACCCGTCACATCCCTTCTCCGCAAGAACACACTGGCCCTGGGTCCGGTTTGTACACGTAAACATTCCATCGGGGCATATTCGATCCACTGAAAACATTATCATATAATATATTCAAACGTTTGCAATTAAAGGGTCTCATTCATAGATGTAAAAAGTTAATGAACTTTAGGCTTTCCTGACTGAATTGCAACCATTGATAAGTTCCAGGAGTAGTATGTATACACTTAGTTGCTGATAGCAGGCTCCATGCAGAAAATCTGCATAAATATTAAAATCTATTCTTTGAAGTCATGGACCTTAAAGGCTCATGTTAATGCATCATCATGTTTAACTCATTATTTTTAATGTAATTATCAAAACAAAAAAGGTATAAATAATTATGATAAAAAAATATTGGCGCTTTTTAAGTGGAATTTGTGGATACCTAGCTGTTATTTCAAAAACCCATTAATGAAGGTTAATAATTTTTTATCTGACTGAATCAATATCATGTAGACCACGGAGTGAGCTGCTTACGTCATTTTAAGAAAATATGAAAAATTAGTTGTCACCTTTTGTCTAAAAATGGTGATTTTGTAGATTGCCAGTGGGAACTCAGAGTCAATTGTACACTACACTTATAGTGTAAGACCAACTATTCTTGACCAAAACAATGAATTTATCCTCTGTCCACAATTTAGACTGGTTGTATCATTGCAAAAAATTATTAAAAGGAATTAACCTACCACAGAGTAGTCTGGTTTGATCATGGCACGATATATTACAAAAGGGAGATAATCCACCAAAATTCAGACTGGTTGTATCATTGCAAAATAGTATTAAAAGACATAACCTACCACAGAGTAGACTGGTTTCATCCTCCGCATCTTGACAGTCTGGTACCCCGTTACATGTCTGCTCCAGAGACAAACACTGACTGGATACGGAGGTACCTTTTGGGCAAGAAAACCCTCCCTCACTGCACTCAGAGTTGTCTGAAATAGATCAATGAACAAGTAAGAATTCTGTGCTATACAAAAATAATTTCCATCGTCATTGGGTGATAAGATAGTTCTAAATCTGATATGAATAAATCATTTTTTAAGTCCATCTCCTGGGCAGAAACAACTTCTTATGTCCTTTTTCAGAGCTCAAAAGACTTTGCTGTGTCCCTTTTTTTGCTTTAAGAAAAATGAATTTTTGGCAGTTCCCAAACAGTTGAGATCTGTTCTATAGTATGTTATTTTATCTGGCTGAATTGAAGGCATTGATACCAAAACTAGCTGATTCTGAGACAATTTTTTTTGGTCAAAACTGCAATCTGTGAGAGTGCAGCCTTAACACTTACTTGCAGCCCTACAATATCAGGTAACACATTGCTTCAAAGTATGCTGTAGTTTCTTACTGATTTTCCTCTAATTGAGAATTTAAATGCATAAGGAAGCAAACAAATATGAAAAGTTATATTATTTGCACAAGAATTCATTCCTTACAAAAATACAGTTTCTCAGTGCCTTTGTTAAATTAAGACACACACTTGAGAACACGGAGAGAAAACAGGGGTGTTTCATCAAGTGTCGCAAACGAAGAAATGTTTTCAACCACAAAATGTTTGATCACACTCAGTGGAGAGCTCTTGGGCCCTCTGTTGAGAGGCTATCCCCGTACTAATGAACAAAACCTACTGTAGTAGCAAGAACGATCTTGAAAGAAAGTTTGTATAGTGCCAGTGCAGTCTGTATTGTTGTTTTTTCAGGCCGTGTGTGAAATGCACTTCATTGAATAGTGGACCATGTGTTTTTGAAGTAATATATCCGACATGTTGAACCAAGTTCTGCGAGATGGGTAGAAAAAACATGTATGCGCTCTAAGTTTTATGATCTTTACAACTCTTTTGCTCGCACAGTCCAAAAAAAAGTCATTAGAATTTTGGCATTAAAAGTGTTATTCATGGTTTTCTTAAAACAGTATTTTTGCCATAATTTTTTTTTTATTATTGCTATGTGTATATATATATATATATATACATCTTGTATATAAAAATATATGTATGTTTAGTGCTCAGGCATGCCCGTCATAGCAGGGGGTAGGGGGAGGGGGTGCTCTGCTGCCGATCTCTGGCAACCTTCTGCCTTTAACTTATAAGAATGCCCGCTGTGCCTAATGTTTGAAAGAGCTGCCTTTGATGTTTATGGACTATATTTCATATTTTATTGGACATAATATGTAAATATTTATACAGAGATAAACTTATTATTTTTGTAGGATATGTGTCACAACGTTTGATGTGGTGGAATGGGATATGGGAGGGTGCAGCACAATGTCCTTTTTGGAAGCACTCTTCTGCCCTCATTGAGACCAGCATGAGCACCCTTCTGTCTTCATAGAATTAATTGCTTAAGATAATCAAAACATTCTTGTTTAGATCAAAACATTATCTATTGATATCATAAATTCATACAAACTTAATTGACATATTTGGCAGTTAAAATCTATTATTACATCAATAAAGCACAATTCATACTTTTTTGTGAAAATTCTTCACTGCTAGACACAATGTGCTCTTTTCTCACTTAGCTACATGTCCTCTTTCAACAGCACCCTGTCATTTTAAAAACCTGGCTGAAACCCTAAAATCAGCAGACATTTTTTTTTAAAACTGCACTCTCACAGATTTACTGTTTTAACAACGTTTCTTTATTTAAGTTCAAAAGATGATGTTTAATGCATTTTTCTTAAACCGTTAGTAACGCTTTTAGCCATAAAACATTCATTTTTGAATTGAAATATGAAAATCTGCGATCAGATCTTTTGTCAACAGTTTTATATGGCTAGTTTACATGCATTTTTGCATAAATGGGCTCGTTCCAAAACATAAATAAAAAAAGTTGTCAAAACGTTCAATCTGTGAGAGTGCAGCTTTAAACTATCAATCTGTGATCACTTTGAGACAGTGCAGCTTTAATATCAGAATCTTAAAATTTGCTAATCATCTTCCAAAAAGATTCACCATCATTTCCGCAAGCAAAAAATCAGGTGCAAAACATCTTCGTCACTGTGATAATGTATTTTACAGTTTTAAGAACAATTTATTTAAAATAAAAAAATCCACGCATCTAATTGGCACAATGTGTTCAAGTGGACTTTGTTTATTCTCAGTGTCAATGTTTGAATTAGCTTTTACAAAATAAACACAGGATTAAAAGTGTCCATAGAACTTTCAAATTAAGTAATTGTATCACTCTTCGTTGTGGGTTACTTTCTTTAGCAAACACGGCTAAAAGACGTTTAATATAATGGTTAATTCAAGAATAACATTACCAAAGGCTTTAGTTGTTCACACATGTAGCTTATTGTGTCAAGGTTATAACTGGCACAAAGGTCAGAGAGCTTGCCAGTTCAGTCATGGTGGGGGGTGGGGGGGGGGGGGAATTTTGGCCCAATTGCCATTGCATCTTTACAGTATTCACTAATGTGAAATTAAAAAAATTATAAATATGATTGTTTTTTTAATAAGATTGATTAATCCCAGTGATTTTTTGGGGGAAATATATATACCGCATGTGCCTTGCGAATTGGGGGAAAAAGTCCATATTGGGAAAAATACAAAATCAGATCAAAATAGAAAATATAATGGCAAATTTACATGTTTTCACCTTCTTATGCATACATTATGCTGTGAAAGATTTACCAGGTAGTCTTGTTAAGATTTTGTTTATTTTTCTAGAAATTCATTGCTTTCTTATTCACTAACATAATCTGCATTTATCAAATTGGGAAAAAGTTAAAAATTTGGTGGAAAAATGGAAAAATTTTCACAAGGGGAAACAGCCTTTAGAAGCAGTAAATTGCACCAAAAAAAATCACTAGATCCCCAAACAGTTTTTGTATGGAGGATTAAAGAAACAAATTTTATCATATTCTTTGATCTTATCTGCGTCTTTCTTTTTTCATTCATGATTCCCAATTCTAGTCAAAATGACACATTTTTCCTAATCTGAATGGCCCAGCTCCATTCTAAAATCATTGTGAAAAAACAGTTTTAAGGGTTTGTTAGTTCAGATGGTAATTTTAGCACGTGGGCCGAAAATTAAAAAAAAGTTATATTAATGAACTTCACCCAACACTTTGACAAATACTGCCACAGGATGATTTACTGATAACATTTAGTGAATACAATTTATTTATTTAAATTATTATGCAGGAAATGTGAAGCTTTAACGTAACTCCATTAATATGGTTATAAGATTTAAAAATAAGCCCATCTCATTTTAATTAATTCCCGAAATAAAATTTGAAGTCCATTTCCTTTTCAAATTTTTGATCCTCAAAATGTTTCACCCTTTGGTAAGACATGACCAGAACAATGGCTAAAAACACTTCACGCAAATTTTCACAGCCACCCGCCAAATTTTATTGAATTCTGAAGCACTTTTGCCTAAGCCTTAACTACCTTGGTGTTAAAATCGAAAAGCGAGTGGCATTACAGGATTATATCAGTTTAATTTGGCACTAAGATGACATAATCATTTAGCCAGATGGTTAAGTGGCCAGCAGTGTTATAATGGACAAGATGAATCAGAGGGTTTTATCTTATAATAAGGTTACACACTACTGATTGATTTCTCTCTACATTTTAATGCAAACAGGCAACACTTTAGATTGGAAAAAATGCCATTTCTAACGTTTTACATATAAGACAGCCATACATTTTCTTAAAATTCAGTTCAAAGTCAATTGATATAAACAATAATAAAGGTATGTCGTGTTTCCCCTAATGAAATCACCCACTTTGAAGTTAGGCACTGTTAATTTTCAAGGAATCCATCTTTCATCAGCCCGATTGAAAGCAAAGTTTTAGTCCAGCAGAAAATATTCAATCTCTGAGATATTCATGACCTATTCTCTGATTTTAAGTTTTCCATACACAATGATGTCAAAAACGTATATTTCTTTATGATGACCCGTACCAAATCATTTTAATTCCAGAAACTTAAGACAAAATATGATACAAAGTCAATTTGGGGATGAATCTGGCTGAGCAATAATCAATATAAGGTCATGATCACCCTACGACAGTTATTATTGGACATACTTTTGTCAAAGAGTTTCCACATGAAACCAGTCCGGTATCCTAAAATTCCACCTCTTTGCACACTGCTCGCCACTTGGCGACCACACAAGCACACAGCAGTAAGGAGGCGACGCGGCGACCCTTTTACTTTTACATGTATAGTTGCGAGGGCCAGCCCGGCCAGTTTCGAGGCCGGGACCCAAGGATGGAGCTATGGATGCGGCTCGCCGAGACCTTTCCAACGGTACCCGGGTTTAGCAGATCGCACTGCGGGTTGGTGAATGATGCGAGATGGAATTTTAGGATACCAGACTGGTTTCATATGGAAACTCTTTGACAAAAGTAGTCCAATACTGTCATAGGGTGACCATGACCTTATATTGATTATTGCTCAGCCGTATCAATTCCCAATTTGACTTTGTATCATATTTTGTCTTAATCTTCTGGAATTATTTCGATTTGGTATGGGACATCATAAAGTAATATATATCTGTTTTTGACATCATTGTGTATGGAGTGTCCAAGTTATTAAATTTATTTCATTTATTTTGGTTCAAGGGAGCTATGGGCACATCTACAAAAAACAACTCCTCTTAGTCTTAAAATTACACTGAATCCTGGACCATCCCATGAACCTTATGACATTGTACCCACATTAAAACTCAGGCCAATATTCATGAACAGATGTCTAAACCTATTTCCTTACAACCAGAAACCAAAACAGCTTTTTTTGCACATTAAATTTATAATGGATATTATTTGAATAGCTTGTAAAGAAGACAGCTTAATTTTTAATCCGCATTAAATGAGGCAAAAGAGATTATCACAGGTTTAAATACATGATTTTATGACTTGTTCATCTGAATTGGCACCTGATCAAACTAGTTAATCAGGGGAAATAACAACCACCAAGCCTTTTCACTAGTTAAATGTTATAAGCAGTTAATTCCCTTTAAAATGTTCCAACTTTCCTATCATATTTTGTTGTATTATTATATGTTGCAAATTTTATCAATACAAATCTAATATTAAATGCGAGGCAAAATTTGATTTCTTACTATCTTATTGATAGAGATGGGTGGAGCTTATTGAGCAAACCCATCTTAGTTGATTAGATTTTATATAACATGTAATGCACCAGTCATTTGTAACCACGGCTTCCCCAGGTCCAGCCAAGCCCGGGCAAAATCCCCGCCCTGCTGGGACGAACTTCTGGTAAAATCCCAGCCAAATGCCCCCGCACCCAAGGGACCCTAGGTAAGGCCCATTCCCCGCTATTTTTTGCGCCAAGACAAAACCACCACATTCACCCGGCACTGCAGGGCCACCTGGAAGGTAAAAACATGGCCCATTCACCCGGCTATGCCTGGTATACCCCCGGACCTGGGGGGACTGTGGTTACAATTGACTGGTGCATAACTGTACATTTGTAAGTGTAATACTAAATATAGGGCGGTTGCATTGGTTGAAAACTAAGTTGTAAAACTACAATTCTCAGGGTTCCCCCTGGGTTCTAAAAAGTTGTCGCCACTTTTTCGCGGGGGGTTAAGGGGGCCGCGATAGGCCCCCTTACGGGTCCAGGGCAGCGCCCTTGTGGGGGCCCTGAAGCTCATGGGGTTTAAGCATTTTAAGAGCCTTAAATTGCATTTAATTAGCACATTGTCGTGCAAATCATAACATTTTGTTGTACATGAAGCACAAGATATTAATAGCAAATTGTTATTCTGTTGACAAAATTCATTGTATATGGACTAGTATATAAATAAAAAAATATTGCAAAAAATGTGACATAAACATCAATATGTTGATTTCAGTCTAATGCCTGCATACAATAAAAGAATACATTTGTGAAATTATGAGATAAATTCAAAATAAATGGAAACTCAAAGAAATATACATTGTCAAACTAGGGCCATAACTTTCCTAATAGAAATTTGTCTACCTACTCTTTACTCCAGCCAACATATTAGAAGCCTTATCAAATGGGGTTTAATCCTATTTATTTGATTTCTGTTAATCTTTTTGACTCTTTTTGAACTCTTAGAATGCTGCATTTATAGCAATTACAAATTGCGACAAAACCGAAAGCAAGTCTATTTTTAGCGCGTAAACGTCATTACGAAATTTGCATATCACGTGACTTTCCGACAACATAAAATTCTATGATTTGCATATTTAAAACTAACACGACAACAAGGCTGTTGAGCTAAATATTAAAATTGTTTGCTAATAAGAGACAGTTAAAGGATGTCATTGTTTATCCGTGAAAGCAATAAAATTCTGCAATAATTAGCGAGGTGTTGACTGGGCCGTGACTGCTTGCCCTAATTATCGGATTAATTTTTGTTGTCGCACCAGCAGATGCGTTTGATTTATGACAGTAACAGAATCGATTATCATGCAGGCCGCATGGTCACCACTTACGTCATTTTAAGAAAATATTTTAGAAAAAAATCGTTGTCGCCATAAATTCGCCAAATTTGAAAAGTTGTCGCCACTTTTGCGATTTTGTCGCAAATGGCGACAATGGCGATCGCCAGCGGGAACCCTGAATTCTGGACAATTAAGCAGTGTACTTTATGCTTTTAAAAAGTAGAACAGGCAAAACTAAATGCCTGGGTCGCAGTGATTAATGACGATCTATAAAAATTCTAGTTGAGGACAAAACATCCTGAGCGAATCCAATGGGAAGCCCTTAAATATATGGCATACAGTACACTCAAAGAGTTAGACCCACTTTCCATTTCCCTCAGCAGATTTTCGCTCTCGCGACCAACACAATGAATTTATCGCCTGTCTGCGTTCCTCAGAGTTTGAATTTAAAGCCCTCCGATGGTGATCAGTCGACTGAAGAATTACAACTGCGGCGTTCCTCGGATGGGTTAACTCCCAAGAAAATCTGCGGACACTTGATAAGAATCTACGCTAAAGTTATTTTTTTTATTAAAAAATTCAACTAATTATGACTGCTACAGTAAATTGATTTTTTTTTCTCTGCCCGTTTTGAATGAAGTTAGCTTACCACAAGAATGAAGTCATACTTCACTGTTTGCACATGCATCTTATAAACGTGTTCTTGCCTATAACTGAATAAATTGATAAACACATTTCACCCAAAAAAGGCTAGGTTAAACTAATTACACATTTTCGGAAAATCAGGAGGTCAAAAACGCGTTCAAAGTTCAAAGCCCATGGTTGGAGGCCTTCTTGCCTCATTTTCTGTGGAAAATTCCCTAAAACGTCATAGCTATTTTTAAACACCAATGATAAATAGTACATTCTACATTGTATTGATCACACACGGTGATGTCAGAGGTCATGGTTCAAAATCGTGTAAAATGTCGACTGTTCTATGATGCAATACCATTAGTGGAAATACATCAATGATTCAATGTTTATTATTAACAAGTCACAACAATATTCAATTTGCGTTTATCGACACAAACACAAATTAAATGCTAGTAAGATTTTTTTACAAGGAGTTCCGCCGTGGGTCATAAAATCAGACAATTTCCAATGCTATTGTTCATATTAAACTCTGCGGTAAACCAGCCACTTTGAGGAACTCAGAGGGATTTTAGCTAGAACAGTTTTACCCTCACTAAAAATCTGCGGTCATCAGAGTATTCGAGAAAGTAGGTCTTAATCGTTGAGTGTACTGTACAGTATATGAGATTTTGATGGGCTGTCATTATTAGCTTTATAGTTAGACTTACTAAAATTACCCTAGGCTTAGGTCAAAATACAAAATATCCAAGCCAAAATATCACCACAAATATGGCATGTATGTCACAGCAAATCTCCAGCAATAATATGGGGTAAACCTAGGAGTAAAATATGCATCCATTGCACATATGCCGGGCTTCAACCAACAACTGCTGCAACACTGGCATGGCATCTTGCTCACTATTAACTATTTAGGTCTATTAAGACAGTCCTGCCTTTTGCTTCTGACACCAAAAGTGTAAAGTAAACCTATGAGGAAGAGTGCAAGGAGCAGGGTTTGAACCCAAGACTGCCAGAAACACTTGCATGTCACCATACTGACTGAGCTATCCATACTGATTCGTACACAGGCATCTGAATCGTTGTTTGTCATTAAAATATTGTTTAAAACCATTTTGGGTACAAACAATGAGATAAACAACACATCTGAAGATATTTAGTGTCTTTGATATACAAAAAAGAAACAAGGTATGTAACTCAAACTTACCCGGTTTCACGGTAGAGTCCAGTTTTATGTAAATTTCTCAACCAACATATAAACAATCCATTTTTAAATAAGTGACATGGAAAGAAGAGTCAATTACCTTTAAAATGGTGTGCGATATGTTGGTATAACTATATTGTCTTTAGACAAACAAGCATAATTCAATGTCAAATTCTCATGTTTTTCTTTAGTCGGAAAGAGTACAGCAAATTAAAATCTTCAATTTTCCCCGTGTAAATAGTACTAAACACAGACCTATTAAAGTTATTTTATACTTCAGTGTATCAACCCAAAATGGTGAAAATAATGTCATGTTTTTGTTTTGTTTCTATTCCAGACTCTTTGGAACCATTGTGACCTAAATTTAGCATAGGAATAAAATACACTCATAAAATGTTGGAAAAGTATTTAAGTAAGAAATTGTAATACAAAAAAGAATAATTTCATTCTTTCACAGCGACAGTTTATAAATAACTTTTAAAAGATTGTTTAAGTAGAGTACTGCCAGTAGATCACAATAAAGTTATAAGTTTGGTGCCGTGATGTCTAGGAAACTGAAACCTAATTTTCTCATCGACCCAGCAAAAACTGTAAAGATTTTTCTATATAAATGGAAAAGAAGAAAGTTTTTATTTATTTTCTATGATTCAAAACGTTAAAAACTTACCACCCTGCGCTAGAATCATTGAAAAATGAAACAATAACAACAAAATATGCTTTTTGTCAGCCATGACAGTTGATTTTTTCACTATCGAACTTAAATAACGTTTCCAGCTAAAATCTTAATAAGTCAAAACGGTATTGAGAAGATCGGCATTTAAATTATGAAAGCTTCAAGCCGACGTATAGCAGTGTACACAGCAGAGGCAACGCTCTTTATTTCAACATATTTATATATACGACGAAATCCATCCCAAAACACACTAAATTGCATCCCCCCTATGAACTGTTCTGTGTTGGCACGGTGCGGTCTTATATTCTAAAAAATGTCGGTGCGGTTCTCATACTGAACACCTAGCGTTGATGTCGTTACTATAAACAGCAAAGCGTTGGTGGCGTCCGAAATACTGTCCAACGTTGGCGCGCTTATGTGCCATAAACATCATTGGCGCGGTCCTAAATACTATACGGGGTGTAAGCTTATTTGTATTCCCCTTGTGCAAGACCTACTCGGCGATTAGCCCATTAAGATTGTTAGTTTTTGAATCATGGTGCACAGACAGAATATTACCATGGTTAGAGTTACCTTGGTTCACTTGCATCCATCACTGCCATACGGAACCCTCATTTAACGCTCCCCGGAAGACAATTAGTATGTCTGTAGTGTTGCGATGGGGAAACGAACCTGCGGCCCCTGGATTGACAGTCAAGTGAGCAACAACTAGACCACATGTCCTCAATACTGTAAAGCGTTGGTGCGATCCTATAAACATCAGTGCTAAAGCCAGGATTTGAGCAGAGCAGGGGGCTAGGTCAGAAAAGGCATTTTTGATGCGCATTGAATGAGCCTTAGTGGGACTCTTTCAAGGGTCTGTGTTCAATTCAAATTGTGTTCGTGATGTAACTACTTTTCAAAACTAATAGTTTGTTATGAATACCTTAGCTGTTATTTTTAGAGTTGGAATAATGTCAAAAATAGGTCAAAACTGTTTTGAGAAACCAGGTTGTATGCATAAGGGCATCGCCTGCTTTTTAGGCCGAGCTGGAACACTGTTTAACTGTACAGTATTGGCGCGTTCCTGTATACTGTTTAGCTTTTAGCTTTTACCAAATTAACTTGCGACATCCTCTTGAGATCTACTGTCAAAATTCGTTGGCTCGAACGTGCTTAACTCGAATTAACACTCGGCTCGAACTGAATGTAGAGGACCGATTAGTATATACTGAAGGTAAGCATTCCCGCTTGGTTCGAACCTTCCGCATCTCGATGTTTTTTCGACCTTGGCAGTATGCATACAACTGGTTAATTTCAGCTTGAAAATAACATAACCAACATATTTATTCATTATTTAATTTGTTAAAAATCACATATTCACATATCAACCAATCACATACTGTAACGGTCCACTTTTGGCGGAGGATGTGCGTTCATAGTATAACATTCCGTTATAGACGGAATTACGTTCATAGTACATATGTTAACTTAGTTGATAATATGCAAATTAGCAATGCCTGGAATCTGTGTGGATTGTGAATTCAGTCTATATAAAGACCAGTGGACCCCTTCAGGGTTGAGCATGCTTTTTCCGAAGGGATCTGTTGGTATTTGTTTAACGTCGCACGATAAAATACAATGTACTTTAATTTAAAATATTAACGACAAATAACATCAAATGCATTATTTACTAAGTCAACTCAACACTAAAACACTAAAACAGTGTTATATTTAAAAGTTTAGGAGATAGCTTCTTATTAATTTTGAATCACTAATTGGATATAATTATAATGGTAGAAAGCATATTGTATAGCTATTGTAAATTAACAGAAACAACTATCATTTGACACTTATGATGACGACTATTCATAAATAACATAAATTCATATCAAATTTGAATTTAAACAAGCATATAGTATATACTCACTGAATTCTTAAATCACTTACAAAAGAAAGAAAAAACATACTGTTCTTTGTAGCGTTCGTCTTATTTCAAATTTTGTTAAAAAATGTTTAATCACAAAACAAAAGCAAATGTTCAATTATTTTAAACGATGCGTTTGTCCTTTGCTACAAAATGTGAAATAAAAATGGCTTCTGATAATATATAATATTTGGCATGTTAATGCCTTTGTGTAGCGACAAAAACATTTACTAATTTATTTATGTCGACTTCGCACTGGCAAGCAACATATAACTTGCCAAGCTGTTGACTGTAGCAGACACTCTGTGGGCTAATTATCCCTTCTTTTGCCTTTAATGAAAGGTTGGTAATCTCGCCACTAGACATGTCTAGACATATGATGCTGTTACTACGACTGCCACAAATAAGCAGCTGGTTTTCCACTGTTGCGATGGCCTTTGGTCCTCTAAGCAACGCAAAGTCTTTGAATGTCTGAAGGATGTTCAGATCCATGTCCAACTTGGTGATGGTACTCGTGCCCAAGTCAGATACGTAAATAACTGCTCCCTGGTGTCCCCTTACGACTGTCAAATACCACGGATAAGCAAACGGCTGCTGTTTATTTTCTTTGTTGTTCTTCTCTTTGACCACCTTCCCTTTCATGTCAGTTAAAGCCAGTTTTTCACTGTAATGAGACACGACCAACCTTTCATCATAATACGCGATGCCATAATATTTATCGACCACCTTTAACATGTCTCCCAGTAGAATCTGCTCCTTTATTTCCAAAAACTGAATACCACGTACCTCGGGGAAACTAACAGCTACCATGGTCTCGTTAATGAGACACATTGAGAACGGCCGACTTTGCAGTTTGACCCGTGCCAACAGCCTGCTGGTCTTCAAATCAACTAGCTTCACTGTGGCGTTTTCAAAGTCAGTCAATAATAGCCTGTCTCTAGGAAGGAGGAGCATGTTGGTCAGGAAGCAGTGCGTTTTATCATCTTTAGAATTCACCGGTATTGGAGAAGTTTCCGCGAACTGCATTCTGGTTAGGTCAGCACTGCCCAGACTTTCTGTAATATGACACAGTACGTCAATAATAATAATAATAATAATAATAATAATAATAATAAGAAGAAGAAGAAGAAGAAGAAGAAGAAGAAGAAGAAGAAGAAGAAGAAGAAGAAGAAGAATATTTTTTTCATAAGTTCATAAGTGCTTCGTTATGTTAAGTGATTATATAAATAAAAATATGCATGTGTGGACGTAGTAAACTAAATATCTCAGCATACAGTAGGAACTAAGCATATTGGTAAGTAAATAGACTATATGTTATCCGTCAAGACATGTGTTTCATATTCAAACAATGATAATTATCAGGTGACCTTGCTGAAAACATTGCTGAAGGCATGTTTTTACTTGACAAACGTTCTTGCACTTTTTATGATTGGGTCTCATAATCAGCTGATTTTGACTTCATTGCCTTCGTTTCTGCCATATAAGAAAACTCACAATAGAACATATCCCAATTATTTTGAAAACTGCCATGTTTTTGTTGGAAAATTGCTAAAAAAATCATATTGTTTCTTAATGCATTTATGAACGCACATATGAAAGCTGCGATCTGAAATTTTGTCAGCAGCCTTTTATCACTGGTTTCTGAAAATTTACGCATACATTGGTACATTTCCAGAAATAAAAAAAAAACTTGTCAAAACGGTCAATCTGTGAGAGTGCAGTTTAAACCCAGTATTGAAACGGAAACAATCAGGCAGAGTTTAAACGATTACCATCGTGCTGATAATTTACAACGTAATTCAATTAAACCACAAACTAGGTATGAATGTTTCCTTTAACAACATAAAAAGACAGTTGCTCCGCCCAGTTCCCTCGTTATTGGAATAAAACACTTGCGTTGAAGCGCTCGTATATGATTTCGATACTTTGGGTTGTGTGCAGATACAATTACTAAAACATTTGCAAAATACACGAGAAAGTAAGATGATGCATGTGTTTACCTGTTTTCTTCTTGTCCTGTATGTTTTCTACAGTACCCAGGCCAGTCTTGGAAGCCAGCACACCCTCCGTGGCATGGTCCTTTTTAAACTGATACTGGTGAATAGTCTTCTCCTTACGGATTGCAGCAAGAGCTGATCGAAGACCCTGAAATATTTTCTTCGTTCTTTTGACCTCAATAAACAATCGGATTGCATTGATCTCTTTGGCCTTCAGTTTTCCAATGCTTTCTTCAGCTTTGGACTTTAAGTTGACACATCTTTGTCTCAAAGTGTCAAGCAATGTTTCATCATTACTTTTCATCTGCTCTATAACTTTTCGGAGGGAGTTGTCTCTTTCTTCAATGTATTTGTTCAGTGTGTCACGGTATTGTCCAACCTCAGAAGTCTCTTTTTCGCAAAGTGTTCGAACAATATCAAAGCTGCTTTCTACATCTGAGGAACATGCATCGATTTTCTTAAGTAGTTCGGCAAAAGCTCCAGTAATATCCATGTATTCTTGGTCTTCTTTAAACTCTTTAGCTACATCGGAGATGATTTGCTGATCACAAGCTTTATGATCAAGAACTGAACAATGTCCACAGTTAAGAGACTGGTGGTTCAGACAGAAGTACTTGATTAATTCTCCACGATGGATATCACAACATTCTGTGCTCTCATCTTGTGTTGGCAAATCTGTAGCATGAAGAAGTGCATGCCCTTTGGTAGCCTTGAACTGCATATGTTCATTTCTACATGTAGAGCACAGGAACTCTTTGCAGACACTACAGTAGACATCGGCTGGGAGGGTTTCCCCATCGCGGGAGCAAGGCTGGCACGTCGCGTCAAGGGTTTTTGTGTCATATGTACGCTGCTTGCCTGGTACCTCCATAGTAATGCCCTGTTAGAGATTTTACAAGGATATTCTTTTTTGAAATTTAATACATGTCAAAATTTTATACACAGCATGAAGCTCTAGGACTATGCTATTCCATTTGTTCAAAAGAGAAATCAGAAAATCACACAATCCCCTCGGATACACCAGCCTTTAAGTTTATGAATATGATAAAAATGACTACATTGTATATTAGTTGACATTACATTTACTACCCTGGTAAGTATATATTCAGTTTAGTTATCTTATGGTTACATAAGTTATCATTGTAACACTGACCCTAAAACGATTACTCCGATGATAGTGACGGTAAACTAGTCTGTTAAGATTTTTATAAAAAGGTTTTTGTTAAATATATGTACTCGGATAACTCGAGGTACACTGACAATTTCTCACAATAATTCGCTTTAGACAATTGAATTTATTTAAAACCAAATTTCAAAAAACGTTCCCGACTGACAAGATAAAATTCAACTTCTTTCATATTTCTATTATGTACAGTGTGTGTATACTACGTGATAAATTGCGTCATAAATGCTTCGTCGGAGAGGCAATTGCTTCGAATGATGACTTAAAACAAAGATAATTTTTATTTTTATTCACAATTTTAAATGAACCAAATGGCAGTCTATGTCGCGATAAGAGCCCCGTATTTGTTTTCTTACCGGAGTTTGATAAGGTGATTAGTTTTCTCAAACACTTCGACAAACCTATTTCCAATATTATGTTTTGACAGTGCTCCATCAGATGGCGGTTTTGTGAAAGGATTTGTTGGTTTTGAGAAACTAAACTCTCAATCAAACTCTGGTAAAAGATCGAAAGCGGGGCTCTGTAAGCGGCGTAGACTGCGCTATTTCATAATGCGTTTCATTTAATACGGTGAAGAGCTAGTCATCTTTGTTTAAAGTCTACATTTGAAGGAAATATAGCCTTCCGACGGAGCATTTATGACGCAATTTATCATGTGGTATATACACACACTGTCAATGATAGAAATATGAAAGAAGTTAAATACTATGTGGTATTTTCAGTGAAGTAAGTATAAGTTTGCCTATTGTAAAAGCTTCATTTGAAAACAAACTATAATAGTTATGAAAAACCATCATAGTTGACACGCCAAATGAGGGCTTTACGGGGTGGTCGACTAATTTGTACGAGCGAAAAAGTGATCCCTTCCCAGTTCACTTTAATCAAATGTTAAATACCCCAAATATTCCTCACATGATTTTAAACTATACATGTATATACAAATGGAATAACTTTCAATAGTTTTACATCTTAGAGTGATCTTTAAATACAAAATGGACATGTCCAATTCTTAGCCGAACATTCATGTACGCGAAAAGAATCTATTAAAACTAGAGCTATCACAGAATGTAATTTTTACCCTTGCACACCCAAGCGTCGGTAATGTCGGAATACAAGTTCCAGAAAATATTACACGGATAGAACAATTAAAGAAAACAAGTGGTTGTGTTTAACGGAAGGTAAAAGTGCCACAGAAGTTTCAATAATGAAGAGACATGAGAATGATTGGAAAATATTGACATTGTTATATAACATTGTAATGTGATACAAACTATCACCAGTAAGGCTTTTATTGCAAAACATACTAAGCTCAGAAGGTTGCTGTGACCTTGCAGTGACATGGGTCATGCGCGCAACACTTCATACTATGGTGATCACTTCTGATAATAATTTTAAAATCCGACCATGAATGAAAAATATATGGACCGGACAAAACGGCAGAGGCCGACGAACCATATTAAGTCAAGAAGGTTGCTGTGACCGTGACCTAGAATGTATGGACACCGGTCTTAAGGGCGACCCGTCCTCATACTTTGGTAGTCACTTCCCAAAGACTTTCATCATATCAACTTTTAACGCAAATTCCGATCCACATGGCAAAACGTTATTCCACAGCACCATCGCAAGAACAACAACGGCACCACTTTTATAAATATATGCAAACTTCCGTTTTAAAGAGTTTGTATGTTTTGATGTGTATCGGCGTAAGTAATATACATAACTGTTCTATTTGCATGCGCCAGAATCTTCTTACGGTGTGTCTATGCGCTAAAGTGTAGTTAAAATGCTAGCAAATCTCAAAATATGCACATGTCCAAATCGGGAAAAAGCTCCTGGCACTACAGTTCGCATAATAATGAAACGAACTCTAGGCTCAGTAAAAGTGTACTAACACGGTAACATATTCTCCGATTATCGAAATATGTCCATCTAGTGATAAAATAAGATGAAATATAAGTCATACTCACGTACGTATATACAAGTAAACACAAGGCACAGGTACACCACGGAAGTCTCGACAGCTCATTTTCTTTGCCCAACCAATAAATGGGGGAGATTGTCTTTAGTGAGCGTGCATAAGAATATGCAAGTTTAAGTCTTTATGGGCAACGCGGTCATTATAACTTACCGTATGTTTTAATGAATATAAAAAGTAGGCAAAATTTGGCCTGATATGCCAACGCTGTCATTATAGTAACTACGCGCATTTCAAACCTTATTCAACACCATATGATTAAATGCATGTTTTGGAATAGGCAACTATATGGCCGGTTAGGTCAACGCTGTCATTATGAAAACTACGCGCATTTCAAACATTATCCAACAGCATATGATTAATTGCATATTTTAGAATAGGCACTTATTTGGTCTGTTAGGTCAACGCGGTCAATATAGTTTAGATCATTATGGTAACAACGCGCATTTTAAACATTATAGCACAACTTATAATTGAATGCATTAGTTGTAATAGGCAACTTATGCGTTAGGTCAACGCGGTCATTTGGTTACTATGCACATTGTAAACATTATGTGACTGTGTTTAACAATGCTTGCTTTTTTTTGTAAATGGATATTCAGTTTATGTAACATATCTTTATGGGAGCATCGATGATTAGGTCAATTGCTCTTTAATGATAAAATCATACCGCGGATAATGTTCTATACTCATTGTTTTAGTGTTTTCTATCAGATGTATCATAAAATTCGTCTTTGGAAAATAAAAAGATGTTATGGCCTAATAAGTAATATTTTCAGTATGTATTATTCATTGATCTTTTTTAATTATAGCTGCAATTCCATTTATCAGAGGCTTTCTGGATGATTAAATGAGTATCGTACCGGTGATCACGTTGACGAAGGTATGAACGCAGGCAGGCTTTCTGAATGATTAAATGAGTATCGTACCGGTGATCACATTGACGCAGGCATGAACGCAGACAGGCTTTCTGAATGATTAAATGAGTATCATACCGGTGATCACACTGACGCAGGTATGAACGCAGGCAGGCTCTCTGAATGATTAAATGAGTATCGTACCGGTGATCACATTGACGGAGGCATGAACGTATGCAGGCTTTCTGAATGATTAAATGAGTATCGTACCGGTGATCACACTGCCGAAGGCATGAACGCAGGCAGGCTTTCTGAATGATTAAATGAGTATCGTACCAGTGATCACACTGCCGAAGGCATGAACGCAGACAGGCTTTCTGAATGATTAAATGAGTATCGTACCGGTGATCACATAGACGAAGGTATGAACGTAGGCAGGCTTTCTGAATGATTAAATGAGTATCGTACCAGTGATCACACTGCCGAAGGCATGAACGCAGGCAGGCTTTCTGAATGATTAAATGAGTATCTTACCAGTGATCACATAGACGAAGGTATGAACGCCAGCAGGCTCTCTGAATGGTTAAATAAGTATCGTACCGGAGATCACACTGACGAAGGTATGAACGCCAGCAGGCTTTCTGAATGGTTAAATGAGTATCGTACCGGTGATCACATAGACGAAGGTATGAACGTATGCAGGCTTTCTGAATGATTAAATGAGTATCATACCAGTGATCACATTGACGAAGGTATGAACGCAGACAGGCTTTCTGAATGGTTAAATGAGTATCATACCGGTGATCACATAGACGAAGGTATGAACGCCAGCAGGCTCTCTGAATGGTTAAATGAGTATCGTACCGGAGATCACACTGACGAAGGTATGAACGCAGGCAGGCTTTCTGAATGATTAAATGAGTATCATACAGGTGATCAGATTGGCGGAGGAATGAACGAAGACAGGCTTTCTAAATGCTTAAATGAGTATCATACTGGTGATCACATTGATGAAGGTATGAACCCAGGAATGATTTCTGAAAGATTAAATGAGTGTCGTGCCATTGACCACATTGGCCGGCGCATGAACACAGACAGGCTTTCTGAATGATTAAATGAGTATCATACCGGTGATCACATTGGCGGGGGCATGAACACAGACAGGCTTTCTGAATGATTAAATGAGTGTCGGTGATCACATTCCCGGAGGAATGAACAGATTAAATGAGTGTCGGTGATCACATTCCCGGAGGAATGAACATAGACAGGCTTTCTAAATGATTAAATGAGTATCGTACCGGTGATCAAAATGGCGGGGGCATGAACGCAGACAGGCTTTCTATGTGAATAAACGAGTTTTGAACTGGTGATCACATTAGTGCATGAACGCAGGCGGGCTTTCTGGATGATTAAATAAGTGTCATACCGGTTATCACATTAGCGTTGGCTTGACCGCAGGCAGGCTTTCTGAATGATTAAATGAGTATCGTACCGGTGATCACATAGACGAAGGTATGAACGCCAGCAGGCTCTCTGAATGGTTAAATAAGTATCGTACCGGAGATCACACTGACGAAGGTATGAACGCCAGCAGGCTCTCTGAATGGTTAAATAAGTATCGTACCAGTGATCACACTGCCGAAGGCATGGACGCAGACAGGCTTTCTGAATGATTAAATGAGTATCGTACCGGTGATCACGTTGACGAAGGTATGAACGCAGACAGGCTTTCTGAATGATTAAATGAGTATCATACCGGTGATCACATTGACGGAGGCATGAACGTATGCAGGCTTTCTGAATGATTAAATGAGTATCGTACCAGTGATCACATTGACGCAGGCATGAACGTATGCAGGCTTTCTGAATGATTAAATGAGTATCATACCGGTGATCACATTGACGGAGGCATGAACGTATGCAGGCTTTCTGAATGATTAAATGAGTATCGTACCAGTGATCACATTGACGGAGGCATGAACGTAGGCAGGCTTTCTGAATGATTAAATGAGTATCGTACCAGTGATCACATTGACGGAGGCATGAACGTATGCAGGCTTTCTGAAAGATTAAATGAGTATCGTACCAGTGATCACATTGACGGAGGCATGAACGTAGGCAGGCTTTCTGAATGATTAAATGAGTATCGTACCGGTGATCACATTGACGGAGGCATGAACGTAGGCAGGCTTTCTGAATGATTAAATGAGTATCGTACCGGTGATCACATTGACGGAGGCATGAACGTAGGCAGGCTTTCTGAATGGTTAAATGAGTATCATACCGGTGATCACATAGACGAAGGTATGAACGCCAGCAGGCTCTCTGAATGGTTAAATGAGTATCGTACCGGAGATCACACTGACGAAGGTATGAACGCAGGCAGGCTTTCTGAATGATTAAATGAGTATCATACAGGTGATCAGATTGGCGGAGGAATGAACGAAGACAGGCTTTCTAAATGCTTAAATGAGTATCATACTGGTGATCACATTGATGAAGGTATGAACCCAGGAATGATTTCTGAAAGATTAAATGAGTGTCGTGCCATTGACCACATTGGCCGGCGCATGAACACAGACAGGCTTTCTGAATGATTAAATGAGTATCATACCGGTGATCACATTGGCGGGGGCATGAACACAGACAGGCTTTCTGAATGATTAAATGAGTGTCGGTGATCACATTCCCGGAGGAATGAACAGATTAAATGAGTGTCGGTGATCACATTCCCGGAGGAATGAACATAGACAGGCTTTCTAAATGATTAAATGAGTATCGTACCGGTGATCAAAATGGCGGGGGCATGAACGCAGACAGGCTTTCTATGTGAATAAACGAGTTTTGAACTGGTGATCACATTAGTGCATGAACGCAGGCGGGCTTTCTGGATGATTAAATAAGTGTCATACCGGTTATCACATTAGCGTTGGCTTGAACGCAGGCAGGCTTTCTGAATGATTAAATGAGTATCGTACCGGAGATCACATAGACGAAGGTATGAACGCCAGCAGGCTCTCTGAATGGTTAAATAAGTATCGTACCAGTGATCACACTGCCGAAGGCATGGACGCAGACAGGCTTTCTGAATGATTAAATGAGTATCGTACCGGTGATCACATTGACGAAGGTATGAACGTATGCAGGCTTTCTGAATGATTAAATGAGTATCATACCGGTGATCACATTGACGGAGGCATGAACGTATGCAGGCTTTCTGAATGATTAAAAGAGTATCATACCAGTGATCACATTGACGCAGGCATGAACGTAGGCAGGCTTTCTGAATGATTAAATGAGTATCATGCCGGTGATCACATTGACGGAGGCATGAACGTATGCAGGCTTTCTGAAAGATTAAATGAGTATCGTACCAGTGATCACATTGACGGAGGCATGAACGTAAGCAGGCTTTCTGAATGATTAAATGAGTATCGTACCAGTGATCACATTGACGCAGGCATGAACGTATGCAGGCTTTCTGAATGATTAAATGAGTATCATACCGGTGATCACATTGACGGAGGCATGAACGTATGCAGGCTTTCTGAATGATTAAATGAGTATCGTACCGGTGATCACATTGACGGAGGCATGCACGTATGCAGGCTTTCTGAATGATTAAATGAGTATCGTACCGGTGATCACATTGACGGAGGCATGAACGCAGACAGGCTTTCTGAATGATTAAACGAGTATCGTACCGGTGATCACATTGACGGAGGCATGAACGTAGGCAGGCTTTCTGAATGATTAAATGAGTATCGTACCGGTGATCACATTGACGGAGGCATGAACGCAGGCAGGCTTTCTGAATGATTAAATGAGTATCGTACCGGTGATCACATAGACGAAGGTATGGATGCCAGCAGGCTTTCTGAATGATTAAATGAGTATCGTACCGGTGATCACATTGACGCAGGCATGAACGCAGGCAGACTTTCTGAATGATTAAACGAGTATCGTGCCGGTGATCACATTGACGGAGGCATGCACGTATGCAGGCTTTCTGAATGATTAAATGAATATTGTACCAGTGATCACATTGATGGAGGCATGCACGTATGAAGGCTTTCTGAATGATTAAATGAGTATCGTACCGGTGATCACATTGACGGAGGCATGGACGTACATGTATGCAGGCTTTCTGAATGATTAAATGAGTATCGTACCGGTGATCAGATTGGCAGAGGAATAAACGCAGGCAGGCTTTCTGAATGATTAAATGAGTATCGTACCGGTGATCACATTGACGAAGGTATGAACGCAGGCAGGCTTTCTGAATGATTAAATGAGTATCATACAGGTGATCAGATTGGCGGAGGAATGAACGCAGACAGGCTTTCTAAATGCTTAAATGAGTATCATACTGGTGATCACATTGATGAAGGTATGAACCCAGGAAGGATTTCTGAATGATTAAATGAGTGTCGTGCCATTGACCACATTGGCCGGCGCATGAACACAGACAGGCTTTCTGAATGATTAAATGAGTATCATACCGGTGATCACATTGGCGGGGGCATGAACACAGACAGGCTTTCTGAATGATTAAATGAGTGTCGGTGATCACATTCCCGGAGGAATGAGCAGATTAAATGAGTGTCGGTGATCACATTCCCGGAGGAATGAACATAGACAGGCTTTCTGAATGATTACATGAGTATCGTACCGGTGATCAAAATGGCGGGGGCATGAACGCAGACAGGCTTTCTATGTGAATAAACGAGTTTTGAACTGGTGATCACATTAGTGGGGGTATGAACGCAGGCGGGCTTTCTGGATGATTAAATAAGTGTCATACCGGTAATCACATTAGCGTTGGCTTGAACGCAGGCAGACTTTCTGAATGATTCAATGAGTATCGTACTGGTGATCACATTTCTGGATGCATGAACGCAGACAGGCTCCCGGAATGATTAAATAAGTATCGTACCGGTGACCACAATGGCGGAGGCAATGACCGCAGACAGACTTTCTGAATGATTAAATGAGTATCGTACCCGTGATAAAATTTCCGGAGGCATGAACGCAGACAGGTTTCCGTAATGATTACATGAGTATCGTACCGGTGATGTCATTGGCGGGGGCATGAACGCAGACAGGCTTTCTGTGTGATTAAATGAGTATCGTACCGGTGACCACATTGCCGGAGGCATGAATGCAGACAGTCTCTCTGTATGATTAAATGAGTATCGTACCGGTGATCTAATTGGCGGGGGCATGAACACAGACAGGCTTACTGAATGATTAATTGAGTGTCGTACCAGTTATCACATTGGCAGAGGCATGAACGCAGACAGTCTTTCTGAATGATTAAATGAGTATCGTACCGGTGATCACATTGGCGGGGGCATGAACGCAGACAGGCTTTCGGCATGATTCAATTAGTATCGTACCGGTGACCACATTGGCCGGAGCATGAACACAGACAGGCTTTCTGAATGATTAAATGAGTATCATACCGGTGATCACATTTGCGGGGGCATATATATGAACGCAGACAGGCTTTCTGAATGATTAAATGAGTGCCGTACTGGTGTTCACATTGGCCGAGGTATGAACGCAGGCAAGCTTTCTGAATGGTTAAATGAGTATCGTTCCGGTGATCACATTGGCGGGGGCATGAACGCAGGCAGGCTTTCTGGATGATTAAATGAGTATCGTACCGGTGGTCACATTGGCGGGGGCATGAACGCAGGCAGGCTTTCTGGATGATTAAATGAGTGTCGTACCGGTGATCAAATTGGTGGAGGCATGAACGCAGACAAGCTTTCTGAATGATCAAATGAGTAATCACAAAGGCAGAGACATGAACGCAGACAGGCTTTCTGAAATATTAAATCAACCTTGACCTTCGACTTACTGATACCAAAATCAATGGGGGTCATCAACTAATAATGACAGACTGGCAAACCAAGTTTGAAGTTCCTAGGTGAAAGCATTGTTTAATTATTCAGCATAAACCGATTTTCACGTCAAGGTCACTGCGGCCTTGACCTACTGATCCCAAAATCAAAAGGGGTTATCTACAAGTCATGTCCAATTGGCATATCCAGTTCCTTGGTGCAAACCTTGTTTAGTTATTGAACAGAATCTGATTTTTCACCTTAAGTTCACTGCGCCTTTGACCATTGACCTACTAATCTCAAATCAATAAGGGTCATCTAATAGCCATGACCGACTGGCGTACCAAGTATGAAGTTCCTTGTATGTCCATTTTTTAGTTATTAAGCAAAAACAAGTGTTCTGCATAAGGTCACTGCAAACATCGTTTCCACCTCAAGGTCACCCTGACCTTGACCTTTGACTAGGTCTTAGCGTTTTTGAGCTGAAACAAATTGTAAGGACTGACAGACAGTGCATTAACAGTATGTCCCTCCTAGAAGTGTGTGTGTGTGTGTGGGGGGGGGATTCATAATTATATGGTTGCATACAAGGCTTACTTTTTAATTTCAACAGCAATCACAACATTCCACAAATATTACCAAAATCCACTCAAATGACAATGATGAGGGTCTTTTCTCTTAGTATGACTGTTGTTCGAGTTATGTGATTTCACTTATTAGCTTATTTCTAGTCATGTATGAGAGGGTCTTTTCTATTAGTATGACTGTCATTCGAGTTATGTGATCTCACTTATTAGCTTATTTCTAGTCATGTATGAGAGGGTCTTTTCTCTTAGTATGACTGTCATTTGAGTTATGTGATTTCACTTATTAGCTTATTTCTAGTCATGTATGAGAGGGTCTTTTCTCTTAGTACGACTGTCATTTGAGTTATGTGATTTCACTTATTAGCTTATTTCTAGTCATGTATGAGAGGGTCTTTTCTCTTAGTATGACTGTCATTTGAGTTATGTGATTTCACTTATTAGCTTATTTCTAGTCATGTATGAGAGGGTCTTTTCTCTTAGTACGACTGTCATTTGAGTTATGTGATTTCACTTATTAGCTTATTTCTAGTCATGTATGAGAGGGTCTTTTCTCTTAGTATGACTGTCATTTGAGTTATGTGATTTCACTTATTAGCTTATTTCTAGTCATGTATGAGAGGGTCTTTTCTCTTAGTACGACTGTCATTTGAGTTATGTGATTTCACTTATTAGCTTATTTCTAGTCATGTATGAGAGGGTCTTTTCTCTTAGTACGACTGTCATTTGAGTTATGTGATTTCACTTATTAGCTTATTTCTAGTCATGTATGAGAGGGTCTTTTCTCTTAGTACGACTGTCATTTGAGTTATGTGATTTCACTTATTAGCTTATTTCTAGTCATGTATGAGAGGGTATTTTCTCTTAGTACGACTGTCATTTGAGTTATGTGATTTCACTTATTAGCTTATTTCTAGTCATGTATGAGAGGGTCTTTTCTCTTAGTATGACTGTCATTTGAGTTATGTGATTTCACTTATTAGCTTATTTCTAGTCATGTATGAGAGGGTCTTTTCTCTTAGTACGACTGTCATTTGAGTTATGTGATTTCACTTATTAGCTTATTTCTAGTCATGTATGAGAGGGTCTTTTCTCTTAGTATGACTGTCATTTGAGTTATGTGATTTCACTTATTAGCTTATTTCTAGTCATGTATGAGAGGGTCTTTTCTCTTAGTACGACTGTCATTTGAGTTATGTGATTTCACTTATTAGCTTATTTCTAGTCATGTATGAGAGGGTCTTTTCTCTTAGTATGACTGTCATTTGAGTTATGTGATTTCACTTATTAGCTTATTTCTAGTCATGTATGAGAGGGTCTTTTCTCTTAGTACGACTGTCATTTGAGTTATGTGATTTCACTTATTAGCTTATTTCTAGTCATGTATGAGAGGGTCTTTTCTCTTAGTATGACTGTCATTTGAGTTATGTGATTTCACTTATTAGCTTATTTCTAGTCATGTATGAGAGGGTCTTTTCTCTTAGTATGACTGTCATTTGAGTTATGTGATTTCACTTATTAGCTTATTTCTAGTCATGTATGAGAGGGTCTTTTCTCTTAGTATGACTGTCATTCGAGTTATGTGATTTCACTTATTAGCTATTTCTAGTCATGTATGAGAGGGTCTTTTCTCTTAGTATGACTGTCATTCGAGTTATGTGATTTCACTTATTAGCTTATTTCTAGTCATGTATGAGAGGGTCTTTTCTCTTAGTATGACTGTCATTTGAGTTATGTGATTTCACTTATTAGCTTATTTCTAGTCATGTATGAGAGGGTCTTTTCTCTTAGTATGACTGTCATTTGAGTTATGTGATTTCACTTATTAGCTTATTTCTAGTCATGTATGAGAGGGTCTTTTCTCTTAGTATGACTGTCATTTGAGTTATGTGATTTCACTTATTAGCTTATTTCTAGTCATGTATGAGAGGGTCTTTTCTCTTAGTATGACTGTCATTTGAGTTATGTGATTTCACTTATTAGCTTATTTCTAGTCATGTATGAGAGGGTCTTTTCTCTTAGTACGACTGTCATTTGAGTTATGTGATTTCACTTATTAGCGTATTTCTAGTCATGTATGAGAGGGTCTTTTCTCTTAGTATGACTGTCATTTGAGTTATGTGATTTCACTTATTAGCTTATTTCTAGTCATGTATGAGAGGGTCTTTTCTCTTAGTATGACTGTCATTTGAGTTATGTGATTTCACTTATTAGCTTATTTCTAGTCATGTATGAGAGGGTCTTTTCTCTTAGTACGACTGTCATTTGAGTTATGTGATTTCACTTATTAGCTTATTTCTAGTCATGTATGAGAGGGTCTTTTCTCTTAGTATGACTGTCATTTGAGTTATGTGATTTCACTTATTAGCTTATTTCTAGTCATGTATGAGAGGGTCTTTTCTCTTAGTACGACTGTCATTTGAGTTATGTGATTTCACTTATTAGCTTATTTCTAGTCATATATATGCCTGGCTAGTGAATCAAGTCATCTAATTGCTCGATGTATGAGATTTTTTAAATCTCATTTTTGTATCAGTCCACAGGGTATTTACATTTTGGCATAATAAAAAGCTTCTCGTCTAGTAAACAAAACTTCTGATTAAGTGTATAAATCATTTAAAACCTGTGTATTTCAAAATCATAATCATTTTATGGTCGTAATCATAATTTGAGCAGTATTTATGAAAACAGAATGTTCTCATTTAAACAATTTTGGATTCTAGAAACGAACAACATGATTTCAAAAATATTATATATTTATTGCATTTAATAATCAAACAGATATACATGTATACACAAATAGTTAACAACATGGACATAAATGTGTTTGTGTATATATTATTTCTATATATAATCGATCAAATCTTTTTCAAACGAACCAAACAATACAATTTAAACAATAAATTTATTTAAAAGAATACAACAATTGAGATCATGAGAAATATAGTTACTTACTATACAGTCAGTAAGAGCTCATTCAGAAACCATGCTTTCCTTGCTTAGTAACTATTATACAGTCGAAACTCGCTGTGTCAAACTCTGTTATATCGATGTTTCGGTTATGTATGACTTTTTTTCGAATGTTTTTGGTTGAGTAATACACTTTTAGAACTTGGGTTATATCCAATGTTTGTTACCTTGAGGTATTTCCCAAGGTCCTAACGACGTCGATATAGCGAGTTTTGACTGTACTATGTAAATAAACCATCGCATTGCTATACAAAGTTTAACACAGAAAAAAACAAGATCAATAATCAAAACATATCTACAATACAATGGGTCGATTGCTAAGAACTTCGTTAAAGTTCAACGGGCCGATTGCTCAGAACTTCGTTAAAGTTAACAACATTGTTAACATCATCATTGTTAACTTTCGAAGCTCCACCATCCTTATCTGCTGTATTTCAAATAAGCTTTGAGACAATAGGTTCAGCTGAATTTGCTTTGTTTAAATATATGAATCCAATCAAAACATTTATCATGTCTAAAAGTTAACAACACTGAAGTTAACAATGTTGTTAACTTTAACAAGGTTCTAAACAATCGGCCGAGTATTTATGGTATAATCTATAATCGATTGCCTGAAAAAATAAACATAACATATACAAGTAAATATTCATAGACCCCAAAAAAGGTTTGGTTAGGGTTACATCCTTTTCAAGAACAGGTTGGGTAGGTATACTTTTAATGTAATTTTATTTTTTTACTAGGCTTTATACAAGAATATTATTGTTATCATTGGAGATTGGTGTTGAAGGAATCTTCAGTATAAAGATTTAATGGTTTTTAACCACATTAAAACACACTCTGAAATTTTATTATTTAAAAAATAAAATAATAATAATTACCAATAAAATGGAAGGGTCAGAGCCTATTTCGTAGGTAGAGTCAGGTAACCCCAACCAAACGTAATCTTTTTGAGGCCATATTCATGTTATTACAACAGGAGAGCTTAGTGCTCTTTTAATAGTAATGAACTAACGCATAAGGAAAAAAGGGATATTTTGTTTTGAAATCAAAAATCTAAAAACATGCAGGAAAAATTCACACAAATATGCACAGCGTAAAAGTAAAAAAATACATAAACATTGACCATAAATGCTACACAAAAGTATCATTGAAGTTGGTATCTCTGACCACAATAAAAACCCTGCTTGAACACCTCCATGCACAAACCCTACTTGAACACCCCTATGTATTTAGTTCATTATGGTGGCTGTTTTGAACCGCACAAAGCCATGGAGTATTTTTTGGTAAACATATAATAGGCATTGCCTTTTAACGAATATATTTGTATACTTTGGTAATCTTTATCATAAATTGATAAATTTCATATTGTAAATATTGTACAGTATACTGTCTTTCCTTAAAGATGATATAAAACCGCGTATGAATGGAAATAGCAGTTACTGAGTACTAGCGAATGTCAAAACAGAAGCTTGGGGGGATGGTATACAGACAAAGACAGAGGACAGAGTATTATTAAAGTAATTTCTTTACGTATCAAAATAACTGTATTCATGTTTGCCGTACTTCAGATACCAGGAATCTGCACACAATACAGCGAGCCAGATGGACAGAAGAAGTGGTTTAGAGAGACTTTGCACAATGGACAGAAGAAGTGGTTTAGAGAGACTTTGCACAAAGACATTGGGAACAAAACAATTCCGCCAAGCAGTCTTGTGAGCAAGAAGTGGTTTAGAGAGACTTTGCACAAAGACATTGGGAACAAAACAATTCCGCCAAGCAGTCTTGTGAGCAAGAAGTGGTTTAGAGAGACTTTGCGCAAAGACAGTGGGAACAAAACAATTCCGCCAAGCAGTCTTGTGATCAATTTGTCAAAGAAACTACCTAAACGTACCATATCTCAGATTTGTACAAACATGCACATATAACCATTAAATCGATATTATTTATTTTTAGAACAATATTTATTCCAGACAGGCGGTAAATCGGTTTGTAATTTTTCAGCCGATTGCCCCTACTATGAACGCTGCCCTGAGCGGGCACCATCCAAAAACCTGGTTGAAAAATATTTTTATTTAAATTCCCTAACAGATGGTCCAAAAGGTGGAAGGATATATTTTGAGGAACATTCCAGCCCTTTACTTTATATTCGGTATGATGGTGTGCCTTTCCAGTTTGTTGGTTGCCAGATAATTATGTGAGTGTTGGAAAGGTCAAGATAAACACTAGTCAGACAAGTTAAAGTCTGGGTGAAATAAATCAATGGTAAATACCGGTATGTATATTTTTTTAAAAAAACTTTTGTATATATTATTTCATCAGTATATTTTGCCTTTATTTTAAATATCACCATTTTGATTTACACACAATTTTGATTTACATTAACTTGACACTTTTAATTTGTCCATGTTCAAATAGTATATTGTTTTAGCTAAAATGTACAATTAGAGTTTGTTTATTTAAAACTATTATACAAGGCCAAAAAAATAAAATTGTTTGTTTAGGGTAACATTCCCAAAATTTCTAGGTAGGGTAGGAAGGGATTTTTTTATTTATTTATTTTTTTTTTTTTTTTTTTTTTAAAATCTGTCGCAATAGTTAGGGTTGGTGCATTTTTATAGGTAGGGTCGGGTTACCCGAAACAGACATTTTTATTTTAGGCCCAATCAAACTTCACTGTTATGCCTTTTAATATTTTAAATATCACAATTTTAATACACATTTACTGAACACTTTGAATGTGTCCATGTTGAAATATTTTATTGTTTAAACTAAAATGTACAATTCAAATTTGTCCATCTAAAACCATTATACAATCAAACATTATTGACCTTACGACAGGATTTGATTGACAGTTCCTATCAGCCAATCAGAATACAGCGCTGATAAGCCGTGTTGTTATCCGCCATTTTGTCCGTCAAACTGACCAGAGTCCGTCATATACATGCATTGGCATTTCCTCGCTTTTTTAAGTATTATGGTAAAGAGGAGCTGTTATGACACTTGTAATTGGGATACAAGGTAGCCAGACCGGCGTGTAATTCATTCTGTTTTCGAAACCAGCTAGTCATTTAGAAAAATGCAATCGCTGGATCAGACTCTGTGGAATACATCAACAACAGTTGAACTTGGAAATTTTGAAAGATTGTTCAAAGGCGAAACATCTATACGTCTGTACAAAAGTATGTTTCTGAACAAAAGGGGGGGGGGGGGGGGGGGGGGAGAGGGGGGCATTAATGGCCATTTAATATCAGGTTCAACATGGACACGATTGATTTCATTCAAGATAGATGTATTTTAGTTGATACTGTTATTGATGCTTATAAACCATTTTGCTTTCAAAGTAAATCAGGAAATATTGTACAACTCATTTTTTGTCCGAACCAGCGCATGCTTCCGAATCTCATCTACTCGTATGGTTACTATGTAAACAATGGCTATTGTAGCTGTCATATCGACACAATTTCATAGATTTCTTATTTTCATATCAGCACTTTTTCGACGGGAAACCCAATCAAGAAAACCCTGACCCTCAAGCAGCTACTGTACTGTATTTGACCAGCTTACACCGGGACCGCTTACATCAGCTAGACCTCCTCCAAAAATCGGATTAATATCTGAGCCACCCCCCAAAAACAAGAATGTGTGTCTGGTTCCTGGACTTGTAGTTTAGATAAGTCATGCCCAGCTTTCTAAAGTACAGCATTTTGGGGCAATTAACCCTAGGAAAATGGTAACAGTCTTGATGGACATTATGTTCACCAGAGAATAGCTAGCTAAGTCTAGTGCCTAGGGTCAAAGAAGGCACACAATGCCAAAATTGACACAGTGAAATTGCCGTATACAGCAGTTCTTGCAATCAAGCAGTTTGTGTTGAATCAGTTCAAGAGGAGTGATGGGACACCACCCTTCTCTAAATTTGCCACCTAATTCTACCAAATGCCATAGATTTGGCTGGCATTTGGTGGAAAATGGGTGGTACTTGGTGGAAAATGGGTGGACATTTAGCTTGCTGACAACCTGCTTTAAATTAACTTAGGATTTCACTGGTAACTGAGAGCTAGCACAAGCTTGTGCAAATCTTTGCAAGCTTTCCAGTAGAATGAATCACATGCTTGCACAAGCTTGCAATCCTAATAAGCTTGCTACAAGAGCAGAATTGGGACATTGTGGCAAGCTTGCGACAATAAAAAAAATCTTGTGCAAGCTTGCCACAATGTTCCAATTCTGAGCTTGTACCAAGCTTGTCCAGCAAGCTTGCTGCATTATGGTTTAGGAATTTCGCTCCACAAATAAAACATACAAGTATTTAATGGATATGCTGCAGACGCTGTTAATATTATCTTTTTGCCTACTTCGATTGGCTGAAGAGCATTTTAATGTAAAGATAAAGTCTACCATTATTCGAATGATGATTGGATTTCGGACAATGTTGAAATACTAACAGTTCCATATGGTCAACTTCCTTTTTATCAGCAGTTTACCAGTTTGTATGTCACTAACATGAAGAAGATCATTCAGTCGTGCTATTCTCTATAAAAGACACGATAGCTTTATATCAATATGCTTGCTATTATGTGGCAATGTGCATCCACGCCCAGTACCTGCAAAGGTAGTGATACCTTTGACATTTAAAAGGCATTTACCAATTGTGGCCTTCATTTTATTTATGTTCATGTTGAAAGCCTCCTGCCTAAATTGCATGAAATTTGGATTATTTCACTTCAAACAAAAACAACATGTTTATGTATCACCACAACTTGGCTGAATGACACGATTCCGGATGCAAAAATCTCACTCCATAATAACTTAGTTCAATGAAAAATATATAGAAAAAGCGACAAGGCAGTGGAGTACTCGTTTATATATCGAAGAATTCGCTTTTAAGAGTCGCAATAATTTACAGCATGGAGATCTTCAAGATCTTGGATTGAAGCAAATGCCAAATTCAAAACCTATTGTGTGGGGAGTTGTACATAGACCATCTCATCAAAGAAACCTTCATAGTCTTATCTCATCAAACAAACCTTCATAGTCTTATCTCATCAAACAAACCTTCATAGTCTTATCTCATCAAAGAAACATTCATAGTCTTATCTCATCAAAGAAACCTTCATAGTCTTATCTCATCAAACAAACATTCATAGTCTTATCTCATCAAACAAACATTCATAGTCTTATCTCATCAAACAAACCTTCATAGTCTTATCTCATCAAAGAAACCTTCATAGTCTTATCTCATCAAAGAAACCTTCATAGTCTTATCTCATCAAACAAACCTTCATAGTCTTATCTCATCAAACAAACCTTCATAGTCTTATCTCATCAAAGAAACATTCATAGTCTTATCTCATCAAAGAAACATTCATAGTCTTATCTCATCAAAGAAACCTTCATAGTCTTATCTCATCAAACAAACCTTCATAGTCTTATCTCATCAAAGAAACCTTCATAGTCTTATCTCATCAAACAAACCTTCATAGTCTTATCTCATCAAACAAACCTTCATAGTCTTATCTCATCAAACAAACCTTCATAGTCTTATCTCATCAAAGAAACCTTCATAGTCTTATCTCATCAAAGAAACCTTCATAGTCTTCAATACAGTAATATTATGTGTTCATAAACTAGTCATTGTTCTGAGTTTGAACCAATTTTGTTATATTTTAATAATGATGTCTCTAAAACGTCAAAATATGCACTCTAATTTTTGATTCAAGTTATTTTATTGATATGTTTAATTTTACACAATTGATACATGATTTTACAAGAATATGTCGTAAAACATCCACTACTATTGGTTTGATATTAGTGTCAGATCAGAATAATATTTTAATCGGAATCTGAAGTTAATGAAACAAGAATTAGTTTCAGTGATCACAACATTATTGATTGTAAATGCAAAAGGTCATTTATCGGATCGCAAAATTATATAACAACACAGTCAATGAAAAACTATAGTAAAGATTTTCAAGCTAACAAGTTAGCTGCTGATTGACAAGTATTATTCTTTGTGACAATGCATCTGAAGCTAGAGAACTTTTTAAGAATACTTTTATGACAGTTGTTATCAATATTGCATCAGTTAAACAACCGCGTATTAAATAAAGAACAGAACCATGGATAAATTCCAATACCCTAAATGCAATAAAACAGAAGGACCCTGCTTCTGAACAGTAAAGAGAAGTCAGAAGTGATGAAAACAATGAAGTATATAAGAATAGGACAGATTCTCTTTGCCATATTTGATTAAGAAAAAAATCAACTACATGTTTCCAGCTTATGGAAAAATATTTTATAGCAATTTTTGTCAGTGAGTCTAATCTTCTTTTCAAGATCAAGTCCACCTCTGGCCATCAGAAATCTATCAAGAGGAAGTTACTTGACAATGCTCTTAAATCATCTGATTATGTCAACGGGTATATGAGAGTGTATGTATATGTACCGGATGAGTCACAGCCACATCATTGATGAAGTAGCAACTCTATACAGATTACATTTTGTAAAACTAATAAAACTGTTCATATATTGTTAAAAAATGTGAGCATATAAAGTTGAAGGTCCTATCCAATTTTTTTTGTATTGTCAAAGAATTTACCCGGTAAAGGTTTCTTTGTTAAATTTCATGTAGTTTGGCTTAGTGAACAAGAAACTTGACAAGACAATCATGGCAATCATGGACAAAATACACTCATTGGTTGGGGATGGTGTAAGGAGGCTAGATGAAATGGAATCCAAATAAATGGATTCACGAAATGGCAATTTCCATCTGTAAGCCCTCTGATTGACAGATTTTATCCAAGCCTGAAGATAATCAGAAACCACATAATTTCGGCCATGCCTGTGCAACAGTTAAGTATATATGACCAAAATATGTTGGTACAGAAGCTTTTTACTCCAGAAATCTTTCATTTGAACGTTTATTTGTCAAGGACACTGTAAATATCAGAAATAGCTTCCTTTGAAGAACTACAAGTGACAATTTCACATTGCATTTAAACCTCATGTCTTTCAATTCTATTTTGAACAGGTCTGCTTCAAGGATTTGTTTCCAACTCTTAAATAAGCCTTGATCTGACAATGGCCTTGACATACTAATATTATGCAACTTCTTATTCCACCACACATGGTTTTGTGCAGTTTTGTAATATAATATAATTAAACACTGTTTGAATACGGACCATATCTATTAGGATCAGTATATTAGGATTATAATCTTATTCTAGAGATGAGCGCAGTACCATGGACAGTCTCTTTTAAACAACAAAGTTAACAACAAATGGTGTTGAAAGACAGAATCGGGATTTCAAACAGAACTATCTTGGCTACAATACTGAAGGTGTTGCCTCACAGCCGGTACCAGTATTTGCACCTTCGGTCACAGATTTACGAGGATAAGGAAATGGAATCAGAGTGGTATGTTTTTAAATGTGTGATTATATATGTGTGTGTTTGTATAGGCACCATTCGAAACCCTCATAAGCAAACACATCAACAGAGTGAGGCCATTTAAGGAGGTCTTACATACGGTTCTCATATTGTTTTTATTGATTTTCACGAGAACCGGCACCGATTCTGTGAAAATTGTGTATATACATAAATATATCATTGTCTTTACATTAACTTCTATGTGTCATTTTTCAATAATGATGAAGTGGTAAAAAATGCCATGCATTGATTATTTTATTGCCAAATATGTTCAACGAAACTGGGAATGGGTGTCAAAGAGCTTCTCCTCAAACCTTAGTAACCAGACTTTCTCAAATGTAAAGCACCAGTATTTATAGAACAGCTGAACCTACTGTGAGTGTAGTTGAACAAGATCATTTGCTCAGTGTTACAAGTTCTCCTTGCCAGTACAACCTTGACCCAAGTGGAAACCTACCTTTTTGTACCTGCTATGACTGAGGAATGTCTCATTTAACATGCTATGACTGAGGAATGAATGTCTCATTTAACATGCTATGACTGAGGAATGTCTCATTTAACATGCTATGACTGAGGAATGAATGTCTCATTTAACATGCTATGACTGAGGAATGAATGTCTCATTTAACATGCTATGACTGAGGAATGAATGTCTCATTTAACATGCTATGACTGAGGAATGAATGTCTCATTTAACATGCTATGACTGAGGAATGTCTCATTTAACATGCTATGACTGAGGAATGAATGTCTCATTTAACATGCTATGACTGAGGAATGAATGTCTCATTTAACATGCAAGTGTATGCTGTACATTCTCATGCATGTACCTGGACATGGCTTGAAGACTGCATGAAGCGTTTAGAACCTCACCTCATTTCATGGTTGATAAAGATATCATGTATGAGGAAGAAGAGGAGCACAACGAAGATGAGAAAGAAATGATGGAATTGCAGTTTAAAAATCTGTGAAAGACATTGTTTAAGTCCGGTTACTTAATATGCCTAAATGTATTCCGTAAAATTACAAAAGCTATACTTAGTCGAAAAAATAATCGTCCTATTTCCCTGCCATACAAAAACCAAAAACAAATAAACATAGTTGTGACTTCCATAACCTATTTTTTTAATCATAAAGCTGAGCACCACCACCGGCCACCCCTCCCCCACCCCACACCCGGTGGTGGTAAACCATTGATAGCAACAGGCAAGTGAACTAAGAGCACACCTTACAATTGCCTACCAACTTAACACAGTAGGGATCACAAACGCATATTTTGTATATAATCGTCTTTAATAAATGGGTCAGGTGGCCCTGACTCCACCCAATTACCAAGCCGAGTATAAATACCAAGAGCGGTCCTTCATTCTTCCAGACCAGTGTTTATTCCAGCGTCCGCAATTTTTCCAATTTCCACATTACTCAACTTACCAAGCCGAGTATAAATACCAAGAGCAGTCCTTCATTCTTCCAGACCAGTGTTTATTCCAGCGTCCGCAATTTTTCCAATTTCCACATTATTCAACTACCTAACACTACACTATGGATGGTTTTGGAGCTGCAGGCTGCCACCACTGCCGCTAGATCCGCATTGTGCGTTTGACCCTGCCGGAGAGAAGGTCGAGGGGGTTCCCGTCCAGTGAGTGGACAGGAGAGGGAGAAGGAGGTAAGTGTAACGTTAACCCCACCCCAGCCCTACCCCACCCCAATCTGCTATATTGACGTTATTAACCATTCATGATTGTTCCTAGTAATTGCCCCACTCTACCCTCCCACCCACAAACATGGGAAACGAAGGTCACCTCACATGGAAACTTTGTACAGTATTGATTTCGTTCCATCATTTTTTTATTCATTTTCATTCTTGTTTCACTTTTCAGTAAGCTTATAGAATTTTCAGTCTTTGTTATAACACAAGTTTAACCAATTTATAAATTCCTGCCTTTGTACCTTCAGATGCGACAAGAAGGGGAGGTGATGAGGAAGACGTTAGAGCGAAAATGCCGCCAACAGAGAGTGGAAGTGAGTAAATGTTACATTATGTATAAAGGGATTCACCTTGAGGTTGACTTTACTAACAAATATAATGACATATTCATGTTTGGTCTTTTTTCAGCCTGAGATGAGGTTTACCCTCGAGGAGGAGCTTGATCCAACGTTCTTGTATACATTTATTTACCTGGAGAGGGACTTCATATAGGTTTACTTTAATAACAAATATAATGACATATTCATGTTTGGCCTTTTTTTAGCCAGAGATGAGGTTTATCCTTGAGGAGGAACTTGATCCAACGTTCTTGTATACATTTATTTACCTGGAGAGGGACTTCATATAGGTTGACTTTAATAACAAATATAATGACATATTCATGTTTGTCCTTTTTTCAGCCCGAGATGAGGTTCACCCTGGAGGAGGAACTTAATCCCACATTCCTGTTTACATTTATTTGCTGGGAGAGAGACTTCATACAGTACATAATTCTTTTAGTGATTCTTCAACAATTATCTTCTTTTTCTATATGTTGCAGAGAACATACTAATTGGTGGGTGCGTTAAAAGTCAAAAGGTAGTAAAGGCCAAAAAAAATTGCACCCACTTTCAATTATGGCACAACTGATGTCTCTGAAGAAAACTACAGAACAAACAGATCATGCTATATATGGCAGGGCTGTTTTGCTTATAAAATGTAAGAAACCAGACAGAAAAAGTTTACTTGTGCTTGACATCAAGTGGTTAAAACAAGATTCAGTATATAATCTAGAATTTGATCAAGCCAATAATGGAATTAACTAGTGCAAGGCTTGTGGGCTTGTGCTAATTTTACCACAGGTGGATGAGTTAGAGAGATATCATTTGAGCATTCAGTAAAAAATATCATTTGAGCATTCAGTAAAAAATATCATTTGAGCATTCAGTAAAAAAGGAAACACTTATAATATTGGTTAATTAAAACAGATCATTCTCTTGAGATGCATGAATGACATGACAAGTCCTTACAGTAGTCTGCTTACTTCGAAAAATATATCATTTTGTTTTTGTTGATCAAAACTAGACAAACTTAGACAATAGCAACTTGAATCAATGTATGATAAATAATTTAATTTTGTGGATTATCATGTTGACAAAAAGTGTTAACTGACAAACCTTGTACATAATGACTGGACCAACATACCTTGTACCAGATTTTGGTAATTTGTCATCCAAAACCTCACGATTAAATCTGAAGAAAATTTATAAGAAATACAAACGATACTGTCCATGTACTTATAATAATAAGCAACATGTATCTTTCCAAACTGTGATTAGTCCTAAAACATCTGTACATTTAACAAATCGGATATTCTGCTTTGGAAAGACGTAAGTACCTGTTAATAGATTTTTCACAAAAGATATTTTACAGTTTTTTTATTGAAAATTGTGCAACAACCACAACCTCCATGTTGGGGATTCCGAAAACTTATGTGAGGGAATTCTGGATTGCTTTTGGGAGGTGAAGCAGTCAGGGTGAGAAATTATCTGCATTGTAAAATACGCTTTATTCATTCTTGCTTGTGAAGAACAGCAGACACACTTAAGATTACTTTGTTGAGTGCGGTCAGCTTCACACTTTTGAATGATAAGGTGTAACTTCAAACTCGGTTTGGTCGGTGTTTTTTTTCCATTTTCCACATTATTCAACTACCTAACACTTTACTATGGATGGTTTTAGAGCCGTCGGGCTGCCACCACTGCCGCTAGATCCGCATTGTGCGTTTGACCCTGCCCGAGAGGTCGAGGGGGTTCCCGTCCAGTGAGTGGACAGGAGGGGGAGAAGGAGGTAAGTGTAACGTTAACCCCACCCCAGCCCTACCCCACCCCAATCTGCTATATTGACGTTATTAACCATTCATGTTAACCCCACCCCAGCCCTACCCCACCCCAATCTGCTATATTGACGTTATTAACCATTCATGATTGTTCCTAGTAATTGCCCTACTCTACCACCCCACCCACAAACGTTGGAAACGAAGAAGGTCACCTCACATGGAAACATTGTACAGTACTAATTTTGTTCCATCATTTTTTAATTCATTTTCATTCTTGTTTCACTTTTCAGTAAGCTTATAGAATTTTCAGTCTTTATGACACAAGTTTAACCAATTTATAAAATCCTGCCTTTGTACCATCAGATGCGACAAGAAGAGGAGGAAGGGATAAGGAAAACGTTAGAGCGAAAATGCCGCCAACAGAGAGTGGAAGTGAGTAAATGGTACATTATGTATAAAGGGATTTAACTTCAGGTTGACTTTAATAACAAATATAATGACATATTCATGTTTGTCCTTTTTTCAGCCCGAGATGAGGTTCACCCTGGAGGAGGAACTTAATCCCACATTCCTGTTTACATTTATTTGCTGGGAGAGAGACTTCATACAGTACATAATTCTTTTAGTGATTCTTCAACAATTATCTTCTTTTTCTATATGTTGCAGAGAACATACTAATTGGTGGGTACGTTAAAAGTCAAAAGGTAGTAAGGGCCCAAAAAATTGCACCCACTTTCAATTATGGCACAACTGATGTCTCTGAAGAAAACTACAGAACAAACAGATCATGCTATATATGGCAGGGCTGTTTTGCTTATAAAATGTAAGAAACCAGACAGAAAAAGTTTACTTGTGCTTGACATCAAATGGTTAAAACAAGATTCAGAATATAATCTAGTATTTGATCAAGCCAATAATGCAATTAACTAGTGCAAGGCTTGCGGGCTTGTGCTAATTTTACCACAGGTGGATGAGTTAGAGAGATATCATTTGAGCATTCAGTAAAAAATATCATTTGAGCATTCAGTAAAAAAGGAAACACTTATAATATTGGTAAATTAAAACAGATCATTCTCTTGAGATGCATGAATGACATGACAAGTCCTTCTTACAGTAGTCTGCTTGCTTCGAAAAATATATCATTTTGTTTTTGTTGATCAAAACTTGACCAACTAATTTAGTTTTGTGGATTATCATGTTGACAAAAAGAGTAAACTGACAAACCTTGTACATAATGACTGGACCAACATACCTTGTACCAGATTTGTCATCCAAAACCTTACGATAAAATCTGAAGAAAATTTATAAGAAATACATACGCGTACTGTCCATGTATCTATAAGTAACATGTATCTTTCCAAACTGTGTTGAGTCATAAAACATCTGTACATTTAACAAATTGACATTCTGCTCTGGAAAGACGTATTATATAAAGTACCTGTTAATAGATCTTTCACAAAAATATATTTACAGTTTTCTTTTAATGCAGATTATGCAACAACTATAAATTGGATGTTGTGGACTCAGAACACCCCCGGCGAAATAATGACCATGGTCGACCATGGTCCCCACGGTTTTTGACAGTTTTTGACGGTCAACCATGTTTTATCATGGTTAACCATCAAGTACCGTGGGAAAATCATTGCCTGGACCACGGTCGACCGTGGTCTACCATGGTACAAAAAAAGATCACCATGGTTTGACCATGGTCTACCATGGTACAAAAAAAGATCACCATGGTATACCATGGTTTTTGAAGGTCAACCATCAAGTACCGTGAAAAAACCCACAGTAGACCATGGTACAAAAGTTTTACTCCGAGAGTCACCATTTCAACCATGGTCTACCATGGTACACCAAGGTTGACCATGGTCAGCCACTGTGACAGTTTACCATAGTCTACCATCATCCTTTTTTATCTGATTCTTTACTTTGAATAAGTCTAAAAATGATTTGTTGATTTTGGTAAATAACAGAAATAGCAACTTAATAAATGTGGTCTTATTCTTTACTGATATTTAGTAAACACCCAACTTGTCAACAACAGAAGTTGTGTTTCAGTATTAACCCTTTACCAGCTGTTCTGCTAATTTTAGACTCATCCACAACGAAAGCATCTGATGGAAAGGAAGAATATCTATTGGAAAGGAAGAATGCCAAATTTGAAAACCTTTGAAAACATTGTGGGAAATAGAGCATTTGCTCATTACCGAGCATCTATGCTCCATTACCTCTGTGAAATGATGTTCTTGTGTTTAATTACTGTTCAAGAACTATGCAAAACTGTACTAGAACAGTAACTGATCACTTTTAAGAACAGTTGTACTTGAACAGTTCAAGAATACTTTTTAAGAACAGTTCTTGAATTTTTTAAAGACTATTGTTGTTCTAATACTGTTCTATATTAAAGTCTAGTACAATATAAGAACAGTTCATGAATAGTGTTTGCACTTAAAATGTTCTTGAACTGTTCATAAAGACAAGTTGGCACATTTAAAGAATAGTTTATGAACTTTTATGTTCTTAATATGTTCTTGAAATGTTCTTTTTAAACAATTTGGCACATCATAGGAACAGCTTATGAACATGGCAAGTTCTTAAAATGTTCTGCATATGTCTTTGAAAGGAAACTTGTACAAAAACAAGTAGTTGCATCAGCAACAGGCAGGAAGTTGAGGTAGCTGTGGTTACAACTGGCTGGTGCATTTAGTGTAACACATTTGGCCCAGTTATAACCCAAAGATTATAAATAAAAAAATAACAAACGTAAAGAAAATTCCATATCAAAATAACATGAACATTAAAATTAAATTTATTTTAATTAAAGCACCACATATATCATATGTATCATGTAAGGTGCCATGGATTGCTGGTCACATTGCCTGGATACAGTAATTTATATTTTTTATATATATTTTTTTTTAATAGATTTTTTTATTTATTTTTTGTCAAGATTTTGTCAAGTTATTAGTAACTTTTTTCATGAAAAATGTGGAATATTTTTTAAAATGACATATATTCACTATCTTAAGAAAATGACATATATTCTAGGGATGCACCGATACGCTCAGTATCGATACAATATCGATACAGAGTGCTGGCGATACGTATCGATACACAAGCCGAGCGTATCAATACGAAAACACGTGTTCGGCAAAAACGTTTACTGTCCCATTATTCGATAAATAATTAGCAGTACCGAAACAGCCGATCAGTAAATTGCTCGCTGATTGGATGCTATAAACGGTGTAACCAATCAACTTGCGTAAAACAGATCGATGTTCGTCGTGAGTCGCAACATGGCGGACGGTGAAGAAGCATTTGTATCGGGAGGTGGAGAAATACCGCTCTGAGATTGCATCTCCATTGGACACTGACCCCCAGGTAAAGTTGTGCAAATAAACATGTGTATGTATGAACAGAAGTATATTGTAGATTACTTGCATGAATCAGGGTATAAATGAGTAAAGGTATTATTATAAAATTGTAGTGTTGTTATAAATTCAGTCAAAATGTCTGCAAAATAACATATTACTATTATACATTTTACTTGTGAGATTAAAATATTCTAAAAAATAATAATTCCAGGTATGGTGGAGGAGTCATGAGAATGACTATCCTAATCTGAGCAGACTGGCCAAGCACACCCTCCATATTCCAGCCACATCTGTTGCAAGCGAGAGGGTCTTCAGTGTAGCTGGTGATGTTGTGACTACCACCCGAAGCAGACTGGCCCCAGACATGGTGGACGTACTAGTGTTCCTAAAGCATAACTTGCGAAGTTTTGAACTTTCCTGTCATCACGCAGCACGTTTGGTTTAGTTATAACACAGTGTTTGGTTAATTAACATTATGACTTATAAAGTTATGGCAATGGTATAAAACAGAAGCATTTTAAGTGTTGTGACTTTTATTATAAAGTAACATGCCATGTTGAATTGTTGACAGTTAAACTAATGTATATAAGTTAATGTGCTAGATTGCTAGTAGCCTCGTACCAGTAAATGAGACAGTGTACTGTGTAGTGTTTGCAAACTTTGCATAATATTTACATTTTAATTAATTAACCTTACAAAGATGTGCCACACTCTTAATGTGTTTTGTCTAGTCACTTGTAAGTTGATGTTTTCTAGTCATTTGTTTTAAGTTTCTTACCTAATTAATATATTTGACAGTTAAAATAAATATAAACCCAAACAGTTGGCTTAGTAGTAGTGTATAATTAACTTTATTCAATATCACATTATGTATCGTATCGTATCGGAAAATATCGTATCGGGCACTCTTCGTATCGATACGTATCGTATCGCGTGATGGCCGTATCGGTGCAACCCTAATATATTCACTATCTTGTCAAAAAAAAAAAAAAAAAAAAAAAATATAATTGTGGTCAACACTGGTTAATTAGTTGTTAAACCGGTTAAATATAATATTTACAAAATACTATAGCCATATTCTAACGTAGCTATATAACTATATTCTAACGGTTACGCATTTAAGACGAAACGCTCTTCACTGGCGGAGATAGTTTCGAACGCCCGCCATTTTTGTCGAAATAATGCGCCAAATAAACTGATGTCTTGTTTCGTTTATTTAAGGTAAGTTCAAGCGATGTAAGGAGTATAATTCAGTAACGTTTATAACGATCTTTTACGCTAATATTATTGTTTAAAATAACATAGCAACATTTTGAAGTAATGAGCAAATATGTTTTGTTGTAATACATTTTCGCGACAAACATACGAAATACGTTTGTGTAGAAACACAGTTAAATGCTTGTTTTTGACAAGCGTTCAGCTAATACTTAATTTATATATATATATTAAAGCAGCTTTTAAATTTGTTTCTTAACGTTGGTAAGCTATTTTTGTCGAGAAAAAGGATCAATTGTAATGGGCCGGCAGCGATGCAAAAGTGGGTGGGGAAGGTCAAAAACTAAAACCTTTAAAAAAGTTTTTATTGTTTTGAGGAACGATCTTTTAGGGGAGTGAAACATATATTTTTGGCGACATGTTAGTAGGGAGTTAACAAATTTTACAATAGAATATTAATATTTTAATCAATACAATTCCATTTCACTGATTTTGATCTTTGTTAAGTTTGTTGTCAATCCTATTTACGTGACCATGGTCTACCATGGTATGTGACCATGGTCTACCATGGTATGTGACCATGGTCTACCATGGTAGTTCATGGTCTACCATGGTAGGTCATGGTCATATACCATGGTAGTTCATGATATATCATGGTATACCATGTAACGTCAAATGGCCGCCCCACGGTTTATGACCATGGTCTACCATGGTGTGCTACCATGGTCTACCATAGTATCAAACCATGGTAGACCATGGTCTACCATGGTATAATACCATGGTGTGATACCGTGGGGCGGCCATTTGACGTAACATGGTAGTCCATGGTCATATGACCATGAACTACCATGGTAGTCCATGGTTATTGGCCATCATTTTCGCAGGGGACCTGTGTGAGCAGATCTGGGATTGTTTACAGGATGCAAAGCAGCCAGGGTGAGAAATTAATTAACTGCATTGTAAAATACCCTGTATTTATTCTTGCTTGTGAAGAACAGTAAACACACTCTGGTAACTTTGTTGTTTAGTCCGGTTGGCTTTACACTTTTGGATGATAAGGTGTAACTTCAAACTTGGTTTGGTCGGTGGTTGATAACCATTGGACTCAAATTGGATATTGAGCACAAACTTATATATGTGATTCAGGAATGAGGTGTATTGACTGATTTTCAATGAAATGATGTAGAGTTGGAGTGGTTATGCATGTAAAATTAACTTTGGCCGTTTTAAACCATCAAGCCATCAAAATGAAACTTAATACACATGTTCCAGAGGTAACGTATGAGGTATGTAAAAGTAATATAATTCTGCTCCTGCTTTTACTACCTGATTAACAAAGTGTATATTGGAGTCACCCTGTGGACGATCAGTCTTTTGCAATTTTCCTTGTCCAGGGCATAAATTCAAAAGGAAGTGCAGTGTACAAGAACTAAAACTCTCTTGTCATCAGGCCAGCCTATCTTCCTATACCCAATGTCTGTTGGATTATTATTAAACTTTTTTTTTAAATGTATTTCAGGCTTAGGGTTCGTCCCATAATGTTTGACGTAATAAAGATGGTGGCCCACCTGAAGTTACCACATCTGGAGATCAGATGGAGATCGGCATGTAAGACCAGATTGACAAAACACAACAAGGTACATCTTCCTACCCAATGTGTGTTGGAATATTATTAAACTGTTTTTAAATGTATTTCAGGCTAGGGCTTCATACCCTACATTTTCCCATACATTTTGAGCTAATGAAGACAGTGGCCTACCTTAGATTACAACATCTTGAGAATAGATGGAGACCGGCATGTAAGACCAGAGTGATAAAACACAACAAGGAACATTTCAAGTATTATTGGGCTATATTTTGTCAATGATAACTTATTATAAGCACATTTCAACTACTGAGATTGTTTGATTTCAATTTTTACAACAATTTAAGATATAATAATGGTAAGTTATTTGTCCAAGGTCAGCTGTCATGATATCACCTCACGTGGAAACATTGTTCAGTATTAATTTGTTCCATCATTTTTTAATTCACTTTCATTCGTGTTTCAATTTTCAGTAAGCTTATAGAATTTTCTGTCATTGTTATGACACAAGTTTTACCAATTTATAAAATCCTGCCTTTGTACCATCAGATGCGACAAGAAGAGAAGGAGGCGATGAGGAAGACGTTAGAGCGAAAATGCCGCCAACAGAGTGTGGAAGTGAGTAAATGGTACATTATGTATAAAGGGATTCACCTTTACCTTGACTATAATACCAAATATAATGACAGCTATTATATTTGCATTACTATCAACTAAGTGTTTATTATCAACTAAGTGTTTAGCATTGGGCCTAAAATAAAAAAAATCTTGTTTGGGTAACGCGACCGACCCATAAAAATCGTTGCCGACTCAATTTTTTTTTTTGCATTTTGATCCGCTAATTTTTTTTTCAACGCCTTTCCGCTACTATTTTCTGTTTTTGCTCTTTTCTTCTGTTTCGGTTCTTTTCGATTTGAAGACACACTCGTAGAGCTTCGGTTTTTATCGCTGATCGCAATGAGCGTTTCGAAAACATGGCTGACTGCAAGTTTGTCGAACGTGAACCAAACGAAATTACGTTTTGTGTGACAATAAATTACTTAAATAAAAAAATTAAAAACAACTTTGTAATAAAATTCAATGTCGACTACACATGGTACGATGTCTAGATATTTTAATGGAGAATGATGAAACATAATGAAACATTTTACAATGTAAAATCAAGTGAACTACAAGTACACAAAGCCATTGTATGATTGTATGTAAACCAATTTGTTTCACATTTTCGTTTGCTTATCTTGAGTGTCATAAGTTTGTTTTGTTGAGTTCATCTCTGTGTCAGTCTTAAGTAGATTGAAATTCTTTGAAATTAAAAAAATAAAGGATCAGAAGTTAAGATGTTTGTTGTTCAAAAGTTTATTACAATGCCTTGAATAACAAGTGTTATGTAGTGAATGTACTGTACACAAGATCCAGTTGTCGTTGGGAGAAAAAAAAAAAAAAAAAAAAAAAAAAAAACCTACCTACCTACCCACCTTAAAAAATCTGGGTAGGGTTACTCCAAACAAGAAATTTTTTAAGGTTGGCCTTGGCGACACACCTAGGTAAAGGTTAGGCATGGAAGCCCCTGAGGTCATTATCACAACAAAGTGCTTGTGAAGACACAAACAACTTTATCTTGATCTATGTACTTTGGCAAAAGGATGGGCCAGCACATCTCATTACTGATTTTTAAAGAAATATCAAAATGTAATTGTAAAAGATTTGTAAAGATTTGTAAAACTATAAAAAACAAGAGGCACATCAGTGCCTGTGCTCCACTGGCCAAAAGGTTCAAGCAAAGACCACCTAACGAACATTTTCGTCAAGTTTCATAGAAATACAATCATCAATTTTTGAGGAGAAGTTATTTAATTTTTTTTTTTACTTTAATAGCTCTGGCTGCCATGTTGTGCAGTGGACCGAAATGATTTGGGCAATTTGAGTAAAGGAGCACCAAACAAACATTTCTGTCAAGTTTTATCGAAAAGAGGTCATCGGTTTCGACGACAAGTCGTATAAAGTTTTTTTTATTTTTTAGCTCTGGCAGCCATGGTGTGCAGTGGACTGGAACCATTTAACAAATTTTGGTTAATGACCACCCAAGGAACATTTCTGTCAAGTTTCATCAAAATCTGATCATCGGTTTCTGAGGAGAAGTGGTGTAAAGGTTTTTCCTATTTTTAGCTCTGGCTGCCATGTTGTGCAGCAGAACGGAACCATTTGGGCAATTTTGGTTAAAGGGCATCCCGATGAACATTTATGTAAAGTTTCATCAAAATCTGATAATCGGTTTCTGAGAAGATGTAGTTTAACGTTTTTTTTCTATTCTTAGCTCTGGTGCCCATGTTGTGCAGCAGACCAGAACTGTTTGGGCTATTTTGGTTAAGGACTACCAAGTAACATTTCTGTCAAGTTTCATTGCAATAAGATCATCGGTTTCTGAGGAGAAGTCGTTTAAAGGTTTTTCTATTTTTACCTCTGGGGGCCATCTTGTGCAGTGGACCGAAACCATTGAAGCAAATTTGATAAAGGACCATCCAAGGAACATTTCTGTTAAGTTTCATCAAAATCTGATCATCGGTTTCTGAGAAGATGTTCTTTAAAGGTTTTTCTATTTTTTTGCCCTGGCAGCCATGTTGTGCAGCGGACCGGAACCATTTGAGCAAATTTGGTTAAGGACCACCCAAGGAACAATTCTGTCAAGTTTCATCAAAATCTGCCTATCCGTTTCAGAGGAGATGTCGTTTAAAGATTTTGCTATTTTTAGCTGTGGCGGCCATATTGTGCAATGGACCAGAACCATTTGAGCAATTTTAATAAAGGACCACCCAAGGAACATTATTGTTAAGTTTCATCAAAATCTGATCATCGGTTTCTGAGAAGATGTTCTTTAAAGGTTTTTCTATTTTTTTGCCCTGGCAGCCATGTTGTGCAGCGGACCGGAACCATTTGAGCAATTTTGGTTAAGGACCACCCAAGGAACAATTCTGTCAAGTTTCATCAAAATCTGCCTATCCGTTTCAGAGGAGATGTCGTTTAAAGATTTTGACATTTTTAGCTGTGGCGGCCATATTGTGCAATGGACCAGAACCATTTGAGCAATTTTAATAAAGGACCACCCAAGGAACATTACTGTCAAGTTTCATCAAAATCTGCCGAACCGTTTCAGAGGAGATGTCGTTTAAAGATTTTGCTATTTTTAGCTCTGGCGGCCATATTGTGCAATGGACCGGAACCATTTGAGCAATTTTGGTAAAGGACCACCAAAGGAACTTTCATGTGAAGTTTTGTCAAAATCCGCTTATCAGTTTCAGAGGAGATGTCGTTTAAAGTAAAAGTTTACGCACGCACGCACTCACGACGGACAATCTATGACGACATAAGCTCCATGGCCTTCGGCCAGTGGAGCTAAAAATCAGATTTAGACAATGGAAGATATGAGAGCGGAGATGGAACGCATGAGAGCTGAGATTGCAGAATTAAGGGAGGAAGTCAGGTCTCTAATAGAAGGGGCATTGCTTGTACGACCCCTTCAACTAAAATGGCAGAACAGAGCAGTGTAAGATGACTTATAATAACATTTATAAATTACTGTATAGATAATCTGTTTTGAATATTTTAGTTTACATATAACAGAAAGTGTCTCTTCCAAAGATTTAATAATCACCTTTTCAGACATCATTTTAAGAATATGACTGCCTAAGTTTAAACTTCTTTTACAGTCTCATTAATCTTACATTTCCTTATTTCACATCCCAAGGCCAAAGGGACCTGCTTCTGCCACTGCGCACAAGGGTTAACCAGCTGTGTGCAGAACAAGACCTGGCTTTGCTACGGGCAGTGCTTCTACAGCCTCAACCACGCAGAGGACAGCAACAACAACTGCACGCAGTAAGTCAACAACTGCGCTACATACGCCAACAACTGCACGCAGTACAACTGCCTGCAGCACAGCAGCACCTGCAGGCAGCTCAACACAAACTACAACTACTCTGCTGCCTCTGCCCCCAGAATGTCATCAGCTGGTGGGCAGATAGCTGTCTCCAGCACGTCATCGGCTGGTGGGCAGATAGCTGTCTCCAGAACGTCATCAGCTGGTGGGCAGATAGTTGCCTCCAGCACGTCATCAGTTGGTGGGCAGATAGCTGTCTCCAGCACGTCATCAGCTGGTGGGCAGATAGTTGCCTCCAGCATGTCATCAGTTGGTGGGCAGATAGCTGCCTCCAGCATGTCGTCAGCTGGTGGGCATATAGCTGCCTCCAGCACGTCATCAGCTGGTGGGCAGATAGCTGCCTCCAGCACGTCATCAGCTGATGGGCAGACGGTCGAGGGTGGGGCAGCTCGAGGTCGGAGAAAAGTTGGTAAGTACATACCTTCTTTGTTGCATACTAAATTACCTTTAATGTGAGGGAAAATATTTTCAATACAACAACAGTAAGAATGGAAATTAATGACAGCACTTTTCAGTATATTTAAAATGTAACATCATATTGAATTGAACTTGTACTCTTATCCAGCCCCTAGACAATATCCGTAATTATCTAAGGTCCTTGTTTGATTATCTTATAGTTTGTGTTGATTGGCACCTTAAATAGTTAGACAAAACATGAGCAATGAAAATAAGATGGACAAACTTTGGCATCAACTTGAAATAGTGATGGGTTTTATTTTTTATTTTTATCGGACAAGTACATGTGTTGTCAAATTTAACTTCTAAAGAACTCTCTGAAATGTTGTTTTTTAAACATCTCCTCTTACCTTTTGCTTTTCTTATATTTTCAGCATCAAGAAGAAAATGTCATGGTGACAGGCAAAGAAGAAACCAGCATGGAAGTGAAAATAAAAAATGCCTGCCCCACTGTCAAACCCACCACTTTCTCAAGGGCCGGTGTAACGTTGTAAAGTGACCCCCATAGAATAATGACCCCCCGGTCATTATTTTATATAAAATAATGACCATTTTCTATAAAATACTGACTCCCCTTATAAAATAATGACCCCCCGATTTTATCTGTAAAATATTGACCCCCCCCCCCCACTTAGCCTGTTACTAACATATCTATATCAATTCAAGTCACTGTCGTGTTTCTATGGCTTTTATATTTGTTGTTGTTGTTTTTGCTTCTGGAGCCGCTGCATGTTACTGCTGCAGAAGCTGCTGTGTCTACATCTATTGAAATGAAATATAAAATTGCTTCCATTTGAATTTCATTTAAATTATCATCAATGTAATACAATATACATAAGTCGCTTTAACGTAGCTGTATATGATTCAACTTCAAAGACAACATTGTTCTACTTCATCTGACGTTAGATAGCCTTTGTTCATACCGTGGAGGCATTGCTTAAAACGAATGTGTTAAAAATGCAAGGCTTTGAGGAGCTATTTAAGCAGTCACTGTTCGTGCCATGACTTACATCAAAGTCCATGATGTCACTGAGCGGTGTTTTTTATGTTTTATGCAGACTGCATCATTTCTAAAAATAGTTCCTTTGATTTACCTCAGAAAAGCCGCTCGTTCAACATCAAAGAAAACGACAGCGACACCGAAAGCAGTTCTACGTAAACGCGTGTATATATAAAGGTCTGTGGTAAGCAGTCAGTCCAACCTTGCAGCATGGACGAGAAAGATTACACAGATGTTGTAGAGTTTGTAAAAAATGGGAAGTATCCCGTTTCTGTAAAAGACAAGAACAAAAAGAGGAATTTTCGTAGAAAGTGCAAACCTTTTATTTTTGATGACGGGTTGTATTATAAGAAAACCAGCTCATCAAAACGTTTGCAAGTTGTTAAGAAAGGGAAGACAGATGACATCATTCAGAGCATGCATGCATCAGATCACGGAGGACATTTGGGAGTTTCAAAAACGTAAGTTTGATATAATGATTTCATTATCATGACCAAAAAGGAACTTGTGATTCCTGTGAGCCTGTGTTAGATATGACATTTAAGATTATTTAAATTAGTACGAAAGCTGAATAACAAAAGCGTCAAAACGTGACTGAACTCGTAATAACGAGATAAATATCTCGTAAAAACGACTAAGTATCTCGTTATAACGAGACAACTATCTTGTTATTAGACTTGTACGGATTATGACGGACACGGACACTGAGAGCGAACAACCGACAGGCAGGGGATACTCTCAAAGTTATTTCATGCTTTAAAACAGTCATGTATGTATAAATAAGGCGTATCAGATGAGTCGTTTTACAAACTAACATTAAGCTCTAGATCTTTGTATCAGTTATGATTAATTTTCGATTATAATAACTGTAAATATATTGTGAGAACAGTCCGAACGCAATATTTTGGTTTTCGCTGACAAAACCATTATACTGAAAAAGGTAAAGAATATATAACGGTACTTGATTTTAAAGTTTATAATATAGGTGAACAGGTCTTTGGATCATTCCATTATTAGATAAAACTGAAATAAAGTGTTTTGTCTATATATTGTCCGCTTTTCATGCCAATAGTAAATGATACTGGTTTATTTTGATATGCAGTGTGCAATATTAAAGTATAGTCCGTTTAAAAAAGCTGATTATGAGATACGAGTTTATTGTCAATAAATAGGGGTGTAATGATCGGATGACTCCAGGTAAATGTTATTGTTTTGATAAGTATTTTATTTACTTGATGCATTAGCATATTCACTTTAATTTAATTGTCCTCTAAAATGCTCTGTACTTAATGAAATTACAGATATTAATTTCTCATATAGAGTCGCTGGCCCAGTGGTATCGTTCAGATCTATGACGATAGCGGTTGTGGGTTCGAACCTCAAGTGAGGAAGTTTTTTTTATGCCCCCCCCCCCCCCCCACAAAGTGGGAGGCATATAGTGATTGCACTGTCTGTCCATTCGTCCGTTCGTTCGTTCGTCCGTCCGTCCGTCCCGTTTCGTGTCTTCGTCATAACTTCTTAACTGTTGAATGGATTCGAATCAAACTTCACAGAATTGTAAAGCACCATGAGAAGGTGTGTCGCGTCCAACTCTCAGTTCCCCAGGTCCAAGGTCAAGGTCACACTTAAAGGTCAAAGTTCAAATCTTTCGGGTCTTGGCCATAACTTCTTTACTATTGAATGGATTTGAATCAAACTTCACAGAATTGTAAAGCACCATGAGACGGTGTGTCGCATCCAACTCTCGGGTCCCCCAGGTCCAAGGTCAAGGTCACACTTAAAGGTCAAAGTTCAATTTTTTCGTGTCTCAGCCATAACTTCTTTACTATTGAATGGATTTGAATCAAACTTCACAGAATTGCAAATTTTGAGTTCAAACATTTCAAGGTCAAGGTCATCCTTCAAGGTCAAAGGTCAAATTAAGGTCAATGTGCTAGGGGGGCATTTGTCTCTTACAGTGACAGCTCTTGTTATTTCATTTTTGGAAAGAATTACATAGTTTGTATTTAGTAATGTTATGTAAAAATCTAAATCACGAGAACCTCACTTATCTCGATTTTGCATGTATAATTCAAATAAGGTCCGAGTACACATAATAAGTAGACAGTATCCTCCAAGTAAACTATAAGAATGCCAGGAAAGTATTTGAATTCCGCCGAAAAGGAAAAGGTTGTATCTGTGCACTTATGAGGATCGAACCCATGATCATAACATGTGTAGTGTTCCGCATTCTTCCATTATACCACTACGCCACAGTCATTGAAAGTTGCTTATGTAAACTCAAAACTAATTCTAATAATTCTATCGTCATTTAGAACATTTAGAACAACATGTATTGGATTTCAACTTGTCTCAGGTGCATCCATGGCTAGCTTTATTTTTAGTAATGATACTACAGTGAAACTTGTAATAGGTGACTTTCCGTGAGACCTTAACAAAAAGGTCACGTATGACTGGGAGTCTTTTAATTCAGGTCCACTAACGTCAAGTGTTTCAATTTATTATTTGTTCTTGTAAATCCTGATGCCTGTCTTTTTCTTGGATTATGGTATTTAAATTGATATAAGATATTCCCTATTTAGAATATGTATACGTATTTGCATTATTATTTGTCTAATTCCTTTTTACTTGTTTTGCAAGCCATTTTGTCTGCCGTGATATCATATTACTGCACATCGGTTGAGTTTTCAAATCCCGCGTTTATTCATCGGGTAATGGATAGGTTTATATGAGATTATATTTCCATCATATTTTATTATTGTTTGGTAATACTAAAAGGAGCAGGGATTTTGAAATTTCGAAATTTTAATTAGGTTGGTAGCTCCAATTCGATTTTCTCACAAGAAAAGTTGTTCGTACGGATTATATAAAATGAACTCGTGCATCCACAGATCGTCCAATTTTGGACATATTAGAAGTTATGGTTAAATTGACTTAACTCAGATAATAAAAGAGAAAAATAAACATTTTTGCCATAGCACACAGTAAAGTTAACACGCTGGTAAGAAATCCAAGATCCGAAGCGCTATATGTTAATGACTGAAAAATGCATGAAATTCGTTTAATTAAGCCATATTATCATCACGGGGTGCAAACATTACGGTCGTTTGTGGCGTCAGACAGGGAGTCTTTTAATTCAGTCAGTGACTTTATATAGATTTTTTTACGTCAGGCGGTCGTAAACAGGGTCGTATACGGCAGGAAGTTGTCTAAATCAGTGAGTCGCTAAGGCAAGGTTGACTGTATTTTGGTAACTTATCTGGACTAATAGTTATGTTTGCTTTGTTTCAGATGGGAAAAGATTTCGACTAGGTTTTACTGGAAAGGATGTTTCGAAGATGTACACACGTTTATACAGAACTGCGACAACTGTCAAAGAAAGGTGAACCTGAAGAAAGCAAAGAAGCCACTGCGACCTATCACAGTTCCCGCCGAGGCTTTCAAGCAAGTGGGCATGGACCTTATAGGTCCTCTAGAAACCTCTTATCAGGGTAAGTTTTGTCTGTCGGTTTGTTGGGCTGCTTTGGTAGACCCTGGTGACTTTGACTCGTAGACAATATATGTCGGGGCATTGTGGTGCCGCATAGCGGTGTTGCTGCATAAAGATGGTCAAACAAAATTATGCGGCGATTTTCAACGCATGCAGAGGGCATGTTTAGGCGGCAGAAAGGCCCCCTTTCGCCGCATAAAGAAACCCATTAAAACATAAACGATAATTACTAGTTACTTCTATGAAGTTTCAACCAGACCAGGATCTAGTTTTATGTACTCACTCTCTCTTCCTCTGAAAAAGTCTTAAGTTCCGAAGGTCATTCCATCTTAAGTGGGGGCATATTTTATTCACTATACATTATATAGGGAAAAAAATTGTGAACGCAACTTCTCCTACACCGCTTGGTGGATTTTGTTCAAACTTTCACAGATGATCAACCTTAATGTGTAGATGATCGTAAAGACAGGAATTTTGGCTGTGATTGGTTTTAGCAAAATTATGGCCTTTTGATGTTTTATTCACTATACATTATATATGGAAAAAAAATTGTGAACGCAACTCCTCCTACACCGCTTGGGGGATTTTGTTCAAACTTTCACAGATGATCAACCTTAATATGTTGATGATCGTACAGACAGGAATTTTTGCTGCGTTTAGTCTTAGCAGAATTATGGCCCTTTGTTGTTTTATTCACTATACATTATATAAGGAAATATTTGTGAAGTAATAATTTTGGTATTAATATACTTATTAATTTCATATTTGAACACAACAAAGCTTTGAACTGGACCTTCAAAAAATTAATATGAAGATAACCTTGGCCTCTGAATGACCTTGACCTTCAAATTTAAAGCCTCATAAGGCCTTTGTGTTTGGAGTGGCTGCCACTATTTTTGTGACTAAAGTATACTAAAGAAATTATATATTTTTCAAGTTAAATTATATAAGAAATAACTGTTTTCTTAAAGCTTTTTAACAGATTTGTATATCCAATAAGCATTATAAGGAAAACAAAATATTTTATTACCTCCCTTAATTCTTTTTACTATATGTTTACATGTAGGATAATTAAAAGTGAGTGTTTCTTTACGTTTTATTGTTGACATTCCCTATTTAGACAAATGTTAAACCCATTTTTAACATAAAAATAAAAGCCTTATGGGACTTTAAAGTTTGAAATTTCCCAAAAGTGACTAAAACTTTGCTATTTATTTATTAGTTTTCTTCATGCTTGAGCACAACAACCTTTTTAAGACAAACTTAATATGCGCTAAAGATCAAATGATATAACATGTTACTAAGCATCATGTAGGGGTGCACCAGTGTCCTATGGACACATATCTAGTTGTTTTATGCGTGGCATGTCGCCGCATAAAGGTGGTCACCCTCTATATGCGTTGAAAATCACCGCATAAACGAGTCCGACCACCTTTATGCGGCAACACCGCTATGCGGCACCACAGGGCATAATAATGTTATGACCCCCGTAATAATACTATGACTGGGGGTCATAATACTATGACCGGGGGTCATAATACTATGACCGGGGGTCATAATACTGTGACCGGGGGTCATAATACTATGACCGGGGGGTCATAATACTGTGACCGGGGGTCATAATATTACGACTCCTCCACACATAGGAAAATGAGTCTCACACAAACCACTATATGAGGGTTATTTTCTGTGTGAGGCAGAGTCATAATATTGTGCCCCCGGTCATAAACTGTGACTGGGGGTCATAATTTTACATCTCCCCTACACATAGAAAACGCCCTTCACATAGTACCAACGGTTGCACTGCTCATTTTTAGTCACTATTATGCATAAAAGTAATGATGCGACTCATATTTCTATAAGGATCAGTTTGCTAAGTTACAATATACTTATATTGATAAAATCACCATGTCCAGTCTTCACGTGGTTTGACGGTGAAGTTAATGCTAAATGATGGTGGAAAACAACCTACTGGGTATTTCACCTCTGTACCACCGTACTCATTTGAAACGTTGTAATACATTGTAGTCAGTTTAACTTGAGATTTTTAGTTACTGGAGCGGTAGAGACGTATCGGTAATGCACCTGTTGAGTGGTGGTAAACTGAAATAGATTTTACGCAGTTTACGATTAGTTACAAGCAAAGCGACCGCCCATGTGAAACAGGGCCATGTGCGAAAGCAACTGCATTTCTTTTTAAGCACTGTAAATATATGTCGTATTTTTACGGGAAAACCATAGTTTATTAAATTAAATTTTGATAGTTCTGTATTTTTACGGGAAAACCATAGTTTATTAAATTAAATTTTGATAGTTCTGTAACTTAAACGCCGTCGACGGTTGCCAGCTGATATGTCAATGTACCAGCTGTTTATGACCTGTCAGTCAAATATGATCAGGCTTATTAGTCCCCTACGAGGACTATAGGAATGCCCTCCGTCAGTCTGTCCGTCCGTCCGTCTGTCCGTCCGTCCGTCCGAAAATCTGGATCCCGCGATATCTTCAAAATACTTAAAAAAAATTCATGAAACTTGGAATAGTGATAAAGGGCAATATGGAGATTATGCACGTCTTTTTATTTATTTATTTTTTTCGTTTTTGCGTCCGTCTGTCTGTCTGCTTTAAAAAACATTCAACACATCTTTAACCTAACTGGATTCCACTATATCTCCAAAAGTACATTGAATTTTTTTATGGAACTCCCCTACCGGTGTAACCGAGATAGGATTGCCCTCCGTCCGTCTGTCCCGTCTGTCCGTCCGTCCAAATTTTGTTTCCGGGCTATTTCTTGAAGACTATTGGCCAGATTTCAATTATTTTTTTTAAGAGTTATAGCATTTGACTAGCAATTTGCAATTTTCAAGCGAAATGAATGGGGGATTTTTTTCTTAAAGTAGTTTGTATAGAACATATCAACTGTAAACTTGAGAAAGATATTATTAAGAAACAGAGTAGTGCTTTTTTATTTTCCTTCCATTTTTGTCGAGCCCACCTTCGGTGAACTCGACCCTTAGTCGCCAGGTTTTGATGTTCGCTATATGTGCGTGCATGTGTCCGTCCTGATTTTTACGGACCATAACTCCAATTTGAATGAAAATGGAGGAATTTCTGTAAAAACTTCACACAAGTGATCACCTCCATGAGTTCTAGTTCTGCGCGCATGAACTGGGTTTATGGGTCAAAGGTAAAGGTCTTCTTAGAGATCACTGATAAATGCTTGTGCAGGGCATATCTGGTAACTGCATGAAGAGATTTTTTTTACTATAACTTCACACAAATGTTAACTACCATGAGATCTAGTGTCGCACGCATCAACCAGGTCTCCAGTTAAAGGTAAAGATAACAGAGGTCATTAGAAGTGCTTTTCTAGAGGATATCCTATATGCATGAGGGAATTTTTATGCAACATCTTAAAACTGCGATGCTGGCCCGTAGACATGCAGAATGAAATTCTAGTTTCTATGCAAACTCAAACTTGAAAAGAAACATCTATCGGCTGGGGATATACTAGTATTGTCTTTGACAATGCATCGTTGATTAAAATAAGTATTGTAAAATGCTTACATTTATACATTTCAGGAAACAAGTACATTGTCGTTATAACAGAATATTTGACAAAATGGGTAGAGGCAGAAGGGATTCCAGACAAGTCATCTGAAACTGTACTATCAGTATTCACAAAGTTTGTCACGACACATGGTTGCCCCAGCGTATTAATAACGGATCAGGGGAGAGAATTCTGCAACGACTTGAATGAAAAGTTTTGCAAGCAGTTTGGGATAGAACATAGAATTGCATCAGCATATCACCCACAAACAGGAGGACATACTGAAAGATTTAACAGGACTTTGTGCGATATGCTTGTGCACAGTGTAGATTTGTCGCAGAAAAATTGGGACATTAAGTTACCATACGTACTGTTTGCCTATAGAACGTCTAAACATGAGTCGACGAAACAAACACCATTCTATCTTGTGTTTGGAAGGCACGCACGCTTACCAATAGAACTAGACTTAGCAATGCAATCGGATGATAACCAAGACTCTGAATTGTCACTAAAGGAAAGAATAGACTCGTTCATTAAACTGTCGTGCAACAGAAAAGAAGCATCGTCCAATATTAAAACGGCACAATCGAAGCAGAAGAAATATTACGATTCTTCACTACCTAAAGACGATACAGCAGGTTTTGAAGTCGGCGACCAAGTCCTTCTTCATAACACCAGAAAATTGACGAGAAAAGGAGGGAAATTGGGTCTAAAATGGAAAGGACCATTCAAAATAACAAAAGTAACTGGAAAAGGCACTTATTTCCTAGAAGGAATGAAAACAAGTGTAAGTGGGAACAGACTGAATCGCTATAGGCAGAGTAATGACGATGCTGCTACAGATAACACAGAAAAGCGACCAACTGAAGGTCCAAAAGATGACCACAGTCTAATAAACAAAGAAACAGGAACCCAAGCAAACGAGAAAGCGTTTGAAAGACCTGCAAAAAGAAACGATAAATCTGACGACTGCAATCTCCCTCCAAAAAAGAGAAGAGTATCGCGAGAAGATGTTGCAACACAACCTACCAATTCTACAGAATCTACTAATCAAGAACCCCAACCATTTCAATTCAGACCATCTAATCAAGAATGGCAGGAACAAATCTCGAGTGTATTTAAGTCGGCAGTCAAAAACACGTATGCATCCGGTCCAGACAAATATATACGACGAGACGCCAAACCTACTAAAACTGTAAACATGCGTGGGGATGGCAATTGTTTGTTTAGAACATTCAGTTATTTAGTTTTTGGCGTACAAACACACCATAGCTTGATAAGGCAAGCGATTGTTGACTTCATGAAAGAAAACGAAACTCTAATGAAAGGCATTACACGTGATTCGGTTTCCAGATATCTAGACACGTCAATGATGGCCTCCGAAAACACTTGGGGAACAGAAGTGGAGATATTTGCTTTTGCAACTCTCACCAGAAGCGTTGTGTATGTTTATTCACAGTATGGCAGTAAGGAACAGTGGCGTTGGTTAGAATACAAACCGTTAGGCCTCATTGGTGGTAATTTAAGGGGTCGAGCAGTGTACATTCAGAATTCCAGCGACCATTTTGTCCCGGTGCTAGAGGTAGATGGCGAAGAGTTCTCAAGAAAGCCATACAAACGAATTCGGAACCACATTCCAGAAAGATACCACGCCCTTATAAGTGATGACATATTAGATGCTGCTTTAGTGAATTGTTACGCAGACGAAGCCTTGCTATTAAAACTTGACAAAAGTGTAAAGACTGTATATGTGAAGGCTTTTACTAACACGCCTTACAATGTAGAAGGGCTGCGTGGGTTATCTGACGAGGTGGATGCAAATATTTTCAATATAGTATGTGACTGGAGCGATGTCGAAAACATACTTAATTGATAAGTGACACGTGCAAGAATAAATCAACAACTCAGTGGAGAACGATACAATTTATGCTAAATTTGGTTTAACATATTGCATCTGATGAGCATAACAATGCGTGCTAAATATACCTTGTGTGATTTACTAACTAAAATAATAGCTTAAGATATAAACATATGTGACATGTAGTTTTACCAAAGCACAGGTCAACACCCTGGGACGTTTTGTTGGATTCGCCTCTATATTCCATACAGTTTTAAATAAAAAGTCCTTTCGTTTATGAAATTGTCCTTATTATATACCGAACAACACTCCCGAACCACGGATATATAGGATCTCACATGAGTTGTCATATGATATAAGATTTTATTAAACGAGCTCAAGAAAATGTTACATAGCGAGCCTCGGGCGAGCTTTATAACATTTTCTTGAACGAGTTTAATAAAATATTATATTTTTTGACAACGAATGTGAGATTCGTTTTATCACATGACTTAAAACATAAAAATAAAACATATAAAATAAACCCTTTTTAACGCTATGAGTACGCACGCTTTTCACGCCTTTTTTCTATATGGAATGTATTGGCGGAAATGAGTCACGTCAAAGTTATATTACACGTGTTAAATATAAAGAAATTCGTAATGATTATATTACATGAAAAACAAGCGATGTCATGTGATAAAATCAGATCTAGCAAATTCAACGATAATGCTACCAAGACCCGTATCTATATTCACACAAAAGTAAAAACACTCTAGAGGCCACATTTTTATATGAATCTTTATAAAATTTGGTCAGAATGCTAGTTAATTCGAGTGAGTTTAAAACTGAGTCATATTAGGTCAAAATTAGAAGTATGTCCGTCCGTCTGTCCGTTTGTCCGTCCGTCCGTCTGTCTGTCTGTCTTCCGGTAATGTCAAACACCCCCGGGGACGTAGACATGGTTGCGCGTCAAAATCGCAAGAAGGTTTAAAGAGTAGTTTAAAAAGATTTAAAAGAATGTTTAAAAGGGTTAACTAGAAATACATTCTGCATGCCCACGGGCAGATGTCGAGCCCGCTTTGTAGGTTTAAATTTTCACAGAAAGATTCATAATGGACATTTGTGAAGATGAAAGAATGATAATGACCTTGACCTTTGATATTGTGACCCCAAAAACAATAGGGGTCATTTACTCAATATGGGTGATCATCCTATCAGGTTTGGCAGCTGAAGGTTGAACAATAATTAAGTTATTGAGCGGAAACCGTTTTCAGTTTTAAGGTCTATGTAACCTTGAACTTGTTATTTGACATTTGACCTCTAAGTGTGACCTTGACCTTTGCCACAGAGACATAATTTTTTCGCGCGACACACCGCCTTGCCATGGAGAACATTTATGCCAAATTATATTAAAATCCCTCCATCCATATAGAAGTTATGCTCCGGACACGGATTTTGCGCCGACTCCAAGTGTGACCTTGACCTTTGACGAGCGGATCTGGGTGGTGTGCGCGACACGTCTTCTAATTAAGGTTAAAATATATCTCAAGTTAATGTTAAATTCCTTCAAAAAATGAGCGAGATATTTCGTCACGCAATCTGATTGGCACATACGAAATAAACAAGTCTCCGTGACGTCATATGGGCTGGCCACCGCTCTTCCGAATAACGGACGCGATCGTCGTGTTAATAAGATGCAATCGATTTTCTTAGAAGATAATCCAATAAATCGACTATTATTCTTTTGATATAAGTAGAAATAATATAAATGATAATATAAATATAAGAAATGAACGCCTTCTCGCTATAGTTCAACGGGTATATGAATACAACAAGTAGCGTGCATAGTTAACGTAAACCCCTTCGGGGTTTACGAACTATGCACGAGACTTGTTGTATTCATATAATCGTGAACCGACGCGAGAAGGCGTTCATTTCTTAAATATAGCTGCACTGAACTGCTCAGGGGTAGGGAGGAGGGCAACAGTAAGTGGTAGGTTGTTCCAATGGTACACAGTCCTGGGGAAGAAAGAACATTTATGATAATAAGAGGTTGCTGTAATTAACCTGTAACTCAGATCTTTTGCATGAATTGCTTATCCTTTTTGTGCTAAATGATTTCTAAAACCACTTTTCGAATGGTCATGAAAAGAAAAAAGGGATAATATTTTTAAGTCATTCATCATTGCTAGTTCCATTAATCTGTGTGGGACGTTTAATCACTATACAACTTTGATGACTACGAAAATGATTCAAATCACTAACAAACACTTGTCACTTACAGTGCACTTACAGTGATTCTGCTTGTATAATTAATAATTATTTAATTTCAATCGCAGAGAGGTTTATATAGTTGACTCCTAATCCAGTTGCACAGATTCGATTCTTAGGCGAGGAAGCTATCGAAGTATGTTACATCAGATCAGGATTAGACGAGTTCTGGTAAGAAGTCCAACGATACTAGATTGAAATCCAGCCACCCTCGCCCCCTGAAAACTAGCTAGTTCTGTGATTATAAATATTTTTGATTGTTGATATTCAAACAGGCCGTAAATTACAACAAGTAGTTGCGTATTTTGTTGATGGAACGTTCCTATGCAGTCCATCGCCTATGTTTTAAATGATAAACTGAGCAGCGCACAGTTTGTATGCCTGTCACCCATACACGACCCTGGTAGGCGTCGAACTCACAACGGTGAGGGGCAAGTGATTCTCGGTCGGAGACTTTAACCATTTTTTCTTTCCACACAAATAGGCATCGGTAGTGGTAATCCCTGAAGCTTGGATCAATTCCATCTAACTGCGGTCAAAAAAAAACGTGCAGTATGGACGCATGCACGGACGGGTGCCATCTCTCCTCCGATGTCTATGGATGAAGATAATTATGTTGTGCAAGTGTACCTTAGATAGGTTAGGTCAAGGTTTGGATTGGGGGGGGGGTCCTTATTCTATAGGGGGTCACATTTCTACGTGAGGGGTCATTTTTCTACGTGTGAGGAGTCATAATATAATGACCCCCCAGTCATAATATAATGACCCCCCGGTCATTATTTTATATAAAATAATGACCGGGGGTCATTATTTTATATAAAATAATGACCGGGGGGTCATTATTCTATGGGGGTCACTTTACAACGTTACACCGGCCCAAATCATACCATCACCTCTGATGTACATAGATGTACAAATAGATTGAAGTATGTAATATATAAAAAAATCAAATACTGCAGGAATGGAAAAACTTTACCTGCTTAGGCCTAAAAAAAATACGTTTGGTTCGGGTTACTCGACCCTACCTACGGAATAGGCGCCGACCCTACCGTTTTTATAGTCAGTTTGAAAAATAGGAAGAAATTTTTTATTTTTTATTTTTGGTTTTTAAATATGGAGTTTAAAACCTTAAATGTTTATACAGGAGATAACTTTAACACTATTCTCCAATGATGAAAATGACATTCTTATATAAAGCCTAATAAAAAAATAAAAAGCCTATCTACCCTACCTATTTTTAAAAAGGATGTAACCCTAACCAAACAAAATTTTTTTAGGCCTTAGTTATCATAAATCTTGCTTTATGAAATTTTTAAAGCATTCAATAAGATTGTTTTTTTATTTTACTTCTAAATGTAAGCAATTGACTTAAAAATATGAAAAAATATTTCGATTTAATTTTGGCTGTCAGATTTTTTGTAGGCCATCTAACTTGAACAGTATGCTTCTTTTGAATGGCATAGTTCAGAATTTTTTAGTATGGACTTGAAATAAAGAAACCAATTAAAAACAACCCAATTCATTTATATGACCTGGTTTTTCTATATATAAACTTTCCTGAAACTGAGCTCATTCCCAGTAGAAATATAATTATGTAAATAACCATACAGCAGAATTATCAGAAAAGGTAAATTGTATGAACCAGGTTTTTGGTCACTAGGTATATTATAGAAAGGCAAGCCTATTAACCATTTACGAGAGCATTATACACAATAAAAGATGCTCCTTGGGAATGAACGTTTCAATATGATACTGTATTGTCACTGATTTCATTCAGATGGGTTTTATATTAAATTTTCATCTGACTAGTACATGTGTTGTCACATTTAACTTTTAAAGAACTCTCTGAAATGTTTTTTTTTTAAACATCTCCTCTTACCTTTTGCTTTTCTTATATTTTCAGCATCAAAAAGAAAATGTCATGGTGACAGGCAAAGAAGAAATCAGGTGACAGACGAAGAAGAAACTAGCATGGAAGTGAAAATAAAAAATGCCTGCCCACTGTCAAACCCACCACTTTCTTAAGGGCCGGCCCAAATCATACCATCTTCTCTGATGTACATAGATGTACAAATAGATTGAAGTATGTAATATATATAAAAAAAAATCAAATACTGCAGGAATGGAAAAACTTTACCTGCTTAGTTATCATAAATCTTGCTTTATGAAATTTTTAAAGCATTCAATAAGACTTATTTTTTTTATTTTACTTCTAAATGTAAGCAATGACTTAAAAACATGAAAAATATTTGCGTTTAATTTTGGCTGTCAGATTTTTGTAGGCCATCTAACTTGAACAGTATGCTTCTTTTGAATGGCATAGTTCAGAATTTTTTAGTATGGACTTGAAATAAAGAAACCAATTAAAAACAACCCAATTCATTTATATGACCTGGTTTTTCTATATATAAACTTTCCTGAAACTGAGCTCATTCCCAGTAGAAATATAATTATGTAAATAACCATACAGCAGAATTATCAGAAAAGGTAAATTGTATGAACCAGGTTTTTGGTCACTAGGTATATTATAGAAAGGCAAGCCTATTAACCATTTACGAGAGCATTATACACAATATAAGATGTTCGTTGGGAATGAACGATTTTAATATGATACTGTATTATCACCGATTTCATTCAGATGGGTTTTATTTTAAATTTTCATCTGACTTGTACATGTGTTGTCACATTAAACTTCTAAAGAACTCTCTGAAATGTTTTTTTTTTTAAACATCTCCTCTTACCTTTTGCTTTTCTTATATTTTCAGCATCAAAAAGAAAATGTCATGGTGACAGGCAAAGAAGAAATCAGGTGACAGACGAAGAAGAAACCAGCCTGGAAGTGAAAATAAAAAATGCCTGCCCACCGTCAAACCCACCACTTTCTTAAGGGCTGGCCCCAAATCATACCATCTTCTCTGACGGACATAGATGTACAAATAGATTGAAGTATGTTATATATAAAAAATCAAATACTGCATGAAAGGTACAACTTTACCTGCTTAGTTATCATAAATCTTGCTTTAAGACATTTTTAAAGCATTCAATAAGACTTTTTTTTTTACTTCTAAATGTAAGCAATTGACTTAAAAACATGAAAAATATTTGCATTTAATTTTGGCTGTCAGATTTTTTGTAGGCCATCTAACCTGAACAGTATGCTTCTTTTGAATGGCATAGTTCAGTATTTTTTGAGTATGGACTTGAAATAAAGAAACCATGAAAAAAAATCAATCATTCATATGACTTGGGTTTTTCTATATATATAAACTTTCCTGAAACGACAAGATTTTTTGTAGGCCATATAACCTGAAAAGTATGCTTCTTTTGAATGGCATAGTTCAGAATTTTTTAGAATGGACTTGAAATAAAGAAACCAATTAAAAAAAAAACAATTCATTTATATGATCTGGTTTCTCTATATATAAACTTTCCTGAAACTGAGCTTATTCCCAGTAGAAATATAATTATGTAAATAACCATACAGCAGAATTATCAGAAAAGGTTAAATTGTATGAACCATGTTTTTGGTCACTAGGTATATTATAGAAAGGCAAGCCTATTAACCATTTACGAGAGCATTATACACAATAAAAGATGTTCGTTGGGAATGAACGTTTTTAATATGATACTGTATTATCACCGATTTCATTCAGATGGGTTTTATTTTAAATTTTCATCTGACTAGTACATGTGTTGTCACATTTAACTTCTAAAGAACGCTCTGAAATGTTTGTTTTTTTAAACATCTCCTCTTACCTTTTGCTTTTCTTATATTTTCAGCATCAAAAAGAAAATGTCATGGTGACAGGCAAAGAAGAAATATGGTGACAAAGAAGACACCAGCCTGGAAATGAAAACAAAAAATGCCTGCCCACTGTCAAACCCACCACTTTCTTAAGGGCTTGTCCAAATCATACCATCTTCTCTGATAGACATAGATGTACAAATAGATTGAAGTATGTTATATATAAACAAGAGGGCCATGATGGCCCTAAATCGCTCACCTGAGTAAAAGAGTTTAACATAGCTTGTTTCTCAAAGAATATTGAACAAGAGCTGTCAAAGTATGTGACAAATGTCCCCCAATGTGACATTGATCTATGAACAAGTACATAAAAAGTTGATCTTGCCTTTAGGTGTCAAATACATATTGCAAGTTATATTATATTGCCTCTGAGCATAGAAAAAAAAACAATCATACTAAATGACAGCCAACACTCTTTATGCCCTCATATTCAGCATTCCATTGTGAATAAACACTTAGTGTATCTTTCACCTTAGAGGTAGGGACATGGGTCTTGCACACGACACGTTGTCTTGGTATGTCGAAAACATATGGCAAGTCATTTTAAAATCTGTCCATATAAGAGAAAGACACAGCGCGGACACGACAGCCTATATTTTCCTTCCGGTTGCCATGGCAACCAGAGTTCTGCATGGAATTAATTTTTTTGAACAATTTTGAAAAAGCACCAACCACGGATCATTCCTATGAAGTTTCATCAAAATTGTCCAAGGGGTTTAGGAGAAGAAGATGATTGTAACCAATTGTTTACACTTTTCCTTTAGGTTGCCATGTCAACCAGAGTTCTAAATGGAATAAATTTCTTTGAACAATTTTGAAAAAGCACCAATTAAGGATCATTCCTATGAAGTTTCATCAAAATTGTCAAAGCGGCTTAGGAGAAGAAGATGATTATAACCAATTGTTGACATTTTCCTTTAGGTTGCCATGACAACTGGGCCAAACAAAATTATGTGAACAAATTTAAGAGAGGTCCATGCAAGGACACTTCAAACCAAATTTGCTGAAGATCTATCAAGGGGTTCATGCGAAGAAAATGTTATGGTTTTTTTTACTAATTTTAGCTCTGGTGGCCCTTAAAAGGGGCCAAACAAAATTATTTGAAAAGACCCGACAGAGGCCCATGCTAGGATGCTTCAGACTTGAAGATCCATCAAGCAGTTAATAAGATCAAGTTGTTTAAAGGTTTTTCTATTTTTTGCTCTGGTGACCCCTAAAAGGGGCCAAACAAAACCATTTGAACAAAGTTGAGAGAGGACAATGTAAGGATGCTACATATCAAGTATGGAGTCATTCTGACCTTTACTTTCAGAGGAAAAGATGTTTAAGTGACAAGACAATGTAAAAACAAATGACCCCTGAGCAAGGCCAATTTGACCCCGGGACAATAATTTGAATACCTTTGGTGTAGGTCCACTAGGTAACACTATATACCAAATATGAAAGCTCTAGGTCTTATATTTTGGAGAAGAGGATTTTTAAAGTTTTATTATATAAGACTATATAAAAATATTGAAAACCTAAGCCTATGAACAAGGGCTAAAGTTTGAACAATCTTAATAGTGGTCCGATAAACAATGCTTCATACCAAATATCTAAGGCCTTCGCCTTTTGGTTTCGGAGAAGAAGATTTTATAAGTTTTCAACATATACATATATAAGGAAACCCATGAGCGCCCGGGTGGGGCCATTTTTTGACCCCAGGGCCAAAGATTGAACAATATTGGTACAAGTCAACTAGATGATATATCATGCCAAATATCTAAGCTCTTGTCACTACTTGACCTTACGTGTGTATCTATATATGTATATTTGTTATTAATTGTTGTATGTGGCCCATATTGAAAATTGGTATGTGTACTAAATATGTTATCCAGTTTAAATTAAGACGTTACTTGTCTTTGTGAGTTCGGAGAAGATTTTTTAAGTTTTCACTATAACACATATAGAGAAAACCCATCAGCCCCGGGGTGTGGCCAATTTTGACCCCAGGGCCATAATTTGAACAAACTTTGTAGAGGTCCACTAGACGATGAATCATGCCACATATCTAAGCTCTAAGCCATGTAAGTTCAGAGGAGAAGATTTTTGAAGTTTTCACTATACACATTTAGAGAAAACCCATGACCCCCGAAGGGGGTGGGGCCAATTTTGACCCCAAGGCCATAATTTGAACAATCTTTGTAGAGGTCCACTAGACGATGAATCATGCCAAATATCTAAGCTCTAGTCCAAGTAAGTTCAAAGGAGAAGATTTTTCAAGTTTTCACTACAAACATAGAGAAAACCCATGACCCCCCGGGGCGGAGCCAATTTTGACCCCAAGGCCATAATTTGAACAATCTTTGTAGAGGTCCACTAGATGATGAATCATGCCAAATATCTAAGCTCTAGTCCAAGTAAGTTCCAAGTAGAAGATTTTTGAAGTTTTCACTATAAACATATAGAGAAAACCCATGACCCCCCGAGGCGGGGCCAATTTTGACCCCAAGGGCCATAATTTCAACAATCTTTGTAAAGGTCCACTAGACAATGAATCATGCCAAATATCTAAGCTCTAGTCCACGTAAGTTCAGAGGAGAAGATTTTTGAAGTTTTAACTATAAACATATAGAGCATACCCATGACCCCCCGGGGCGTGGCCAATTTTGACCCCAGGGCCATAATTTGAACACACTTTGTAGAGGTACACTAGACGATAAATCATGACAAATATCTAAGCTCTAGGCCAAGTAAGTTCAGAGGAGAAGATTTTTGAAGTTTTAACTATAAACATATAGAGAATACCCTAACCCCCCGGGGCGGGGCCAATTTTGACCCCAAGGCCATAATTTGAACAATCTTTGTAGAGGTCCACTAGACGATGAATCATGCCAAATATCTAAGCTCTAGTCCAAGTAAGTTCAGAGGAGAAGATTTTTGAAGTTTTAACTATAAACATATAGAGAATACCCTAACCCCCCGGGGCGGGGCCAATTTTGACCCCAAAGCCATAATTTGAACAATCTTTGTAGAGGTCCACTAGACGATGAATCATGCCAAATATCTAAGCTCTAAGCAACGTAAGTTCAGAGGAGATTTTTGATTTATTTACTATAAACTTATAAAGAAAACCCATGACCACCCAGGGGCGGGGCCAATTTTGACCCCAGGGCCATAATTTGAACAATCTTTGTAGAGGTCCACTAGACGATGAATCATGCCAAATATCTAAGCTCTAGTCCAAGTTAGATAAGAGGAGAAGATTTTTGAAGTTTTAACTATAAACATATCAAGTATACCTATGACCCCCCAGGGCGGGGCCAATTTTGACCCCAAGGCCATAATTTGAACAATATTTGTAGAGGTCCACTAGATGATGAATCATGCCAAATATTTAAGCTCTAGTCCAAGTAAGTTCCACGGAGAAGATTTTTGAAGTTTTCACTATAAACATATAGAGCATACCCATGACCCCCCGGGGCGGGGCCAATTTTGACCCCAGGGCCATAATTTGAACAAACTTTGTAGAGGTCCACTAGATGATAAATCATGATAAATATCTAAGCTCTAGGCCAAGTAAGTTCAGAGGAGAAGATTTTTTAAGTTTTCACTATAAACATAAAGAGAAAACCCATGACCCCCCGAGGCGGGGCCAATTTTGACCCAAGGGCCATAATTTGAACAATCTTGGTAGAGGAACATTTGGTGATCCTACCTACCATGTATCAACGGCCTAAGCCTTGTGGTTCGGGAGAAGAAGATTTTAAAAGTTTTTCCTTTCCATTGCCATGGCAGCCAGAGTTCTGCATGGAATTCAATTCTTTGAACAATTTTCAAAGGGGAACACCCAAGGAACATTCCTGTGAAGTTTGGATGAAATTGGCTAAGCGGTTTATGAGGAGATGTCGTTTAAAGTAAAAGTTTACGGATGGACGGACAGACGCCGGACAAATTGTGATCACAAAAGCTCACCTTGTCACTATGTGACAGGTGAGCTAAAAATCAAATACTGCATGAAAGGTAAAACTTTACCTGCTTAGTTATCATAAATCTTGCTTTATGAATTTTTTAAAGCATTCAATAAGATTTTTTTTTTATTTTACTTCTAAATGTAAGCAATTGACTTAAAAACATGAAAAATATTTGAATGTAATTTTCGCTGTCAGATTTTTTGTAGGCCATCTAACCTGAACAGTATGCTTCTTTTGAATGGCATAGTTCAGAATTTTTTAGTATGGACTTGAAATAAAGAAACCAATATAAAAAAAACCAATTCATTTATATGACCTGGTTTCTCTATATATAAACTTTCCTGAAACTGAGCTCATTCCCAGTAGAAATATAATTATGTAAATAACCATACAGCAGAATTATCAGAAAAGGTAAATTGTATGAACCATGTTTTTGGTCACTAGGTATATTATAGAAAGGCAAGCCTATTAACCATTTACGAGAGCATTATACACAATAAAAGATGTTCGTTGGGAAAGAACGTTTTTAATATGATACTGTATTATCACCGATTTCATTCAGATGGGTTTTATTTTAAATTTTCATCTGACTAGTACATGTGTTGTCACATTTAACTTCTAAAGAACTCTCTGAAATGTTTTTTTAAACATCTCTAACCTATTGTTTTTTTATATTTTCAGCATCAAAATGAAAATGTCATGATGACGATGGTGGGCAGGCAAAGAAGAAACCAGCCTGGAAGTGAAAACAAAAAATGCCTGCCCACTGTCAAACCCACCACTTTCTTAAGGGCCGGCCCAAATCATACCATCCTCTCTGACGGACATAGATGTACAAATAGATTAAAGTATGTTATATATAAAAAATCGAATACTGCAGGAAAGGAAAAACTTTACCTGCTTAGTTATCATAAATCTTGCTTTATGAAATTTTAAAAGCATTCAATAAGGCCTAAACAAAAAATAGGCTTGTTTCTGGTTACCCGTCCGACTCAATTTATTTGCCACCGACTCAAAAAAAATTATTGCAAAAAAAAAATCAGTTGCCAAAAAAATCCAGTATCCGGAAAAAAATTGTCCGAAATTTATGCCATTTGCTAAATTTCACAACTAGATATTTTTCCAGCACCAACCGGTGCATTAGTTCTTTTTTCCTGACAACAATGGTTAAGTCTAAAGAACATCCAGTATCTGGCGAAGGCGGGTCGTAGGCGTGACTTATTATTTACGTGACTCGGGTAACTAAGAGTGAGTTCCCTTGATAACTCTTCAAATGGCGGAAAACTCAACTCGTGGGTTTGTAAGAACTGGCGTGAATGGTTACTTTGAGGGCACAGATGCTATCCAAAGAGCCGAAAACTACATCAATGACCTCGAAGCAAATTCATATGACAAATTTACTGTTGCAAAATCCGATAATTTCAAATTGTTCGGTAATATTTTAATTTACCCCTCCCGCTATTAAAAGAATAGAATGATTTGTTGCCCGCGGTTTTTTACTCTGAATTTTTAGATACATTCCTTAGATTAAAATCGTGTTGCTTTCTGTATGGAGAATGTATTGACAAATTTGACCACTTGGACTGTCTGCTCTTTATTAGAGTGTAAGAGATTCAGATGTACCTGTTAATAAAACAATTCTGTATGTGTTTTTATGCACCACACAATTGTAACCACCGGCACAGCCCTCCCAAGGTACAGGGACAGTGGAAAAATGGGCCGTGTTTTTACCTTCCAGGTGGCCCCACAGTGCTGGGTGAATGTGATCTTAAATAATGCACCAGTCAATTGTAACCATGGCCCCCACAGGTCCGGGGAATAGCCGGGACTTTGACTTTCGGTCCAGCCAACCTCATCAATCTCTAGAAAAGCTTTGCTGAAACATGTATAAATTCACTGAAAAGATATTTCCTGGCACAAAGCCATGGGGCATTTCCCGCTTTATTTTGGTTCGAAATTAAACCACCGCATTTACTTGGCACTTTTAAAAACAAAGCACATTTACCCCAGTTTATCCTGGATCTGTTTTGGACATGGTTACAATTGACTGCAACATTTTGCATGCCATGGTGTACTAGATCTGTTACGACATAAATTGTAATAGGTAAATGGCCATATTTGGAAGTAAAAAAATGATTATTCACCCATCCATCCAGAATGAAAATAGGGTTGTAGGAAATGCTTACAGGGGCCAAATTGCTGACAGTCTTTACTTTTGTTATTCAGCTGGATCCATCAAGCATTCATTTTTTTGGATGGAGCATTCTTGTGACTCGAACCCAATTTCCTACGATGGAGTTCCTTTTATAATTGTTGGGAAGCAGAGACGTGAATGTTTTCATGGGCCGGATAGAAATCGGGGTAAAAAGAAAAAGAATGAAGACAGACAAAAGGTAGGTGTTGACGATTTTATGACTATGGCAAAGAGATAACAAAATAATAAAAAGTAACCCTGAATACTCAATTAAATGAAGCTAAAGTTAACCGATAAACCTGTATACATGTCTGTGTTGGATAGAAGGGGTATTGTGTCACAAAACAGATTAAGTAACACTTACCATGGGAAGAAATACAATAATGAATTTAACTGATAACATTGCCTATTATTTGTATGAAATTGGTCAATCCAATATTAAAAATGTCACGCAATATCTCAATATTTATAGTTAAACTACGTGAATATTTGTGTTAAGCTGTTTTTTGTTTTTTTTTTGTAAATATCGGAATAATACAAAGATTTCAATACCAATATCCATCAGGTTTACTTGTGCTTTATTATTTAAACAATTTTGCCCCTCCTTGATTTCCAAAACAAGTTGAAAACCTAGTTTCACGATAGGCCACACTTCCAGTGTAAATTGAAATTTATATGATTTATATCATTGTGAACAACTATCACATTTTTTTCTGTCAGGGCATAGGTAAGACTGACATGCATATGATCAGTGTTTTGGAGGCTGATTAAAAGTTAACAAAGTAACAACTGTTTTCATCTTTAACCCTTCTCTTGCTAATCGCGTATATTGACGTTAAGTTCAGTCAATTAGCCAACTGCTAATCGCGTACATTTACAGTTTTTTGACCCGGTTTAAAAATAGCGTCCACGTGACTACCCAGGATGCTTTATGACACCAAACTGATATTTCATTGGATTGTAGGAGTGTAATCCCATCTAAAAATAGCAATTAGTCATAAATTTTACTACTTTTAGGCCGTAATTTACTATTTATAGACTGAAGAATGAAACCACAATTCATTGCGCAAAATCCAAGATGGCAGCGCCCATCGAGTCGGACGACGAGGCCAAATTAAGAGCTATTTTGACAGATTCTTCTTCCGATAGCGACTTCGAAGGATTCAAATTGAACGATCTATTTAATGCTAGAACGACAATTTCAATTAACCAGGCCGAAACGGACTTAGAACCAGCGATTGATGTACAAAATGGATGGCTTAGGGAGGATTCGCCCCCGCTTAATTCACCCTTCGTTGGGATCACCGGATTAAACATAGAATTACCTGAAAATTCCACCGTATTGGACTTCTTTAATTTACTTTTACTGATGAAATGTGGGATACATTAGTTAATGAGACAAATTCTTATGCAGATAGGCGGTCAATAAATGTGTTGAGCCAATTTTCTAGACAAAGAAAATGGGAACCTGTGAATATTGACGAGATGAAAGTTTTCATCGCGTTGGTTCTTGCCATGGGTTTAACGGAAAAACCCGACATAGTCGATTACTGGTCAAAAGATGAAACACTTTTTACACCATTTTTTGGCAAGAACATGACAAAAGATCGGTTTTTACTTATACTAGGTAATTTGCATTTGGTTGACAACGATGTTGAAAGCACAGATAGGCTGTATAAGATACGTCCATTCCTCAGTATGTGTCAAGAATCATTTCAAGTCTATGATCCTGAACAGAAACTCTCCATGGATGAAGCAACATGTCCTTTCAAGGGAAGAGTGGTTTTCAAAGTTTACAATCCACAAAAGCCAAATAAATTTGGAATAAAGATATATCAGGTGTGTGAAAGTTCAAGCGGATACTGTATTTGTTTTGACGTTTATGATGGTACTCGGGGTGCTGCTTTGTATTCAGAACTTGTAGATACAAATCCAGACTATGGACAGACCACTAAACTTGTTGTAGGATTGTTAGCTCGGCGTGGACTCTTGGACAAAGGACACGTTATATATGTTGATGTTAGCTCGGCGTGGACTCTTGGACAAAGGACACGTTATATATGTTGATAATTACTGTAATAGCCCTACACTTGCCGAGGAACTTGATGCGCACGACACTTACATTTGCGGCACAGTTCGTGTAAACAGACAAGGAATGCCCAAAGCTTTTCCATCTGTGAAGCTACAGCCAAATAAAACTGTTTTCAGAAGAAAATCTAATATTCTGGTTCTGAAATATCACCAGAAAAGAGATGTTCATATGCTTTCTACATGTCACAATGCAACACACACCGTGTTAGACAAACGAAACCGAACAACTGGGGACCCAATCTTCAAGCCTACTCCAATAGTCGATTACTGCAAGAATATGGGCGGAGTGGATTTGTCCGACCAAATGCTACAGTATTATAATTGCCTAAGACGCACAGTGAAATGGTGGAAGAAACTTTTTTTCCATTTGTTAAATTTGTTGACATTGAATGCTTATAAACTTTATATGAAGTTCGGCAATTCAAGGGCTAAACGGTCTCACCAGAATTTTCGGTCATTGCTTGTCGCAGAACTTGTGAAATCAGCACCTAATGCCCCAAAGCCAAAAAGTACTTCAGGCAGGAAGCCTGAACCAATAGACAGACTTGCACCTGAAGGACATTACCCAATGTACATTCCAGCAAAACCTGGAGCAAAACGTGCTCATCCGCAACGAGATTGTGTTGCCTGCAATGTGGGTGTGAAAGAACGCAATGGACATAAGCGTAGGCAAACAATTTACATGTGTGGGAAATGTGAAAGAGCATTGTGCATTCCAGACTGTTTTAGACTGTACCACACTCACAAACATTACAAAAGGTTTCTGAATCCGCAGTCAGTTCAGGACAGCTCAAGTTCGGACAGTGATTAGTCCTGAACTGACTGCAGATTTATAATGTGTCAAAGTTTTAGAAAAAAACTAACACAAAGACATGCAAGATGATTGTTAATCTATTGGCTTTCAAATGCTATCATATGCCATGTAGACATTTGAAAAAAATAAGGTGAATAACAAAGTGTTACCAATATTGTTTTATTTACCTATACAGGTGAAACATATCAAATGCATGAAAAAGGTATCAAATAAAACTTCAAAATTAATTTAATTATATCTTTTAACAAAAAATGACTTATCTGAAACAAAAACAGCATTATTTTATATTGTTTATATAAGTTACAACAAATTTGAAATTTTTTACAGGTAAATCTAATTAACACCTGTAATTCAACATTGTTGAAAATTATTTTTTTGTTTTCAAAGTAAAATTCATTTGCTTCATTTTATGTACATGCATTTACATATAGGTTTTATGCCTTTATCTTGAAAAATAAAAGATCTGTTATCATTTGAAAATCTTGTGTGTAGTTTAATTGTTTTCCAATTAAAAATTCAGCACTGGAGCATATTAGTGCAATAAGTGCATAGCGGGTGAAGGGTTAAAAGGTAAAATTTGAAATGTTTTTCGGCTTATAAAATGCGGGCAATGCTGATATTGGTTATAAAGATTTTTTTCATTATGTTATCTAATTGTATTGTTTTTTTTGGATTACAGAAAATAAGGCTTATATATGAAAAAATTATCTACCTCCCAATGTTTTAAGTCAAATGAAAACTGAAACCAACATTTTTAAGGCCTTAATGAGTTTCAAACTTTATAGGACAAATTCCTCTTGCATTTTAATGTATTGAATACCACAAAACTGTTGCCTTATATTTTGCAGGTCTCCCAGTGACTCCAAGGAAGGTGGCGTTCCTAAAAAACCTGGCGACTAGGCTTGAAATAGAGCAGTCAATTTCGCACACCCCAGAGCAGCCTTTTAAAAGGTTAGCCTTGATGACTTATGTTACTTAAATCTAGGCTGTTTTTCAAAGTTGATTTGCTCCCAAACTATTACAGTATATGTCCTTCCATTGGAAAATATAGCAATAAGCCATTAACAGATTCAAATGCATTTCAATCTTTAAGAACTTTCAATTATTCTTTATTAACTTTCTCTTGAATGAGAGGACAATTCCTCTTGAGGTTGAATTATAAGTAGACCTTGCTTGAGATGATATGCATGTATAAATATATAGCAAGACTCAGTTTGCTATAATACTGGTAGTTATGGAGTTGATTACTTTTTTTTTACCTTGAAATTATTACATAACAGCTTTGGCAAAAACTAAGTACACGTTGTCAAATACTATTGGTACATGTAAGGCATGAAAAGTTAAAGTTTATGAGTTTTTTTTTTCACTCAGGAAAAGAAACAAGCCATGGCTTTTAATATATAATATTAAAACGAATATTTGCATTATAGACATTGCAGGAAAAGCCTGCAAACAATTGAGTGCTCATCACCCACGGCAACTGCAACAGCGACTACGATGTCCACTGCGAGCCCAAGCCAGCTTGACACTGAATGCGCCAACATTGCAAGCCCCAGCCAGCTTAGCTATGAGAGCTCCAGCCAACTACCATCAGAGTGTCCCAGCCTTAATAAATGGGAAAAGACAGTGACGGTTAGTTTTTTGTTGTTTTAATTAGGTCAGTCTACACTTGATGTCCTTTGGATCTATAATCAATAACTGACTTCGGTTAAAGGAAGAATCCAACATAGTTCAAAATAAATCGAATGAATATATATAAACATGTTTTTATTTGTAAACAATTATGAACATGGGAGTGATTTGGTCAACATATCCGTGCAAATAGAGTTAGTTAATACTGATGTAACCTAGTACTCACCCTGATATATTTTGATTGCAGGCTAAAGGAATAAAGAAAGTGCTGCTATCGAAAGGCTACAACGTTTTAATTCCTCAAACTCAACTGTCAAATGCCATTTTGGTTGGGACATGCCCGAGGCGACTAACCATCCAACTTTTGGAGTGTTTTTTTAGAAGGGAGCAGCTTGCTGTCAGCAATGCAACGGGCAAAAGACAAGCCCACAACTCCCTCACACCAACGAAGCCACTAAACCAACTTGTTCTTCAAGCTATATTAGAATTTGTTCTCACTAAATTTAAAAAAGATTCTGGTGAGCCAGCTTTAAGTGTGTCAAACTTTAATAGCATTGTTAATTCAAAGTGTGCCACAGCTAGGCGTGGTTTAAAGCAGTGATTGATTATTATGTTTAGTTGCTTACCATAATCAGTGATTTTTTTGGAATTATTTTCATTGCCTGTGCCTAGCGAATAGGGAAAAAAGTCGGCTTTGGAGCGGAAATATGAAAATCTGCGATCTGATCATTAGTCATCAGTCTTTTAGCACTAGTTTATCAATCTGTGAGAGTGCAGCTTTAACAAATTGAGATTTATTTATTATTAAATGGAAAATGGACATTTTTTCACAAGGGGAAACCGCCTTAAGAAGGCAGTAAAATGCACCAAAAAAAATCACTGATAATGCAACAGAAATAACTGTTTTAAGCATTATACCAGTAATATTGCTCATTGAATATAGTAATTTCTTGAAATTGATATTTTTTACTTTATTTTTCACTCTAGACCTCCCTACAAAACCATAGAACTGGCTTATTTTCCAATGATTGTTCCATTTTGAATTAATTACAAATCATTTAATAAATTGGGTGTTGTAAATAATTGTATGCTAAATAACATAACTTTTTTAGTGTAAGTAATGTGGCAATTATGTTTAAAGCATTCATAATTTAAGTGACACTCTTATTCAAAATCAATGCATACACATGTATAACAAACATCAATTTTTTAGTAATAAACCTTCAGTTACTTATTAATTAATACACTCATCGAAAATATTTATTACTGATAACTAGATTGTAACTGTGTATTTAAGAATATTAAATGATTAGTGAGTGCTAAAGATAAGAAATGAACTGTTTTCTGCACCTTTCTTTCAAAATTTAACTCTGTATCCTTCATAAGAACCATTGTTTTTGACATTTATTCATCCATTTTTTGGTATAATAAAAAGTTTTAATAATGGTAAATCTTACTTGGGAGTAAGAGAGCATCTTTAAGCTTGTGTTTTCCATATAAATTGAATATATTATTTGTTGAATATTTATAAATGTTTATGTTCTGTAAATCTGTTGTTCAAACTGACCTAGAAGTAAATAAGTTAGTTTCATGTAATCTGGATATTGTTTTTAATTAATGGCACATGTTTTCGCCAATCTAGCCACAACCTTAATCATGGTTAGCTTGCGAGCATGTCGATTGGGATGATCGCGCAAGGTTGCAAGCATGCGATTAAGCGTGCAACCCCGCAACCTAGTCATGATTGCGCAAGCTTGCAAGCGCGCGATTAAGCGAGCAACCCCGCAACCTAGGTATGATTGCGCAAACGCGCAATAAGATCGTAAAGAGTCCTATCGCAAGCATGCGCAACCTTGCAACTTTGCGCAACCTTATGAAGGTTGCGGGAATCTTAAAAGAAAATACACTTCTGCAAGCTTGGTAAAGAAATAAGCGTGCGCATGCTTACTTTTAAGATTGCGAATGTACCTTTCGCAATCAAGCTGCATGCTTAAATAAGATTGCGACTCACTTAAATGCAATCTTGCGAAACCTTAATTAAGCTTGCTGTTTTGGTTTGGGAAAACACCGGAACTGAGGGAGTCCTGGGAATCATGCATCAAACCAGTGCAACAAACAGTTGCAGAGAGATTCCAGAGGCTGAAACTGAAAAACATTCCCTTTAGAACAATTGACCCTGTAGAGTCTACAGAGATTGACCTACTACAGCGCCACCTACGGGAGTTATTTCCAGATCTCGATCTGACCAAACTCCAAAAGGCTCACACCAAAAAGGTTGATTCATACCAGACATGGTTAGAGAAACATTGTAGACAGCGACAATATAATTTCCAGATTAGGAAATGCGACAACCTTGAATGTTGCCCCCCAAGCACCCTCTCCAGAGATATGCTAAACTGGCTGCCTGAACCTGTTTTAGATGGTACCAAAAATCATTACCAAGCGTATGATGAGATCAAAGATCACGACACAACAGAGGAGGACAGGTCATCTTACCTCAAGCCTACCCCTGATGCCACAAAAGATTGAACACAAAAGAAGACTAGAAAACGAAAGTGTGGTGGTAACTGTTGTGTCCGCTAGTGGGAGGTAATTCTTGATAGTATTTTCATTGATCTTTGCGCTCAAACTTTTGGGTAATTGTTTAACTTTCCGCTGCTCTCTCTCCCGCCTTTTCATTGCTGACGTACTGAAAATGGTGGCTGAATGATAAATCTTTCGTTCCTTTATATTCGGCTCCATGGGATGCATGGTGTAAGTTTTTGCAGTATATAATAATTATTCATGTTCTTTGATAGTTTGGCCACTTTATTTTGAAAGCAAAGGCTCTTCTAGCCCATATTTTGTTATTTTAATTTTTGTGTTAATTCGTACTTAAACATGTTCGTACCTTGGTCAATTTCGTCCGTAGGCCTTTAATTTTTGGTCCTTTCTTGTATTTTGGGTTTTTGGGGGTTTTTTTTATGTAAAACTATTTTAATTCAATATGTGTAAAAGCCAGAAATATTGTTGAGAATGTGTTTTTTAGTAGATTTCATTTTTTGTATTATCAGTATTTACCACAAATAAATCGACAGACCATTGGGCAGTTGACTTTGTTCTTTGTTGTTTACTGAGTTGTCATTGGTTCTACTCGCTGGCCCCAACGATCATCACATCATAGTGCGGTCCGGTATAGTAAATAACCATGCTCAGGTTACATGCAAGCCGAGTAACTGTGTATCATCACACTAGTAACTGTGTATCATCACAAGTAACTGTGTATCATCACGTTTATATGGAAATGTTATTCCCCCATGGAAACAAGAAGTGTCAGAAGACAAACACCTAAAGCCATGGAATTGTATGAACAACGTAGTAAAGAACTGTTTGGCAAATATAACAGATCTGTAAGAGTTTTAGAAAAATATATCTCAGGAAATAGTGGCCTGTCCATTAACAGTACAATTTCTGTACTAAATAAGTGTAAAGAACAATGTAAAGGGTTACATCAAGGTGTACAAACTGCATACGCCGTCTACATGAAATATTTAGAAGGAGTGAAGATAGAAGAGAGTGAAAGAGAAATTACAAGATTGGACAATTCATTTGTTGATGTCGAACAGAGGGTCCATGAGTATTTGGGAACAATAAAGAAAATCAAATCAGAAAAGATTGACACTATGTCACAGTGTCCCAGTGATTCTTCAACATATAGTTTAGTGGCTCAGAAAACTGCCCAAGCAAAGGCAGCTAAGGTGCATGTTGAATTTGCTGAAAAAGAGATAGAATTAAAGAAAAAACAAGCAAACATTGATGCCGATTTGGAACTTTTAAAACTGAAACGAGAAGCAGCGGCACTCGCCACGGAGGCAAGTGAACTAACCAATCTGATGTTTGGTTCTCAGCAGGGTTCAGTTACGGATTTTCAAATCAATGAAGAAGATCCTACTTCTAAAGTTCGTAACTATCTCAACAGTCAAATGGGTGATAACATTCTCTATACGTCCAAGAAAGAAACACCGAACACTGAATCTAACGCCACAGCACAGTTTCTCTTAAGGAAGGATCTGATCTCGTCGAGGTTGACCACTTTCAACGACTCCTGTGAGAACTACCAAGCCTGGAAAGCAAGTTTTCAGTCAGTCAGCAATGAGATGGCTGTTAATAGCAGGGAGGAGGTTGACTTGTTAATAAAATACTTAGGTTCTGTTTCCAAGAAACATGCAATAAGCCTTAGAACAGCGTACCTACACGATTCAGATGAGCCATTAAGTCAAATCTGGCTACGATTAGACGAAAGATTCGGAGCTCCTGAAAGTTTGCTTAATTCCCTGACAAATAGACTGCACTCTTTTCCAAGTTTAACAAATAAAGAAAGAGCCAAGTTGTATGACTTATCAGACCTCTTACAAGAGATCGAAGGACTTATGTCAAACCCAAAGACTTTACTACAAGACCCTGTCTTACTTTGATTCTTCAATTGGAGTCAACCCTGTGGTGAACAAACTTCCTCACAGCCTACAGCAAAAATGGATCACTCACGCATCAACATATAAAGAAAACCATTCTGTACCATTCCGGCCATTTCACTTTTTCGTGAGCTTTGTGAAAAAGTTCAGTGTTATATACAATGACCCGAGTTTCATCTACGAAACCCAGAAGGCGAAGGAACCAAGTCAACATAGGACTCGTGATACCATGTATCGGAGAGCAACAACCAATGGTCGTGTAGCAGCCGCTAAAACAGCAATTCAGGATGATAGTGAATCTAGTGTGTCGCGTGATAAGTGTTTAATGCATAATGGTGCTCCGCATTCTCTTGCAGATTGCAAAAAATTCAAGTGTATGTCTGAAGAAGAAAAGCAAAAGTTTCTGTTTGAAAATAAATTGTGTTATCAGTGTTATTCTGGAGATCATCAGGCCCGTAATTGTAAAGATTCACAGAAGCAGCATGGTGGGGAGAGACAGTATTCATCTGCCGGGAGAAATGACAGACAATCCACAGATCAAAAGCAGAAAGTTGCTAGTAAATGTACTGAAATTTGTGGTGATGATATTGTTGGAAAATCTTGTGCTAAGATAATGCTTGTACATGTTTACACTAAAGATAATCCAGATAATTATGTTCAATGTTATGCTACTGTTGATGAGCAAAGTAATAGGTGTCTAGCAAAACCAGAATTGTTTCAGTTACTTAATATAACTGGAAATTACTGTCAAATCTGGTCGAGATTTAGACAATTTGGTTGTTGAATCTATTGACAGAAGTGTACAGTTTGATCTTCCCACTGTTATAGAATGTCAGGACATACCTAGTAATAGGAATGAAATTCCTATCCCGAGTTTGGCAGCCAATCACCCACATTTGTCAGATATAGCTCATTTAATCCCAGAAATAGATAGCAATGCAAACATGCTGTTATTGCTTGGCTGAGACATTACAGACATACATCACGTCTTAGATCAACGCTTAGGACCGAAAGGCTCCCCTTTTGCACAGCGTCTGCCCCTTGGTTGGGTTGTAATAGGCGAAGTCTGCTTAGGAAATGCTCACATAGTCCCAGATGTCAATGTTAAGAAAACATATGTTGTGGGTGACGGGCGAGCCTCGCTTCTTCCACCATGTAATAGCAAAATACATGTGTCCGAATCTGAAGGACGAGTTTGTGTCTGAGTGCAGCTCCACGTATGTAATAGACAATGGTAGATATACTCTGTTTAGACCATGTACATTGAATGTTGATCGTAATCACGTGCCAGCATATGATTACGATTTCGTGTTCACTCTTGATGTCCGTCATGATGACAAAGCGTCTATGTCAGTAGATGACCGTAATTTCCTGTCCATTATGGACAAAGAGTTTGTCCTTGATTCAAATGATAGGTGGTCAGCCCCCCTTCCCTTCAAAACACCTAGGCCTAGACTCCCTAACAACAGATCCCAAGCTCTTCTTAGGGTTAAAAGTCTTCAGACTAACTTGAGTAAACACCCCCTTAAAAGACGACATTTCGTTGATTTCATGGGCAATTTGCTTGCAAATGGTCATGCTGAAAAAGCACCTGAGTTAGACAATGCTACAGAATGCTGGTATTTACCCATCTTCGGGGTCTATCACCCGAAAAAGCCTGATAAGATAAGGGTGTCTTTAACTCGGCAGTACAATATGAGGGGGTTTCATTGAATTCAGTACTTCTGCAAGGCCCTGATTTGACCAATAGTCTTCTCGGTGTTCTCCTTAGATTTAGGTGTGAGTTAGTTGCAGTCTCGGTAGACGTAGAACAAATGTTTTACTGTTTCGGTGTTCATGAGAATGATAGAAATTACTTGAGATTCTTTTGGCATGAGGGTAATGACACTTCAAAGCCTCTTATAGAGTATCGTATGAGAAAGCATGTATTCGGCAACAGTCCGTCCCCGGCTATAGCTACCTATGGGTTAAGAAAGGCCGTAGAGAAATCTGATAGCGCTGTAGTTCAGTTTGTAGAAAGAGATTTCTATGTAGATGATGGGTTGAGGTCATGTAGTACTGTCTCAGAGGCAACTGATTTGCTTCAACGCACTCAGTCAAGCTAAACTAAATCTGGCATTCGTCTTCATAAGATTGCGTCTAATGCACCTGACGTCATGAAAAACTTCTCAAAGGAAGACTTGGCTTCGGATTTGAACCAGGTTGATTTTGACCTAGATAGTCTCCCTACTCAGCGCAGTTTAGGGTTAGTATGGGATTTGAACCATGATTGCTTTTTATTCCCAAGTCAGGTACAAGATAAACCGTTGTCAAAAAGGGGTATTTTGTCAACTATTAATAGCATTTTTGACCCTATTGGTTTCTTGGCTCCTTTTATTCTAGAAGGTAGATTGATACTGAGGGACGTAGTATCCAGTGATGTAGGTTGGGATGAACCATTAACCCCTGAAGTTGAAACCAAATGGTATCGTTGGCTCAACAGTATGAATGATCTGGAGTGTGTTAGAGTACCTAGGTCACTTTTCACAGGCATAATTCAATATTGAGCCAACAAAAGAATCAAATAGTTGACAAAATATTTTAGGTTTAAGGTCGTATTCTTTGCATTTACATAATAAAGTATTCATGGCCTTAGAGCTTTTCCAACCAAATGCTCTTGATTCAATGTAAACTTCCAGTGTAGTTTATCACAGTACCTAAATAATTTAAGTTATCAACAACATCGATAGTATGGCCATTATATGTCCAATGCTCATTACGACGTATTCCACCCCGTTTACGGAAAACCATTATGTTTGTCTTTGATGTATTTACATTTAACCCCCATGCTTTGCAATACGAGTAAAGAGTGTTTAAATGGTTTTGGACTTCCTCGGGCGATTTCCCTAAAATGGCCATATCGTCAGCAAATAGCAACATAATTAATACAATGTCATCAACACTTAAACCGGAAGTGATGCTGTCTTGCATATATAGTTCTAAGTCCTCTACAAACTGGGAAAAAAGAATCGGGGACATAACCTCCCCCTGGCGCAGGCCAATGGCATAACTAAAGTATTCAGAGTAAGATGTACATGATTTCACACAAGAGTTAACATTTTCATACATATCTTTCACTATTCTAAGTAATTTACCTTTTATACCAGATTTATACAACTTAAGCCACAGAGCATTGCCATAAATACTATCAAAACACTTCAACATGTCGACATAAATAACATATAATCTTTTATTATCATTGATATATTTTTGCACAATAGACATTAAAATATAAATTGCGTCAACTGTTGAGCAACCTTTTCGAAATCCGAATTGTGCATCCGAAATAGTGGCATTAGCCTCACAAAATGACTCGATGCGCTTATTTAGAATTGTTGTAAATACTTTTGAAAAACAACTAACAAGTGAAATTCCTCTATAATTATTGACATCATTAACAGAACCTTTTTTATGGAGTGGAATGATGACACCTTCTGTCCACTTTTCTGGAAAAAAAAAACAGACGCTAAAATGCTATTAAATACATCACAAAAGTGGCTTGTTAATATGTCAGCGCATTCAATAAAGTACTCATTTAATATACAGTCGCTACCAGCCGATTTATTTTGTTTTAAATGCTTTATTGCGTTACGTACTTCAATAATAGAAATAGGTTGGTCTAACTCTGGAAATGTAGAGTTATCTTCATCAAAATCATTACTTGAACAAAACTGTTCAGCCTCTTCGTTATTGCAATCAAACGTATTGTTGCTAAGATTTTTAAAAAATGTTTTAAAATCTTCCAAAGGGATATTACAATTATTAACTTGAATGTTGCCCCCCAAGCACCCTCTCCAGAGATATGCTAAACTGGCTGCCTGAACCTGTTTTAGATGGTACCAAAAATCATTACCAAGCATATGATGAGATCAAAGATCACGACACAACAGAGGAGGACAGGTCATCTTACCTCAAGCCTACCCCTGATGCCACAAAAGATTGAACACAAAAGAAGACTAGAAAACGAAAGTGTGGTGGTAACTGTTGTGTCCGCTAGTGGGAGGTAATTCTTGATAGTATTTTCATTGATCTTTGCGCTCAAACTTTTGGGTAATTGTTTAACTTTCCGCTGCTCTGTCTCCCGCCTTTTCATTGCTGACGTACTGAAAATGGTGGCTGAATGATAAATCTTTCGTTCCTTTATATTCGGCTCCATGGGATGCATGGTGTAAGTTTTTGCAGTATATAATAATTATTCATGTTCTTTGATAGTTTGGCCACTTTATTTTGAAAGCAAAGGCTCTTCTAGCCCATATTTTGTTATTTTAATTTTTGTGTTAATTCGTACTTAAACATGTTCGTACCTTGGTCAATTTCGTCCGTAGGCTTTTAATTTTTGGTCCTTTCTTGTATTTTGGGTTTTTGGGGGTTTTTTTTATGTAAAACTATTTTAATTCAATATGTGTAAAAGCCAGAAATATTGTTGAGAATGTGTTTTTTAGTAGATTTCATTTTTTGTATTTTCAGTATTTACCACAAATAAATCGACAGACCATTGGGATAAAGGGATATTACAATTATTAACTTTATTTTTTGATTTAAAAAATTTCCAAAATTCTCTAGGTTTATTTTTTCTTAAATTCTCAATATCCTTCATTTTTTGACGATAAGCAAAGTTGTTTTTTTTATGAAGTAAATCTTTATAAGACTTCTTTTGTGCACAGAGACTAGCTCTATTAATATCGGTTTTAATCAAATTAAAAATATGTAAAGCTTCTTGGTATAATCGCCGTGCATTAACACATTCATTATCAAACCAATCTGCATTTTTCGTACAACTATCAATATCAAACAATGGTTTGTTACTGTAAGTACAACGTTTAGAAAATAACGTGTCCGTGACACTGCGGATTGTAGCCGTAAATCTATCTATAAAACATCATTAATTGACAATCTATTTGAACAGTTTATACAATCAACAATATCATCGAACACAGGTAATTTTGTAATAATCCCAGTGCGAAATTGTTCACGTAGAGTATTATCCCATTTAAATTTAACATCAGTGTATGTATCGTAACTATTCGAAAAATTATTACAATATAATGAAAACTGTATAGGAGCGTGGTCGCTCCAGTCATTGAAATCGCCAATAGTAAAGTTGGATATCAATGAAAAGTTACATTCATGGGTCAATAAGTAATCAATTACGGAAGATCCGTTATGAGAATAAAAAGTATGTTTACAACTCTCACCAATTCTACCGTTTAAAATGCGAATACAAGTTGATTTACAAAGATCTAGCAATTTAAGCCCATGACTATTATGTACATTTTCAACAGAGGCCCTAACAGAGGCATAATCAGGGACATAGTCTAGGTCGTCAAAAACAGTATTAACATTATCATGTGTAATAAAATCACATTTGTTGCCTACACGGCTATTAAAATCACCAGATAAAATATTTTACCAAATTCAGAAAAATATGTGATGTCATTTTCTAGAATTTCAAATAGATCTACGTTAAATGTATTGTAAACTGGCGAACCTTCGCCCCATATATAAGATGCACAAATATATACATCCTCTTCAGTATTAAAGAAATTACGATCTAGTTTTAGCCAGATAATGCTATCATAATGTTTTTTTACAATTTGAATGCCGTTTGCTAGATGGTCTTTAAAGTAAATAACGATACCACCGCTATTTCTACGGGCGTTTTTGTGTTGAAATTTGCTGTAGAAATTAAACGAACTATAAGCGCTTAAATTAACGTTACTAGATGAATTTGTCCAAGTTTCATATAAAAAACAAATATCAAATGAACTAATCAAATCAGTAAAATCAGTATTGCTCTTTTTACAATCAGTTAAACCATTGATGTTCCACGACAGGATGGACACCTCACCGCCGTCGTGCCCCTATGCCCTCACAGCAGTTCCGTCGATGTAGAGGGTGTCGTAGGCTAGGTAAGCCCTCTTACCCAGCCGCCTCGCCTCTTTCATCTGGGGAACCAGCTTCCTTCTCTTCTGAATGACATCCGGGGGGAATTGTTCAAAAACCCGAAACTGGGTCCCATCAAGCTGTTTACGAACCATTTCCCGGTCTTTGAAAAAAGAAAACTTTGCAATAATATTCCTGGTCTTGCCAGCAACTGGGGAACCTGGTGACCGGTGAACCCTCTCAAAACGAATACTGTCCGCTACCTCACGGGCGATCTTGAAGGCGGCCTGGAGATGCCGACGCAGCTTCTGCTCTGTCGCTTCCGTTCTGTCGCTTCCGCTTGCTCGTTCCCGTCGGTGTTATCCTCGGGCACCCCGGTGAAAACCAAGTTGTTTCTCGTAGATTGAGACTGCAGAAAGGTAAAACTTTACCTGCTTAGTTATCATAAATCTTGCTTTAAGACATTTTTAAAGCATTCAATAAGACTTATTTTTTTTATTATTTTACTTCTAAATGTAAGCAATGACTTAAAAACATGAAAAATATTTGCATTTAATTTTGGCTGTCAGATTTTTTGTAGGCCATCTAACCTGAACAGTATGCTTCTTTTGAATGGCATAGTTCAGTATTTTTTGAGTATGGACTTGAAATAAAGAAACCATGAAAAAAAATCAATCATTTATATGACTTGGGTTTTTCTATATATATATAAACTTTCCTGAAACGACAAGATTTTTTGTAGGCCATATAACCTGAAAAGTATGCTTCTTTTGAATGGCATAGTTCGGATTTTTTTAGTATGGACTTGAAATAAAGAAACCAATTAAAAAAAACAAAACAATTCATTTATATGACCTGGTTTTTCTATATATAAACTTTCCTGAAATTGAGCTCATTCCCAGTAGAAATATAATTATATAAATAACCATACAGCAGAATTATCAGAAAAGGTAAATTGTATGAACCAGGTTTTTGGTCACTAGGTATATTATAGAAAGGCAAGCTTATTAACAATTTACAAGAGCATTATACACAATAAAAGATGTTCGTTGGGAATGAACGTTTCAATATGATACTGTATTATCACTGATTTCATTCAGTGAAATAATCATTAGAGAATGTTTTTACCTATCAAAATGATAATAATTATTCATGTTTGCCGGGCTTCAGATACCAGGAATCTGCAAACAATACAGTGAGCCAGATGGGCAGAAGATGAAAACAAGTTGTTTAGAGAGACTTTGCACAAAGACATTGGGAACAAAACAATTCCGCCAAGCAGTCTTGTGATCAATTTGTCAAAGAAACTACTAAAACGTACCTTATTCTTTGAACAAAATTGCACATATAACCATTTAAATTGATATTATTTATTTTCAGAACATTATTAATTCCAATTTAATATTTTTTTTTTATCTAAATCCCCTAACAAAAGTTCCAAAAAGTGGAAGGATATATTTTGAGGAACATTCCAGCCTTTAACTTTCCATCCGGTGTGATGCTGTGCCTTTCCAGTTTGTTGGTCGCCAGATAAGCGAGTGTTGGAAATCAGACAAATTCAAGTCTAGGAGAAATAAACCAAAGGTAAGTTTATTTTTGCCTTTATATTAAATATCACAATTATGATATACATTTACTGAACACTTTGAATTTGTCCATGTTCAAATTGTATATTGTTTAAACTTAAATGTTCAATTCAAGTTTTTTTTTTTAATTTAAAACCATTATAAAACAAGAGATGTTGGTCAAACATTATGTCCCCCTGAGCGCCATGTTGTCAGGATTATAAAGACATTTGAATGAAATATGCAGGAGTCATCAGCTGGTCACCGAAAATCTAAATGTAAAGTTTGAGGGCCATGGGTGCAGGCATTAACAAGATCACACTGACAAGCTTTTTCCATTCAAAATCAGTGTGACCTTGACCTTAGACCCCTAAAATCATAAGGGGTCATCTACAGGTCAGACAAAACTCCCAAGACAGGTTTGAGGGCCATGGGTGCAGGCATTGTCAAATTATCACTCAAAACATTTTCACATTCAAAGTCACTAAAAACTTGACCTTTGACCCGATGACTCAAAATCAATAAGGGTCATCTTCTGGTCAAGCCCATTTTTTATGTCAAGTTTGATGATCATAGGTTCAGGCATTGTTGAGATATCACTGGGTGAAGATTTGTTAACTTTTTAGCATTAAAGGTTATTGTGACCTTGACCCCAAAAGTCAAGAGGGGTCATCTACTGGTCAGGCCCAACCTTCATGTCAAGTTTAATGACCATAGGTCCAAGAATTGTCGAGTTTGCTTCCAAGATCACTGTGACCTTGACCTTTAAAAAAATCAATAGGGGTCATCTACTGGTCAGGCCCAACCTCCAAGTGAAATTTGAGGGCCATGGGTGCAGGCATTTTTGAGTTATCACTCGGACATCCTTTTATCATTCAAGGACACTATGACCTTGACCTTTGGCCCAATGACCCTTAAAATCAATAGGGGCCCTACTGATTGCCGCCATGTTCCAATTCTGCACTATTTAATTGTAAACATAGGATTTCAGTTATTAATGAAAAGGTTTTGATTGTATCCCATGAAAATCTGTCTCAATATTTAACAAATGGCAATAAAATATACATTTCCCCAAGATGAGACAAATGTTTTTTAACTTCATAAACAAGCTCTGGTTGGTTTTGCCCTGTGCACAAATCTTGATTGTCAGCATTTAAGTTATCAATGTTGGTTTACAGAGTCAGTTTAAAGGTTTCAGGAAGAGGAATTTAATTAAATAAACAGTACATTTGAACGTCACCTAGCTACAAGGTTAACACCAGGAATGCAAGACTGCGACAATGCAATTGAAATGAGAAAGACGAATGGAAAAATCCACCACACGTATAAAGAACTATACAGAAAAAAGTGGGAATTTGTTGCAAAAAACCCCCCAAAACATGTGATTTTGCCAGGACTCATTTTTAAGCAATTATGTTTAAAAATTGTTCCTGTTATGCACCAGTTATTTGTAACCATGGCCCCCCAGGTCCGGGGAATAGCGGCGACTTTTGGTCGAGCCAAGCCCGGGCCAAATCTCCGCCCTGTGGAACGATATATGCTGGTAAAACCCACGCCAAATGCCCCCGCACCCAAGGGACCCTAGATCATGCCCATTTCTCGCTATATTTGGCGTGAAAACAAAACCAACAAAACCACCGCAGTCACCCTGCACTGTGGGGCCACCTGGAAGGTACAAAAAAAACCAAGGCCCATTTCCCAAGCTATCCCCGGTATAGCCCAGTTATATGACAAAAGATCAGATTGCAGATTTTTATATTTAAAATATAAATATCTTATGCATTTTTCCAGTAACCGTTAGTAACGGTTTAGGCCATAAAACAATTTACTTTTCGAACGGAAATATGAAAATCCACTATCTGATTTTTTGTCAGCAGTCTTATATCTCTGGTTTGCAGATATTTACTCAAAAATTTGCTTTCCAAGACAAAAAATAAAAAAGTTGTAAAAATGGTAAATCTGTGAGCGTGCAGCTTTAAGATTTTGTCATTATGCCTCATTTTCATTAAAGAATTAACTGTTAAGAATCTTGTTAATATCCCATTTTATACTTTATTTTTCACAGCGTCAAGATTTTGTCGTTATACCTCATTTTCATTTAAGACTTAACTGTTTAAAATCAACACAATCAATACATGATTGAATCCAACATTTACTTGAATCATAACAAGGTACAAATTTGTTTCATGTTAATTTTTTTAACCCAATAACCTGAACACAAACCTTACATGTCTGCAGTGCTTAGGAAGAAGTTTATTTATTCGGAAAATAGGTCATACAATATGTCGACTTTTACAGTTGTTGTACAATATATACAGCTAAGTTTCTGAATGTCTTTCTATTTCAGGTTCCTTGCCATCCTGAGTAACTCTCATGTGACAAATGACCTGGACATCCGAGACCCATTGAGCAGGCTGCGCCCACTCATCACACATGCCATGGCCAAGGTTCTCGGAGGTGCACACGCCGGAACAAAACCTCAGCTTCGATGAAGGGACTTGTCCATGGAAGGGGCGTTTGAAAATCCGAGTCTACAACCTAGCAAAACCAGTGAAGTTTGGGATCAAACTGTTTCAACGGTGTGAAGCTAGTAGTGCCTATTGTTTGGGGTTTGAAGTGTATGCTGGGAAGAGCAATGAATTAACACTAACTATTGTAAGGCACTGGACGTTGATCCTGAACATTTGACACTTACAACACAGTGTGTAACTGGAGTCATGGCAAGGGCTTGAGTGTTATCTAAGGCCATCATGTGTATATGGATAACTACTACGCAAGTCCTGAACTTTATTCAGAACTGAACATTCTGAATACATATGCATGTGGAACTTTGCGAGTAAATCGGATTGGCACTCCAAAGGCAGTCCAGTTTAAAAGGAAGATGGATGAGGGGAAATGCGTGTATCGCACTAATGACAATATGTTAGCATTAAAATTTAAAGTAAAGCGTGACGTCAGCATGTTGACAATTATTCGTGGTGCCATCATGAGTGTGCTATGGAAGAGGAAGCATGGCACTGACATCCATGTCCAAAAGCCAACCTGTATTGTGGATTATTGTCGGTACATGGGACGTGTGGACCTTCTTGACCAGTTTGGGCAATATAGCACCATTGCTAGGAAGACAAAAAAGTGGTGGAGGAAGCTTTTCTTCCATATAATGAACATTTGTATTGTCAATGCGTACAGGTTGTACGAGAAGTACACCACAAACAGATCGAAGTAAGACCATGAGGGTTTCCGCAAGTCTGTGGTTGAAGCCCTGATCATCGGAAGGCGGTGGACCTCATGGCCAAACTTAACGTCGGGGAAGGCCTATCCTTGGAGAAAAGCCTGCTAGACTAACAGAAAAGCACTTCCCTGCATTCATCCCTGCAAAACAAGGGGCTAAGTGGGCCAAGCCATGCCGGGACTGTGTCGCCTGCAACGTCAAACCAGAAAATCGGGAAGGGAGCAAGAGGAAACAGACTGCCTACTGGTGTCCTGACTGCCAAGTTGCATCGTGCATGCCTGAGTGTTTCAGGATTTACCACAGCCACTATGACTATGAGGCAGTGTTGAACAATGTATGTAATGACAGTGCTTGAAACAAATGTTTGGACAAAAGGACAATATTCAAAAAAATTGAAATGACTCACCTTATTTACCTGTGCATCATTATTTTCAGTAATGATATTTTTTTTAAGTCATAAATAATCTTGTCATAAGTATGTTTGTTGATATTCCAGCTTATGTGTTACAAAAATCAGATGAACACTGTATTCAAATGTGATTGTGTAGAGAAATAAAATTTTTACTCACCCTGATTTTATGCTTGTTTACCTCTCTAAATTTTTCACCAAATGCACTATTTTCTGTTGATTATTTATATCTGAGATGTTATAGTTTATTATCATTAAATGAAAATACAATTTGGACAGTAACAAGTAGTAAAGTAAATAAAATAGTCATAATAAGTGATGTTCCCATGATCGATTATAATCGAAAATCGATTGGTTGGGCCTGAAATCGATAGTATTTGGTTATAATCGAGAAAAAAAAAAAATGTGTTCAGATGTTATCTTTAACAAAATGGCTGATGAAAGCCACAATGAGCAAGAAAATGAACTATTTTTTATACAACAACACTTAATAACTTCAATCATAGACATAAGGTATATGCATATAATGATTAAGAGTTTAATACTGTACATGAATGAAACTACAACTCAGGTACTATCTAGTATTTTAAAAACCGATTGTACTATCGATAATCGGTTACTTAAGTGGAACCGATCATCGATAGTAAAATTGCAACCGATTCCCAACACTAGTCATAATACTTTACTACTCCCTTTTTAAATCTTGATCATTATTATTATTAAACATGACCGCATTTGCATGATGTTAAAGATTGAAATCATCTTTCAGATGGTATAGTTACTAATATACTATTCTCTTTCAGAAGAGAAGCAGAAACGTCTCCAGTCACTATGCAGCCACCAATGGCCAGATGTGCTTATGATTATAAAGCCAGTATCGGTGATCTACAGCCTTGGGACAGGCCCCACACTTATGAGGGCGAGGAAAAGGAATCAGACAGTGGTTGATTTTCTAAATGTGTGTAAATGTGTGTGTTTATGCAGGGTTCGAATTTAACTCTGAGGAGCACTCGCAAAATTTTGCGAGTGCTTTTTGAAGCAACTCGCCAAATGAAAAATCAACTTGCAATTTTATTATTTGCTTAATTCCCTTATAATATTGTTTAATTACAGTAGAAATTTACACCTAATACATATCATGAATATTAAAAAGTATCAATCTTGAGTGAGTCGACTCCTAGAACTTTACGATATGGCTTATTCTTTTTGGAGGGTACGGAAAGACTCATCAGATGCTGGCCGCGTTGTGATAACAAAGCTGTCCAATAATTTGACATTGTTCACTTTGTATATTTACCCTCGCCATCGGGAAATACCCCTTCGGCAAGCATGCTTCAGGTTATATAAGTCTATAAGTATTAAAAACAATAACATTATTAATTTAAAAGAAATAAAAGCAACAGTAAATGTAGCGTGGATGCTTTGAACCATGAAATATATCAATCGACAAAATCTATTCACTTTGACAGTTGGGCGGAAATATATTCAAAGGTTAATGGGGTATACATATAGTGCGCTAAATTTAGCCAATGATTAAGCTAGGTGATTACGTCATTTGTATTCAGTATGTATAATGCACGCCTCGGAGCATCCCGGAAAGGTTCGAGATAAAACTCGGCCTTTTCCGTATTTGTTCTATTTTTGAAAACTTAAGAGCGTGACTCCCTACTGTCTTCTTTATACCGGTATTGTAAACATGCCACTTATAGGCTGTTTACACTCGACTATGTAGCGGAGTTATGTTCATCTTTATTCTACTTTCCTTTTAACATTTTGTGGTCTGGAAAAAGCCACTCGCAGAATTTTGCGAGCTTGAATAAAAGTCACTCGCAATTTGCAAATGTCGCTCACATTTTGCGAGTATGCGAGTCTAAATTCGAACGCTGTTATGTAGCACACAAAATGTACAACATATTCCAAGTTGAAAAACATTCTTGTCCTTTAACCATAAAGTCTAAAGCTCTTATGTTTTTTATGCATTGTTTCTTTATCGACCTATACCAAGTTTTTTTTTAAAACTTGGTGCCATATTTCATATTCACCCAACATGACCAACACATACTTTAACATAGATTTGTCTAGAGCCCAGAGCTTAGATAATTTGCATTAAGTGTCATCTTGTTGACCCTTACTAAGTTGTTTCAGTTATGTCTGTTGGGTCAATATCCTTTCACCATTAAGTAATGGAGGTGTGTTACAAATACAGTCACCCAATTAAGTAATGGAGGCTCAGTAACTTGTTTTTGCATCACAAAATAAGCATTTTTTCTAGCCATGTTGGATTTTTTCAAGTTAATTGGAAAACCCCCCACTATTTCTCATTGTAAATGCTGTTTACCAGAGGTAGATATATAAGGAGCTACAGCCCATTTATATTAAATATGACTGCATTTGCATTAAGTTAAAGATTGATTACATCTTCCAGATGGTAAAGTCGAGCTTTTCTCTTTCAGAAGCAGAAACGACTCCAGTCACTATGCAGCCACCAATGGCCAGAATTGCTTATGATTCTAAAGCCAGTATTGATGACCTGCAGCCTCTGGACAGGCCTCCAACTTATGAGAACAAGGAAATGGAATCAGGTCTCTGGACAGGCCCCCAACTTATAAGGACGAGGAAATGGAATCAGGCCTCTGGACAGGCACCCAACTTATGAGAACGAGGAAATGGAATCAGGTCTCTGGACAGGCCCCCAACTTATAAGGACGAGGAAATGGAATCAGGTCTCTGGACAGGCCCCCAACTTATAAGGACGAGGAAATGGAATCAGGTCTCTGGACAGGCCTCCAACTTATGAGAACGAGGAAATGGAATCAGGTCTCTGGACAGGCCCCCAACTTATAAGGACGAGGAAATGGAATCAGGTCTCTGGACAGGCCTCCAACTTATGAGAACGAGGAAATGGAATCAGGTCTCTGGACAGGCCCCCAACTTATAAGGACGAGGAAATGGAATCAGGTCTCTGGACAGTCCCCCAACTTATGAGGACGAGGAAATGGAATCAGGTCTCTGGACAGGCCCCCAACTTATAAGGACAAGGAAATGGAATCAGGCCTCTGGACAGGCCCCCAACTTATGAGGACGAGGAAAGGGAATCAGTGCGTGTTAACTAGCACACGAAATGTGCTACATATTCCAAGTTAGAAAAAATTCTTAACCAGAGTTCTCTGTGGATACAGCGAAGGTGAAAATAATTACCCGAATCCCTCGCTAGCTTTCAAAATTAGACAGCAGTCGAAAAAAGAGACAAAAACTGCATTTGGCCGATGACATTAAGAAGCTGGGGACATACTTTGAGAAAACTGCTTACAAATGCATCTCAACTTTAGACTTGGAAAAATCAGGCTGGGAAATGTTGAACTAAGTAACCTTATCCTGTCTGATGATGTTCAACAGAAAAAAGTGGGAAAATAGGAAGGATGAAAGTTTCTGATTATAATCCTAGGAAGGCTACAAGTACACCCTTGAAAGAAATTTAGAGTGCACTCAGTCCATTAGAAAGAATGCTTTGTGCCCGATTTAGCCGGATGGTGATTATGGGGAAAGAGGGCAGAAAATGTACTACATATTCCTAGTTGGGAAAAACAAAGTTTAGAGCTCCGATATTTGGCATGTATTATAAATTCATGGTCCTCTCTTCAGTTGTTTCAATTATGGCCCTCGGGTCAAATTCTTTTCGCCATTAAGTAATGGAGGCTTGTATTAAAAGATACGGCCAACAGTTACTCCGTTTTGAGTCAGGACCAACCTGTTCACTGGCCAATGGCCCATTTCATGTTACTTTTATCAGATACCCTCAACAGTGCCACACTCTCAAAGAACCTCAACCTGAATACCATAACATGGACCAGCCCAAATTTCAAAACTATGGAAAGGATCAAGCCCCAGTGTTGCAGTCGACACCAGATAGCTGCAAATGAACCTGCTCAGAGAGTTGAAGCTGCAGTTTGAGCAGAGGGGAACAAAATTACAGGCTGATGTTAAGACAGCTTGTGAAATTAGTGAAGGTATGTGAATTCAGAATGTATTGTAATATTTTATCTTTATGAACCTGTGATGTCAACTATTGTATTAATGGTATACAATCAGAACATTAAATTTTCATTATAAGCCTATGTTTTGCCTTCTGAATATTTTAATATTATGTTGAAATATGCTGTTTACATGCATGTACATGTATGTATCCCATATAAAAATAGCAGCTTCAGAGTTTTTAATGTTTATGTCGTGTTTTGTGCGACTCTACATCAAGGTAAGGGTAATGGGTTAAAAACGTTCAGTCAAGACTTTTAACCGTTAAGATTCCTCTTGTTTCCCCTCTTGTTTGACTTTTACTCTTCATACTGTTAAGATTTTGTCGTTATGCCTCGTTTTCATTGAAGACTTTTAACTGTTAAGATTCTTGTTAGTTTCACATTCTAAACTTTACTCTTCACAGCGTTAAGATTTTGTCCTTATGCCTCGTCATCATTTCAGACTTTTAACTGTTAAGATTCTTGTTAACTTCACATTTAAAACTTTATTCTTCACAGCGTTAAGATTTTGTTGTTATGCCTCGTTTTCATTTAAGACTTTTAACTGTTTTTTGATACACCTTTTTTCCCCCTAATATTTTGCTGATTTTAGACAATTTAAACGTTGACAGAAAACTGCAGTCATGCCAGTCTTTCACTTTTGCTGTAAAAGAGGTTATGCCTAAGGTTTTTACACAGAAGGAGTTGACAGACTGTAGTCTGAAGGGGCAGAAACGCAGCATAGAAATTCAGCCTGTGTACAGCAGGCCTGCCTTTGAAGCAGAGAGGAGAGATTTCCTTGATTCAGAAACTTAATGCCACAGACTAGGTGGTCATGCAGGGCCCTCGAACGTCCAAAATTACCGCCGAAATTCAGCTGCCTTCCCCCCTCGAAAAAGTATCTTTTTTTCCCCCTTCAGAGCTGAGAATTCCCCCTAAAAAATTGGTTTAAAAAATGCAAAAAGATCGTCAATTTTTTAAAACTACGCGCCATTGTGCGCTAGGGGAAGTAACTCGAATAATAAGTAGCGTTGTATCTAACGGTGTTAGTTCCCTTGCCAATGCGCATGCGCACTAATTCATTCCGTTGTTTAATTCCGTTTGTGAAAAATGTCGCACAATTCGAAATCATATCGAAAAAAGTTAACGAAACAAACGGCGTTTTCATGTAAGTTGACTGTTCAAGTGATTGAATTGATGTGAAGTTGTTTGCAATGTTACTCAGTGATTAAAGATTGTTTTAAATGTATAATGTTTGTTTGAAACCTTTGTAGTTAACTATTAATACAAATTCCCCTATAATACAAATTCCCCTATTTTGGGAAAACAACGCGAAAATTCCCCCTCAAAAAGGCTGTGGGCCCCTTCCCCCGAAATAGAGCGAGGGCCCTGTCAAGAAAAGATGAGGAACCAGATCATGATCTGTAGGAACAAGTACTCTGGATCTGATAGTATGAGTTGTGATTTAATTGATCTAGTTAATTAATTCTTTTTCGTTTGAAGAATTTCGTTCATTCTTAAATGAGATGTCATTGCCAAGCGCAGGCAGTTTATTGCATAATGGTCGAAAATATAGAACATTTCCAAATGTTGTGTGCAAAATTAATGGCGGATCCTGATACTGAACATTGTTCAGTGACTGATAAACGTAGTTCATTATATGATAAGAATGTTAAGAACAGGATGCCAATGTCTGACCGTGGCTCAAATGACACAAAAGGAGAACATGGTTCTCAATTTCAAAAAGGAAAACAAAACGCTGCAAAGCAATAGCCTGAAATGGTTGCAAATGATTCGATGCATTCGGCTATTGAAACTTCAGAAAATAAGTTGCTTGCAAACTGCAATTGAGAATGGCAAAACATCAATGATCAAAACATACAGCTCAGAGAAGTAACTTCTAAATTTGCCTTGCAATTATATAGTATACATTTGCATGTGAAAAAAAATCAGCTTCAGTTCAAGGTCATTTCAGTTAAAATGATGGCAGAAAATTTAAACAACCTTAACTGTGTTGTTTATTATACACATGGACAAGAGCTTATTATTTTATCACTTTTTTTGGTTGGATCAAATGTTATAATAATTTCATCATAAATCTGTTAAAAAAGTAGGGAAAAGTAGGAACGCTGGAAGGCCTGTTAATACTGAAAACAATTATTCTTATGAAGGATACCAAGTTTAATTTGGAAGCAACATGCATAAAACACAGTATTTCTACCGTACGGAACGATAGTAGTGTGACTCTCTGAGTCACGTATTTGCCAGTTCTCGTAGCTCGGCAAGAACCTCTGCCCTGTTGAGTTAGCTGTACGGCTAATAACCTCAAACAGGAACCCGGATAGAGCAATATTAGAGCTCTTCGGGGTCAGGTTGAGCTGGCAAGGGGCCACCAGAAGGGGGACTAGCTGGCCTCAATGGTCAGGGAACTGCAAGTTTTGCTAGTAGATTAGTCAATGGGAGATAACCGGGAACCGGGAACCAGGACCTGGAGGAAGGGAGATGAATGGAGACGAGTCCGAGGCATGAGGCCAGGAGCATGCTTGCTGTAGCTGAAGGTAAAAAGCCACTTTCTTAGACGAATATACGGGTTATGTAGATACCTTAAGGAGAGGTAATTGTCCCAAATAACCTAGGCTGATTGGTATATTAAAGTAGGCTGAAAATCACCACAGTAGAATCACAGTAAATGTTTTAGCATTCACCAATCATTTTTGCTTTTTCAGCTTTTCAATACACAGTTCCTTTCTTGTTACAAAAATCTGGTTGTAATTGCTTATGATTCTAAAGCCAGTATCGATGACCTGCAGCCTCTGGACGGGCCCCCAACTTATGAGGACGAGGAAAGGGAATCAGTGTGTGTTTCTACATATTCCAAGTTAGAAAAAATTCTTATCCGGAGTTCTCTGTGGATAGTATCCCTCACTAGCTCTCAAAATTGGACATCAACTTTCCCTGTCGACCAATCTTCATCCCTCTCAATGACTGAGCAAGTTGCTGTTGACATGACCAAGGGTTACGAGAACAAAGGACATTGTGTTGTACATGGTAAATTTTTATAAGTCACTGCAACTGTACATGGCATTGAATTAAAGAGGTATTGGTGCATGTGGGACTGTAAAAGCGAGCTGTAAATTCATGCCAGTAGATCAACAACCAAATGTGTCAGCACTGAACAAAAGAGGCGAGCCGTTTTGATGTGAAGTAGTAATCTCATAACATGTGCCATGATGGATACCAAGCTCGGTCCATAATGACAACTCGTACGACAAACGTGTCCGAGATCGGAAAAGCAGTTCTGGATTCAGAAATGTAGAACGGCCAGTCATGTGCAAGGATTACAACCAACATAATAAGAATGGCGTGGTTGTCCTAGATCAGAAGTTGGGATCTTTCGTTTACCCACACAAAAGTTCAAAATGGTACATGACCATTTATTATCGTGTCCGAGAAGTTGCATTAGTGAATGGATACATTGTGTACTGCAAGTCTCTGCCCGCGGATGCCAAGCCAGTCTCTCCACATGTGTTTTGTGAAAAAGTGATTGATGGGCTCCTCGATGGCTATGAACTACGTGCAAGTAAAAATGGATGGCCTAGAAAGGTCCTAGAAATCTCTGTTGCCATCTTGCAACGATCTATCAGTCAAGATGAGGACCTCGAGGAATGGGTGGGTGAGCATGCTCCCTTTGCAGCTTGTCTCACTTTGAAAGGAAGAGAGGTTGAAGATATGGAACTGGTGTAATATTCCTGTGCTGCTACTTTCAATTGATCTCAACAACAAACTTCAATATTGACTTCAAAATTACAACTGCATGTGTTCCTTTGTATGTGTTGTGTTACCTGATGTTTATAAGTATTTCTATTGCTTACTTGCCATTCATTTCCAATTTTCATAGTGTTGATAATTCATATGAAGTTTGTAATTTCTGTTGAAAAATGAAGTAATGTTTCATAATTTATTTTTGCAGAACTGACTGTTGAGGAGGGAAACTTTATATACCGTGGAAGAAAAAGCAATCTTCTTAACAATCTGGATAGGAAAAATGTGTCTAGAAAGAGATCTAGGAGAGATCTAGGTCCGGCAAATTCAAAAACAAGACTGGAAAGCAGGCAACATCCCTGCAAGTTCAATTATGGGACAACTGGCCCAAATTTGGTGTTATGTGTTCCTGTTTCTGTGTGTTTAAGACGGTTTATGGTGTTGATTCACATGTAAGGAGAACAATAAAAAAAAAAGTGTGAACTTTATTTGATAACATCTCTTCAGGAAAGAGAAATGGAGGCCGAAAATTAGGGTAAGGAGCATCCATCTGTACATAACCTGTATTTAATTAGACAGGAACCTCCTCGGAATACCCTTGGATATGATAAACTTTGTAAGATTCGCCCTGTCATGGAGATAGTGATGAATAATTTTCTGAAAAAATATGAACTTCAAAGGAAGTGTCGGTTGATGATGTTGAATTTTTTTCTGGAGCCCGATGTGTCGGGTGTGGCAGCTGTACCGCTTCCCGTTGGATACTTTCCATCCACTACCTTGAATCAACGGCATAGCCAAAGGGCGCAAAGGAACTGGAATTACTGGTTTCATTTTTTCGACGGGTTAAACATCATGAGACCTCATATCACTCAACTGTTTAACCATGACCATATACACGTTCTCCTTCGCACGGGGCGTTTCGACGATATTAGCCAAGCGGGAATATGTCACGACAGAAACAGAGCTTATCAGTTTGTACGAAGGCAGTTGTAAACATTTGCGAATACCCAATTGTAAGGAGAAGAAAGGTACGTATCTAATCAATGGTACATGAAAAATTAAAATTGGTTGATTTATATTAAATAGACTGTGCGTGTATTAAAATCGTATTTGCTAAAACATAAAAATAAATTATTTAATAATATATTGATCATATCTTTTAAACAAATTTAATTGGTAAAATGTAATCATTCAATTCCAATATATTATAAAATGTACGATACGCATAGTGTACGGTAGTTTGCTCGGAATAATTGGTGTTGTGTAACCTACATATGCGATTACTAGCTTTTTCAAAAGCTGTACTTTTGCGATTTTCACGACATACTGTTTTTATAGGACGGTGTTTTTCCGGTTTCTGTCCGGGCGTTTTGCACAAAGAAAAAATGATTTTCTTAAATGTTATTATTTGCATTATTATCCATAGTCAGGCATTACTTGCCATTTTCTCAGATGATTTGTGTGACAATTCTGGTGAAGGATACCCTTTTGTGTGTAAACTTGTGTTTAATGGGCCAGGCATTTACGATTTCACTAACGATCGAGAAATTGAAAGACTTTCTATGTCTAGCAGTTTCAATTTAAACGAAACAGTTCTTAACGTAACTCAGTTAAATCATCTAGACTTCATTCATACAGAATCATCTGACGACTTCAGTTGTTCAGCACTGATATGTGGAAACCACAGGGTATTTCTTGTTACACAAAAGAAGACATGTTGTAGTAATTTTTAAAATATTTCCATATAACTAGCTAAGGCCAAATAAAAAAACAGGTTTGGTTCAGGTAACCCGACCGACCTTAATAATTACCGCCGACCCTAACACTTTTTATTGCGATATTTTTTCGTCAATAAAAATTTTCGCCATTTTTTCGAAAGTCCGCCGAAAATCCGATCGTAAACGTGCGCCGACAACGATATTTCTATTCCGCGCCTATTTAGTATTACCGTTCGGGTTATCTCCCTTGATACAAGATGGCGGCGTGTGTCGGTTCTTCAAATGTGATCGCAATTAAACTATTAAAATGCGATCACCACGGCGAGCGCCAGCTCATGAAAGCAGTCCAAAATGTTTGCACGTCTGATCAATATTCCACGAGATACATGGTGCTGTAGATGTAAAACGTGTTGTCATAAAATACGAAGTTTCTACGGCGCTACAAGGAGCATCGTTTTGGGAGGTTTGTTTCGAACATTTCTGTTCACATATTTTATATAAAAGAAAAAGTGTAAATTAATACTATCGAGGTGGATTAATCGCATTTTCATGTGACCAGATTTGAAAAAAAATAAACAAGAAAGATCATGCCTCCATAACCACCATACACATTAAAACAAAACTTCCCCACCCACCACCAACCAAGAGCTTCAGAACTTGGCTGCAGTATACAAAATAGGTGGAGTCTTGCATGAATATTTATTAGACTAAAAGGCAAAGGGTACATAAAAAGCTAGTCTAGAAGTTAGGATTACAAAGGATAAATGGTTAAAATGGTTATATAGCAAGCAGCAAGCACAAGACATGTACAATTACCACATGATGGAAGAAAAATTCACTATCTAAACAATATGTCGAGCCCATGAAAAAAAAAAAAAAAAATCCCTACCCCCTAACTTTTTTACCTGAACCAGACTATTTTTTTTATTTGGCCTTAACTTTGTCATTATATTATGAACCATTGTAATCATTTTATTCTTTATTAAATTTAGTTAGACAAATCGTTTTTTGTTAATCGTACACTCATCCAAGGGACTCAAACTGAATGTCACTTCGTGACAACCTGTATTCAATTAGACAGGAACCTCCTCGGAATACATCTGGATATGATAAACTTTGTAAGATTCGCCCTGTCATGGAGACAGTTATGAATAATTTTCTGAAAAAATATGAACTTTCAAAGGAAGTGTCTGTTGACGAGGCCATGATTAAGTTCAATGGAAAACTAGCCTTCAAGCAATATATGCCAGCAAAGCCTATTAAGAGAGGCATGAAAATCTGGATGTTATGTGACATAAGGACAGACTACTGAGCAAGAGATTTGAAGTTTATCTTGGACACCAGAACAATATCAGTGAACAGGGCCTTGGATTTAATGTGGTCTCACGGCTTATGGATTATTTACAACGCTCCTCATGCTGGATATTTTTGGACAGTTTTTTTCACTGGTCTGCCACTACTTCAGCACCTCCTGGCAAATGGACTTAATGCCTGTGGCACAGTGAGAATGAATAGGAAGGGATTTCCAGTTGACCTTAAGCGGAAGGGAGTAGTGAAAAAGCGTGGAGATTTGAAAGTGATGCAGAGGGGGGACTCCAACATGAGAGCCTCGGTGTAGAAGGACAAGAAGCAAGTTTTTCATCTCTCCACCCTCAGTGACCCTGCAGATGTGAGGGAGTGTACCCGAAACAACAGGGATGATGTACTGGCTCTTGCCCAACCACAGTGCGTTCGTGTAAATGATTATTATAACCCGTCTTATACCAGAGAAAATATCTTCTTGAACTCTATTCATCTAAATAATGTGTAACAAACACCATACTAATATAATACTAAGATATTTAAGCCTTCAACAGACGTATAATGATTTCTTTAGATAAACTGTAAACATACATGTGTTCATGTCTTACTTATAATGTAAGTGATAATGTTATAAATATACCCAGGGCTCGAATTTAGCACTCGGACACTCGCAAAATGCGAGCCGATACTCTGGTTTTGTGAGTTAAAAATTTAAGCACTCCCAAAAATTTGTGAGTATCAAAATAAGTTAAATTCAAGCCCTGATACCACATTTTACTATTGTTTAAAAAATTTCTTAACATGCATAAAGCCTTCATCTTATATTCTTTTATAGATCAATAGACTGCAAAAAAGGTTTCGGACAGTTACAAGGAAGCCTATGGTAAGTGATTTAATGCATAGAATTACTAAACACATTATTAGAATGAAGCATATACATGAAACAAACTACATTCAAATAACTGTTATTCTAAAATTCTAAACAGATATTAGCTTTAATACCAAAACTTTCCAGCTCTTGGAAACAAGTTAATTAGGACATTACACTAAGTACTATTCTTTAAAGGCCAACATTTAACATGATAATGTGGTATTTTATGTTGTGTCAGGTTCAGAACCCGGTTGAAATGAACTAGGCCATGTTTGTGAGTTGCGTCCTCAAATCAAATGATACGTGCTCAGGCCAGGATTCGAACCCCTTTGCTTTAGAAAACAAGAGCTGTCACAGTATGTGACGAATGCCCCCGAATGTGACATTGACCTACGAACAAGGTCAGTACATGAAAAGTTTATCTTGCCTTTACGTGTCAAATACATATGAGCCATAATATGGAGTCCGGGATTTTGCGTTACATCACAGAAATTTCAGTTTAATCGTATGTATCTGGAGAAATACATGTGATATACAGATTTGTAAAATTAAAGAAAATTTTCAAGACAAATAACTGTCTTTATTGATATGATGTTGACCTTTCAAGCAACTGTTACTTCATTTAAATCATACATTTATCATCCATTTTCCAGGTGTCCTGTGCGGACATTTTCAGGAGGGGTTGTTCAAAATACAAACTAAATGTGATTTCTTTTATGTAATCCTTGTAGGCTTATTTGTGTGAAATAAAAACGTGGACATTTTATTTGTATTTACTAATTTCAGTTTTATTTCAGCAGCGGTAATACTATTATTTTCCAAAATAAAACCATGTAATGCGACGTAACCAAATGTGTCCACCTTGTTACGTCACAGAAAAAAGCATTATAACTCATGACCTTGACATCGATGCATCTTCGCGCAGCATGATAACAACGTGATCGATCGTAAACTTTGATAATGTCGTAAACTGGTGGTTCTGGAAAACGTCGGATTATAATGACAGGGAAGTCAACTATCGGGTGCGAAAGTTGTGTCTTTTTTGTTACGTCGCATTATTTTTATATTAGTAACAAATACTTAGTGCAACACCTCGGAAACGCGGTATTATCAGTTCTGTTTACGACATCCATAACTGTTTCACCAATTTTCGGTATTTTCGTTGCCTTTTTACGGTACAAGACGAGCATGGCAACCTCAAGTATGAACGAGGTAAGACTTCAAAAAAAAATTACATCGGCAACAAATCGCGGCATTCACTGGTCGCCAAGAATGTATCATAATACGTCCTTTTATTTAGCAAAGTGATCAGTGATGTATGGAAACCCTTTACAATTATTTAATTCAACAGAAATAACCTTTTATTTAGTATTGACTGAAGAAAGTCGTGTCCCGTAATACGTCCATTGCATATGACAACCGTCTACGGCGATATAGATGATGTATACGCAAAAATAATGTGTTTGCATAAGTGAATCTATATATACTTTTGAATGGAAAACAATTTATAATAAAATAGATGAGATGCATTGTGATTACTCCAACTTTGTTTGTGCATAACAAAGACACCAGTGTGGATATTTGTGTGTAACCAAGACACCGCAATACACACTGTGTAGTTTGTGCAGTTTTTGGTGTCCTGTTACACAAATTGTGTCCAGTTACATCTCACTTTGTGTCTTGTTACATCAATCTTCAACTAGGTAACAAACTGCTAAATATTTAACTAAATACATGATTCTGTATTTAAAGCAATTCAAATAAAGCTATTGATTGATGTAAGTGGTCTAAATAAGTGAAAACAATCAACTGGACTTCATAAGAATGCTTTGTAATATGGTGTCCAGTGTCACTAACAATAAAACTTAAAATCCACATTACTTTGTATTTAAAGCTAGAAGTGTTATGCCATTTCAAATATAATTGCTTTAGATATTGTTCTATCCTAATACAGCATAAAATTTGACAAACGCAAATATTAAAAAAGAGGACACCACAGTGTTTGTGATGTAACGCAAATTCCCGGACTCCATATTATGGCTCATATGGCAAGTTATTTTAAATTGCCTCTGAACATAAAAAAATACCACCCATACTTGACAACCTACACTGTTATGTCCTTATATTCAGAATACCCTTGTGAATAAACACTTAGTGTATCTTTCACCTTAGAGGTAGGGACATGGGTCTTACACACGACACGTTGTCTTCGTATGTGGAACACATGTACAGTGTTCTGCCAAGGACGCGCCCTTGCGCCATTGGCGCGGAAAAAATCGGGATGGCGCAATGAAATACCTGTAGACGGGCCGAGCGGCGCGCCCGTTTTTCGAAAAGCCGTTTTGACTTAATCAAATTTTTAAAAAGCCGTTTTGACTTAATCGATTTCTTTTTCAGAACTTTTACAGCACAGCATTCATTCAATAAAACAACGATTTTCATTGGTCCTTATACGTGTAACTATCCAACCGCAAGGGGTAGTATATTTTTTTTACCAAATTCAATGTTATTATCATGGCTGAGAAAAAGAAAACAACTCAAATTAGATGGGGGAGATATAAACAAATTCAATTTCAATGAGGCCCTGGTGCATTAGAGGAATGCAAAACAGAGGAAAATGTTCCTGGCTGGGGAGGGTTATAATTTAGGGATGTGATTTGTCCGCGGATCTAATGGCCCAAAGGACCCCCCCCCCCCCCCCCCCCCAAAAAAAGTAAATAAATAAAAATATTTTTTTTTTTAGCTGATTCAAAAAGTTACTAGTGTGCTTTTGGGCCAGTCTTTCTTCTACTGCAGTGTGCTTTTGACCCCAAAAGTGCCCTCCAGCTGCCAGGTCAATCACATCCCTGATAAAGCATAACAACACATTGACATGTAAAACTGTTCTTAACATATATCATTGTGTCTCATTTGTGCCATGTTTATAGTTTTTTTCTAAATGTTAAATCAATCTGTCCAATATTTGAGAATACTGATGTCATGTGGATGTTACACCATGTATATAATGGTTAAATAAAACACTTTCATTTAAAAGTTTTCATTTTTCCCCTGGAGAAGGTCATGGCCCTTCACTTTTGAAAATGGCCCCTAATTTTCATGACTGCTGGGCCATTCGGCCCCATCTTTTTCAATCCTTGGCAGAACACTGCATGTAGCAAGCGATTTTACAAGGGAAAGTAACAGCCCGGACACGACAACCTATACTCTATGTCCTTATATGCAGCACTCCATTGTGAATAAACACTAAGTGTGACCTTGACCTTTGAGGTAGGGACACGGGTCTTGCACGCGACACGTCGTCTTGGTATGTGGAACACATGTGTCAAGCTTTTTTAAAATCTGTCCATACAAGGGAAAAGTACAGCCCGGACACGACAACCTATACTCTATGTCCTTATATGCAGCACTCCATTGTGAATAAACACTATGTGTGACCTTGACCTTTGAGGCATGGACACGGGTCTTGCAGGCGACACGTCGTCTTGGTATGTGGAACACATGTGGCAAGTTATTTTAAAATCTGTCCATACAAAAGAAAGTTACAGCCCGGACACGACAACCTATACTCTATGTCCTTATATGCAGCACTCCATTGTGAATAAACACTAAGTGTGACCTTGACCTTTGAGGTAGGGACACGGGTCTTGCAGGCGACACGTCGTCTTGGTATGTGGAACACATGTGGCAAGTTATTTTAAAATCTGTCCATACAAGGGAAAGTTACAGCCCGGACACGACAACCTATACTCTATGTCCTTATATGCAGCACTCCATTGTAAATAAACTCTAAGTGTGACCTTGACCTTTGAGGTAGGGACACGGGTTTTGCACGCGACAGGTCGTCTTGGTATGTGGAACACATTTGGCAAGTTATTTTAAAATCTGTCCATACAAGGGAAAGTTACAGCCCAGACACGACAACCTATACTCTATGTCCTTATATGCAGCACTCCATTGTAAATAAACACTAAGTGTGACCTTGACCTTTGAGGTAGAGACACGGGTCTTGCACGCGACACGTCGTCTTGGTATGTGGAACACATGTGGCAAGTTATTTTAAAATCTGTCCATACAAGAGAAAGTTACAGCCCGGACACGACAACCTATACTCTATGTCCTTATATGCAGCACTCCATTGTGAATAAACACTAAGGCCTAAAAAAAAAGATGTTTGTTTCCAGTTACCCGACCGACCCTCTATTTAAACCGCCGACTCAAAAGTTTTTATGTCCAAAAATGTCGGCATCGTATGTTCGAGATATTTTTGTGATTTTCACGATCAAGTAAATTTCACGCACCGGCACCGTGTCGTTTAGACGCTCGTAATCTCGTTATAAATCCTCACTGCATACGCCTAGGCGATATAGATTACCAGAACCGTTGCTACAATGACCAAGCAGAATGGCGTCTTCGCTGATTGCTGTCCGTACAGAAAATTGTATGCATATCAAATCAAACGTCAACTCTATCATAACAGTACATCACCACTCCAAAGTAGTTGATGTATTTAACCAAATCCATGGCGAAATTGAAGACGAAGGATTTCAAGTTATTGCAAAGGTTTCGGTAAGAAAAAATCTAGCACACTTCTGCAACATATATTCTCGGGAAATTCAACACCGAATCTTTCGATGATGTTATGACAATCTTACTATCCTCTCTATACCACTCGAAAAATTTTTACTATCCTCTTTCTTCCACTCGGAAAATAGAAGCAACTTTGTCAATTCTATAAATTCTACCAGACAATATTAAAAATCTTTAACAAAATTATTTCACAAAAAATCTTAGTTTAGAGTATAAACATTACTCCATGTTAATACCACAATATATGTTTTATATATGAAGGTACATTTTTAAACAATTGTATATAGATGTTTTATAAATCGGTGCTAGAATGCCAAATTATTTTTGCAGACTAGCCTCAAAGATGGAGACTTGTATACAGTGCAGCCTGACATGACCATCGGGGATCTGAAGGAGTTTTATTCAGACATAAAGACACTTCACTTGAAATGTTCCCAAACTTCTATGGCCGAGACAGCAGAAAAAACTGAGAAGATCTCCGCTGCTCAGACAGTGAACGCCTTCAACCTACTGATGTCAGGCCAGAAAGTTCACGCAAAGAAAAAAACATGGTATATGGCCAAAAAATTGAGTTGATTGATTGAGTTGGGTTTTACGGCACTGCAACACTGTATAGGTTAAATGGCGCCATTCAGGCAAAAACGTGTTAGATCCACACCTCATTTACATCGAGATAAATATATGGGGTATGGATCCAACCACTTAATACCTGCTGGAGAATCAGAGATACAGAAACTCCAGATTCACGTTCAAATCCTTTTGCTCGCCTCTTACAATCATGCAAGGATTAAGCAGTGGTCCAAATTCTTGTGCCACATAGGCACGCCCCAGGCCCACATGGGGCAAGGCCTAAAAAATTTATCTCTCTCTCGGGCTCTCTCTTATATATACATGTATATATATATAAACACCAACATCTCTAAAAACAATTTTGCATATATTTAAATTCAGTTCATAGCAGAAATAAACATTTAATTGCTATTTAAAATACATTGAAAATATAGTCAATACCTTGTGAAATAAAACTTTACATTTAATATAAATATATTAATATATATGAGTCATATCATGACAAAACCAGAGTTGTTGCTCTGCAAACAATACAGATCTAGACCAGCCACTTCGCCTCAAATGTTGCACCACATATGGTCTTCTATGTTTGTAGATGGCAATATTCTGTTGTGTCATGCTGCAAACAGAGTAGAGCAGATCAAACGCCACCTCAGAGAGGCATTGTCTGATCTGGATCTACTCTGTTTGCAATGTGAAGTAGTTCCAGGTCAGACATCGCCTCTCTGAGACGGTGTCTGACCAGGCTCTACTCTGCTTGCAATGCACACAGCTGATATATAATTTGATATATATTAAATATGAATTAGTTTTGAATATATTTTATTGTTATTTCAGTAACAATCGTAAAGATGAGCTGTACAATGATGTGGTTGCCGATATGATTCACCGTGACCTGGTGTTCCACAAATGTGTTGTTGATGACGAGGGTGCTTACATTGTCCAGGTAAATTAAATGCAGAGAATGGCATCTATTCAACAAGCCATTGTTTTAATATTTATATTTTGAAATATCTGGCTCCAGATTTTGAATCTATATATAATTCTATTAAAGTGACCATATTTGCTGACAAAATTAAAGTGGGTATAAAATGTAAAGTCAACCTATGAAGCTTTTTTTATCATTAATTCTGGATCATATTAAACAAGAGACGGGGCCAATTTTCCTTATATGGCTATACAGAAAACTTTGCGATTTTTCTTCTCCTAAACTGCTAGTCCAATTTAAAAAAAATATATCATGGAAATGTTCCTTGGGTGAACCTCTACCAAAGTTGTTCAAAGAATTTTGATATCTCAAAAAACATGGCCGCCAATTTATGGCTATACAGAAAACTTTGATTTTTTTCTTCTCCAAACCTACTGATCCAATTTCAAATTTATTTATCAGATAAAGCAACGTTAAAAGATTTTCATTTTTCTATTCTAACAGGTGCTCACAAATGCCCTGTGGTACGTGACCAATCACCACACGACCATCAACGACGTGGCTCAGCAAAGGAAAGACGTATACCCAGTGCCAACATCTTTTGATAAATTTGAGGGATATAATGACTATAAAAGGAAAAAATCCAAATGTCAACCTCTCAGTAGTCTTCAGTGTCAATCACATGCCGATGCATTATTTAGTATTACCTGTAGACCTGTATTCCAAAGTAGTGATAAATGGTTATCATTTAAAACTGTCGTTGAAAATCTTGGGAAGTGTTTTGCACAATACCACACTTACCTTGAAAAACAGCTACAGAAACAAAACACGAATCAGTCACAAAACAAACCAGTTAGGACTGTAATGGAAGACATTGCTGTAGACTACAGGGAAAGGCTACCGTTTATTAGCGATTGTTACAAATTGTTTGATAATGTTATGTCGCAAGCTTCCTATGATGAACCTATTGTGTTTGATGAAAGCATCCATCTCAACAAGCCTTTTGATAACCCCACACAAAAACATAGGTATTTTAAAAGTCTTAAGTTGTCCGTCCCAATAGATCTGTATTCTTACTGCCCAGGCGGGGGCATTTGTATGATCTATTTTGCAGCTCGAGTTCATGAAAACAGGACTGAAAATGATTTTCAGGTTCAACCTTTGCGAGTTGTTTCTAAGATACACAACAAACTCCCTGAATATCACACCAGATACCAAAGAAGGCACCCCTGAATATCACACCAGATACCAAAGAAGGCACTTCAAACAGAAGCTCAGCCTGATATCTTCAGTGAAACCTGCAGTAATGGATTTCTTGTACAAAGAGCTTGCTCTTGATGCATCTGCTGCTTCGAACCCGGTCACACAGCAATGTCTTGAGTTGATTTCCCTAGGAGAGACTGGCCTAGTGGCTGATCTAAGAGAACTGAATCCGGGCAGACCAAATGATAAGTACGACATATTCTTCCAGACACTACAAGAAAAGGTGGAAAACATAACCGCACCTGATGACAGGCGACATGGCGAGGCACATATCAGCAGGTGGATATCACTGGACGAACTTGTAGCAGAAGCCGCCAATGACTGTCCTGAAGGAACATTGATTCCATCGAAGTGTTTGGTGCGACTGCAGTTTACGCCACGTAACAGGTACACACACGCTGCATTGAACTTTACTGGAAGAATTAGGGTACAATATAAAATTCAAAGGCGCCAGCTTAGAGTCAGCCACCAGGACGCTCATTACTGTGCTGCTCAGTTGAAATATATGAAGTCCAAGCTTGTTGAGTTAGGTCCAAAGGCCCTGCTACTTTGCTGTGATGACAAGGCTAAAGTTCCAGTTGGTGATCCTGGAGTGCCAGTATCAACTGGAGTACGGGGGAAGAAGACCATTTCTCCAGTTGCTGAAACGCTTGTCGCCTGTGACCATGACATGACCAAATCCAGTCTGTGTCCATCTGTGTACTTGGAAAGTGACACACCAACAGAGATTAAAGGGTCTCTTGTCAGGGGGCAAGTCAACGTTATAGTGAATGACTCGGTTATGCAAATTTCATCTCCATTCCGGCATGCAGTATCTATATGCAACATCCTGAAACAAAAACCCAGCTATCCCAGCATACTTTTCAAGTTTTCTGATGGTGGTACAGACCAGAGAAACACTCTGGAAGCCGTTAAATGTGGTACAATTTGCATTTTCAGGGAGCTGAATTTAGACATGGTTGTTTTGGGAAGGTGTGCTCCAGGGAACAGCTGGGTTAACCCAGCAGAAAGGGTGATGAGTATCTTAAATCTTGGCTTGCAGAACTGTGCACTTGAGAGAAGTGTTGAGACTGGTGGTGAAAACAAATTCAAAAGCTGTGGCAGTATGCAACAAATTAGAGATGCCATCAGGAAAAATCCAGCACTGAAAGGCACCTGGGAATCTAGTATCAAACCTGTTCAACAAATGGTGGCAGAGAGGTTCCAGAGGCTGAAACTAAAGGATATCCCCTTCAGAACACCTGAACCTGTACAGGATGCTGACATTGACCTGATACAGCGTCATTTGCGCGAGTTATTCCCTGATCTTGACCTTACAAAGCTGCAAAAGGCACACACAAAAAAATGTGCATCATACCAGTCGTGGATGGAGAAGCATTGCCGTGAGCGGCACTACAATTTCCAAATCAGGAAATGTGAAGACCCAGCATGTTGCTCTCCAAGTACAGTACCTAGAGAGTTCCTCGACTGGCTACCTGATCCTGTTCTGGATGGTGATACCAATCATTACAAGCAGTATGATCAGTTGAAAGGTATTGATACTACTGAAGATAGCAGGCCTTCTTACCAAAAACCTGTCCTTGATGACACACAGGCTGGGAAAAAGAAGAAGGCAAGGAAACAGAAGTCAAGTGGGAATCTTTGTAATACAAATCCTCCTGTAGTTTCAGCTGAAACAGAAGATGCTACAAACTCCGAACAACCAACTGCAGATGCTCCTGCATTGACAGCTCAGACTGCAAGGTACATAATTGACTGCTGCGAATGCAGAAAGCCACGTGTGATTTATTCAAAAAATAAGCTGACGGCACGTCAAACTATGCGGCTTACAATGATCATAAGTGAGACTGACTATACATGTGGGTCCTTCATAAGTGGACCAGATGATATTGTACATGTAAGGCCACATTTGAAATGCACCGATACTGTAGAATTGCCATATTACAGTTCTAGTTTAGGCCGGAAGGACCTCTGCTGCCACCGTGGTACTTCACCAGGTGAAGTATCTCAAGAACTCCTGGAGAGGTTCAAAACTGTCTTGCCAATCTGTACCGATTGCTTAAGTGCCGGTTTTGAACCTGTGTACCAACGACCATATGGCAAGAATCATTGAGTCCTGTTTTCATGAACTGAATCGTAAACAGTAAAACCCCTCTATTACGGACACTTAAATTGGCCCATATATGCAATATTTGAGACAGGTGGTAGCTTAATGCAGGTTAAATGTAATGCAGAAAGCTCCAATAGGAGCTTTCTGCATTACTTTCGACCTGCATCAAGCTACCACCTGTTTGAAGAGACATCTATGCTTCTTCATTGAGATGTCGTAATAGAGAGGTTTTACATGTACGTTGTAAACGTTGGACAAGTTATGAAAATCCAGACATGTTTTTGTTCATATACTTACTGACACTAAAAAGAAACGCAGGGTAATATTTTTCCCATAGGCTTGCATGCATTTCTCTCTGATAAAAAGTTCCTATTTATGTTAATTCTCACACAAAACGCTCTAATTGTGTATCATACAAACCAGAAATAATTGTTGAATATAATAGTATTCTTACATCTAACATGTTATAACGTGTCAGTAGTTTAAGAAGTTACCTCAATATGAAACTGCTGGCACTTCTCACAATGTCGGTGTTACTCATAAATAAAATTGCCAGTATATTCTTCAGTTATTTCTGGCTTGTAAAATACATAATTTGAGTATTTTTTGTGAGAATGAACTTTAGAAGGAACGTTTTATCAGCGAGAGTAATGCATACAAGTCTATGAAGAAAATCTTACCCTGCATTTCTTTTTTGCTTCAGTATATATTTTGTCATACGTTTGTTATTAATTACTAAAAACACTATTGACTAAGACCAGCCGCCCAGGGTTCCCGCTGGCGATCGCCATTGTCGCCATTTGCGACAAAATCGCAAAAGTGGCGACAACTTTTCAAATTTGGCGAATTTATGGCGACAACGATTTTTTTCTAAAATATTTTCTTAAAATGACGTAAGTGGTGACCATGCGGCCTGCATGATAATCGATTCTGTCACTGTCATAAATCAAGCGCATCTGCTGGTGCGACAACAAAAATTAATCCGTCATTGTTTATCCGTGCAAGCAGTCACGGCCCAGTCAACACCTCGCTAATTATTGCAGAATTTTATTGCTTTCACGGATAAACAATGACATCCTTTAACTGTTATGTCTCTTATTAGCAAACAATTTTAATATTTAGCTCAACAGCCTTGTTGTTGCGTAATTAACGTGTTAGTTTTAAATATGCAAATCATAGAATTTTATGTTGTCGGAAAGTCACGTGTGATATGCAAATTTCGTAATGACGTTTACGCGCTAAAAATAGACTTGCTTTCGGTTTTGTCGCAATTTGTAATTGCTATAAATGCAGCATTCTAAGAGTTCAAAAAGTGTCAAAAAGATTAACAGAAATCAAATAAATAGGACTAGAGATTACTTTTTTGAAAAAGCGCTTGTCTCCCCTATTGTGTGGTCGTATCTGAGAAACAAAAAAGATGGACATGAAATTTGTAATTATGGACAGGAGACAAACCAACAGTGAAGTTTGGTTTATTCACCTGTATTAAATAGTGAATATCTACTGCGACCTTGACCTTTGACCTATTGATCTCAAAATCAATAGGGGTCATCTACTAGTCATGACCAACTAGCATACCAAGTATAAAGTTCCTGAGTGCAAGCGTTCTTTAGTTATTGAGCAGAAACGAAGTGTGACGGATGTACTGACGGACAGGGCAAAAACAATATGTCTCCCCATTAATTGGGGAGACATAATAAATTCAGTTGAAGCTTTAAGGAGACTTTTTTTTATAAACACAGAATCCTGTCCATGGCTATACTATGACATCTTATCAGTTCTTCCAATCAATCAAACTGGTATAAAATGTAACTAGATCAAAGCATTCTCCTGATATTGCACGGAAATATTTTTTTACATTAGAGGTCACAGGGACGTTGACCTTTGACCTTGTGACCCCCCAAAATATAGGAGTTTTCTAAACCTCATGATCAACCTCCCTACCAAGTTTGGTGAACCTAGGTGCAACCATTCTCAAGATATTGAGCGGAAATGTTTTTTACATTGGGGGTCGCCGCGACCTTGACCTTTGACCTAGTGACCCCAAAAACAATAGGGATCTTCTACACCTCATGACCAACCTCCCTACCAAGTTTGGTGAACCTAGGTCAAACCGTTCTCAAGATTTTGAGCAGAAATGTTTTTTATATTGGGGGTCGCCGCGACCTTGACCTTTGACCTAGTGACCCCAAAAACAATAGGGATCCTCTACACCTCATGACCAACCTCCCTACCAAGTTTGGTGAACCTAGGTCAAACCATTCTCAAGATATTGAGCGGAAATGTTTTTTACATTGGGGGTCGCCGCGACCTTGACCTTTGACCTAGTGACCCCAAAAACAATAGGGATCTTCTACACCTCATGACCAACCTCCCTACCAAGTTTGGTGAACCTAGGTCAAACCGTTCTCAAGATTTTGAGCAGAAATGTATTTTATATTGGGGGTCGCCACGACCTTGACCTTTGACCTAGTGACCCCAAAAACAATAGGGATCCTCTACACCTCACGACCAACCTCCCTACTAAGTTTGGTGATCCTAGGTCATGCGGTTTTCCAGTTATCGATCGGAAACGAAGTGTGACGTACGGACGGACTGACGGACTACCGGACAGGGCAAAAACAATATGTCTCCCCCAGAGAGGGGGAGACATAATTAAACCCCATTTGATAAGGCTTCTAATATGTTGGCTGGAGTAAAGAGTAGGTAGACAAATTTCTATTAGGAAAGTTATGGCCCTAGTTTGACAATGTATATTTCTTTGAGTTTCCATTTATTTTAAATTTATCTCATAATTTCACATATGTATTTTTTTTTATTTATATACTAGTCCATATACAATGAATTTTGTCAACAGAATAACAATTTGCTATTAATATCTTGTGCTTCATGTACAACAAAATGTTATGATTTGCACGACAATGTGCTAATTAAATGCAATTTAAGGCTCTTAAAATGCTTAAACCCCATGAGCTTCAGGGGGCTTCGCCCCCTTGGCCCCCACAAGGGCGCTGCCCTGGACCCGTAAGGGGGCCTATCGCGGCCCCCTTAACCCCCCGCGAAAAAGTGGCGACAACTTTTTAGAACCCAGGGGGAACCCTGGCCGCCCCATTTTCAATGCGGCGGCTGATCTGGGTCAACACTGTTTTCAGTCCCATTTTCTCCAGTTGCTATACATATAATACTCATATCTGGTCAGCTTCCACGATGTTTGCCTCCCATATGTTTTATATTATGTGTCCAGTTCTGAGTCTTCAGTCATTCATAAATACACATTCAATGTTTTATGTTAACATTCCAGGGGTTGTAATACAAGTCTAATCATTTGTTCCTAGTCAATGGTATTAATATTATTATTGTTTTATGTTCACATGCCAAGGGTTAAAACATAGTCTCATAGGCAAAGTATTGCTTGATTTCAAAGGTTTTGAATACATTATGGGAAATAAAGCATTTGCTCCTGATGAGCAAATGCTCTATTTATCATAAATTGATGTATTCAAATGTCAGTTCCAATAGTTGCGCAAATATGTGGCCCTAGGAGTGAAAAAGTTAACTCATTTGGTAAACTATTTATACTTCATGAATACTCATTTAATCATGTGTGTGACCAGTGTAGATCCAGATCAGCCTGCAATGTTCGCTAACTATTTTCATTGATGAATTTCTGACTGAAAAGTGAACAATTGAGGTCCTGATCAGACAGATGCGCAGGCTGATCTGGTAGTACATTGGTCTCGCATTTGATAAAATGTGTATCTATTGAGTAATATGTGTCAAAGACTGGAGAAAAGGGGCTTATGGGATTGAAAACGGTGTTGACTCAGATCAGCCGTCGCATTGGAAACGCGGCGTCTGATCTTAGTCAACACAATTTTCAGTGATTAAGAACAAACATAGTATTGATTTGAAGAGATCCAAAACAGTGTAGAGCCTGTTAAGATGTCTGTGTTGTTACAACAACAACTGGTTAATGTCTACTTTTTGAAGGCCCATAAGCTCCTTTTCTCCAGTCTTGGACACATATATTACAGAGATGTGACATATTCACTTTGAAAAAAGTATTACTTTTATTATTTTAATGTACTGTTTCTTTGTTACTAATGTTTTTGACATTCATTCTAGTCAATAATAAATGTTCAATTGAAATGCAAAGTCTCATGTTTTCAAAGTAATTTTATTTTATTCCCAGAGTTTACATGACAGTTTAGCCTGTATCAAACATCTTCCTTGGTTTATTATAGTCACTTCAGATCTGAAATTGAGTAATAAATATATATTACTTTCACACCACTACCCCCAAAAATGACATATATTATCATGTGGTAGAATTTAACGAACTCATTCATTTTGATGTTCCATTTTATAAAGAAAGTAAAAAAAAAAAAAAATTAAAAAAAAAAAAAAAACCTACCTACCGACCCATGTTTTTTTGGGCATGTAACAGGAAACAAACCTTTTTTTTTTTAGGCCTTATTCAAAATAGTTTTCCTTGTTGTTTTATCTAAATGTGTTGCACAAAACTCCTGGCATTGACACATGTGTTCAACTCTTTCATTGTTTTTACTCTACTATTGTCCTTTCCGATAACTTGGTTACTTCCCCTGATTTCTAAGGGAGGCTACTCCATTTCCTACTTCCGGGGAATACATTTTGCAAGATGGCCGACGTAGACAATGAGATCACTGGGGCGTGTATGAATAACAATGAGTTGACACCATTTAAGGTCGTCGATTTGAAAAGATACCTTGCGAACCGGAAATTGAATGTATCAGGTCTTAAATGCGAATTGATTGAGAGGATAAAAGGCGCATATAGACTTTCTATAACTGACAAACGCGTGCTGGAGGAGAGAGATCGGGAAGAAAGAGAGAGAAGAGCAACCGAACGCTTTATCCTCCCATGTGGCGAGGGTCTTCCACCGCCATCAACACTGAAGGCATGGAAGTCCACTATTGATCTGTTTCCTGCTGTAGAGGAAAAGGATATATACAACTACATTGTACTGAAAAGAGACTCGAAACGTCAATTGAAGGCGAGGACTTATTATGTGGACGGACATGTACAGAAAGTTGAGGTATGTCAAATAGTGAGTTTATAATAAGTCTGAGGCTGTTTTTTCTGCCATGTTTACTTCATCTAGTTATATAATTAGCTCAAGGGGACTATTTTGACTTGGACATAAAAATAATTTGGTGTGAAAAATGTACTCAACATTTTTATGTAGGCGGGGCTAGCCACAATTAAGGGGGGTGTGGTGGATGCAAGCACATGTATGTGTCGAACCACACTGACTATATACTTATCTTAATTTTAAAAAAAATAATGTATTTTGTACAATTTTCATATGTTCTATGATGTATGTTGTTTATTTATTGTCATTTAAATTAAAATATTATTTATAATTTATTCTTCAGGTCCATCTCATAAGCGAAGAGTGCAGCCACTGTTATGTTCAAGCTTCCGTGCTGCCATCATTTCCAACTGCAGACAAAAGAAAGTCACCAGAGTACCAACCCTGGATCCTTCTGTCGAAAGTGACTGGCTGCATACACTCCGCGTTCTGCAACTGTCCAGCTGGGTAAGTTGAATTAATTTGTGATAAATCAAAGTCTCTGATCTGCATTGATGAAAGGTGTCAAACCCACACACGCTAGGCTATTTTGTCAGTATTATCAAATACTTAAACTTGGGGCATTCTTCAAACTATTTCATATCTTCTTATCAAACTTGGTACACTTGTTACAAGAGACAAAAAAGCACATGTTATAACTGTCATAATTTTGGCTTTCATGGTTAGCTGAGTTTTGCTATTTTTTTCTGAATGAAAGAACAGGCGAGCTTATGTATTGATTCAATGAACTCCCTTCACCGTGTTGGTGTTTACTTATGGCACTGTTTGTGTTTTGTATGTTCATGGCCTACCAGGAAATACTAAGTGTAAAATACTGTGTATTCACCTCCATTTTCAAACTTTAATGTTTTGGAATATACATGTAAGTATAACAAGTAAAAAGGCACACATGTAAATGAATTTTTTTATTTTCATCTAGTGAAGGTGAATGCTGCAACCATATTGGTGCCCTGCTGTATGGACTTGAAGACCTGACGCGTAAAAAAACCCTTGCTCCAACATCCAAACCCTGTGCCTGGAACAACTTCAGCATGCTGTCTGCACCACGGAAACGTAAGCTGTCGCCTAGGAAATCTGAAGATCTTATGTTCTCAAAGAAGAAACTGTACAACGTGTCAGTACGTAAAGTTTCTGTAAACAAAAACCATGAACTGAACTCTATCAATGGATGCACTGTTAACATTGACAGATTTAGGCAGAAACTGGTTGGTTCGAAGTTGAATGTAGGCTGGTTAAAAAACTTTGAAATTGAAACAACTGAAAATGAACCAGATCTCCCTGTGTTACATTCTGTGCCATTCAACTACCATGATAGTGTAAACTTGAGGGACAGTTCTAGTAAGACAGTGTTTTTGGATCATTTTGACTCTTTGAAGCAAAGCGCTGAAGAAATTCAATTAACTGAAATCTTAACAAGGGGCCAAAAAAGTGGGAAATGGCAAGAGGCCAGAAAAGAACGCCTAACAGCTTCAAACTTTGGCAGCATCTGTCGTAGGAAAGAATCAACTGAACCTGACGGACTCCTGCGGCAGATGTTGTATTCCAATTTCACAAGCAAGTACACAGAATATGGAATTAAACATGAGAAGGCTGCAAAGAGAATGTATGCGAAAGCAATGCAAACTGACCACAAAGGACTAGCAGTTAAAGACAGTGGTCTAGTTGTATGTGCCGACAGACCCTACCTTGGTGCCAGTCCAGATGGGCTTGTGTTCTGTTCACATTGTACAGAAAGTGTTGGTCTGGTTGAGATTAAGTGTCCTGCCTCTAAGAAATGGAGGATGCAAACGCCTGAGGAATGCTGTGAAGACAATGATTTTTTTTGTCAGTTAGAGAATGGCAAGGTGTTACTCAAGGAAACACACAAATATTACTACCAGGTCCAAGGGCAGATGGGAATCACCGGGAGGAAATGGTGTGATTTTGTAGTTTGGACATGTGTAGGTCTTTCTATACAGAGAATTGCATTTTGTGAATCATTTTGGCTGAAAATGTTGTGTCAACTTGACAGATTTTGCCTTGAATCATACATTCCTGAACTGTACGCACAACGTGTTAAAAGGGGAATGAGTCTGTTCAATTGATTTGTACATCGTCTAGTTATGTGTTGTTTATACATGTACATTTGAATGATCAATAATGGCAATTTATGTGAATATCTTGTTTGCTTTCAGTTATTTTCATAACTATATTCAAAATGAAACTCCAAAATGACTGTATTGTTACTATAATTTGAAACCATGAATAAAAAAGTTGTAAATCTAAATTTTGGGCAGTATTTTGAAAGTATGTGTACTTTTGTCAACATATTGTGATTATGCGATGCTGTAAATCTACTTTAATTATTTCCTTGTTTTATGTTTGACCTTTTCTACTTTTCCTTTCCATTTATCTAGTTTTCAGGGATGTATTTCTGAGCTTAATAAATGGACATATGTTTAACCTTTCAAGTGTGTTATTATTGCATTTTGTGTGCAGGATAGTGATAGCGTTTATATTGCCATTGTTTAAAGAAGTAGCTGAGTTTTACTCTAAAACAATTGAAGATGTTCAATTGAATATTGGTTTGCATGTAGCTACTGCACGGCCCATAACTCAAGACTGTCGAGTTGTTCTCCTTTTCTGACTTGCTAATTAAAAACAACAAATGAGTGTTACTTTCTTATGTTTGCAGGGTGCAAAACTTAAAGGGGCTATACACCGTGTGATGAAATATCGAAAAAAAAAAGAAACTTGTCAAAAACTGACATAAACTTGGTATCAATGTGTACAATGCATTGAAACTAACTAACTGAAGTACCACATACCGTAGTATACAATTAATTTATTTTCGCATTATTTTTTCCATATTTCTCCATTAATTTTTTTTTACTGGGTATGTATACCTAGTAGAATTCATTCTTATGCGTGATTTGCTAGTTGATGATATCATGGGATATAACCAAGTAAGGTATATTAGCTTAAGCATTCATATGGTTTCGGATAAGCCTTCGTAGCAAAGTGGATACAACACTGGACAGCTATTTTGGTGACACTAGTTCAATCCATAGCTCAATTTTCTTTTACATTTTGGTATTTCTTTACCATTATCATATCAGAAGAGTAAAACATTTTATTAAATAATTTGTCCTGAGATTTGTTACAGAAAAAAACTTTATTGGTGCCAATCTGGTGTACAGTCCCTTTAAACATTGGGACATATTTAGCATGGGGCTAGTTTTTTTAATCTAATGTATCTTAAAGTTAACATTTGTCGGGCATTTCAGTTTGATCTATGGCACTCTTGCCTATTCTTATTTCCACTTAGTTCAATTATGAAACTGATATGAAAATGGTTCATACTGAAAAATCCTTTAAGCAATTCAATACTAATGATTTGAAGTACGTGGTAGATCAATTACACATGGCAAATAAAAAAAAACTCATTTCAGAGCCAAACTTAATAAGTGATCTTTGACTTTTATTCTTAGAAATGTTACAAATAATAAAACCACAAAATACAAAGCAGATGTTTCACAAACAAAAAATTATATCAATAAATTGATCAGTTAATGCATACATGTTTCAAATCAAATCTTGAAATCCATTCACATGAGCATATTTCCTTATCCATTTTTGTCAAACCTGAATCAAATGTGTAATCTCATATGTTATCATATAACTTGCTCGAAAAAATGATTTTAAAACAAAATTGTAATTTCATTGTTCTAGTTAGAAGTATACAAGTTTTTATCCCTAAATCTAATGCTTGATATATACAAACGCTTTCATTGACACATGAGTTATTATTGAACAAGTGGTGGCCATAGATTTGTCAAATATGTGCATATTTTGAACACTTTAGAAATTCTCCTTGACTGTGTTATAGGAATATTGCCATGCAATATTCGAAAGTTCTTGATTCTCTCCATTTGCCTTTCAACATGTATTCGTAAACTTGCAATATCATTTGTAAGGAGAACCTCACGTTTAGAGAATTGTTTTCCTTTCTGTTTAAATGGTGGAATAATGAGATGAATGCCTCTTGGAGTAGTAAGGTCTGTAATAGTGAAACCCTTATCAACCATTATGGCGTCTCCTTCTTCAAGCAAGTCCAAGAGTCCACATTTTTCTGTGAGTTTCTTGTCACTGGTACAGCCCACCCAACAGTCAGAAACAAAAGTTACAACACCATTTGGGCTTATACCCACCAAAATCTTATGAGTCATGTGAGACTTGTAATCACTGTACATTAAACTTTTCAAAGAAAGAGAACTGGATGTTTCACTGTAAATTTCAGTGCAGTCGATAATAATTCTAGTGTTAGAATATTTCTCTTTAAATTGTTCAGGCATGTTATTTTTCACTACCTCACGAGATGGCCATTGAACAAGAAAGGATAATTGTACATGTAAATAGTTGATCCATCTTTCAACAATGTCACTACATTGTGAAGTGGATATGCAAAACCTAGTACCTAGATCTTCAAATAACAGACCTAGACGTAGGCGCATCAGCACCATGAAAAATTCATCCAGAACACTTAGAGTTCTTGGCCGTCCTCCATCTGAATCTTTATAGTTAAGTTTCCGCCTTGATGTCCGCACTTCAGCTTCATCCTTGATTTCATCAAACAAAGCTTCAAACACAACTCGATTAGGGATTCCGGTGTAAAAACTGACCAAATCGTCATTGTATTTTACGTCATCATATGTGAGCATAGGTAGCTGACATTGTACACCAAAGTCTCTAGTAGAATGTTCTGTTTGTGAACTGAAGTCTGCTGTTTTTCCCAGGAAACTTTCTTCAGTTTGTACTTCCATCACTGCACAGTTGTTCTCAGTCTGTGTGTCACAACATCTGAAACATATACAAATTGATCATGTACCCATTTACCACATCTTACATGTACAGTCTGGTAACCCTAACCAAATGTTTGTTTTTTTGGCCTTAAACATTTACAAACACTTAAATTTTCCTATTTTTGTTAAAGAATGAAGAAAAATGATCAGAAGTAATTAACTTATCAGATCGATTTCATAGCACAAGAAGCAATATATATATATATTGAACAATACCTAAAGGACTGATTCTGTGGCTGTAGTACTGGTCCCATGCAGTAATCATGCAGGTGGACAGAGGTATCAATGGCATGCCCGGAAGGGGATACAAATGACAGTTGTGGCTGTATACTATCATCATTTGACAGTTCTAGGTCTAAATCGTCATTGACCGTATCACCATCATCATCATCACCTACGTCTTCATCAAGGAGCTGAAATTGCAAATGAAACTGTATAAGATAAATGTTTTAGTACAAAATCTGCCAGGCTATATGGTACACATTTTTCCAGGCTGTATTTGAAAACAATTCTTTAATCATTTCTTAAATTACAAAATTTACAAATAAGTGCTGTGACATTGTTTTTAAGCACCGTTGATATAACATAATTCATTTTGAGGTGCATGTAAGGAAGAACTTAAACTAATATAAGAAATAAAAAATACCGTTGGCTGGAAGGTTTTGGTAGCACCAGTCTCAGTTGGAAACATAGATGGAAGTGTATGCTGGAATGAAGGTCCTCTGAAGCCAACAAAATGCTCACTACACAATCGTCTGTGTTCATTCCACTGGAACGATCTCATGACCGTTTTACATCGCTGCACCCACACACGTTTTAAACGTTTGTTCTGAGGAAAACGGTGCAATGACACTTTTCTCCCATCAATAACCTTTCCTCTGTAAATTCCTTTACAAATACAACAGTACTTAGGGGTTTTCCTGCCCGTTTTCTTTATTAGTTTTGAATCTTTACTTTCCATTTTCACTTGTTGCTGTTTACTTCCTGGTTTGTGTAGTCCCCGGAAGTAAATTTCCGCTTTTTGCGCATGCCCACTTGAAGAGTATTCAGGGAAAGATAATCGAGTTATCGGAAAGGACAATTAACCCAAACATGAATAAACATGTAATCTAAAATAAACACAAGCTTTACATTGACTCAATGACAAGTATTTCCAAACCATTTTGTGATTTAAAATCCATAAACACCACCGACCGAACTTGTGAATCTAGGTCACCGGTGTCAACTTAGAAAATTAACTTTCGATTTCACCATTCCCACTTAGTGCACTGTTATTTGATATTTAACCATAAAATGTTATAAAATGTATTTCTCACACATAATTTACAGATATTTGTGTCTACTAATTCGATGGCAGCCGCTGACACTTTTATTTTTTATCTATAACAACAATATTTTCATGACCTAAATTTGCGGGGAAAAACAACAATCACGTGACAGCTATTGTTTGTGTCAGCTGTTAAATTTGCCAATGTTTATTGCTATTGTTATTTTATCAGCTCCTGCATATTTTAATTAATTATTTCATACAAAGAATGACTGCTATCGTCAATTCCGCCATTGCCAACGGCGCTGCCATAACAGTTGACTGGCTCACATACTATCACTATAAATTGGCGAATACGGCTACGGAACAACAAACCAGTCAAAATTGACTGCATTCGTACTCTTACCGTTCGTTTTTCTTTCGTTTCGCACCAAAATCAATACGGTCGGGAAAATAATTTATGAAAAAAGTGAAATATTTTTTTTGTACTTTTCGGAAAATTAGACCCGCCGGTTTTGTAAACCAATTTATATAAAAGTAGTGGCCTAAAGAGAAAAAACAGTACATAGAGCAGAAAATGGCCCAAAGCCAGCCAGAAGTTACAAGAAAAACAATTTTTTGTTGGAACAACTGTTTTAACAAAATGTCCACAAATAACAAAAGACTTTTACATTAAAAAGTGTGACAATATTCTGAAAGTGATTAGGAGAAGCAAAAGCTCAGTAGATACTAGTAGATTTTGAAAAGCCAGGTATGCCAGTACCATCTGTTTCATCTCATCTTAAAATACAATGTTTAAAGACATCATGTCAGACAGAAAGAACATTATACTTTTCCTTTGGAAATTTTAAAAAAACAGTGCAAAATTGAACTTACTTTTGGACATTTTAGAAACAGTGTAAAATTTTACTTTCTTTTTGAACATTTGATCAATGCAAAAAACATTTTTTAATGCTGCCTTGTGTGCCTTTAAATCCCATATGGCAAAGACGTTCGATGCTTATGTGACATAATTTACAAATACTAATAAAGAGCAAGAAGTTCCAGCAGCTCAAAGATTCTCAATAAGGAATAGAAGGCGACCTGACCATTTTTTTTAAATGATTTTTAAGCATTGCAAAGAGACCTCTTGGTTCTTAAACGTGCTCGGTGTAAAGCACCAATACATGGGATACAACTTTCCTGGGTTGAAACCAGTACTGAGTACACCTGAGTAATCTGTTATGCATATGTTGTTACTTATAGTCAAATAGTATTATACTCAAATAGCTGTACACTGTGATTTATATTGTTGTAACATGGGCAGACTGTGAAACTTTTAAGGAAATAGTTATTTATTTTATTGTTTACAAAACAAGTCTTGTAATTTTGTCACTTCAAACTTATGCTTGTCACTAATAACATTAAAAAATAATTACTTTTTAATATCATGCCTATTTTAACATCTGCTATTTTTTTTCATCAGGTTTTATTGTGACCATACTCTCAAAGAAATGTTTTAACATAATATTCCAAAAAGCTTTAGAAGCATTAAGAATGATTACAATTTAATACCATTGTGTTTTTTCTACATCTGCTCACATTTGTGTTTAGAAATAAAAGCATTAAAAACTTTGTTGGCTCCTAGTAGTGATTAGAAAGGTTATTGATGGTTTTAATGATACAAATAGCAATGTATCAATCCAAGTAGTGTCAGTGTCAGTGTGGTATCATATTATTTAATCCTCTCAACTTGTCATTAGTGCTTTCAATAGAATAATCATTTGCATTTTCTTTTAATCAAATCAAGCACAGCAGGTAAAGAGTTGCTTTAAATAATTTGCATTTTCTTTAAATTAAATAAAGTGTTGCGTTACATGTTTTGCAATGAAAACAATATATTGATCTGCAATAGCTGAAAGATACTAAACTGTTTTTGCATTTAAATGCTCAACAACATACATGTACATAAGTTTAAGAACGCATGGATGTGCTTACACACCAATCATTAGCATATTGAACGTTTGCACATTCTAATGAGGTATAAGCTTACTTAAGACACAGAGTGAGATGGTGTAATACCAGAGACCTCCTGGATATTTTATTTGCTCTATAAAAAGCATTATGCAGCATTATGTACACCATTTTTACAAGCATTATTCATTTAATGTCGGCGCTAGGAAAGGGAGTAGTCTTTTGGTATGTAAGTGATAAGGATCAAACCTCACGCTCCGTAGGTGGATACAGCTCGATAGTGTTGTGGAATATGATTAGCTTATCATAATGCTTACATTTGACTCAGCTGTTGGTCAGGGTGGGATTTCTGCCTGATAATGGCAAGAAATCTACCGCAAACTAATCACAAAACAAGAGGCCCAAAAGGGCCTATGCTCTACTGGCATGGCACTTGTGGTCATTTTTAATCCAGAGAATGTATGTATGGGTAAAAAGCAACAGACATATAGTTCACATTTTGTGTTTGTGTTACCTAAAAACGTTGCACGTTCAACATCTGAGCCCAGAAAGAATTGTAAGCAGATTAGTTACATGAACTATTTTAATATGTGCCAAGTAAAAGTCGTCTGACAAAAAAAATCCTTTCATAACTGTACTCATGGTAAAATTTTCTGTAGTTTTAATTTTTTTTTAAAGTTGGTCAAAAGGTCAAAGTCAAGGGCATTCCAGGACAACATTGATGTTCATTTGCAAAACTGTAGACATGGTCTAAATATCATTGCTGTAGCTTTAAAAACAAGAGATGTGTGTCAAAAAGTATGCCCTCCCTAAGCGTTATGTTGTCAGGATTATATGTACAATTGAATGCAATATGCATGGACCGAAATGACAGCTGATTTGTCACTGACATTGGATGCCATTGAGGCAGTTTCAAGATTATGAACATTCAAGTGTGAGGATAGAGTGTGTTATGACCATGACCTTTGACTCTATGACCTCAAAATCAATGACCATATATCTTTTTGGTAATTATATGAGTTACTATGGGGAACTTTTTATATAAAATGTTCATACTATGCAGGTGCAGAAGAATGCCAAGTGAAGGGAAGTGGCAAGGCTAATCGCTGTAGGGCAAGGTTGAACTGTTCCTGTGGCCCCACTCCTACCAGTGTTTTTGCAGCGCACGGGGCATCCGCTTCAATGGAGGTATCCAACACACGGGCTACCACTGCCACTCCAGTGACAAACACAGACTAGGTAGCTGCCACTGCCAGTTACCACTGCCACACCAGTGACGAACACAGACCAGGTAGCTCCCGCCCCAATGGTAACCACTGCCACTCCAGTGACGAAGCAGACCAGGTCGCCCCCGCTTCTATTGTAACTCCTGCTCCTCGGGTGACGAATGCCCCAATAAATCATTCAACAGCATGATGCCGAGGGAAAACTTCAACCCATCTAGCGGTTCCTTCAGCTGACAGACAACCAGCAACCCTAATATACTCCCGACAAACTGTGGAAGATACCTGAATGACAAATTCATGAATGCCTACACACACTTTGGTAATGTGATGGTAGATAAAAGTATGATGAAGTTAAAGGGACGGAAGTTTGGTCAAAGCCAATCAAGTGGGGAATAAAGCTTTGGGCCCTGGCAGAGACTGGCTATGTCCACTGACTCCAGATCTACACAGGGAGAGAAGAACGGGTGCAGGGGAAAGGGCTCGCCCACAGAGTTGTTCATGAACTTACAAACCATATTAACTTTTCTAATGTATGTGTCTTCATGGGCAATTTCTATTCAAGTCAGGACTTGTTTACATCTCTGTTGAATGTTGACATTTAAACATGTGGGAATGTACGCTCACATCTGAAAGGACTGCAACCACATCACCTCCCCAAGAATGTCAAACTCTCCAAGCATGAGTTCTTAGTGGCCCAGAATAATGAAATTATGGCTAGCTGCTGGCGAGACACCAAGCCAGTTATGCTTCTTATCCATGACCCAGATGGTGTTGGGGCCATAAATCGAGGACCAGGGAATCCCGAACAGCAGCATGTGTGGGTCCCAAAGGCAATTGAGGACTACCAGCGCCACATGCAAGGGTTGGATCTATTTGATCAGATGGTGGGATGTAACATGTCCAACCATCGATCATAGAAGTGGTGGGATCATAGAAGTGGTGGCGTTATCTATTCCACCACATGCAGATGTCTGCTGCTCACAATGCCTATGTCATTGCACATGATAACAATCCTGAGGTCATTCAGTTGAAGTGGCCTCAGTTCCAGGACCTTGCAGAGGACCTGATAGAGAATTACAAGGCATCTCGTGCAGCACCATTGACAAACATTGAGAACTTGCCACCTGTTCCTCGGACAACATGAAATCAAATAAAAATTGTTTGAAAAGAAAAAGGCGTGTATAGAATGTCGCTCAAGGGCAGCCGCCAGTGTCAGTGTGTGAGCTTTTACGACGCGATTTTCCCCCTCTGACGGGCCCTGGCCCCATTCCCCTAAAAGTGAAAAAAAACACTGGAATAGGAGCCGACCCTAACGTTTTTATAGTCAGTTTGAAAAAAAAAATTTTTTTTTTTTTTTTTTTTTTTTGCTTTTCAATATGTAGTTTAAAACCTTAATTGCTTATATATAGAAGATAACTTTATCACCATTCTCCAATGATGAAAATGACATTCTTCTATAAAGCCTTATAAAAAAAAAAAAAAAAGCCTACCTACCCTACCGGTACCTATTTTTGAAAAGGATGTAACCCTAACCAAACAATTTTTTTTTTTAGGCCTAAGCCAAAACTCCCGATAATGAAAGAAAAAGAAAATAAAAAAAAGATAGTAGTAAGAGAATCTACCAATCTTCCTGGTTATTTTTTTTTTAAAATGGTTAGAATACGAAAATCATTTCATGAAACGTTTTAATAGTAAGTGGTTGTGCTGGAACTAATATGAATTAGGTTGTGATTGCTTTTAACATTTTAATTTACCGTATTTTCCCGACTATAAGGCGATCTGCTTATAAGACAAACCCCTAACTTTGCCAGGGCTTTTTCACCAAAAATTGTGAAGAGGCCTAGCCTTTTCATTTTGGGAAATTTAAACGCGTGAAATTCTGCAAATTCGGAAATGCGTTAATGTCTCAAAATGGGGAATTGATAACAATATAATTCTATGGAGTAATTGGTCCTCGAATAACGTTTAAATTATACAGCTTTCTTCTTATGTCAACTTAAAAGATAAAAAAGAATAATTTGAAATCTGGTGTTTTTGTCTAGACAGGGTACCCGCTCTGTAGGCGGATGCCTATCCACTTAGAGACTAGGCCACAGAGACGGTTCGATAGTATTGTTAACAATAGTAATAAAAGTGACTTTACTATTATGTTTGAAATTAAAGCTTTGTATATTTACTGGAAACAATTGTCTTCAGTGAGGTCAAAAATACCAAACTACAAGAAATATGACATCAAATATTGTAGAATTACAGTGTTTTTTTTAGGCCTGATTTGGGGCCGAAATTCGGCCCCATTCCCCTCTCCAAAAAGTATATATTTTTCCCCTATTTCAGTAAAAAATTCCCCTCCCGACGATGTCAAAATCGTCCTCTAAAATAACTTTGCCGATCGTAATTACGGCACTTTTCAATACGGTAAACGCAGTTTGGCGCCGCATTTTACACGTAGTGATCATACGTGCTAGTCTCCCTTGATTGATCGGTATCGTTCAAGCGCTCGGAAAATTAATTATATTACCATTATACGAAAAAACAAGCGTCCTGTCAATCTTCAAAATCAAAATGTCGCACAACGCGAAATTTTACACCAAAAAGATTGACAAAAAGGCTGCTGCCGGCTCGAAGAAGATAGATGTTTTATTTAAACAATCTTGTATGTCTATTGCGCCTGCTAGCAGCAGCACCAGCGTTTGTAGCACTTCTTATACCAGCTCTGAAACTTTCAGTGATGATAAATCTCATTCGGATTGCGGTGAATCGTCGTCTGATAGTGATAATGAAAGGTGCGTGCCTGTTCCTGATGCCAGGAAATTTACTTCATCTAAATATGAGTCACAATACCCTTGGCTTTACTACAGTTCTGTCAGGGGACATTGACAACATAATCAACCTTTACAATATGAAACAAAGAGATATTGCTTTGTAGATTGCTTTCACTTTCACTTTGATCTTGTTATGTATATGCATATGATCAATTTATTAAAGAGGAAGGCAAAGCTTTAATGATTTTTGCATTTATACATTTTCCCCTTTTTGCCCTTTTACGACGCGATTTTCCCCTCCTGACGGGCCCTGGCCCCATTCCCCTAAAAGTGAAAAAAAACACTGAATTATTAAATTCCCTAAGTGCCTACAAACTAGTGGGGTCAGAGATACCAAACTTCCAAGAAATATATGACATCGAATATTGTAAAACTATTATATTTCCTGTCATCAAATATTGAAGAATTATTAAATTCCCTGTCATCAAATATTGAAGAATTATTAAATTCCTCTATTGCCTACAAGCTAGTGCGGTCAGAGGTACCAAACTTCCATCAAATATGACATCAAATATTGTAGACTGATGGAATTCCAGAGGGTCTTTCATGTTGCGAATTTAAAAAATTTATCTCATTTCTTGTTTTTACAGTACTGTACAGAAGACATGCCAAATAAACAATCGCTCACAATAAAGACCTCACAAAATTCAATCCTTCTTCAGTACTGACAGTTTCAAGATTCCAATTTGATTTTAACATTTCTAAAAATATGATCTGTAAATTATATTCAAACACTTACAAGGATACCGGGTAGATTATTTATACAGTGATCCATTTTGAAGCAAATCGTAGATTATTTATACAGTGATCCATTTTGAAGCAAATCTCAAGTGCTTTACTCAATGTCTTTTCCAGTGGACATGCTATTTTTAAGTGATAAAGTAATGCTTCGAACTTTTGCTCCAGACTTACGGATGTGAAATATGGGAGGGATGCACTGCAGCAGATTTGAAAATGAATCACTGTAAAGATACAACAGTAAGATATATCAATCTAAATCAACAGACTGGAGGGGTGAAAGAAAAGGTTATAACTTTCACAGTTATATTAAATAAAGAAGTAGTAGCAACCTATTAACTTTCAACCCTCCAACAATATAAAAGAACACTTCCCTTTCGGCAAGCTGATCATCTGCGGTGAGTCATAATTCCAGTTGTTGGATCTTCAAGTTGACAGTAACAAAGGCTGATATGCTGATGGTTTATACTGCAACATAGTTTCATGTTATGTTGTAAATAACACTACCATGGCGATGTTTCAGCACAATTTGGCACATTAAAAACACTACCATTCACTACAGAGATGTTTCTCCACATCTGTATGGCGATGTTTCAGCACAGTTTGGCACATTAAAAATACTACCATTCACTACAAAGATGTTTCTCCACATCTGTATGGCGATTTTTCAGCACAATTTCCATTCACTCCAAAGATGTTTCTCCACATATGTACAACTATGTTTCTGCCACATTTTGCATGTTGGCCAATGTCTCCAGCTGTTTCTGAAATGCTTGGTGTTTTATCATAGGTTTTCATGTGATTTTCTACATAGATACATAATGGTGTTACCACAGTACCCTCATACTCTAATGGCTCTTCTATAACATTCATCCTGCTTTGAAAATACCCTCCAAACAAGCCCCTAATGTTCAATCCATGTAATCTGATATTCAAAAAAGTTATTGGCCCTTGTATTCTGTTGTTGAATGTCTGGACATTCTGTACCACAAACTACTTCATGCATTCATAGCACTTCCTTCAGTATTCATTCAGAATTTCTGAATTGCAGTTTTCAAAATTTAAAATGGTTGAAGGCCATAGTTTATCTCCAACATGATGCATGATGTAGTGCACTTTTCTGCTAAAAGTTTCTGATTTACATAGATTTCATATAGTTCATATATGCTTTAATAGGCCATAGTTTTCCTTCAACAAAATTCATGGCATAGTTTACTTCTAACAGTCTTTCTGTAAAATGAGTTTTCAAATGCCGTAGTTGTGTATGGTCATCTGTTCCATATTAAACAAGGAGCTAAATAATTCATTCAGTTGCATTCTGTTTCTTTCCTTTCACAATATCTTATTCCTTGAATATAATATTCTGAATAATAGCTTCTACTTTTTACTGTTTTGTCTTTCCTTGTTGCAATATAAACTGCCATACTATTACTGCATAAAAAGTCAGCTAGGACTTCCAACTGCTGGAAAAATGTCTCCAGTTGAATTGCAGAATCATGTCTTTGATGGGTAGACAGTTTGCATCTCTTTTTACCTGAAATAAGAAAACATTTATACTTTTGTGATTGTTTTATTTTGGTCTTCTTTTTTTCAACACAGTTTGATCGAGTTTAGTTTCTTAAAACACTTCGACAATACCTTTTCATAATAGGACCGTCTGTAGGTACGGTCAAAACATTATTTAGGAAACAGGTCTGTCAAAATGCTTGATGAAACTAATCGCCATATCAAACTCCGGTATTTGGGTAATAAAATGCAGGCGTGGCTCTTAAAGCTGCATAGACTGTCCTTTGTTACATTTAAAATGGTTTAGTAAATAAAAGTTAACTTTGGTATAAGTCCTCAATTTTATCAAAATATTGCCTTCTGATATTGCATACAGGGCTTCTAAAAACAGGCAATTTAACGTCTGGACTGAATTTGACCAAGCAAGATTGATTTCAGTTTCA